>NC_057921.1:64469556-65118704 GCF_018873765.1 Telopea speciosissima | reverse complement strand
GAGTCAGTCAAGCTATTTTGCTCCCTTGGAATAAAAGAGAAATTACAATCACTAAAAAAAGATGATAAATGTTGAAGATCATCCAAAATAGGTTTGAGAGTTAAAAGAGTAGAAGTACCACTCTCTTGGAGATAATTCACAATACCATGCTGGTCCGATTCCACCATCAAACGACTATATCCTTAAAAAATCCTTTCCAATAACGCTAACCGTATAGCCAATGCCTCACCTTCAATAGTTATATGAAAGTCATGAGGCACAGACACAAGCAGCAAAATATCACTATGATGATTCCTGTAGATCAACCCCAAACCACCAGAATCAATTATGTTTTAGACAAGCATCATAGTTCATTTTTACCCAATTCTCTTGTGGAGGCTCCCATTGCACAGAACGGTCCAAATGTTGTGTGCTTGCCGTTATACAGCTTCCACCATCAACACCGAGCACTAATCTTTTGTACTCATCATAAGCATTGACGGAAGCTAGTATAACTTCCTGAGGACTCCAATATTTCCGTCTAAAAATAAAATCGCATCTCGAAAACCAAATATACCATAAGATAAGAAATAAGTGGTTCATGAGAGAGGAGTTAAGAGTTAAGGAGTTGGCAGTTGGGATTGAACATTAAAAGAAGGAGAGAGAGACAGGGATGGAGTTTAGTATTAAAATAAGGGAAAAGTTTTCATACACGGCTGTGTAAACCGTGTATGTGAGAGGGTCTCGCACAAAGAGTTGGAAAAGTCATAAATCCCCACCCATTAATTAATGCCTTGAAACTCCCATCCTCTCACATACACGGTTTACACGATCATGTATAAAATCTTTCCCCTTAAAAAAATAAAATTAAAAATTAAAACATTTCACTGTGGGTTTCCCGTTTTGTGAAAAACCATACCTTAACTATCGTCTTGTGTCCTTGAGAATTTCCAGACCAATTTTGGCCCATCGCTTCCAATCACAAAAAAAACAGATACCATGGCTTACCCAACTGTGGTTACCCATCTTTGATGTGTCCCACCACGATCGTTTCAATGTTCACT
The DNA here is from genome assembly GCF_018873765.1 of Telopea speciosissima. NCBI lineage: Eukaryota > Viridiplantae > Streptophyta > Magnoliopsida > Proteales > Proteaceae > Telopea > Telopea speciosissima. The sequence goes on along the minus strand of NC_057921.1, from coordinate 65,117,661 downwards.
TGTTGTCTTCCACTAGAATCCAAAATACTGCCATTTTGGAAACAGGTTTTTCATTACATGTGGATGAAATGACCACCCTATCCTCTGAATGACAGGCCCATGTGTTTGGATGCAGGTTGCGCTACAAAACAGAGAACATCAGCCAAAATACAACAATGAGAGATCTTCTCTCTCAAAACCCCTCTCTCTTTGAGTGTGTGTGTGTGTGTGTGTACATGCACATGCATGCCTGGGATTTTGTTGAAAATTTTCATGTTAATAATTTCATGAGAAAAAATACTCTATCCGAGAGCATGGCTTTTGCACCCAGACACATGATGAAGCAAGACAATGCAAAGGGCATCCCAAACACATTGGGAACGGAAAAATGATTGCCTTGACCCCATGAATGATAGAATTTTCATTCTTAATGTGTCAACATGCTCTCATTGACTGTCGCGCACACGTGACAGCTGCACTCCCTTCTAAAGTGAAGGACAATGATCAAATTCTGAACCTTCCCCGCACTTCCGCTAGAAAATAGACAGTTGAGCTAGAAGCTCATTCCTCGTAACCCAAAGACTCAGATTACCAAGAAGGCCCAAGTCAACCGTTTTAGCAAGAGCTGTTTTTTTGTTATAAAGACCTTTTATTAACGTGGAAACAATATTCCACAAGAGCTTGGACCTCTGGGTTGTGTCTCTTGTTCGTCAGGCTATTGGCTTAAATTTCTAGCCAATTAGATCTTTATTTGACCTCAAAATATCTTACTCTCCCGACAACGGGCTATGGTATCAGGCTAGATTTGGGATCAAAACGTTGAAGAAGTCGGGGAAACAAAAAAATACTCCTTGAAGAATTCTTTTCAAGAGAAACATCTAAAGTACTTCGAAATTTCTAACTAATGATATTTTACATGAATTCAAACATTTTGCTCTCATGTGAAAACTTTATCGTTATGGACCTTGAGGAAGTCTCCACTAGAGAAACTTTATGATTATTTGACTTTTAAATTTATCTCATTCTTTCTATTTTTTTTTTTGGGGGGGCTTGGGTTAAGCTAGGACTCCATGGGGTTAGACAAGAACCCACAAGGGGTCAGCAAGGTGGTTCATTGTGTTAGATAGATTGTAATAAATGAGAGATTAAGTAAATAATTTGTTATTTTAGCAAAAGTGTTTTAATCTCACATCGAAAAATTACAAGAGTTATAAATGGTATTTATTATATTTCTTTTTTTATCTTTTGAATTAAATCGAAAAAGGGAGACATTCTACGGTGTATATGCGAGGACGGCGTAATCGTTCGCACACGCACGTGCACGCGCAGCGTGGGCAGTGGGCTATAGAGGCGTTAGTGGTGTACGCACGCACTTAGCACTTTGCACGCTTGCATCGCGATACAAGTGATTTGATCTGGTACGTTGATTTTTTGAAATGGTCAGATCCGTCGGATTAGAAGATCCTACGGTCATGTCTGATAGGATATGACTGTTGTGAACAGGTTCATCTCTGGTTTAATCTGGACCATTAGATCGGATGGAAATCAATCTAATGGATACAGAATGAATATGTATGTCTATTCAGAAGAGGTGCTCCACTTCTATAAAATAGAAGTCCTGTGTTCAAACGAATTATCTCTTTCTCTTGCAATTCAGTATCTCTAAGTGGAGTTCTGTGTTTTATATTTATTGCTTTGTTGATTCCTGAAGGTAAATTTGCTGTGTGGGGTAAATATCTCCTTTAAGATAGCGAGATCGCGTTCAAAGCAGTTTGAAGTTTCCTTCTTCTAACAGAGTTTTTCTAACACATTGGGCCACACCTATTACTACGACTATTTCAAGAAGGGTGGGGGGGAGGGGTTAGAGGGTCGTCTTTGACCTTCCTTGGACATATGCCTTGCGGCCTACCATTGATCTAGAAGCTCATCTCCAACTCCACCTCATTAATTAGGTGCATATTCTGATGTTTTCACTCATTTTCAAATTTTCAAAATGTGTGGGATCATGTACTTGAACGAGTCTTTACGAATCCTATGGGTAGGTTAATGGGAAAACCATCACCTCACAATTAAGAGGTCTTTTGTTCTACTTACCTAGGGTGAAAGCTCCAGCAACTATATGATAAGCCTGAGCATCAGATTCAGTAGTTTGCATGGTTGCTTGTCGAGCCAATGGGAGCACGGGAGGGGATATTCCACGATTTCTCCTGTCTTCTCATTGTTGGTTCTCTACTGACGATACCATCTCACGCATTGCTAGCCCTCTTTATGCCGGTAGTGTGGAGTTGAACCATTTGTTCTATATTTGACAGATAGAATTCCATAGAACATCCAAGATTCGGTTCAACCGTTCAAGCTAGCTCTTAAAGCTTAATCCCAATTCTCAAAAGGATAAATGAAATGAACGAAATATGGATAATTAGACAATGAAGAATGGTCGTCACATTTGTTAATATTGAGGACTAACTCTTTAATTTTATCTTTACCATGATTGTTAGTTGTTACTATTTAATATTAGGGAAGTGGTTCTCTATCTTGGAGCACAGATTGTGCTCCCTAGCTCTCTCTCTCTCTCTCTTCTCCCCCAGACAAGGGGCATGAATGTCTTTACACAGGAGAAGGAGAGAGATAGACACATTGGAGGGTTAGTATATGCCATGCTACCTACGTCAAGTTGGACAAAGTTTTTTTCCCCTTCGTATTAACTCTATAATGTATATTTTACCTTAAATTGTTCGTTTATGTTTGTTTTTTTTTTTTTGGGTAAACGGGGAATTTATTGATGAGAGGGGTGGGTGCAAGCGGCAGCATCAGTCACACAGAGATCCTGAAGCCACCGAATGGAGTTTGGCCAATCTGTCACACACCCAAGTGACAAGGCCTTCCTGGCCAGGGCATCTGAAACACTATTCATAGCCCTAGGAGAAATGGAAAAAACAATATTTGGGAAAGAAGAAGCAAGCCTAAGGTCATCTGAAACGAGATCTTCCACCTCCCACATTGGGGTTTGCTCTCCACCGACCATCAAAACAGCTTCATTACTATCGGATTCAATGACAATGCTATCCAACCCCAACTCCAAAGCAGCAAGCAAAGCACTACGGATGGCCAACATTTCACCTTGGATGATCGAACCAAACTGAAGAGGGAGGGAACGAGCCAACAAAACAGCGCCAGTATGATCTCTACAGATCACACCCAAACCGCCCTTCATCGAGTTCTTGGTCAAAGCCGCATCACAGTTTATCTTTGAAGTACCCACTGGAGGTGGGTTCCAACTCACACAACAGTGGGGCATATCACCCGCAACGGAAGGGGAGTGAGCACCCAACCCTTTAATAGCATTAGAAAAATCCAGATAAGCACTATCTGCCATTTGAATAACCTCAAGAGGGATCCACGCCTTACCATTGAAGACCAGTTCATTTCGAGCACGCCAGAGATACCAACAAAGAAAGGAGGCACGAGAGAGACCGTCCCGGGCTAGCCTCTTATCTTGCTTGAACCAAACGTCCCAACTCTGGATCCAACTAGCTAAACTGGGCGAATCATTTGGGGGGGGAGAACTGCAGCGGGCTACCAAACCAAATATTTCGAGCAAAAGGGCAATCGAAAAGAAGATGATCACCGGTTTCAGGAGAAGTACCACACCTCAAGCAACTCGGATCTAAATTTACCTGCCTAGACTGCAAGCCGGCCCCAGTAGCCACTGCTCCATTACAAACTCTCCAGATAAAAGCTTTAATCTTTGGAAGGGTTTGTATGGACCAAATGCGATTCCACACCACATCTGGAATTTGCTCCCACTGCCTGACCCTTGAAGAAGAAGCTCTGTTGTAACCCTCCTCCTCCTCTTTTCTAGAAAGAAAACGATAGGCAGACTTAACAGAAAACCAACCATCCTTTGAAGCCCCCCAATACCTTCGATCCTCCCCCGGAAATAAACTAAGGGGAATTTTGAGAATAGCATCAACTTCACTCGGGTGGAATAGAGAAAGAAGCAAATCGCGCTCTATTTGTTAATACGAATCAAATCTTACTATTAATTGCTACTCATATTCCATCCCCATTAATGAAGAAGAAACTATGACATTAATAATAAGAGCGCATAGGGTTTCCTATGCTGCCAAAGTAAGAAGGAATCTACATGATACACTAATGTCTATCTGGAAAATTGTATCATTCATATGAGACCCACATATTCAATATGAGAGAGAATAATAAATAAATGATGGTTAAAATGATTGTGAGAGAAATTGCACTTTGGCGGCGTGGGGAAGTTTTTCTCTAATAATAGTCATGACAAATGATGGAATCATGCAGAAAATACACTATTGGAGATGAGCAGCACCATCCTGTCATCAAACCAAAATGTCAAAGTACGATGAAGAGAAAGTCGCACTCCAAAGGTTATATTTGGTAGCTACAGGCCGGTCATGGTGGTAGTTTAGTTGTTAAATTTTTTGTAATGGCATATTTCATCCCTACAAATTAAAAAGGTAAATTATATATAGAAAAAAGAATAACAATTAAACCACCACCATCACTATTTTGAAGCGACAATTGCCATGACTCTTATTAATACATCATTTTTTCTTCATTTGCGGGTGTGGAATATGAATACCAACATGACCATCTCTTTAGCAACTAAATGTAAACGCCTGAAGTGGGATTTTCTCCTCGTCGTCCTTCGAAAAATTTGGTTCAATGACAAAATGGTGATGCTCATTGACAATAATAGTGTATCTTACATGCATGGTTTCCGTCATTTCTCATGGCTTTTATCAACATAACAGTATAACATAGTTTTTCTTCATTTATGGGGACGTAATATGAATTGCCATTACAAAAAGCTTAACAATTGAATCATCATCATAATTATTATGTGGCTACCAAATACAACACATCATTTTTCATGACATTTATCAATAAATTCTTTTTTATAAATAATTTGTGGAGGTGGAATATAAATAGTCATTATAAAAGCTCTAAAAACTAAACCACTACAATGACTATTTTGTAACCACAAAATATAACCCTTCATTTTTCATAACTCTTGTCAATGTAACATAGTTTTTTCTTCATTTGTGGTGATGGAACAGAAATAACCATTATAGAAAATCTAACAACCAAATCACCACCACAGTTATTATGGAAGCTTCTACCAAAATTTTTTTATTTTGGAAGCGCTAAATATAAACATTTATATTATTTATAAATGATAGTTGTGGATTTACCTATTATTTTAAAATTAAACAAAAAGTATATACATCGTTTTTAGTCGAAGAGGGATAGATTGTGTCCCAACTGAGTCTTCGTTAGGGTTATCTATCTTATGTAGTTGTTTTAAAAACCACTATTGATCCAATACTAACTTAAGACACGATGTAGAGTTTTTACATCACATATATTTAAACAATATATTCTATTCAAACAATATGGTCCACAATTGAATGGCGAAAGTAACATATGACTATGCATGCACATTTGTTGTAAGCTTCTTGTTATCACCAAAATGGTAATTTAAGTAAGAAAGTGTAACTTTTTTTATTCACTATTATCTTATTCCCAAAAGTTATTTAAGGTATGAGTAATTTTTTTTTTTAAAGTGACATATCATTATACTATTTTCAAATTTTATCATCGTGAAAAACAATTTTCAAGTATACATGCGAAATGATAGGATATGATTTTGTTCGAACTTAGTCTTTTTTAGGGTTACCTTATGCAGTTGTGTTATCACTATTGATCTAACACTAGCTTAAGGTAGGATGTATAAATTTTATATGACACATTTAAACAAGGGATACTATTCAAAGTTTCAAACAAAATGGTCAAACTAACATTTGATCATACGTGCACCTTTGGTTGTGTATGCTTGTGTGTGTGTGTGTGTTCTTGTTACTAAAACATGTTATAACTTCTAAGTTATGTTCTATCTAAAATCTATCCGTATTCACTTTCATATGAGAGGGAGAATTAAAAAATAAAAAGAAATAGAGATGTGGGTTACGTGTTTAGAAAGGAAAGAAAATAGTTGGAGAGCCTTCAAGAATTGCATGTACACATAATTAAAATCTAATTAATTCTATAAATTCTAACTATAAAATATGAACTCGTTATTTTTCTATTTCTAGAATCATCGTACAACAAAATAAATATGATCGCAAAATAAAAATAAGCTCTCTCTCTCACACACACACACACACAATCACCTCTTGGTTCAATTCTTTGATAATGTAATAATCATAATAATAACAGTAATGCTCCAACAGTTTATAATGGAAAAAGGTTATAGAATTTGCTCGTGTGTGCAACCTCTCACACTCTCTCCTCCTCGATCATATTTGTTCCCGGTAGACGAACCCTGAGGCACTCACTCCCACTCTCATATATGAGCAAATCTTACTCCTCATCCATAAGCAATATGGGATTAAACAAAAGTCCCATTGCTTTTTGGATATGAATTTTCCTACAAAGCTTGCCTCCAAAAGATACATTTAAAGTTCAAAACTCAAAAACTATAAAATACAACATTTGTTACAAGGGAATCTCACTTTTGAAACTTAATTAATATTTTAAAATATAAAAAAAAATTCTTAAAACTTCACCTCCACTGCATATGAGTTTGATGATACTATATGGGACGATGTTTTCTGTTTCACAACGCACAAGGTACAAGATGCGCCCAGACACATGGGGTGAGATGGGGCAGTCATTTTACCCACCCCATGTGTCTGGGCGCATCATGCACCCCTAGTGTAGAGAACATTTTCTCATGATATATATATGAGAGAAAGTTCTGTTTGAGAGTATGGCCTACATCAGCACTCCCATTAGTAGGTGTGCCTAGATACAATCGGCCCGATACATCTAGGGGTGTCTATATATATATATATATATATATATATATATATATTATATATACTTAATATAAGTATTTTCTTGACAAAAAAAAAAATAGAAGAGAATTGTACAGAGATAACTACTAGCTTTGTCATCATCATGAAGTGGGAACCCATAAAAAGAGTAGATCATCTACTATTTTGATCGGGACCATAAAAAGATTCACGACATGATTGTTATTTAGTTGTAGCCCCTATAAGCTTCGGCCTATTGAGGGGACAGCATTACAATTGTAGAGAGAGAGTTTATACACACGCCATTTTTTCAACATATTTATTAGTTGTCCCATAGGTTGAGATCCTATGTTACAAAAACATGGTCTAATGAGACACGTGGATGGTGTCATAAATCAAGACCAACCCGAGCCCGCCCGACCCAGCGGGTCGGTCGGGTGAGAGTTTCTTGACCTGACGAGGTCGGGTCAGGTCAGTCGGTCGGTTAAGGCCTCTAGGGTCGGGTCGGGTTTAGGCAGGCCCGGCCCAACCCGACCCATTGACACCCCTAGATACATCCCTGCCTTTCCATAGGGTGGGGGCTAATCATTTTGTGTCCAAATACACACAGATGCATGACTAGGTAGTGTTTCTTATCCAAATATAGATATATATATATATATATATATATATATGGGAGAGGGGTTTTTTATTTTATTTTTTTGTGCAATTGTCAAGGGCCTATTGGCCAACAGAGCCCCACAAGGAGGCAAGAGAAGACCCACAGGGGATCAATTTGATACCCACATGGGCTCCACTTCTTGAAAAACAAATAAATATAGACTTGGTGTCGCTAAAGAGACTTAAACCACTGATCAAGTTTCTGACACAGTTCTCCCAAGGGAATAGCAAACCAGATCGACAAAAAAGGAGGTGCGGGGTTTGTTCATGCTTGGGAAATTTTCCACACTACAACGATAACGGTGATAAGAAAACAAAAAACAATTTCGTAAGGAATATATGTATTTTGATTGATTATTATATGTTGTAGTAAGATAAGTTATAAATCATACCAAACAAAAAAAAAAAGAGATAAGCTATAGAGGTTGGCAAAAACAAAAAACAAAAGACAGATATTTTGGTTGATGGTAGCAGATGAAAGGAATATTCGGATATGGATTTCCCTTTGCGTTGCGTTTAAACTTCAAACTACCATGGCATGCTGCTGACGAATCGGTCAGTACCTCTTTTGTCCCTTTTCCTAAACTCACGTGAAGTACTTTTGTCTCTTTTCTTAAAATAAATAAAAATTTCACCTTTATTTATTTGAGTTTGTGAGGTATAAAATATTCTATAGCATATCATCGCTTGGAAGTAAATTAATACATCTTTTGGCTTTTTTCTGCCATGAAATAGATTTTGGAAAATGTTTATAACAAAATAGATTTTAGAAAATGATGTGGAATTGTTAAATATCATATCGAGAATCAGCATGCCCTCCTGTATATCCCTGTGCAACACTGGTTCATTGATAGTTAGAGGGTTGGGCACGCCGCCCGCTTGTTGTAAACTAACGGTTTGCACTAATGGCAGGGCAAGACACATACGGGCAGGGATCTTTATCCCCTGAAATTCCCTGCCTGGTTCAGTTCCCCTAGTGCCCCTAACAAGGGGGGCCACAATGACTGTTCCACCCCTAGCTGTCCAAACACTCTGTCCGGGTGGGGTCTATCCCCCTCTTATTACAGGCACTAGAGAATTGGACCGGATTGAGAATTGCAGGAGATAATTTTCCCATGGGTAAGGGGTCATTTTCATATGGGGAGAGAAATGAACATAGGTCTAGGCATGTTGATACTTTTCTCATTTTCTAAATAGGGCAAGATGAGAGTGTACTTAGAGGCATCAACATGGGTGAGATTTTTTATTTCACAAGGGTGAAATAGTAATTTCACATGTTTCTCTATTAGCGCAAGAACCACACAACCAGGCAGGCGTGTTTTTTTTCCTTTGAAATATTTTGTTTTGACACTTGGTTAATTTGAATGAACTTAAATTTAACATGTGCACAAAGGACCTTTGGATCGATCCATGTATACATAAATTTTTAGCACAACTGAATTTGTTAAATATCATGGGAAGAAAAGTTACAAGGGTAAATTACACATTAGTAGTTCTCATCTTATGAATTAAAATTTAAAGGATTCATTTTTTTTTTGGTAAGAAAACTATTGTATTTTAAGAAAGGGAAGATCGAGTTTTCCTTCAGCTACAGTAATGGGTGTTAACTGGTCGGGCTTGATTGGGTCTAATCGGTCCCCACCAATTTAAGGCCCTACACTGTTTCGATTTGTTTAGTTAATCGGGCCTCGTAGATTAGGGCATGGACATGTTTCTACTTGATTGGTCTGGTCTATTATCAGACTCAAGATAATTGGGATAATCGGGATGAAAATAGGCTAATTAAGGAGAATAAACGGTCCTTAAATGGGCTATAATCAAGTCAAATAGGCTTAAACGGGCTATAAAAGGTTTGTTATTGTTTGGTCATAGTATCCGATCGGTCCCGATTGGGCGACAATCAAGCATTCAAGCCACTACCTTGCACAGGGACTGCCTGATTATTAATCGGTTGGTGCTTGAGCCCGACACATTTAGTAATTGATCAGGTTAATGTCTAGCTTGGACCGGTCGATTTAGATTGGACCACCAGTGTAGACCAACTTTTGACATCCATAACCATGGTCAATGGGGTATCCATTCGGCACCCATAGGGGATCTCACACAGTAGGAGTTTGTTCAACAATTTGTATACAAGGGGCAGATTTTTATGGCTATTGATGGGGTTGGTGAAAGAAAGCTTCTTCATTTTGTTATAACCAAAGTCAGTGAAAATGAATTTGTAACCTTACATTTTCCTTAATATAAAATACTTCTTTCAATGAACGTAAAACCCTATCATTCCCATGTGTACTTAAAAACATGTAAAACAATGATAGTTCTTGAGAATGACATATTGATAAGCCATTTTCAACTTATTTGAGAACCATTTTTATTTTTAAATAATTTTAGAAATATACAAGGACCACCATCAGGGTTTTGTTGACAGTGATGCTATTGGTAGATTTAGATTTCGTTTTTCTCTAAGTTTCTTTATGTTTCATTGATCCTTAGATATTTTTTTCTTGCTAACGACTGATGCAAGATTAATCTATTTGATTTTTGCTTTGTTCCCCATCTAGGTATGTTTGGGCGTTAATTTTGTAATTTTTTTTGTTTATTTTAATAAGTTTCTGAATTACAACTTTTAATGACTTTGAACAAACTTACAATAAGATGCACCATTATAAAAATAGAAATATATATATATATTTTGACCTATTATCAAGTTGGAAGACCCAAACTTCCTAAATAAAAATATCCGGATCTCTTAACATGAAACTTCCGTGCATGTTTATACCAACACGTAAGGTTGGTTTCAATTAAAAAAAAAATGTTAAATTGGTGAAGAATGCAAAACTCCTAGGTTCAAATTTCAAAACTCGTCTTCATCGATGATCCAAAAGAATTAAAAAAACAATAGGGAGGCATTCATTTATTAAATAAATGCCAATGACTTAAAAATAAAAAATAAAAGGCTTTTTCATATTTGGTAATTTATTTCTAATGTAATTTTTATTTTTATTTTCAAATGAAATGAAATTAATTAGAAATTAAAATTAAATTAAATAATTTGATTTGCAAAGTATTGGAGTTAGCTATATAATCATATTAGGTATTGATAACAAAAATTTTCATTTTAGGGACAGAGGCCTTGGGCTGGTGATTGGTCCTATTAGTTGAAAGTAGTGTATGGGGTTCGTTGTCTAAAGTCTGGGACACTCCTGTATTGCATGGAGCATGTCATGCACTCCTTTCCTGTTTTCCATACTTCTGGCCCCCTTGGGAACCTTTATCTCGCCCCTTGTGGGTTTGGCCCCGTAGACCAAAGTAGGCCAGAAAAATTATGTTTCTATTTAACTATTGATTTGATTTTCCTTCCTTTTTCTTTATTTTCTTTATAATAAAAGGGAGTAAAAAAGTAATGCCTTATTCATGCAAAAATAAAAATACTAGAAAAACCTAATAATTAAATTTATAGACTTCCTATAAAAGGATTATTTTCTTTATGATCTATTTCTAAATTGCCACTATTGCCGAAAAAAATAAAAAAAATTACTATTGCGAAAAAATTATTGGGTTTGTTTTTAGTAAATTTAATGTTATTAATAACTTCATTTTTTTTCTCTCAAAATATCTCCAAAGTTTTATGCTAACGAGCAAAAATAACAATTGTAGTGAATCATGAAAGAAACATAAATGGAATGGTAGCAATTAAAGGCATGAGAAGAGGTTACAAGTTACTACACCGTTTAGTTAATCAAGCCTCATGGCACTCATCTCCTAAGCATGAACGCATTTATAAATAAATGTAAACGAACCATAAATGAGTTGTTCAAACTATAAATATGCTAATCATACTATAAGTGTATTTATCTTGTGTTCCTTCCCTTCACCCCTACATTTTTAATTTTATGTTTTCCTGGAATCCATGTAATCGATCCCATATAATTGAGATAAGACTGAGTTGTTGTTATTGTTGCTGTTGTTGTATATTATAAATGATCGGTCCTGATTGGTTATTGATATCGATCGCATGAGAAAAGGTTACAGGTTATCGCACGGTTTAGTTAATCGAGCCTCATGATCCTCATTTCCTATGCATGAACACATTTATAAACAAATTGTAAACAAACCCTAAATGAATTGATCAAACGATAAACGGATTTGTGTCTTTGTTGTGTGCTCCTTCCCTTCACCTGTACATTTTTTATTTTATGTTTTCCTAGGATGCATGTAGCCACTCCCATCTAATTGAGACAAGACTGAGTTGTTGTTGTTGTATACTATAAATGATCGATCCTAGTTGGTTACCACTTACCGATGCCGATCAATCCCAATTGGACGTCCATTGAGATACAACCATGCACCATAAATGTTTGAATAGTAATTGGTTTAGGCTAAGGGTGTAAACTCATACCGTATACTATATATCGACACCAAAACTATACCGATTATATCATACCATATCGAATAAAATCAATATGAGGTAATTGTATTGATTCGGTATTCAAGACGGTATCGATATCAATAATGGTAAAAATGACAATTTGGATCCTCTACTGTCGAGCTGTCAAAGCGCCTTACCCGAGTGAGGGTAAAATGGTCATTATACACCTCATCATGTCAGGACAGCATGATCCTGCCTGGCAGCTCGGCAATAGAGGATCTGGATCCGTAAAAATGAAACCATACCGATGAGGGGCACAGAAAATAGAGGTGTAAATGAATAGTCAAAATCTGTTTTCGTATCCGTGTCCGTATCTGTTTAGCACTATCCGAATCTGTTCGAAAGCTAAACGGATCCGGATACAAATAGGCTATAACTATCTGAAAAGCAATATTTACACGTAAATGGCTAAGATATCCGATCCAAATCCGTGTCCGTATCCGTTTAGCATTATCCGAATCCATTCAAAAACTAATCAAATACGGAGGTGGATATAGCACTATCCGAGCCGAATCCGATCCGTTTACATCCCTAATAGAAAACATTGTTTTTGTTGGAAAGAGAATAGATGGCTAAGCTTGTTTATAGGGTAAACAGCTCTTACCAAAAACAAAAACAAAGAAAGGAAAGTTTACAGGGAAAACAGCTAAAAACGCTCTAAAACCCAGCCCAACACGGAGAGACGACCCGAGACTTGAGGTATAATATCTTGGATGGATCGGTGACGATTGATTGGATATGCGTATCCCTCACCTCTGTCCAATCATCCTATGCCAGGCTGTTTGTTCAGAATTCACGTTACATGTTGGTTTGGTTCATTCTATTTCTAAATGGGCAGTTATTAGTTTCTTTTATTACGACTTTGGATATCATTGTTTCGTACCTGCTTCAATTATATATCTGTTTTTGTTGAATGAGAGTTATATAGTAAATAACCCTTTTTTGGGAAAGAAATTTATTTCAATTTGATTTCAATTTCCTTTCCCTAATTGGCCAGATTTTCTTTTTGGTTTGAAAATTTTCTGTACAATGACAGCTGCTCGGTGCTAGTCCGCTAGAGAAGTTTGCTTAGTGAATAAGGTTTACCGAAAAAACATTTCTTAATGATAAAGAAAATTGGGGCGCTGTTCCCTGTGCTTGTGCCCAGGCACAAGAGGTGGGTGCAATGACCACCCTGCCTTTTGCATAGGTTGTCCATGTGTTTGGGCGTAGACTACGTTGCGGCACAGAGAATATTCTTCTAAAAAAATTATAATTAGAAATTCAATCGAATACACCCTACTAATCTACTTATGTCCATGCATGTGTACTATTTTTTTATTTTATTTTATTTCTTGTTTTGGTATTTGGTGGTAAACATGCATGTGTACCAATTATTTAACAATAGTGTGTACTCTCTCAATTCCAAACATAAATGAACGATTTAGGCTATATTTGATATGCAGCTAATGCATTCTACGAAATCATACCAAACACAACATTAATTAATCTTTCATCTATAATCTTAAATATTTGGTCCCACTATTTATTTAATTGTATATTGATCATCTGATATTATCAACTTCAACATTTTGTGGTCCCGAGCACCCAACCCTCTAACACTCTCAACTCTAAATCAAGGTTAACGAAATTGAACTATATGATCATACTTTTGTTAGGTAAGTGTCTTTATGTGTTTTCCGTTCTATTAATTCTGGTATTTGGAGTTGCTTTTGAGAAAGGCACTTATATGTTGGAGAAGAGGTTAATACGATTATAATGAGAATTTAAGAGTAGGGTTCCTTGCAGAGACGTATTGCTCCTCCCTCATGTTTTGTGGTGTTTCACACATGCACGTGGAGTTAAGTCATCGAAAGGTTTTTAGTTTTTTGAATGGTTGTACCCTTTTGTAAAGGCATTTCCAAGGGATCTACACCTCTATAAAATGGACATCAATGTCCCTAGCCTTTGAGAGACAATTCTTAAGTGACATTTACTCACAAAAGCTCTCACTCTTGTCTTTGTTAAATTTTAATGTACAATTACACATTGGTTTCCATCATTTACTAACGTTTCTTTCCTTTTTCTTTGTGAGTTTGAGCACAACTTTGTAAGACTCGAAGGCGTTTTGCAGTAAAAGAGTGCATTACTATTGTCGAAAGCCATAAGACTATTGTATCATGGAGACCAATTCACATTCACCCAACTGTACCATTAGAGGGCGTCTGTGGTCTTAAGAAAAATGACCATTGGTGTACCTCAACCTACATTTTTGTTTTGTTCATTCTAATTTTTTCTAGAGGAAACACACTTTCTTTATAACATAAAAGACTGAGTTTCCCACAACCCACTATGAATGGGATCCCATTCATCGAGGGGCGGGAATGGGTATCGGGAGGATATTTTGGAACATACTGAAACCCTAAGTTGGTGGGTGAACCGTCATTTATAAACAACAACAACAACAAATACAACCTTATGCCAACTTAATGGGATCAGCTACATGAATCCAAAACAAACAAAAAAAAGAAATACTATTAGGAAAAGGTAGAGGGTAATGAGGAGATGGAAAAAGAACATTGATAAATAAAAGATGGAAATTAAAAAAAAAAGGATAAAAAGAAAAAAGAAAAACAGAAAGAGACATGAAAATTAGAGGAAAAATATACAACCTAACAAGTCATGAAAATCTCAACTAAAAAGAGTTTGCTACATGGATCTTTACCCTTCAATAGAATCTATCTGAAGTCATACTTGATACAAGACCTAAACCTTCCTCATAACTTTGTTATGTAAAATTACTCTCAATAGTCTTTACAATACTTTTACGATTTTGAATTTTGAAAGTGTTTGGATTTTGGATTTATTTTGTATGGTAGATTTTATAAAATTATTAATTTCTGTTTGGTATGATTTATTGTAATGCATACCAAACATAATCTTAAATTTAAAAAAATATATATATAAAAATAGATGGAGAGAAAGAGAGAGAGAGATTTCTACACGGTCAGAATCGGAGAGAAATTCAGCGTGAATCACTGAATCCTAGTATTTATTAAATGCGGGGAAGAAGATTGGAGAATGCATAAAGACAACGCATGCTTCCTTTGTTTGTTTGTGATTTCTGATAACGTTACGTTCCCCGTTTCATTTTATATTTAATAAATATCCTCTATTAGTATTAGGTTATAATTTTCAAATAAAAAAATATTTACTTAAAATTTGCTGGAGTGGAAGGTGGTAGGTAGTTGCTGGGTACAAACCCTATTCCTACCAAAGTACGGTCATAAATCGATTCTCCTGCTTCAACCAGGGTAGGGTTAACCTCTGGTTCAAAATTAGATATTTTTTTGGTTGTGGTAACTCCTATGCCAACCTGTAATCTCAACGGTCCCACTTCTCGTCCCCATCCTTATATATAAATAGGACAGTTTTGCTAAACAATGAGAGGAGAGGAAACAAATCTTACATTCGACACTTGTATCTATTTCATGAAAACCACCCCTTGCATCTCTTCCTCTCTCGACGCAGGAAGGAAGAGATAGAGGGAAACAGCTCTGTTTATTCTTAGATTTTCTTTTCTTCTGGTTGTGAAGTTTCATTAGAGATCTTTTGGGGTTTTTTTTTTCTGGTTTGCTTTAATGGCGGACGCCAAGATGTACGTTTCAACAGATGAGCTCAAAAACCATAACAAACCTGGAGATCTGTGGATCTCGATACAGGGGAAGGTGTATGATGTCACGGATTGGGTTAAAGATCATCCAGGCGGTGAGCTTCCGCTTTTAAATCTCGCCGGTCAGGATGTTACCGATGCTTTTGTTGCTTATCATCCTGGCTCTGTTTGGAAACTTCTCGATCGATTCTATGTTGGGCACTTGAAAGATTATCAAGTTTCTGAGGCTTCCAAGGATTACAGAAGACTTGTTTCGGAGTTTTCTAAACTTGGTTTGTTTGAAAGAAAAGGGCATATTACCTTCTTTTCGCTTTGTTTTATGGCAATGTTGTTAGCCGTTATCGTTTGTGGTGTCTTATATTCTAAGAATGTCTGGGTTCATCTGGCATGCGGTGGTCTGATGGGGTTTCTCTGGATTCAGAGCGGATGGATCGGACACGATTCTGGGCATTACCAGATCATGACGGGACCTCGTCTCAACCGATTTGCACAGATCCTTGCAGGAAATTGTCTTACAGGCATTAGCATTGGGTGGTGGAAGTGGAACCACAATGCCCATCACATTGCCTGTAACAGTCTGGATTTCGATCCCGATCTTCAGCACATCCCCTTTTTTGCCGTCTCTTCAGCCTTATTTAACTCGCTCACATCCTGCTTCTATGACAGGAAGATGACTTTTGATCCTATCGCCAGATTTCTGGTGAGTTACCAGCATTGGACTTTCTACCCTGTTATGGTCTTTGCTCGTTTTAATCTGTTTGCCCAGTCGATATTTTTGTTGACGTCGAAGCGAAATGTCCCGAATAGAGCACAGGAGATTATTGGGGTCTTGGTTTTCTGGGTCTGGTACCCTCTACTTGTTTCATACCTCCCCAATTGGGGTGAGATGTTGATGTTCGTGCTTGCAGGTTTGGTCGTTACTGCAACTCAACATCTTCAGTTTACCTTGAACCATTTTTCAACAGAGGTATACGTGGGCCCACCTCGTGGAAATGACTGGTTTGAGAAGCAGACGATGGGCACGCTCGACATCGCTTGCCCATCATGGATGGATTGGGCTCATGGAGGATTGCAGTTTCAGGTTGAGCATCACTTGTTCCCCCGCTTACCTCGGTGTCATTTCAGGAAGATTGCTCCCACTGTGAGGGATCTCTGCAAGAAGCACAATCTGCCTTACAATAGTGTTTCATTCTGGGAAGCTAACAAGAAGACCATTGCGACTCTTAGCACTGCTGCGTTGCAGGCTCGGGATCTCTCAAACCCTGTTCCTAGGAATTTGGTCTGGGAAGCACTTAACACTCATGGTTGATGTTTCCCAATTATTGGGACCCTACTGTTGACTCCACCAAGCGCCGAGAGCGGATCATCCAGTGTCTATGGATGGAGCACCCCAGCTTAGTCATTGCTTGCAGATGTGGATCATTTTTCTTCTATCTCGGTACTCATAGATTTCGATCTTGACCCTTATAGATTGAGGTTTCAAATTCCATACATTTGTTTTTGCAAGTTTCTTTAATTTCTTTTTATGTCTATGTGCGATGGAGATAAAGGTTTAGTGGAGGTACTTAATTGTATTCAACTATGACAGAGTTCTCTATGATTTTATTAGCTTGTTTATTTGGATTATATAATGTTTATGTAGTTGTCTAGCCTCTGTTGGGAGATACAACCTGTTAAGGTCAATGGATGTGGTATTTGAAATTTTGGATCTCTTCCGATGTTATTATTGTTTGATTCAAGATGGGTTTGAAATCAGCAGCTTTTACGTTTCTTTTCTGAAATTAGATTTAAAATTTCATTTTTATTATCTTCGAGCAGAGAAGTTATGATCTTCGTACATTCTTTCTAAACTTTAGATGTATCTTCTACTTCTTTGAACTCAACTCTTTCCATATTGTATTGCTCAAACTGTGGTGTAGATTTCTAAGGAAGAAATTTAGATTGCTCTATACTATTTAACTGGCTTGACCCCTGCATTTAATCGATCTTTGTTATATGGACTTCCTTGGACATTGAACCCAGAAAATAATGAAGTTGTTCTGTAGGTCTTTCCTTCCTTTCACCAAATTTGTAGTGCACTTCCCCATTCCCAGCCAAAATTGCATACTTGATTTTGGTGTTTGGATTGTCCAATTGTGAAAGAGGGTTTCTCTATGATAGCTGAATCCATTTTAGCTTGTATTCCCAAAGTGTACTGGTAGGATACATACTTTAAAAAAAATTTAAAAAAAAAATCATAGTTAAAAGTAAAGTTACTAAACAACATATTTATGTGAACCATCAGGAACAGAATGAACTGCATGCTCTGGTACTGCTACAAGGCAAAACAAACTGGGTACAGTGTCCCTGGTGCCTTAATGCTACACACCAACCTTCAGGTTGTGTGTTAGATGTTAGTTTACCTACTTAAACTGAAAGCCTAAAATGAGGATTATTTTGTACTTGTACATATATTTTTTAAGATTTCCCAAATACCTTAACAGTTCCACCTGTCATACCTATTGAAGCTTTCCATCAGTGAGCTTTTTTTCTTTCCTAGCTTCTGTATGCTATGTAGAACAGGGTTGCAAGTGAGGGTCCATTTTTCTTGGTTTATTGGTTTAAAGCATGTCATTATACTGAGTTTGGGATGATAAAGGATGGAGTTGAAACTCATGTTACGGCAGTTCACTGCATAGAGGACTGTCACCTACATTATTGGATATGGACAAGTCCCACTTGTTGTTCAAGACACTTCTAAATCCATAACAGATGATATGTGATCAAGATGTATAATGATTAACTTTGAAGGTTATATTGTTCAAATTGTTATCTTAAACCGAACCGTAAATGGCAACAATTATCTTTAACTCAAATATCTTATCAATCCTTAATGGTTTGTCAAGGTCTTAATCAGATTCTGTTCTGGTCCTTATCATACCATAACAGATGATAATGATTAAGATGTATAATGATGAACTTTGAAGTTTGTATTGTTCAAATTGGATTTATCTTAAACCGTGTAAATGGCACACGAATAACATGATTTGTTAACTCAAATATCTTATCATTCCTTAATGGTTTTGTCAAGGTCTTAATCAGATTCCTGCAAATTCATGGTCCTCATCATACCATGTTTCCTTTGAGTGAATTCTCGTTTCAGTGAAGTATATTTTTCATCCTAATGGGTCCTTTTAGCCTGATTACTATGTGATAGTTTAGGCACTCATTGTATTCAATTTGGTATCTCAAATCTCCCAGTGAATCTCCATGTAAGGCTGTAACTGAGCTGGAGGAAATTCCTATCAATAGCTCAAATGCCCTCAAAACAGGTCTGCTTTATCTGTGTATTATGTGCAAATGATGGATGATGTAGGCTAAATCACCAAGAGAAACAAAAAAAATCTCAGGATCACACATTGTTCATGATAAGCTGAGGATGTAGCCATTAGTTAGGTCTCTGAATTTTTTACCCGGGCCAGACTGGACTGTGCAAACTGCCCCAGCAAGCTGAGGGTTGGCTGGACTCAGGCTACCCTGTGCACAACCTAATACTAGCACAGGGCATAACATATCACTAGGAGGGACCTGGTTAGGCTTACACCCCCATGATCCATTGTTTTTTGTATTCTTCATTCTGTCAGCTATATATTCTTTAAACCTCTAGGATCAGCTTAAGGTTTGACAATCTCCTGCATTTTTCATTAGCGGTTCTTGAATGTAAAAATACTAAGAGTTGCTTTTGTCACTTGCTGTAAAAAATTTTAGAATGCCAAGGAAATCAGCTCCATTGAATTGCAGTGTGTTCTGGGAATCATGATTCCTGAATTTCCATTTGAAGGGAGGCTGTTTGTTATAGAATATAGTTTCATTCCAGAGGCCTTGGTCAGTGTTTTTTCACCTTTCTTTATGACTGTCAGTTCCATTGTTAACCATGTACTGATGGTTGACAATGGGAGGTTTTAAACCTCCATTTGCTTGAAAACTTACCTGATTGGATGACTTCAGCTCTATAGTCTTTTGCCCCGTAGGTAGTTGAGTTCTAGGCATTTCTTCTGCATTTCACTGTTATTAATACAAAGACTGTTACTGTGACACTTGGATGTGTATTTGGGTTTGAGACAGGGAAACTCACAAGTCAATTTCAACTAAGCCTTATCCCCACTGAATGGGTTTGGCTTCATTGATCTTGTTTCTCCATTCATTTCCCCTAGCATTTGAGCAAGAGGAGCCAAAACAGATTTAAGAAAATTTTTTTTTTTTTTTTTTTTTTTTTGGGGGGGGGGGGGGTGGGTGTTGTGGTGGTGGTGGCAGGGTTACTTCATTGCATCTGCAACAAATGGGGTGTGAGGCTTTCAGAATCAATAAATGGGATCCTATCTCAAAGCTTCAAGTGTGTGATTGTGTGGTTGTCCTGGAAAATTGAATCCATAGAACTCTGGTGTTTGAACTTTCAACAACCTAACAATGTTCAAGTGGAGCTTGTCCCTCTTTTGACAGGCACCTCAACCTTGGGTTATATTTGCTTGGCCAGTCATTCTTGTTATCTTCTCTTGCTGCATATTCCTAAATTTCCTATATTTGGGTTCCCAGAAATAAGAGTTTTCCAGTTGACAGACAACACCAGAGGTTCAAGCCCTGCACTCAGTTTTTCATGATAGAACTAATTTCCTTGTTTTTTTTTTCTCCCCCATTCGGGAAAACTCTGTTTTGGGACCAATTAAACATAGTATTTGTATATAATTTTTGCTAAAGAGAACACTACCTGGTTGCAAGTGGTGCACGGCCAGACATAGTGCTGTACGAAATGACCGCCTTGCCCTCAGGAATTTTTGCCTTTCCATGGGGTTGAGGCTGTCATTTCATAATTTTCTGTCATCGATGGTGGACTCATGGACAGGGATGAAGAAGATGTGGGAGGGTGGAGACATCATTTTCTTTTTAAATTTTTTGTAGAGGCATCGATTTGGAAAGTCATAAACTACGCCAAAGGGACCTACAAGCCTTAAAGTCTGGGTCCCCTAATGATAACATGAGCATATGCATGTCAGTGGCTAATTTCTTCACTAATTTGACTACAACTCCAATCAAGTGCATCCACATGGTTTAGAAAGATGAGGTTATGATTTGGGTTCATGACTTCATATTCAAATGTTCTAATGTTATAATGTTCTAATGTTCTAATGTCAATGTAGTTGTTGCAAAACTAATAACCTTTAGTAATTGCTATTACAACAACTTGCATACAGTGTTTCAAAAATGGGTATCGGATCGCGGTTTTGGAGCGGAAGGCTGATCCTAATTCTGACAGATTTGGATTGGCTGATCCCTGTGTGGAAACTAGGGTTAGGGTTTACTGGGATCAATTATGACCGATTCTTCACCGATCCTGACCGGACCGATTCAATGTGGTTTGAAGTCATTGTTTGCTGAATAGGAAGGGTAAAACACTGAGTGGTTGAGGTTGCTCCAAGGTTTTAAGTAAGCAGAATCAGAAAATGAGATCAAGCAACAGCTGATTTCGTTTCTATTTGATCCTGATCAGACAGAATTGGTCGAGAATTGGCCAGAATTGATGTGAATGCTAGACTGATTCTAATGTGAATCGGCCAATTCGACTGGTTCAATTTGTTTCCTGTAGCTTCATTGTATGTATAGATTAACCTTGGTCTCTAATCTCTAATGTTCTTGGAAACAATCATGTATCAAAAATGCATTCGAGTCTAGGCTAACTTGCTTCTGAACATGTTTATCAAGAGCCGGTTCTTTAATAGTGTGCAAGAACTGCACAAGAAACCAATGAGAGAAATGAGAGCTACATGGTAGGGGCCAGGGAAAGAGAGAGGGTGGGGAGAAAAGATCCCCATAAAGAATCCGAGTTTGAGGAAGCTATCTGGTATTTGATTCATTTCTAGATCTCATTTCATGAATGGAATTCGTATAAATGGGCTTTTAATGTTTGGCCAGTCCTCTGAGGGCAAAAGTCCATATTCAACATGTTGGAGTAATTGGTCGTGATCACCTGGGTTTATGCTTATTTGCCTTTTCCGAGCCTTTGTCATTCTCAAACAGTACTTCGGGTGGAATAATTATCATCTTCAATTTCTTTCAATTCCTCACATAGGAGCAGAAATAACCACCCTCCCCCACCTTGGGTAGTGTGTTTGGGCAGGGGTAGGGTGGTCATTTCCGTTTCTATGTGAGGAATTGGAGGGGAGAACGATTCACTTGCGGAGAGGCATTGGAAATATACAGGTTGAATCTGATTGCCTGGAGGTAAATCTGTATGTCAATGATCAGTCTAGTGTCCTCCTATTTAGCTCCTGCAAATCTTCGAAGACATCTCTCATATATCTCTGCAAGCTTTAGATCGTCTAATTTCTTGCATATTCCAAGGGTAACAAACCATATTGCTCACTCCCTTGCACAGAAAGTCCTGTCTTTGACATCCAAGGCAGAATGGCTGCAATCTACTTCTTGGCTAAATGATGTATCAGTGAAGCTATGTGTCTCTCATGTCCTTCTATTCAATAAAAAGGGATGCAAAACTCAGAATTGAGATCTGGATTGGGTACAGCAGATTCCCGATCGAATCGACAGGAATTGGTCAGGACTCAGGAGCTAGAATCTGCCAGAATTTGCCCTAACTTTAGAAATGACTCGTGGATCACCGTTTCAAGAATTGGTCTAGGATTGGCCAGCACGGTTTCAAGTATCGGTATTGGATTGGCTGTATTGGACGATTCAAATTGGTATGAGTTGTGACTAATATGGTATGAACATCCATTTTCTTTGTTGAAAAAATGCCGTTTTGATACCGTACCATCAGTAGTCGATTCCATGAACTAATAATTCCTTGTCAGCCAGATCTACCAATTCATATTGGAATCGGATGTGATCAATCTTGATTCTGATTGATCTGGCTCATCCGATCCTTGTACAAAAACTGGGCTAGGGCTTAAAGCACTGATTATGTAGCTCATTCATACCGATTTTGAATCAATCTGGATCCCAATTCCGTATTTTAAAACCTTGTTATGGATCAACCACTCCGGATTTGCTGGATTTAGAATCGATATTTGCCGATTCGATCCCGATTCTTGAAACCCTGAGTGCAAATGGAACGAGTTTGCCCTTACCCATGCCTTGCCACCAACCATCATCACTCCAATCGTCAACCTAGTGTGAACTGTGAGCCAATAGCACTATAATTTCTTCCGTTCAGAGACTAACGTGTAAGCTTTGATATGTTTCAATTCAGTGACGAACCAAGAACAACTAAACACGTGCCACAATTCTGGTGACTCTCCCACCGACCAATCAAGAGATTTTCAACGATTAGTTCACCCACCAGTGTATACGTGGAAGACCTTCCTATTACAACCCTCTCAACATTTGAAAATCTCTCTTTTGTCTTCTCTCATAAATAAGAAACAGAGCCAATATGCAATGGCTTCTTTGTGTGTTCTTTCAATTCCAATTAGAATGGCTACTTATTCTTCTTCTTTTTCATTTGTGGCGTTGCTCTTTCTTGTTCTGGCCGAGCTCGGCAGTTGTTTGTCCAACCAGATCACACTTGGTTCGAGACTTTCAGCTCGAGATGATCAGGTTTTGGTTTCGGAGAACCGAACTTTCGCCTTTGGATTCAGTAAGGTAGGGTCGCAAGATCAGTTTCAACTGGCAATTTGGTACGCTGAGATTCCCGGTGATCGAACCATCGTGTGGTCTGCTAACAGGTAACTCCAAGCTTTCTGTGAATGATGAATTTTGTAGGCTCCTTCTTGCAAGTAAAAAAACAAAAAACGAAAGGAATTGAAGGGAAGTGAAATTGGTTTCAAAAACGAAAGCAAAAAACTTTTTGTAATCTTATTAGTGTAACTTAAAACTCTATGTTTTAGATTGTGAACATTGAATTTTGGTGTCTTAGTTTGGATGTCAAGAAAAGGAAAAAATAAAAAAAATGAGATAAAAATTATGATGATGTTTATGTGTGTCTCTCTCTCTTCAAATTCAAAAATTTTTAATTCTTTCTTTTCTTGACATCCAAACACGATTACAAGTAAAAATGGATGGAAAGAGAGTGAAATTGAATGAAAAAAGAAAAGAGAGATGCTTTTATAATCATGTTGTGTAACTTAAAGCTCTTACCACACTTGGCAATGGATGAGTTTTCCTTGAAATTGGATCCTTTCCAATGCGCATCCGATGGCTGAGCGGGTTGGCATGCATCCCAAGGGCAATACCAGTTTTTTGATGGGTGCTGAAGAGGATCTGAATCTGTTTTCCTTTACCCTCTCTCATATGGTATCCATAAGGTATTGCGTAATAGTGAGAGATAATTTCAACCATTCGTAAGTAAGGAGTAAGCTTTTATTTTTTTTTGGTGAAGGAGGAGTAAGCTTTTATAGTCATTGATGGTTATAGGAAAATTTTCCCTATTGGTTATTACAAAGGTGTATTTTTTTTATTTTTCTGGTCAAGTAAAGTAAGACTTAAAAACTACAATTGAAATATGTTCGAATCAGTTACATAATTATTATTAAGAGAAAAGATCCCCCATGCGGGGAGCAGAGATTGGAGCAGAGATTTCTTCTCATGCTTTCTTCATCATGAGTGATGTAACATGTGATTGGATGTATCATCTTCAACTTTCACTCCCTATTATACAAGGTTGAAAATACCTTGTCTCATGCTAACCAAAGCATCAATCTTGGTAAGGATATCCTCTTTTTACTAGGGAAGAAAAACTGAATGGTCATGTATGATTATATACATGCATGGTTGTGTTTTCAACTATTGGATGGGAGTGGGGGTACAAGTGTTATTCAACATCTGCTCCCTCCTGCATCCAACGATTAAAAGCACAAAATAAAGAGTCCAATTCCTTTGCAAGTATGTGCAAAGGCACGTATATGCGAGAGATAACACCTATCCCATTTTTACCATTTACAAGAGGAGGAGGAGGGATATTTATAGAAAAAAAAGAACAAGTGATTGCCTCTAACATGTATGTTCAACTGCAACATACTTGCAGATCATCTGTTCACCAAAAATAAATTAGATTTTTTTTCTTTTTTATTAATTTCCTCCTAAACAAGCATGAATTATAGTCAGCGAAGTCATTTTCTCGTCATACAAGTCTGATTTTTAGTCAAAGATTCAAAAAAAACGCGGGGAATCGGAAATACTTTTTCGAAAAATATAAGGAGATACTTCCTCCGTCTTTACTAAAACTCATGCAGGTCTTTGACTTATAGTCAACAATTCATTGTCTCTCGATCATCTAAATAGAAACTCACTGGTCGGAAACGATGCAACCATGGAGCTTGACAGCACTGGAAATCTCGTCGTTGTCGACCGTGGAACCACCGTGTGGACATCAAACACCTCCAACTCCGGAGCTCAGACGGCGGCGATCTTAGATTCCGGCAATCTCGTCCTCTACAACAGCAGCCTCCAAGTCATATGGCAAAGCTTCTCAAACCCTTCCGACACACTCCTCCCTGGCCAACCATTAACGGTCTCCTCAGAGCTGTCCTCACCAAAATCATCTTCATACGGAGGCTACTATACCCTTAAAATGCTTCAGCAACCCACTTCACTCAGCCTCGGATTGACATTCAATTTACCGGAATCAACGAACTCATCGCTTGCTGATCTAGAGTCTCACACCAACTACTCTTATTGGGCGAGTCCTGAGATATCAAATGTGACGGGAGATGTGGTTGCTGTTCTGGACGAATCGGGAAGTTTTGGAATGGTTTATGGCGAGTCTTCCGATGGGGTTGTGTATGTATACAAGAACGATGGTGATAATGGAGGGTTAACAGATGGGAATCGGTCTTCCAACCAATCGGTGACATCTCTCCGGCGTCTGATCCTTGAGATGAATGGGAATTTGCGTTTGTATCGATGGGATAATGATTTGAATGGGTCTCGCCAATGGGTGCCTGAGTGGGCTGCGGTGTCGAATCCCTGCGATATCGCTGGAGTTTGCGGAAATGGTGTTTGTAATTTGGACACAACCAAGACCAATGCGACCTGTACATGCTTGCCTGGGACTTCCCGTGTAGGATCCGATGAATTATGCTGGTCTAACTCGTCTCTTGCAGGGAATTGTTATGAACCTCGTCAAAATTCGACCTCGCAATTCAAGATTGCAACGATGCCACAGACTTACTATTACTTCTCTGATCCTTCTGTGATTGCAAACTACAGTGATATCCCAACGGTTTCCAAGTGTGGTGATGCGTGTTTCTCGGACTGTGAGTGTGTTGCATCAGTGTATGGGCTCAGTGAAGAGAAGGCCTATTGTTGGATTCTGAAGAGTTTGGAGTTTGGGGGGTTTCAAGATCCAAGCTCGACATTGTTTGTAAAAATTGGGACTAATGTCTCGGCAACACCAGGAGATGGTGCTAGAAGGTCTGGAGGTTCATCGAAAAAAGGGTCTGGCAGTAACCACGACAAGGTTCTGGTTGTTCCAATAGTTCTCTGCATGTCTTTTCTCATTGGATTGCTCTGCTTCTTGCTATACTATAGCCTCCATGGTCGGAGATCCTTAAGGAAAGCCTTTGAAAGCTCTTTGAAAGTGTCTGGTGCTCCATTGAATCTCAGCTACCGAGATCTGCAGAGTGCAACCAATAATTTCTCTCAGTTGCTAGGGACAGGTAATAATCAGTGTCTCACCCTTGCTTATCAGTACTTATGAGATCCCTAATTAGAAATAGATAGAGAAAATTAGAAAATGTATCTTAAATGAATCCAAAAAATGTGTTTTTAAGGAGACAGTTTCTTTAATTAACAGTGATCATAGTCAATGTGATGGTGATGTTTGTCCTTGGCAGGAGGGTTTGGATCTGTATACAAGGGAAGCCTTGGAGATGGGACACTAATTGCAGTGAAGAAATTAGAAAGGGTTTTGCCGCATGGGGAGAAGGAATTCATTACAGAAGTAAACACCATTGGTTCAATGCACCACATGAACTTGGTTCAATTGTGTGGATTCTGCTCTGAGGGATCACACAGGTATAGAAAAAATCCACATTAAATTCCAAGCTTTTCTGTTTCCTTTTTCTAGTAACTTGGTCTATTAAACCATGCTTCAATTCAATTGTCATTTGCTAGCAGATCTTTGCACTATAAAATGCTGTGAACAGTCATGCACTGTTTGATTGCTAATTTTCTCTTATTGACAGGCTTTTAGTGTATGAGTTCTTCAAAAATGGTTCACTGGACAAATGGATATTTCCATCATATAACAGCCAAGACAGACTACTGTACTGGCCGACTCGCTTCAATATAGCCATATCTACTGCGCAAGGAATTGCATATTTCCATGAGCAATGTCGGAATCGAATTATTCATTGTGACATCAAACCAGAGAATATACTCTTAGACGATAATTTTATCCCGAAAGTATCAGATTTTGGATTGGCCAAGTTAATGGGAAGGGAGCACTCTCATGTTGTTACCATGATTAGAGGCACCAGAGGCTACTTAGCCCCTGAGTGGGTCAGTAACCGCCCTATTACTGTCAAGGCTGATGTCTACAGCTATGGTATGCTTCTGCTGGAGATTGTCGGTGGCCGGAGAAATCTTGACATTTCTTTTGATGCTGAGGACTTCTTTTACCCTGGATGGGCATTTAAGGTATCCGTCAAATTCTTAACTCTATTGTATTCTGCGAATCAATAATTTTGTACTATTTAGATTCATTACTATTTAATCCAAGAACAGTAGATCAAATGTCAAACTGTAGGCATACTAAGGTATCCCTTTTCACTGCTCCCCCCCCCCCCCCCCTCCTAAGAAAATGATATATGGGTCTTTTTTTTTTTTGGGTGAAAGACTGATATATGGGCATTTGAATGAAAAGAAATGAATTTCATCCTTGCTATCTATGAAGATGTTGGGAGTTATAGAGCTATAGTCTCACATCGGTTTGTTCAGGTCCTTGGTGCCTTCATATACTTGAGGAGTTCTCTCCACCTAATGCCTTAAGGTTTTGGGTATCAGAAGCCAGCTCCCTTTTTTGTTCTCTTTAAGTTTTTTGTCAACGTGTAGAGCCAGGTATGCTGAAGCTACATGTGTAGGGGAGTGTTGAGATGTTGGGAGTTGTGGAACTATAGTCTTACATCGGTTTGTTCAGGTCTTTGGTGCCTTCATATACTTGATGAGCTCTTATGGTTTTGGGTTGGACCCTCCAACACTAGCATCTAATCTTATGAACTTATTCACCCAAAAAAAAATTCGTATGAACTTTTTTATTCCCATAAGAGAAAAAGAAGAATCTAATCATATAAATTTGTTTCTTGCAGGAGATGACGAATGGAACACCACTGAAAGTTGCAGATAAACGATTAGAAGGAAATGTGGAAGAAGAAGAGTTTGTGAGGTCCTTGAAAGTTGCCTTTTGGTGCATCCAAGATGAGGTGGGGATGAGACCTTCAATGGGAGAAGTGGTAAAGATGTTGGAAGGATCAGTTGAGATCAATGATCCACCCATGCCTCAAACTGTACTAGAGTTGATTGAGGAAGGCCTGGATCAAGTCTACAGAGCCATGAAAAGGGAGTTAAATCATTACAGCTCCTTCACCATGACCAGCCACCCATCATCCCATGCTACTTGTAGTTATTCTACCATGTCACCAAGATAATAAACATTCAGTGGACAGAGTTCTTTCTGGATCATATTGTGGCTAAATCAATCAAACCATATCCTAGTGAAACCTCTGGGTGCAAAGGCTGCAAAATAGTAGACTTGGAGCTGATTGGTGCTGTAAATTTAATGCATTCTTGGAATAGTTTCAGGGTTAGAATGCATTGTGAAGTGAGGAAATAAAGACGACACGAGTTTTATAATGTGTTCTAGACCCAGAATCTATTCTGAATGCATACCAAATATAGCCTAGTAAACCAACTTGATCAATGACATCCAGTCCTACGTTTTCTTTAAGTCGGAAGGATAAAAAAGGGGAACATATGGACCAAGGGCTTTGCCTGTACTATGCAGGTGGTGTAGATTCTTCCAGCTCTTGCATATAAAGCTCTGGAAAAAAATAGTTGATATGGATGACTCAAGATACTAGGTAAATATGTATAACCTTTGGATGCTTTACTATGTAAATATGTAAAACTCTTGGGCTGTGTTTGGTATGCATTCTTGGAATGCGTTCTAGGTTGATTTCGCATTCTCTTGCAGTAAAAACAACTATTTTTATATACTGCCCAAGTTTGTTATGCATTCTTGGGATAGATCAGAGGCCTAAAACGCATCCTGAAATGGGGAAATAGAGAAGAATCGAGTTTCATAATGCATTTTAGACCCATAATCTATTCTAAAAATCCATATCAAACACATCTTTAAGTTATCATGACATGAATACTCCTATGTCTCGACTCTAAAGTGACAATTTGGTTTAGGGTTGTGAAAGTCAGCATTGGTGATCCAATTGTTCAATGCCAATTCCAATTTGGAATCGGTAATTGGAATTGGCTGGAACCAGTACAAGAAACACTGGAATCGCCTCTCGGATCTGAAAACCCAATGATCCAGGAGGAAAATACTCTCATGTCTTGACTCTTGAAAGTGCTACTTTGATTTATGGGTATGAAAATCAGAATCATGGATCAAATCAGTCAGTGTCAATTCCAATTTGAATCAGCTGGAATTGATCCCAGAAACACTAGAATCAACCCCTCAAATCTGAAAATCCAACGGTTCAATGAGGAAAACCCTAGAATAGGCTGAATCGGAGTGTCTAAAATTGGGATCGATCATGGCCTATTCTAATTTGAATTGGCTCGATATTTGAAACAGTTGTTTGATTACACACAAAGCTCTCCATACCAAGGTGGCAATGCCACGCTCTTGGCAAGATCAGGATCGTCTCCAGGGAGCTCAGTGCTCAAGGTGCTGCCAAGGGGCATCCAACGGTTAAGCTGTGTCGCACACATCTCGGCACATGCCTAGGGATGTGTGCGACACAGGCCAACGGCTGGCAGCACCCTGGGCGTGCTGGGCTTGCTGGAGGCGAGCTAAATTCTTCATGGCAGGATGGGCTTTGGAGTATGGACCACCTTTATGCACAGCCATACACGGCCATTACCAAAACACAATGGGCCTCACATGGGGTTTTAGGAATTGAATTCGGATTGGTTGTATCAGTCGATCTGTATCAGTATTGGTAGCCACCAATACCAATATTTGATCGATGTTACAACATATATAGAGGGTAAAATGATCAAAATTCATGTTGGTATTAATATCTTTATGGAAAAACGTCTGATATGATTGATATGGGCCGATACATATTGGAATCACTTTTGGGGTTGGTTGATACCCTATCTGATCTTAATAAATAAAAATATGCTCACTCATATGCGATCAGAAACAAGAAAAAAAAAATGCAGGGAATGGTAGAAAAACACAACAACAATAATTCAGTCTTATCTCAACTAAATGGGATCAACTACATGGTTCATTACCCTCCAATCAAGCTCTATTTGAGATCATACTTGATATAAAGCCTAAGCTATGCATGTCTCTCCTTTTATGAAAAAGAAAAAAAAAAACTATGCCTATCTTTACTCACCAGTTCTCTTAGAGTCATCTTACGTATGTCCTTGGATCTTTTAGCTCTTTCAATTTGAATCAAATCATTCCTCCACATTGGAGTCTCTAAATGCCTCTATTGAACATAACCATGTAACTTCAAACAAATTTCTTGTAGTTTATCATGTATCGCTCCAAAATCAATGCTAATTTGATTATTCTTTATTTTATCTTTTCTAATTTTTGCTACATGTTCATCTTAACATTCTCATTTCAACTACATTGAATTTATCTATATAATGCTTCTTAATTGTCCAACATTTCGCACTATATATTATAGCTAGTTGTATGACTGTCTTAAAAATTTTCCTTTTAGTTTCTCCATTGGGGCTAGGAAGTAATCCCCACAACCCAAGACGGAGAAGAACAAATAAAACTTGCTACGGAAGCTGGCTAACGGGGGGTATTCATGTGTATAACATAGTAATAGAGACGGTAATAGCCGAAATATGATTCATTTTGGCAAAGAATACGTCAATCACACAACATTCCGACCATCATCATGCGGTCTTTATTCAACCTGTTGTTTTTTCGGAGTCTCTCTACAATTTGGACTTTAGCATCAACTCTCAACATGGTTCAAGGAATCGATATTGTACTTAGCGAAATATATCAATATCGTCGGTACCTAATACTGGTAACATACTGATATCAGAACGGTGGTATCGATACAAGGAGAGTAAATTCTAAAAAAATCAAGGTATCAATACTTTGAAAGATAAAACGGTCCAATCCAATCCGATCGATCAGTATCAATTTAGAATCATTATCCTCTGCTGTCCACTGACCGGACAACAGGGTGCTATCCCTTCACATGGGGGTGAAATGACCATTTAACCTCCTTGCCTGAACACATTGCTCGAGGGGAGGTCATATGATCATTTCGCCCCCATGTGAGGGGACAGCACCCTGCTGTTCGCTGTCCACTGACCGTCAGCAGACAACAAAAGATAAAAATTCATCGATTTGAATATGATTTTGTGAATATTGATCAAAACAGATACGAATACTGATACTGATACCAATACCGATACCAAAGAGAGTCTCGGGAGTCAGCATAAAGACACCCAACAACCTTGAATTAACCATCCATTAAATTCTCCCTTCTCCCGTCGTTTTCCACTTGCAATAAATACAATTGACGCAATTCCCGGCATTGCTTCGACTGTACTCACTCTCTCTCTCACTCTGCACTGTAGCTCTCCCACCAAAACCTAACGCAAATCTAACCATTAATTTATCATTATTAGTATTCCGTTTGCTTCCTTTGTAATTATTCTACAATCTTTACTTATTTCACCGATTCTCTGTAAATCCAATCGACGGATGTTGTTGAAATGCAGCAATTGCAGCCGAAAAATCCAGCCATGACTTTCGACGAGGTCTCCACGGAGAGAAGCATGAGCTTCGTCAAGGCTCTGCAGGTTAGACTCGTGCTCTACTTGGTCCTAGATCTGGTTTTCTTTCTTCGTTGGTTTGTTCCTCTTATTTCTCTCTCCCTTGTGCCTCGACAGACTTTTGTTAGATCTTTTTAGTCTATTTGTTTTCCCCAGCATTGGAAATATGGAATTGTTTGTTTTGGTTTCGTTGGGGTTGATATCTCATTTCTCTGTTTACTTAGATTTTGGATTTTTTTTTAAGCTGGCATTTTGTGTTTCTGGAAGTCTTAGTGATTTTTTTCCTACATCTTTCTTCAAATTCTATCGTATTTCCATTTGTTTAAGCAATACTGAGCGCTTTGCGGAGTTGCTTTGCACTAGTGAATTATTTTGAAGTACAATCTGCATTTTGAAAGTGGTTTTTGTTGATTTGCCCGTATATTTAACGAACACGCTTTCAGTTCTGTCATGTTTTTTCATCTCCATTTTGCCTTCAAACATCTCGATTTCATTGTTCTTCCTTATATCCCTTGCGACTTGCATGGATTGGTTGTGCTTTTTTCCACTCCAGTATTCTTTCTTTTCTTTTATTTCTTTTTATTGAGAAAGCAGAGTTTACTTCCACCCGGAAAGGACGGGGGTGGGCATATGATTGGGAGTAGAAACTAAAGTGTCAAACTCACTATACATTATAAACTTATTAATTATAGAGGTAGTTTCTTTGTTCACTTGAGCAGCAGCTCCGTAAGAGATTTCTACTGATAATTTGAATTACAACGTGTATTTGGTTCTAGAACTTAAATACTGTGATTGAACTCCAGTTAGGTTATAGATTTCAATTTTATGGGATCCATTTTGACTTGATGAGTTCTGTTGTGGGAACTCATAAAAATAGGTTGGTAAAAGGAGTTGATCAAATCTTGAACTCACTATTAATTATTTGAACACAACATTGTTCGTATCTATGAACACAGAAGCAAATTTCAGGTTATTAAAGTAGGATTTGAATTTTTCAATTCAATTTAAAATTGAATATTCAATTCAAATTAGATAAATAGAATTGAATTTCAAAGACTTCACTTCAAATTAGATAAAAAGAATTGAATTTCCAAGACTTTTGTCAAGTATTAATCTTTACGTCATATGTAACTGTTACATAGTAAGGCGATACATCTTCCCCTCCAAGCCTACAAAAAAGGATTTTTGGAACCCCAATAGGATTTAAATGAAAGAAAAGGGGGTTAAGTGCAATACTTCACTTTGATGTGGAAACATAAGAACGAATTTCATACACCTAATTTTTAACTGCATCTTGCCTTCTTGTGCCAAATTTCTACCTTGTCAAAATTCCATCAGCTACATGGATGTAGTTCAGGATATCAGCACTGGTATTGCTTGCCGGCGATACCGATGCCGATACTGGATCAAAAGCCATTTTTCACCCAGAAAATGGATATCCGTACCATATCAGTCAGGTGGCCGGTACCAATATGAGTCAGTGGATACATTGTGATCAACTCAAACCCTCTTTCTATGTCTTGTATGTTGTTTTGATGGTTGTGTCGAATTGCCATCCCTTTTATTGCAGCCTCAGAAGTGGAGAAACTGAATATTTCCAGAAATAAAATCCAGTGAAACTCCTTTAACCATCTGCAATATTTTTTAATGCTTTAGAGAAGAAAGTGGTCCACAAAAACCAGAGATGCCCCATGTATGCCCCAGCATTGGGCCCAGACCTGATTGTTCTTTTTCTTGCTCTTTGTGAAGGTCTTTGGCTGCTGATCTTTGTCATTGCTACCCAAATTTGTGATTAATTGTCAAACCAAGCTGAACTGTTCAGTATCTACTATCTATGGTTGTTGGTATATAAGTCTGAATGGTTCAACAACAACAACAGCAACAACTCAGCCTTATCCCAACTAAATGGGGTCAGTTGAGTCATACGTATGAAATGCCAGTGGTTGGGGTGTTGCTCCTCAAGAGAGGTCCTTAATTTGAGTCTTGCTACACCTTCAACTTTTTGGCCCTCGTTGTACAATGCTGGCTCAAGGCTGAACAGTCTGACCAGACTGTCCAAGTGATTTGACTATTCTAATTAGAAATCCATTCACCAGTCAACATTGTTGGGGCAAAGGGTTGTCTTGGCCTAGGACTTATAATTCTGGCCCTTGATCTGAAATCTGAAAGGTCCTACTGCTGTTCAACTGCCTGGTCTGATGGAACAGGGGAAACATTGCTCAGGCTTGGATCTGAATCGTCCCAACTGCAGTTTGACTAAAAAAGCATTTGACTGCAATATCACACAAAGGCTTATTTGATATTACACAAAAATGAAAGTCATTATGAAGGGGAAAAAAAAAATGTGCTGTAATGTGTGGAACAATGCAATTAATCCTCATCTTTCAGCTGCCATATGGGTACTAAAATTGACCTGGTCAAATTATCATCTTGATTGAGTTCATGGGAAACACTTTATATGTAATTAAACATTAT
This sequence comes from Telopea speciosissima, assembly GCF_018873765.1. Taxonomy (NCBI): domain Eukaryota; kingdom Viridiplantae; phylum Streptophyta; class Magnoliopsida; order Proteales; family Proteaceae; genus Telopea; species Telopea speciosissima. The sequence continues at coordinate 65,083,616 of NC_057921.1, read as the reverse complement.
CGACTGAAAATTTGAAATGGGTTCAGGTCAAATTATCTTAAATTTCTCTATGCAATTTGCTGGGGGATTTGAAAACAGAGGAACTGGGTGACCATTGAAGTTCGGAGAAGGTGGTCTCATAGAATGGTGAAAGATGTTGGGTCTATGTCAGTGAAGTGGGTGTTGAATTTAAAGGATTTTGAAGGAGTTGACTGTGATTCTTCCAGGAATGACTTTAGCTCCATTCTTTTTAATTAGAAATGTACTCTTTTTTTGAATTTTTTTATGATGCATATACTTCATGGGTCCATACCATTTTTTACTGTTTAATGAAAATTTCCAAGTTCTGCTAAAAATTGAAGTATTTTACCTTAGCTTCAACTGGTATATGTATTCGAAAGACATACATCAAACCCATTAATAGCTCAAATTCCATAGTTGTCACGGAGCCTAGGCAACCCAAGTTGTTGGAGGGGGTCCAGACACAAGATGACACCAGCAAGGCGCCTCCCTAGGCTTCCAAGATGCCTGGACACCAATGCCTTGACAACTATGTCAGATTCCATTACCTAGTCACATAAGTCAATGCCGTTTATGATTCTTCATACATCTGCCCGACATGCTCATGCTTCACTCATCGAATTACATGTTTTATTTTTGGAGTTTTGGCATGATTCTCTTGCTATTGGTTGTTTCAGGAATTAAAGACCTTACGGCCACAACTTTATTCTGCTGCTGAATATTGTGAAAAATCTTATCTTCATAGTGAGCAAAAACAAATGTAAGGATACTTGTCATACCATTTACTTGTGAAAGGATATATTGTTTACGTTAATCAGTTTCTTCAAGATTGTAAGGAAAGGGAAAGGTAATTATTTTGGCCATGGATGAAATCTTCAATCGTCTATCAGCAGTTTAAACGGCTGAAGAGGGATCCATTCAGCTAATGGAAATGCCTACTTCAGATAAAAACTAACTATTCTTTTAGGGAAAATGTCTCTGAGCCATTAGGGGAGGAGTACACAGCACTCTCCCTCTCTGTCTCTCTCCTCCACACTTGAAATGACCATGCTGCCCTCCTATGTACGATACATTCCATCGAACCTCATTGGTGCACTCCCCTGTGCTGTCCCCTATGCTGCTTGCTCAGAGAACCCTCTCCAATTCTTTGATTACCTTAAAATGTTTAAAATGGTTCCCTTGTTTGTAGCCAGGGATGAGGGAACCTGGGTGGGCTAGAATCAAAGACTTTCAATTCATCCCAAAATGTATTTGAGACAGCTTAATGAACAGACTAATTTAGACAATTTGTGTTTAAGTTCAATTGAGGACGGGCCTTGGTGCAATGGTAAAGGTTGCTCCATTGTGACCAAGTGGTCACGGGTTCAAGTCTGGAAACAGACTCTCTGCGAAAGCTCGGGTAAGGGTGTGTAAATTATGACCCTCACCAGATTCCGCAGTGATGGGAACCTCGTGCACTGGGTATGCCCTTTTTTTTAACCGTAGATTAGATATGGAAAAGGGTTGTTGATCTTGTCACATTGCAAGAAGTTATTAAGATATTTTCTTGGCTAAGTCAAAATTTTAGGTTGACCCATCTGGCTGCTATGGATATAGAACAACTGTACAATCATTAAAGATGCTGTTGAATGTTTGAACAATCACTGCTTGACTGGGAAAAGTTTAAAAAATACTTCTTCAAAACAAGATTTAATTTATTTCAAAAACAGATTGGTAAAATAGTCTAGCCCAATTTCAGTAATGTAAAAAAGGATTATGAACTCACCTAACAAGTAAAATTAACATTTTGAGCATCATCTCCCTAGAGTGTACTATTTGTGTTGGTTAATCAATCTTGTTTAAAAATCCCATTGTAGTTGGATTATTTATGCTAAATTTACGGTAATTTTGTCAGTTAAATTCCAACCAATGACTATTTATAAATAAGTCTAGATAGTTTTGATTTATAACCACTGTTTCAGAATCACATATCAACTGTCAGCACACATGCAGGGTAACTATGTTGCTGGGATCCTTGTGAATGCTTTCTAATTCTAATATTGTTATGCATCATTCTATCAGGGTCCTTGACAACCTGAAGGATTATGCAGTACGAGCCCTAGTAAATGCTGTTGATCACCTTGGCACGGTTGCTTACAAATTGAATGATATCTTTGAGCAACAAGTATCAGATGTTTCAACTTTGGACCAAAAGCTTTCATGTCTGAATCAGGTATCATCTTTGCATTGCACTTGGTGGAGCTGTTATTCTGTTAAATCAATCCATTGATCAAAGCTTAATTTGACTTCACATGTTCAAATTAGAAAATTCTTACTTGCCAAATTTACACGGATAAAGAAGGTCTCAAGCAGCAGCAGTTGTTGACATTCATCCGAAGGCATCACAAACATTATATTTTACCAAGTATGTTTAGAACTTTATATTATTCCTCTGCAAGTTGTCATTGCAGTAAACAATAACTTGTTTTTGCCCACTCCTAGAATCAATCAACAAGAAAGTGCAGTTTAGTCCACAGATACAGACAGATGCCAGGCAAAAGCATATTCTAGGAGCAAGGCCTCGTATTAATCCTTCAGGTAGATGCTTCTGTCAGTTGTGCCACACCTAATTTTTTCTCCGTTTCTTTTATGTAAATTAATAATGGGCATAATATCTTGATCTGTACCATTTAGGCACCCCTGCATCAAAAACTCTTTCCTGGCATTTAGCCTCAGAAACAGATTCTACCTTGAATGGGACTCAAAATGCATTGATGGGGTAAGGCTTATGAAACCTTCATTCATGCCTATTGGAAGAATAAATAAAAAAACATGGAATTGCATAGGTTTTAAAGTCTTAATGAAGTTGCTTCTAGCATATCTCTGAAGTTCTTCTGTGATGCAGCATTAAAGACCCAAAAGCTACTGGGACAACTCTGGGAGTCTTCCAACTGTTGGGTATGTGTAATTTAGCTATTCACACACATGGTAGAATGTAGATAATCTAGTGTTCTCTGTCCAACTGTTTGTGCTCTTGAAGATATTTTCTCCATTATGAAGCTATTAATATTATTTTCTTTGTTCTCTATTCCTGTAGATTCTGATGAAGCTGTCTCATTAAAATCCTCAGCCCCTCATCTTCAGACAGCTAGTGGATCTCCTGCTTCTAGTGCAGTTCTGCAAACATTTGGTGTCACACGAAGGGTAATGTTAAAATTAACAGAAACAAATATTTCCCTATATTCTTCAAACTGTATGCCTCCTTGTTCAACATAAGGTGGTGGAAGGATCTATCATTTTGACCTATAATGTTCTTCATTTATTTTTCTGTGCTGGCATGTCCGTGACATGTGTCTAATCATAAGCAACCATTACGCTAGGTACCAGGCAAGCAATTGATTGGCTTATATAATCCTGAACTTATCTTCCAAAAGACCTTTATTTGAATTACAGGATTTGGAGGATTACTATTTGCCTCCTTAGCAGGTTCAATCCTGTCTCTGAGTGAGAATTAAGTATCAATGGCATTTATCAACCTTCAAGTCCGTCCTTATTTTAATCCAACCTCTACCACTGTTCCTACTTGTAGATAACAGATTAAGTAGCAGTGAGGATAAAAGCCTAAGGAGATATAACTGCACTTTTTATCTCCTAGCATTAATAATAAAGACTTGACAAATAGGATGCCTATTGGTATGAAGACTGCTAAGGTACCCTAGGTTGAAGAATTTCTTTTGGGTGAATTCTCTTTTGGTAGGTTTTGTTGGATGAATTATTTCACGTTATGCGTTCTAGTTGATGGCTTATGACAGATCAACTGCAGAAAATGCCTCGACTGTAGATGGCTATTGAGCTTTGCATTACGGATAGCCTCGACATAATAGATGGGAATCTTAGAGTCATAGTGGAAATATCTGATCAATGATCATTTGGAGAAGCAGTAACAACCAACAATGACAGCAAACTCAGCCTTATCCCAACTTAATGGGGTTGGCTGCATGGATCCTAACAACACAAAGTAGGGAAAAAAGAGGTCTAAACAAAAAAAAAGGGGAATGGAGAGATGGGAAAAGAGGGAGGGAAATAAGATGAGAAATGAGAAATGGTAAAAGACAAATGAAAGATGAAAGTAAGAGGAAAGAGGCACAACCCAACAAGTCAGGAGAATCTCAGCTAAATGGGGTTACATGGATCCTTGCCCTCCAGTAGGCTCTATCTGAGGACATACTTGGTACAAGACCTAGACTATGCATGACCTTCCTCAAAACTTCTCCTATTGTCATTTTAGGCTTGCCCCTAGCTCTTTTAGCTCTTTCAATCGGGATCAAATCATTCCTCCTTATTAGGGCGTCCCTAGGCCTTTGTTGAACATGACTGTACCACCTCAAACGGCTCTCTCAGAGCTTATCATTGATCGAGACAACTCCCAAGTCAGCTCTAATATTATCATTCCTTACTTTGTCCTTCCTAGTTTTTCTGCACATCCATCTTGACATCCTCATCTCTGCTACACATAACTTCTCAATATGATACTTTTTAATTGCCCAACATTCTGCCCCATACATCATGGCTGGTCGTACAACAGTCCTATAGAACTTTCCTTTAAGCTTTAAAAGAATACGTCGGTTACACAGCACTCAGGCCACACCTCTCCACTTCATCCATCCCACCTTAATTCTTTGTGAAACATCATCCTCTGTCACCGTCTTTATTTATGATTGACCCCAGAAGCCCAAATATCTAAAATAGTCACTTTGTGGTATCTCTCTTTCCTCAATTTGCTTCATGTCAGCATCCATCATAGTATGACTAAAATTGCACATTATATACTATGTCTTCGTTCTAGTAATCTTAAAGCCTCTTGTTTCCTAGGTTGATCTCCATCGCTCTAGGTTAGTATTAATCCCTGCTTTTGTCTCATCCACCAAAACAATATCATCAGCGAAGAGCATGCACCACGGGACCTCGTCTTGAATGCTTTTGGTTAGGTCGTCCATGATAAGCGCAAATAAATAAAGGCGTAAGGCTGATCCTTGATGTAACCCAATCGTAATTGGGAATGTCTTGCCCTGATCTCCCACAGACCTCACACTAGTCACCATGCCCTCATACATATCTGTAATTACATCCACATATTTACTCGACACCCCTCTCTTCATTAAAACATGCTAGATTAAATCTCTAGGGACTCGATCATAGGCTTTTTCCAGGTCAATAAACCATATGGAGATCCTTCTTGCTATCTCTATTCCATGAGCTTCCTCAATAAGTAGATAGCTTCTGTCATGGATCTACCCAAATATGAGTCTCTCTTCTCAAAGTTTCATAGTGTGACTCATTAGCTTTATGCTTCTATAGTTATTGTAGCTTTAGATATCGCCTTTATTATTGTAGATTGGGACTACGATGCTTCTCCTCCATTCATCTGACATCTTCCTTGTGTTCATAATCCTGTTAAACAGTTTGGTTAATTAATATTCCCCACAACCTCTTAGGGTTTTTCATATTTCTATTGGAATCTCATCAGGGCCTGGTGTCTTGCCTTTTTCATCTTTCTTAAGGCTTCTTTCGTACATATTTGTGACTTGTGGTGTCTTGTTGAATAATGTAATCGTCTGGGTCATTTCTACTCGACCTATTTGCATTTAGTAGGGCACAAATATACTCATCCCATCTCTTCACAATGTCCTCATCCCTTACCAACACTCTTCTGTCATTACCCTTGATACACCTCACCTGATTGAAATCTCTACTATTATAGAGAAGCAGTAGCAACCATTGTAGATTATTCTTACAGATATTTACACAGGGATTTGGGTGTGCACTCTAGTGAAAGAAAAAAGAATACTAATATAATAGTACGTGTTGAAGACGTATATTAATATAATAGTATGTGTTGAAGACGTAACACATTTGTACATGATCGAAAGGCACTCCAGAACTTTGGAGCTTTTCCTGATACTCTGATTCTACCCATAGGCTGGAAAAATGAGCTTAAAGTGAGCAATGACTGAGCTGACCCTTCTCAATGTTAAAGAACCACGCCAATGCTAATCTTGGAGAGTGAGCCCTAACCAAGCTGGGCTAAGCACGTCCTAGGCTGAGCCCTGAAAAACTTTTAAAAAGCTCAGCACCCCAGATTTATCATAAATCCAAGTGAAATTGAGCCTATTCCTAGTTTGATGAAGCTTTGCTAAGCCAAGTGCATCTCAGATTGTTTAAACCCTAGTTGTTTCTCTTAGGTTTGAGAATAAAATGTATTCCCCATTCTGCCTTGGTGGCTTCCAGTAAGTGGTTCAGCGAGTCAGCAATGCCTGTGACCTTCTAGCTGGCTCACTAGACTCATTTTGTGAGTCCCTCTTTTAAACCTGGCCTTCTAAGGAACCTCAACCTCTTTGTTTTAATGACATTCCATACTTCAATGTCTTGTTGAGGAAAGAGCAGGAAAGAATGAAAGTGCTAACTTAGAAAATCAGTTCCTCTAGGATTGAGAAGTCATAAATAACAGGCACCGTATGTGATGTAGATCAAAGTTCCATGTGTAGCCGCAGGAACAAGGCCCCAAAACCAGCCCAATATTGTTGTGGAATTCAACTGCTGTGGGAGGCAGCCTGATCTGATGATGTGGCAGGTTTTTGTTGGTTCGATGGAGCATCTCTGTCAAACTTGTGGACACTTTTTTTTTTCAAGCAGGGGAGAATTGATGCAGAGATCCCGGAGAGAGTAGGATACTCAATCCAATCCTCTCCTTTTCTATTTTCTTCTTTGTTTCTATTTCAATCAATTTCATTGTGTGATCTGCTATAAGTTCTTCAATTGTTGCCTAGTATTTGAAGATCAAATCAGCAATAAAATTTATTCAAGAAGATCCTGCCTGGGGCTAGGTCCTTTGTGATCCTGCTCTACATTAATATGCCTCCAATTCAAGTATGTATTACTTTCAAGTCAAGTGGGGGCGAAGACCACCACTGTACTTTGTTAGTTAATTCTTACCTGCTTTGTAAGTGGGTAATCGTGCTAGAGTAAACAGGGGTTTTACTTTGGAGCTCCTCCCAGTTAAGTTTGCATTCTGTTTGAAGTTTTTGGTGTTACGTCAACATCCCCAATTCAGAAATATAATTTGGATACTCTTCTGACCAAACAATGTGGAATGTAATATCTCAACATACAGAAGCCTCACATAACAAGCTCATTACATTTCTGAAATATGATAAACATGCTGCTTTGTTTGTAAGGGCAGCGTTTTTGACAGTTTGTATACCTTTATTTGACACTAACATGGAAGAGGGAAGTATTAATGCTCAAGGATTTGGATTTGCAGATTCATTATGTTTTTACTGTTTATATTCAAGTCTGACACTCATTCACGGCATCAGCATCTTAAGACTTGAGGATTTCATTTTCTTTTACTCCCCTCCCCCCCCCCCCCTTTCCCTTTTACTGTATATGGATGATATCCTTGTGGTAAACCATTTTAAGTAGATATGTGTGAGAATTTGAATACATCCCTATGACATTTATCTGAGGTACGATCTAACCTCTGAGAGTTTAAAATTAAAAATTGATTCATGAAGCATGGCATTGTCTCAATACAGGAAAAATTCAGGCCTTCTTGCAGGAAAATTTAATGGAGTTTATAACACTAATGTTGATTATATGTTGGTGATTTTTGGAAACAAAGAACTTTGAAACATTTGAGTTATATTATTGTGTTAATTTGGATGCATCCGAATGACATAGAACTGAAGAATAGAGGGTCTATCTTTGTTCTGGGATTTAAATTTAAAATCCATCCATGAATCAGGGTATGTCTCATGTCTCAGGACATAAATTGTTCAGGCCTTTCTCTTTATGTGTTTAAAAGAGTTTACACAATTAATGTTGATTATATATTGGTCAGACTAGAAAATGAAATTCTATCCTAAATGAAAACTCTGCAACACTTGTATCTGTTGTGGGGGGGGGGGGGGATTGTGCCATTGATTAGCTCGTTGGCATGGGAGACCTTTGAATTAATGTTAAAGAATAATTTGGGTTGTTTCATAATATCATAGATTGCCATACATGCTCTGGTGGATGTATGAGCTAAAGTCATGAAGTTTCCATATCGTGTTATTAAATGCTGCTGCTTCATCAACTGATCCTTTGTAAACATATACTGGAATGAGATGGACTGGAACTTATCTTTCTTCTGGTTTGTGATCTCTTCAGGATTCTTTGGAAGTATCCAAACAGTTGACAGCATTCAGGTCTTTTGACAACCTGGGACGGCGTGACATTGTACGTCCCCCCATTCGCAGCAAAAGCATGCTATCAGCGTTCTTCACCAAACACAAATCAACAAAGCTGTAGCGTTGTATGTTGGCCATTCTACCCTGTGTAATTTCACATATGTTGGGCATTTCTTTCGACTAATTAATTGGTGGTATCTATATGTTTGTGATTGGTGGAGCATTTCACCGGTGGGCCATTGTCTGAATATCATTAAATTCAGGTGGTCCTCTACTCTAGTTATGGTGAACTCGCTGGCATAAGTAAACAATGTACAAGGAAGTTTACTCCTGCGGTTCAGGATTGTCTAAAATAAGTAGCTCCGCCCAGATGATCATGATCTTGACTGAATTAACCTAACAGATGGGCTTTTCCTCTTTTTTGGAATCTCTCTCTCTCTCTCTCTCTCAAAATTGTGGTAACATTTGGTTCTGTAATTTTTGGGTTCATGTATAGCAGGTGTTGTGGATGGATTCCAAGTGATGACTAAATTACTGGATCAAAAGCTACAGTTTTACATTTACATTGGTAAAAGAGTGGCTATTCGAGCATTTGTAACTCTGTCAGCCTCCCCCCACCCCACCCTCCCCCCCCCCCCCCCCAAAAAAAAAAAATGTAGGGTGCTGATAAATTCTTCAGTTAATAAACTATGGCAAAAGGTTTCGTACACGGCTGTGTATGATGCACGACCGTGTCATCAACCGTTGGATGGAGATTAGAAACCATGTACTCTACACGGTCATGCCTATCTAATGGTTGAAAGCACAACCGTGTACCATACATGGCCGTGTACAAAAACCTCTCCATAAACTATATGTAAGTTCATGATTATTGAAAAGGGGCAATCTTTCTAGATGGCTTTGATTGGAAAGGGCTCGCTTGATGACCATTTGTCCTGCATGGAAGGGTGAGTTGACAATTTCAAGAATGGTTTGGATTGACAGACCATTCTTGAAACCTCTCAGTATTGGCAAAGAGTGTGTTCCGTGCTAGTGTACACCCTTCCTTGGTTGAACTGACCAAAGTGACCGGTTCAGCCTAGATCGAATTGAACCCAATTTTTATTGGTTGTGTTTTGAGTTTGTTTTTATGGCACCGGTAGAAACCGAAACCAAATCAGATTGACCGTATACATCGATCAAAATCGAAAAATGGATTGAACCAGATTAAAAACAGGGACTCGATGATATTAATCCTACATGTAAATGAAGAAAAAACCCGTTGATTTCTTTATATATACATGTATAACTGCAATTTGGACCAGACTGAACCAGATAGTAGCCCAAATGCAAACCGATAAAAAAAAAAAGAAAAAGAAAAAAGAGAAGGATAAAACTGGACTAAAATCGACATTAACAAAAACTTCCTTAACGGTTTTAATTTTAGGTTGGCCTAAGAACATACCACAACCGATTTACCCTGACCGAACCAATCGATTAACACCCTTAGCCCTTGTGTTCTGAGTCATGGGCCATGGCAAAGGAGTAGTTCTCTTGGGGCTCAAATTAAGAGAATATATTCAGCTATAATCAAATTATCAGATCAATCCAACATCCCTATATGTAATTAAAAAAGTTTAACAAAATGTTGGAATGAGCCCAAGGAATTGGATTGAACATCTGTTCAAACCAAATATTAAATTCGACTAAAAGGAATTTAATACCCCCAAACTAGGGCTTTATTTTTGGGGGTTGGGGGTGTTAGCCGATTTCTATTTGTTCTGGACCGCTTCGGAATCGGTCTAGACCGATCCGGGTCCAGACGCCGATTCTAGGTTTTTGTACCTTGGTTTTATCCTTATCAGTTTTGGTTTGGGAAATTAGGAGTTGGGCTCATGTTCACGTACGTGAGTGTACGAGAACGGCTCACATGGGGTGATTCCATCTTGACGGCTGTGAGCCGTTCTCGTACGATCACGTACGTGAACGTGCGCTGGACTCGGAAATTAGCGGGGTTGAGTCGTATGACCTTATGAGAGAGGACCGAGGACCTGGGAGCGGAAGAAGCATAGGTGAGAACTGAAGATTGGGACTGCGAATACTTGCGCTGGAAAGTGGCAACGCATCAACTACCTCGGTAGACGACCTTCATGTACTGTTTTCCTGAATTCGCGCTTTTGCTCGATCAGGAGAATCATCATTTTTCAATTATCTTCGCTCCCTTTGGAATTATGGATGCGTATGGTAGTCGCTTGTATTAGCGAAAAAATGCAGAGAATGGTTAAGCTAGCTTTCTAACAAATACGTATTTGACTAGACTTCCTTTGATGTACTGCCGAACGAAGGAAATCTCCCGCTCCAATTCTTCGCTGACGTTTTGAGGTAAAATTGCAGTTGTTTGTATATATTTCTCTCTGTTCTTATGTTATTAGTGTCGTTGATTGAAATTCAAGTTCTGTAAACCCTAGGTCTTACGTTTTGAGGTAAAATTGCAGTTTGTTTATATACATTTCTCCCCGTTGATACGTTCTTAGTGTCTGTGGGGCATCATTGCTGTGTAGAAATCTGTTGGCAGAGTTCAAAGTAAAATGAGAAGTTTGACCCCTTACAAAAACTTGATTGCTTTCACCCCCTTCTTGCGATAAAATTGTATTCTCACCGTCAACATCGTGTGAACTGGGATGTGGAAATGGGTTCATAAAGTTCCAATTCTTTATTTCCCTATCGTATAATTATATTTCATTGTCTTTGAAACCAATTCAGTCTGTTAGAAATGGGTTCACATTATCCTATACTATAGTGTGGAGTTTGGATTATATATGGTTCGATGACATCATATATATCTGTCAAAATCTTAAAAGCTGATACCCAAGTTCTTATCTTAACCAGCTTTCCCAGAAAGAAAAAAAAAACCGTATTGTAGAGTTCAGAGTATACATTCTTTCAAGAACTTGAGGTGACACAATTTATGTGCCAAAAGCTAAAAGCTTAGCGCTTATCCTTTCCAGCTTAATACCTTTCAAGAAAATCTGGATATTATTTTTGAATGCACATCCTGACTGCAGCTCTAAAACTGATTTTTCATATCCTTGCCATCATAATGACTCTTGCTGTTGACCTTCTTGGCAGTCACTTCCTTTCATAGGCTATTACTTTCTGTGCCATTAGGCATCAGCCACCTGCCTAAGAGGTCTTTGTTAGCCTCTCTCAAAGACTGGATGCCAGACCATCATATGGTCAGCATACCATAAGAAATTCTTTTTGCACTATGAAATGCCAAAGTGGCCTTTACAAGATTTATCGCACTTCCTTAGACAGGTATGTTTGTCCCATGAGGTTAGGCCTCTCTCCATTCTCTCTAGAATAGATTTGCAAGTAACTTTAGACCTTTATTTGGGTCTCAGCAGGAGACGTGATAGGAGTAAGGCAGCTAGCCTTTGTTGCAATTCAAATGGATTAGTAAAGCATTCTCATCTTCCACCAAAAACCTCACTTTTCCTTAAATTTAACCACAAGCGGGATATTGCCTTACAGCACCTAAAGACAAATAAAAACTCTCAATGTTTGATTTAAAATAAAATTAAAAGTCAACAACTGAGAATCAAATGTAGAATCTCTTTTGACCTCGTGCAAGCATCCTGCTAGGATCTTCTCCTACTAAACTAAAGAGGGAAGATGGGGCTCCCATACTTCTATAACCCTTAAAAGTTCCAGCTGAGGATCTAATGATCTATATGATAGGAGCATTCTGCTGCCATAATTCCATCCAGTTACACCATTTCTTTTCGTATCCCATTCTTTGTAGGGATGTAAATGAATAGCCGAAATCCGTTTCTGTATCTGTGTCCGTATCTGTTTAGCACTATCCAAATCCGTCCGAAAGCTAAACGGATACGAATACGGATAGGCTATAGCTATCCGAAAAGCTATATTTACATGTAAACGGATAAAATATCAAATCCGTATCCGTGTCCGTATCACTATCCGAATCCATCCGAAAGCTAATCGGATACGGATGCGGATGCGGATATAGCACTATTCGAGCTGAATCCGATCCGTTTACATCCCTAATTCTTTGCAAATGTATGTTGGATCTGAACTTTCTTCATAGCTATTCTACTCGAAATTCCAGGTTCCCTCAATCTAGCAATCATCTGCTGCCAAATCTCTGCCCAAATTCTGTCTACCTCGTATAAGTTCCCTTGAATTATGGGAATTAATGTTTCAAGCTGCAACTAAATTGTCCAGAATGAACCTAGGCAATTATTTGGTCACTGCTGGGGAGGCTAATAGAACAAACAGGACTTGTGTTTCCAATGCTAAATCTTCCGGACAAGGAATTTTTGAGTTGAATCAAAGACAATTTTTATTTCTGAAATAAAGGTTGTTTTACGAGAAGGTTAAAAAATAAAAAATCTTACTGCCTTGTACCATTTTCATTTCAAAGTATATAATCTTCTATGTTTGTGGAAATGGATTATGATACAGTCATTTAAAACCATGAAGAAAAGTAATAATGAAAATAAAACATGCATGCAGTTATTGTATTTGATGCATATACATGCAGACCTTGATTTGTTTAAAAAGGGATTTTTCCTATATGACCCACTTAGAGAGGCTTTCCTTTATGACCCTAATATCTGCCGTGTGGCAGACACAAATTTTGTGGACAGGTAGGGCACAATATCCCCTGCTCACATGTCAAGTTTCAAAATTAACAAAGCTGGTCACATGGCTAAAGAAAGTTGTGAGAATATATTAAAAAGTATTTTTTTTAAAAAAGTGGTTGAAAACAAATTGACCACTGAAAGTGCAAGATATATGCCAATAGATTGGTTGGGGGTGAATATGTTTGAATTTCACTCTGAAATTTGTCGTGGCAAATCCAGCGTGTTAGCTATCCATCAAAATGGTCAAAATCACCATATTACCCTTCCGTGTGGCACAACTAGGTGGCCTGTAAAATAAAAGCTTCCTTGACTGTCAGTCAGAAGAACCTTTTGCCACAGTTTACTGCCATTCCATTATACTTGAATGGGTATATTGGAGGGAAAAGAAGAAAATGTAGATACGGCTAGTGATACCTATAGTTGAAGATTCCATAGATGTATTTCTCTTAAACATATCAAATGTTGGATTGTACAATTGAAGACATGTGCCAATGGGGCTCACATAAGTAGCTCACTTTATGAAGCTTGAACTTATCTCATGGGTTTGCATGGCTCACAGCACAAGATGGAGAACATGCAGTATGCAGAGGAGCTTGTGAGGGAGTTTCTTGTCTTCCGAGGGTTTACAAGTACTTTGCAAGCTTTGGAGTCTGAATTGTCCACTGACATTGGCAAAGGATTTCAAGTGGATAGGATTCTAGAGTTAATTTTCTCAGTATACGTGCCCAAATTCCAGGCCGAAAAACTAGTTGGTCTGCTGAATTTTTTCAAGCAATGCCTTTCATCTACTGAGATGGTTCTTATTGCCACCTTATCAAAGTTGGAGGTCTCAATTTTACGTTACTATATTGTCCATGCTGTACAGTTTGGAAGGAAAGATAAACTTACAGAATTTTTTGGGACTTATGGCAATGTTTTGCTACAAAGCAGCCCGGACTGGATGCCATGGTTCGGTGGGTCCTCTCTTCGTCTTTTTTGTTTTCCTTTGCCCTATCCTTCTGTTTATGATCCCTTGAATTTGACCGCCTACCTCAATTTATTCATGGATTTGTATGCAGCTATTCCATATCTAAAGAACCCGAATTTAGATCCTCAATTTTGTGTTTACTTTTCAAGAGAGTGGTTGGATACCTTACATCTTTCATTCAGAAATTTCTTGAGCGAAATCTTCAATGGTACTCATATCCTTTAACAGAAAATTCTGTTTTATTTTTTAAGTATTCTTTTAATTGTGCTGGTTTATATTTAATTTATTTATTTATTAAGCAGTCTGAATGTATTTGGGATTACATGATAAAAACACACTTAATTCATGAACTTAAGATTTTATTATTTGTGTACTGTCATTTGGGGAAGTGTTATTCTTTTATTGATAGTCTTTCATTTCCTGAGTCGAAGGTTATTAGGGCTGATTTGGTATGATTTCGATTTCAATTTCGGATTGCTCTCATGAAATAGTAAAAAAATAGATTTTTGGTCAAGAAATTGAAATTGTTTTGGTTGTTCAATTTCTGAGAATAGATTCTCTATATTTCTTTCAGAGAGAGTGGTGGTGATGGTGATGAAATAAAGTGATTTTGCTTTCATTTTTTTCTAAACATGTCAAATGACACATTTACCCTTGTTATTAACACATGCTCATTAAAGAGCACATAATAGACTTGAAATTGATTCAACAACAACAACTCAGCCTTATCCCAACTAAATGGGGTCGGCTACATGGATCCTTTCAAAAACAAGGTAGGGATAATTGAGGTCCTCACAAAGTGAAAGTAAAGTAAGAGGAATGAAGAATAAAAATGAAGAAATGAGATATGAAAAGTGACAAATGGAAAATGAAAAAATGAGAGTAAGAGGAAAGAGTCAAGCCCAAGAAAGGATCCATGTAGACTTGAGATTGATTTCAATTTCAATATTGAAACAGGTCCTCAGCTATTTCACTATTTCAAATGAAACTGATTTCAATTTCTCTTAAATAAGGTGAAAAAATATACCAAACACCATAATTCAATTTATGATCCCATGAAATTGAAATAGAAATAATACCAAAACAGCCCTTAGACTTTTGGATTTATGGATTTATCATTCTTCGGCTTTGTAACAGATCTTTTTATGAAGCTATAATTTATGTTTCTTTCTTTCTTCTTCAATCCTTTCTCTCTCTCTCTCTCTCTGGGGGGGGGGGAGTTTATTTTCAAATTGGTCATTGTGTATATATTATTTTATTAGACTTATAAAGAATTAGCGATGTATTTAAGGGAAGGGATGCCAATAGAGAAGGAGTCATGTTCTTGTGTTATTTTTATATTAACTCCTGTTTTTTCTAGACCAGAGTAAACAGTTTATTATTTAAAATGGTTTAATCCAACCGGTCAACATGTATGCATCTTATGAGACTAATTAAGGGGTAAAACCTATGTGTGTGTGCGTAATCAAAATGATTGCATATAAGATTCCCAGAACACTTCCTTGACCAATCCACGTATCCCTACCCTATTAAAGATCAGTACTGAGAAGAACACAATCAAGCGTCTAAAGAAAGACATTAGACAACTCAATGATAAGTTGTCACAGCTTCAGGCTCTATTAGAGGATAAGGATGCTCAGCTATGCCTGCTAAGAAGGTAAGGTTGTTTTAAAAGAGTTTACTTAAAGAGTATAATAATTTACTTTGTGCAATTATCTGATTGTAAACTGTTCTTACTGACTTACTTCTCCACTTAGTATGGCTCCATCAGCAACAGAAAGAGGCATGATCCAAAAGAATTTCGCTCCACATCCGATATCTGAGACTCCGGTTAAGGATGCAAATGAAGAAGTTAAACTTCCGTCTGGTGGTCTTGATGAATGTAAAGATACTTTTACTACTGACCATCAAGGAGAAACTGAAGCTGGGGTTCGGGATTGGGATGCTACTAGCCCCACTACATTATCATCAAGACTGGCCTTTCCCAAGCAAGAACATGGTTCGAGTACTACAAAGCTTCCTGTTGGAGAGGGTGGAGCTAAGGAAGGACTTCAAATATTCCAAGGTGCCCTTTATACAGGTTCTAACTATTTCTCTACTTGTACTCTCCATCTAACCCCTAAACATAGGAGGTTAGTTTAGTGTGTGGGGGAGGGGGGTTGATAATGAAAGGAATCAGGGAAAGATTTTCTTTACTTAGACTTGAGTATTTAGGTTTTCTTTTTTCCTGCCCAAAGAACACAGATATTATACAATCTTTTTGCTTAATTTCCCATCCATTTTTCATTCATCAAATGGAAAGATTTTATTTTACTATTTTTATTTTTCCTACATACACAAACATGAGCATAATTGATAACAATTGAGCATGATGCCACAGCAAATGGTGGAGAAGTGCGGATCGAAGAAGAATTTCCAGAAGTGAAAGTTGAGTTCCAGGTAAAATTCTTAATCTAGTTTGATTTGACATTTCTTTCCATTTTCTGATGACCTGTCAAATATTTTATGTATGCACGTGGTGTCTCTCTTCTCGTCTTATAAATCATGTTCTGTTTACCTCAAACTTCATGCAATTTATTTTGTTTCCAGTTTAACAATTAAGTTTCTAAATACCATGTATTACAGGAAACATTCTTAGGCCACACCAGTCCAATTAGTAGGTGCCGCTTCTCTGCTACCGGGAACAATATTGCAAGTGCTTCTCTGGATGGCACAGTCAGGTGATTAGTGTGGAATTAGATTGTGTATAGCCCAGAGCTCACTGTATTTTATTATTGTATATGTGGCCTCTCATTTATTGCACCCATCCAAGTGATCTCCATTGATCTTAACAATCTCAGCAATCTACTGCCATGGGACCACTGGTCATGAATTTATATACTGTTCAAAGTTGATGAAGGAATTTGACGGAAAACAGCATGTGAATGGTTTAGTTTTTTATAAGATCCAATCTAAGAAGTGGCAATATATAATTGTGGTAAATGCATGTGAATGATTTAGTATTTTATAAGATCTAATCCAAGCAGTGGCAATATCTGATTGTGGAGGCCTATAGCTTGATGATATTTAGCCTAGGGTTTTTTGATTGTCTTGTCTTGCACATGATTAAATGTTGCAAAGCGATTCACAAACTCATTTTGCATATTACATGTTTTAATGAAGGATATGGACGTATGACTCTTCGACCTCAACATCTAGAAATGCAACTATATATTGTGGGGCAGAGATTATGTCGCTGGACTGGGAGTGCAAATCTGACCGCTTGGTATGTGAAATGGAATATGGCATAGTGCTTACCTGAATTTTGGTTTTATTTGTAGATGGTTCTCCAGCAGTTTTGGAGGTTCAAAATTCATGTTTTCCTAGTTTCATCGTTCTTCTTGACAATAGTTGCTCATAGGCACAGCTGATGGGGGCATTAAAGCGTGGAATGTTGATGCAAAAAGGGTTGTTTGTGATCTCAGTACTACTGAAAAATATCCAAGGTCATTATTGCACTTTATCAACCATTACTTTCATCTTTCAACTTGGTCTTCACATATTTTTGGTTGTGCAGAGTCTTGGATCTGAAGTGCAGCCCTGTGGAACCAATTTTTGTCTCTGCAGCAGCATCCAGAGGGTACTTTCTTTTGCATCCAAGCCTTTTATTTGAAAACATTTGAACTACTGGATCTGTGCTTCAGTGGTTTGCTAAGTAAATATTGATTTATTCCTTATTGTTGTGAAGAATTGTAAACTGACAAGCTTCTAAATTTTGTACTGGAAAATCTAATCTGATTGCCATATGTGCTACCTACTACCCATGAATGGGAAGTTTTGGCTGTGATGCTAGTTGGTTTTCTGCATTACCCTGTAATGGGACTGACCAAGGAGATCTCTTAGGTAAAATCAAGTCAATCTGATATATCACTGCCATTACAAACAAAAATTGATCATGTGCCAATTAGTAGTTTCTCTATATTTTATGTAGTAAAGCAATATATGCTAAATTAATTGGATTGGCTGTGGAATTAACAAGGTGTTAATCCATATCTGACATACTTAGGAATTACAAATCTTAACATGCTGATGAATTGGCAAGGAGAACTGTTACTATGAGATTAAAATAATGTTTGATGACATTGGTCAATCCATTCTGTAGTTACAGATGGTAGTTCAAATTAGGTAAACTTGATCAGCCGTGCACAGAAAATTCTTGCAAACAAATATTTCTTTTCTTCCTTCTTTTGGTTGGAAGAGATTCATATGTTGACATTGTCCTTGCAGGCATGGCTCAAGTTTTATTGACCAAATGGGGTTTGCTTCATTAACTGTCTGGAACATGAAGACATGGAAGGCTACGGTATGTATATGCTTGTCTTAGAACTTCATATTGGTGGTATGTTCTGAATTCTACTGCTAACCCTGTGAAAATTGTCTTTTCATGAAGACAGTCCTCCCTCTCGGTAATGATCCACCAGCAATTACTTCTGTTTGTTTCAATCACAATGGGAAGATTTTGGCAGCTTCTGCAACTGATGGGATGATTCACATGTTTGGTATCCTTCCGTTGAGTCTGATGATGATTTCATATATTCTCCACTTGGATGTACATATAGTCATATAGACATGGATTTTGGCTTATGTGTCTGCTATCCTTAATAAATAAAAGACATGTCAGCCGGCCTACAGATTACAGGGTGGCCTGCCCATGACTCTGCAGTAAGCTCTGTTCTTTTTGGGCCTGATGAGACAAGCATTTTCAGCTTGGGTTCTGATGGAAAAGTGAGTACCCTTTTGTCTAGATTCTTGTTTATGTTAGTACCCTTCTCTCTATGATATCTGGTTTGGGGTTATACCACCGTACATAGGACTCGGCATGTTCTTTAATCAGATTATGTATTTTGGCCAAGTATGTTGCTGCTAGATAGTCCTTTCCCATTACAATGGATGTGGAGAAGCTAATTTCCAGGCGTTGCTTGTAGATATTTGAGTGGAGCTTGCATAACCAAGGTCGAATTCTTTGGTCTAGAGATTGCAGCAGGTATGCCCACCACGTGGCAGTTCTTGAACTGATTTTGTTTCCCCATTGCAAGAACTAAGATCTTTAACTTCGTAATAATAATTATGTATTTGTAGACCAGGTTGTAGCTATCAATGGTTAAATGCAGTATGTTCTTCATGCTGCATTGAACCTTTTGCTCACCTAACACATTTATATTGTTGAAATCCCATGACCTCTGTTTGTATTTCTGTTGGAAAATGAGGTGGTTTTCTTACACAAACCCTGTCTAGCTGAACTACTCTGCTATTTGTTGGACCTATAACCAGCAGCGCCTAGGTATTTGTGCTTCTTGTTTGAAAGGATCTTCAAGCATTTGTGCTTTTTGTTTATAGGTTCTTCAACCATGAGAGTGCAGAAATTTGCAGGCATGAAATGGCATTAGATGCGACTGGGAGGAGACTTTTGGTAACTTCCAATTCAGTTAGATCGCCGATATATCAGGTGAACCTCCTTGAATGATTTTTTTTTTTTGGGAGTCATCTTTGATCTTTCTTGCTACTTTTAGGACAATGTGATCTAATTGGTGGCCATGGATTGACAATTATTGACCTTTGGCTTGCAATAGTGGGTCTTGAACACTTGCACATGGCCGTCCCACCCTTAATATACTATGTTCTGATCAGACAAAATTTGTTTCAGGTTCAAGGTCATCATACGAGCGGGTTGAGAACGCTTCCGCACACAGGAGCTATAACAACAGTTGATTGGCACCCAACCTTGCCTATCTACTTGACTGGATCAGCTGATCACTCAGTCCGCGTCACATCCATTTCTTGAGGTTTTCAGTTTATTCATTCATACCTTTCTTTTATTTATTGTTTGTTTTGGTTGGAGGGCTAGGATTTAACCCAGGTAGTAAGTATACTGTGGTGGCTGGCAGCCTGGAAGGTGTGGGCAACAGTCTCAGTCCTTATGTTGTAATATATTGGTTTTTCTTTTACATGAACTTGTTTTTCAGTTTCTCTCTTCTTGGGTACTATAGGTTTAAAAACTTGGGAGTCGGTTATGGGATGAACCTCCATTGATTCTGATTTGATTCTTATTCAAATATAACCAGAACCAGTCAAACTCGATCAGGCTCAATCTACGTAGCTCAGAATTGGGGTTAATCGGGATTGGAGTCAGTCAAATTCAAAATTTAAAACCTTCCTTGGATAAGAATTTAGAGAAATGAGAGTCAGTTATTATCATTAATAGTGGTAATGATAGTATTAATAATGAAAATATTAACAATAATAATATTAATAAAGAACTTTCACTAAAGCATATTTTTTTTCTCATTGTGGGGCAATCCTTTCATGTGTACTCAAAAAATGTGCAAAGACAATGATATCTTTTGATTATTTTTTGATATGAGATAACTTTTGATAATGACATAATTATAAGCTACATATAAATTATTTTGAGAACCCCATTTTCACCGGACTTTAAAATAGAAAAAATAGAATAAGGCCAAGGGTAATTAAAAGGAGGTTATAAGTTTTAAAGATACCTATAGAGGTGTAATTTGGACAATCTAATAATAATGCTACTTGGTTGCATGTGGCACTCGGCCCCCTCCTAGACACAAGACTGTGAATGCATGGAAAGGCCGAAATCCTTAGGGTGGTTGTGGTCATTTTGTATGGTCTTTGTCTGGGCACAGGGGCCGTACATTGCACGTGACCAGGTGGCATTCTCTTTCCCCAATAATAAACTTCGTAGACATTTGAGGGCATTTGAAGGAATGGGTTATGGCTCTTCCTAATATACAAATATGAGCATTTGAGAATTTGAAAGGTCCATTTCCTCCAAACTGGATGAACTCGAATTTAAAAAATAACTGCATTGTATTTCTATGGCGATTTCACTGGAACAAGTCAATGAGACTTGAATCTTTCTAAATGTTAAACTTTAGAATTCAAACCATGAAGTCTAAACATGAAATAGTTGGGCTTCATTGTGTTTTAAACCTTAGAACAAGTCTCTTTCTAAATTTTATGAAGTCTAAACATGAAATAGTTGGGCTACATTGTGTTTTAAACCATGAAATTTAAACGTGAAATAGTTGGACTACATCTGATTGAGTAAACCGAAGCTTCTTATCAGTTTGGTATTGGTTTTGTTTTTCAGAAATCGCGAGACCAAAATCGATTAGACTGACCGTTTAGATTGAAATAAATACAAAATTGATTAAGTTTAATAATTTTTAATGGATGAAATATTGAGATTGGACTGATAATAGACTGATAAGGGTCCTATAAGAAACTGTTAAAAGAAAGTGATAATGCATCGAAATCGATCGGACTAGGGTTTCAAAAATCGGTATTGGATATGCTGGACTGGTCGATTTGGATCGGAATCGACTGAGGCCGAGGCTGATCCTGATTCGGCTTGTCCAATCCTTGAACATAAACTAGGATTTGGATCAGAATCAATTGGGACCGATCCGAATCTAGGTTCCATGTTTTTAAACCTTGGACCATATCAATAGCTATTGGCAATTGATCCTGTTTGGATTTGACCTGATATAAGTGAAAAATAGATTGAAGTGAGACCAAACCAATCTTTTGTCACCCCTCAATCCCTCATATAGTTCAATCGTAGATCACCACAACGAAGAAGAGATCAAATGTAGGTAGAGCAATCTCCAATTTTTTGTTGTAGAAAAGAACGCTGCCAAATTGTGTAGCATATGATAGTGCCTTGTTGTGTCTATCTCTTTCTTCCCTCTTATGAAATGACATATCAGCTCCCTATTGTGAGAGAAAAGAGATACACACAGGAAGCAGCACTATGCTATGCATCCCGACAAGGAAATCAATCCCTATTTTGTTATAGGAGAGATGAGAGGAGGGAGGGAGAAAAGTAGAGAATATTAAGGGGGTGGCCCTTGCTTGGCGTGACAAACAGGGATCGTGATCCTCTACGGTGCCCTGCCCGTAGTGGCCTATGCAGCCCAAACAGAGCACTATGCGCAATGTCCGCCTTACCCCTCCCCGAGCACCCTGCCTGAGCAGGGGTAAGGCAAACATTGCGCACGACGCTTTGTCTGGGCCGCACAGGCCTCTACAGGCAGGGCGCCGTAGAAGATCTGTATTGGACAAACAGGAGCTTGCTTGCGGAGCTTGGTTCACCTACTTGTACGTGTACATGAAACAGTTATTAGGTAATTACATGTCTTTCACATATTGCCAGTAAGATTATAAGAAGGGTATTTATGGAAGAAAAAGAACACGTCATTATTTAACCGTATGTGAAGGTATACGTACGGATAACGGTGATCCGGCGGATTCCATATGTGAAGGTACACGAACGGACAAGTGATCTAGAGAGAGTGGAGAAAACCCGCGAGAGCGAAGGCTAGAAATAGAACCGAAAGAGTTATTATGTAGAACGAGCAAATGTTTCACAAACGCGAACGGCTAACCGACTCACTGTATTACGTATACCTCGCTGTCTCGCATCGAAGATTTGGATCTGTGAAACGAAGAGCATTTTTAGTTCCGGATTCCTTGGGAATTGAGCATTTTCGCGATTGGAGATCCAATTGCAGGAGCTTGGAAAAATTAGTTGAAGAAAATCTGAAATCGCTAGGACCAAGTGAGTTATCTTTTCTCCTTCCCATATTATTTGTTCCTGACCGTGATTTCTGTTTGTAGACTTATTTTGTTTTGCTATTCCGCAGATTTTAGCTCCGATATCTAGATCTCTTTGAAGTTCACAGATTTGAGTTGACGTGAATCTATATGAGCTCAATGCGGTTTTACAGGTCCCTGAGATTCCTCCAAGGCTTGAAACTTTTCGTTCTCATTTTCCTTGCATTTTGGAATTCTCAACGGGTAGTCTGAGATCCTGCCAAAATTTTATGGCGGAACTCTAGTTTTGATGCCTTTGGAGTTGGAAATTAGTTCATATAACCGTGAAGATACTACTACACTTATTTTTTTCGCCTAGCTTTCCACTGCGAAACCTTGCCAAACACTAGAAGTTCAAAATTCTCGCTCTAGAGCTGCGGAAAGTTTCGTCACTCTCAAACTGGTCTTATTAAGGCCTTAGGGAAATCTTGTTCGAGATCTGCTCTTAGAAGTTAGAACTGGAGAAGTGTACAAATTCTTGATAGTGTACCTTAAGAATTGTCCTGCTTCGGCGGAAAACTCCATTTGAGCTTTTGCTCGTTTGTTTAGTTACAGTAGCAGCGTTAAACGATGTCGACGATCCTTCATCAAAGACAACAGCAACAACTCTTGGCAAATCCCTACCCGATTTCACCTCGTTCTCCTAGTGGTCACCAAAGATCTCTCTCTCTTTTTGGCCGTACTGGTCTGCTCGTTTTGTTGTCTCTTATGGTAGTTCTAGGAGTTCTGTTTCCATGGATGCGTATGTCAGAGAGCCTTTTTTCAGGCAGTGAGGCATCCGTTTCAAAATGGCGGGACTACACGCTTGCTGAAGCAGTTTCTTTCGTGGCAAAGAATGGAACCGTTATAGTCTGTGCCGTGAGTCAACCTTATCTTCCTTTTCTAAATAACTGGTTGATTAGCATCTCCAGGCAGAAGCATCAGGAGAAGGTCCTTGTCATTGCTGAGGACTATGCCACTCTTTACAAGGTGAATCAGAAGTGGCCTGGTCATGCTGTACTTATCCCCCCTGCACCCGATGCTCAGACTGCCCATAAATTTGGTTCTCAGGTATCCTCTCTTCCCCCCTCTCTTGTGGTTGTTGTTTTCTGCTGGACTGCTCGTAAGTTTGTTTTTCTGCTTATGCCCGTTTCGTTTTGGCTTTTACTGTATTTTTATTCTCTCACATTCCACCCCCACCACACCATCCTCCCCCCCCCCCCCCCCCCCAAAAAAAAAAAAAAGATAGGCCGTGTTTGCCATGGTAGAGTTGAAGGTTGTGGATGCTTAGCATTATCTTCTACTTGTTCTTTTTTTCTTTTTCTGGTGAATTTCTCTTCTCATTTGGTCAGCAGCTCAATCCTATATCTTTAAGAATGTTAGTAACGACTTTGCAAATCAGGTTCTCAATTGTATGCCAATGCTAGCTCTAATTTTTGCAAGTTTAAACTTGAGGTTATGGATTGACCATAGCTTTACTTATTTTTCTGTTCAGTTTGTGTTTAATCATTTAACTGAACTGGACTGTGTGTTTTTTGTGGAGAACTGTGAGCTGGCTGATAATAATTCCCAGCTCAAACCATTACCACATGCATGCTCAATTTTAATGTCCTTTTACACAAATAGGGAAGTTGGAACATAGATTTTTTATGAGGCTTTCGATCAGCTCTGTCACCAGGAGTCTGTACATTTTCGATGTTGCTTCACATTGGACCACAACTAGGCCTTGGTAATCTTGTAAATTTAGTTATTACTTTGAGGCAGAGAAGGAAACTGGATTTAGACCCATATCCAGTGCAACATGGTGGCCTCCACAAGGTCTGAAGTGATGCATGCTGTCCGCTGTTTTTTCATTTTAAGTGAGCCTTGATTCTGGATAAAGTAAACAAAATAATCTTTTTAAAATGTTTGCTGGGTATGTCACTTTTTTAAGTTTTCTAGTTTAGTTATGGCATAATGGTTCAGATTTCTGTAGATTCACCATATTTTATTGCCTTCTTGATATTCCTCCCCCTCCCCCCTCCCCCCCCCCCCCCCCTTTTTTTTCATTTGACAGGGATTCTTCAATTTTACATCCCGCAGACCTCGCCACCTGCTGCATATTTTGGAGCTTGGGTGTAATGTTATGTACAATGATGTTGATATGGTCTGGCTGGCAGATCCATTTCCCTATCTTGAAGGGTATCATGATGTTTATTTCACAGATGACATGACTGCAGTACGTACTCTCACATTAAGTTCCCGCTTTAACTTGTTCAATTGTCAGTTATCCCAAAATGTGTGTGGGTGGTGTGGGTGTGTGTGTGTGTTTTTTTTTTTTTTTTTTTTTTTTTTTTTGGGGGGGGGGGGGTGGGGAGTGTTTGCTAGCAATTGCAAAATAATGCAATTAAAGAATAAAGAACACCAATATAGGGTACGCCCTCCCCTTTTCCAGAGCTTTGCTTTCTTGAACAAATTGATTGCTGATCGGAGTAGAGCGAAAGCCTTTGAATGAAATAGTGGTCCATGTTCGTGTTTTTTTTGGAAAGAGTTAAATACTTGAAAGTTAACAAAGTATTTCACAATATTGTACTTAATGTTATAAGTAGGATTACATCTGATTTAAGAAAATTGACAAATCTGTGGGTAGTTATCCAACCAGAATAGGGATATGAAAATCAGGCTTTTAGAACCTAGAATTAGTATTTTTCCCCTTAGACCAAACAGAGGTGTGGCCAGATATAGACCGGACTATATTTGAAACCATACTAATTGACTGACTAAGGTGGTGTAATTGATGCCTATTTGAGCTACCCTAAAGAAAACAATCTGATTAGAGAAGAAGAATGCACGATTGCACGGAGACAGCTGGGAATCTAATCCAATCGACTGCAGTGTGTGTGCAAAAATTACAACCACATTCAGAAAATGTATTAAAAAATTGAAATTTGTAATAAAGAACCATAACCGACCTGATTGATCAATGGAACATGGCAGAGAGCTGTGTATAAACAGATTCAGGAAGTTAGAGAAGAGGTAGACGAGAAGAGAGAACTGTTCACCATGAACAGCATCAGGTTTGACCATTATACTCTAGGAGTAGAACCATTCTGGAATCTTAACCATAACTAACAAAACCCTTCCATTATATTGATACAAAAGTACAAAACTGATTACAAGCTTATTTATAACGCACTGTTAGGCTTCTTGGACTGAATCCTACTCTAACCTTAATGTTCCTTTTTTCTAGACTAATTCTAACCCCAAAAAAATGTCGCTTCTCTAATTAAATAAAAGCAAGGCTAATCCTACTAAGAAAACCCTCCCATTATATTGATACTAAACTTATTACAAGCTATAAAGTCACCAGAAAATGTGGGGGATAAAAGTGCAAAATGTATCAGAAGTGTGATGTGGACTCTCATTGCGCTGAATAAGCACCTCTATCTCACATTCTCAATAATGATGGATTCCCGAGCCCAGAAAGACACTGTGTAGATGTGGACTTGCACAGATCCTCCACGCAACTCTCTTCTTGTGGTTCCTCTGATCAAAAGACATGTGGATTCTGGAGCACCTCACAGGAGGAAGGAAGCGGGGATGTTTCATACAGAAAAGTTGCATGGAAAGGTGAAGGTTTCCAAGATCTTCTGTCTAATGACAATGCTACTGAGACGAGGATTATTTAGGGTATCTCACTCCCTGATGATCTAGTTTTCTGATATTTTTGGATATTCGAATGATAAGGGTGTAGCAATGTAGTGTTATTGTATGTTTTGGTTACATGTCACGCAGACTAGTGAAAGGTGCAACTGTCATGTTGAAACATTGAGGTTTTCATGTGATCTATCAGAGGTCACGGCGCTCTCGGAGCTAGGAATGAGTGATAAGAGCGTTGACTGCCAAGAGGATGGGTATTGGTGAGATGGGCATTGTGCCAGATCGTGTTCCCAACTTCCAAACCATAAATAGGAAAGTTACATCTCATCGCACCAGTCCGAGAGGTACTCAGTGATTTTCCTGTGCTTGGATAGTAAAGGTTAGTAGCGTTCTGACAAGGTGTTCAGACTCTTCACCAAGGCGCTTGAATATCTACCCTTGTACCCGTTGTTAGTCTACCCTTGTACCCATTGTTAGGCTTATTGGACAGAATCCTACTCAATTCAATATTCCTATTTTCTAGTCTTCTCTTAACCAAAAAGATAATAATAATCTTTTTTCTTATTAAATAAAGTTTAACCCTACTTTGAGTTTCAAATTGAACCAACTATGAACAAGACTGAAATTAAACTCCTATGCTAAATAGCCATCAAATCCTAAACCAACTCAACTTCAAAGCCTATGCTAAATTGAAACTTTAAAAATCTAATTAGCTTACTAAGAATAATAAAAATTTTTATTTAAATTGAAAAAATTTAGACTTATTAATCTTAGTACAATTCATTATCAGAAAAACAAATTTACTAAAAATTTTAAACTAATTATAATAAAGATTCCCCAGCCTCAAAATGTACATATTCTCATCTATTACTTTACTGATAGCAAGGTTATTTGTCCTACCTAAGAACATTGCCCATGTTAATGTCTGAGGCATCAAACACTTTAGTTGGAATCTGGAAGGTACAAGACCATAATTTCACATTAGCCTCTCTTGATTGCTTTAAATGTTGTAGTTCATTCCTTTGTCCATGCAGACTGCCCTTTCTTCATACAATGGAAGAATTATAACTAATAGTATTGAAGTTCTTACTTGACCTTTTGTAGAAGGTAATCAAGCTATGGAACTCATGACGAACACTAGGAATAGGCCATCATGATACAGCCTTACTTTGGTGATATTACTAGGTAAGATCTCAAAAAATAACCTATCTGCACCCCAATGTTGATGCCATCATCCTCCACCTACCACCTGTCTTAGGTGTTTAGGCACGCTCAAATTCCTTCCAGTAACCCTATCCATGAGAATCTTCCCATCTATGCACGGAACTCTGCAAAATCACTGCAACGAGTTGAAAAGAGGCAGTCACTAGCTAAATGGCTATTTTATTATTGACCAGTTGTTCCACAGCGCCCACACCCAGGCTGCAATATCTCCTCCAGCGACATAATGAATCTCTTCCCCTATCAACCCTCTGAATTTCCTTCAACTGTTATTCCTCAATTCAGCTAATTTCCTCAGGGTATATCCCCTTGCTGTAGAAATCTCTACAGTCTTAGGCATGTCCTTCCATTACTGTTTGAATTGGAAATTCCATGTTATTTCTCCCCACATTGAAACAATGAAATTACAGTTAACAGGAACCAAGTCTAGAAACGCAGACAGCAGCTGCCACATTTCAAAATTTTGTCCATGTCTTCTATAATGGTTGCTTCATTGCATGCCACCAAAGCAAGTGTTACTCTCTCATACACTGCCATCTTCTTTAAATTGCTTCAAATGATGCAAGTTATACTTATTTCATTGACCTTTTCTTGGTTTCTGTTTCTCAATGCTCATTACAGCTTCTACATTCTTGGGCTTTTAAACAATTCTGTTAACATCATAGGTACATTTTATCTAGTAAGATTTACGACTTTCACAGAATGAAAATGTTGAGAATTTTAGTACTGACTCAGGGATCTCAGATATGGAGATCACCAAATTTGAAATTCTGATGGGGCTGTTACTTTAGCCGTGTAGCATGGTTTTCCATGCACTACCCACGAGAATATCAACCTTTAGGCCAGGATGACTTGAAAGCTTTACCTCCTTTTATGGTCCTTTTCAGCTGCTAATCACTAATGTACCGCACACATAAGATATCTACATGGGATCCTTCAACTGCTAGACACACCTGCATGACTGTGTTGTATGTATGACCATCACATTTGAAAGCTAATTCACTCAAGACTCCATTTGGTTGATAGGAAAATAAAGAGAAGGGAAGTGCAATTAAATCAATACTAAAGTGAAAATTTTGTAATTATTACCTCACTTGATAGTGTAACCAACACCAAAACATATAAATTTCACTTTACTTTGTAATCAAATTCCTTTGATCTGAAAAGGTAAATTTACCAAATATGGTAAGAGTTTTAGGTAGATTACACAATCATGATTACAAAACTTTCATTTTTTCTGGGGCATCACTGTAAATGTGTTGGTAACTCTAAACTCCCCCCCGCCAAATAAAATAAAGTGATAGTCCAATTTGCTCTTCCTGGGGTAGTATTGTCTTAGTAATACAATTAATGAATATTTGTTTCTCTTGGCAAAATAGGTGAAACCTTTGAACCATCCTCATGAATTGCCAGCTCCTGGGAAGAAAGGGCGTACTTACATTTGCAGCTGTATGATTTTCATGCACCCAACTAATGGAGCCAAACAAGTTATGAGAAAGTGGATTGAAGAACTTCAAGATCAGCCGTGGTCAAAAACAAGAAAGTCCAATGATCAGCCAGCATTCAACTGGGCTTTAAACAGAACTGCTGGGCAGGTGCGTTCCTTCTCCTTTTGCTGTCTTGGTCATAGATTTTAGAACCTAATAATATACATATTATTGATTAGGTTCATAAAATCTCTTGTATGTTGATGCGAGACCTGCTTTAATACTTTCTAACCGGTTGAACATATGGAAGAAATGGAATGGCAAAATATTCCGATGTAATTATGATGTTTGACCTACTTACTCTTTGTGCAGCCCTTGCACATCTTATGATTGGTTGTGCCCTTCTGCATAGCATGTTTAGGGACTCCCTTGCTTACATAGATTATAGATATGGTTAGGCTCTTTGAATTGCAAGAATCCAAACAGCCAGGAATTGTTGGATTCCTGTTAGATAATTTGTAGATACTTGAGCTTCACTCCATGGGAATTTCATCCCCAATATTTATGCTCCAATTTCTGCAACCAATTGAAACCGAGACCACCTAGATTTGTGGAGTTTGAAATTTCCAGTTTGATTCAGATGTTTGTATTGGAAATGTGAGCAACCTCCATCACATATTTCATTAGGTTAGCAACAACCAATGTGACAACAGGCCATGACATTGCTGCTGTTTGGACTCTTATGATCCAAACCAAGCCTTGTAAACTGAATTATAGTCTACAAGGAATTATTGCATTGGACTGATCTTACTGAGTAAATGTGATAATTTGGTGCAGGTGGATCTGTATCTGTTACCTCAGGTTGCATTCCCATCAGGGGGTTTATATTTCAAGAACCAGACATGGGTACAACAAACCAAAGGATTGCAAGCCATTGTTCACAATAATTACATCACAGGTTTTGAGAAGAAGATAAAGCGGTTTCATGATTTTGGGCTCTGGCTGGTGGATGACCATTCCATGGAGTCACCACTTGGTAGACTATGATGAACCATCCACAGCATAATTTTTTGATCTTTACAGATCCGAGTTGTTTGCGGAAAAAAATTATCGACATTATTTTGAAGTTCAGCTACCTCATTCCGGGGAACCCACTGCATTTAGTGTCGGAGTAATCCATGAGGGTCCCAGACAAATGCCAGCACCTCCGCCTCCCTGGATTTCTTACTTGTAGAGATGCGATGGTTGATGCAATTCGAGAAATGCAACGGAAGTTCTCAACTGTAAATGTTTACAATTTTCCATCAAACCTTTGAAGGAAGCTCATTGTGGGGAGAGGGAAGAACAAACCAGAAGATTATGGGACATGTGGTTATATGTAAAGTGTGAGGTGTCCTGATGTTATGCAAAAATGCAGTTGTTATTGGGTTGACCTAATTGGAGTAATTGTTTGACAGAATTCTCTTTTAAATTACAGTATTAAATTTAACATTCCTGTGTATGTGTGTGTGTGTGTGTGTGTGCGCGCCTGAAAGTCAAGTCTTTAGAACCACGGAAAGAGAAAACCTGTGAAGTTCAATTATGGGCATAGCATATTTCTTTCAGATCAGAGTAAATTTGGAGTCGGGGTAAATACAGGCGTTAGACATATTTGGGCATATGACAAAAAACTGTAATATTTACTATTTACGGAAATTAATAAATTTTCATAATATATCAAAAAATATGAGGAAGAACGAAAAAAATAATGAAAGTTTGAGTATAACATTGTAGAAGATTACTTGGTTAACAAAATTCAGTATTTACAAACATAGTAGGTTATAAATAGGAGGGGTTGGGCATGCCACCCGCTCCAGGTAAGCAAATGGGGTGGGAGGAAAAAAATGATAAAGTTTAACATTGTAGAAAATTACTTGGTTGACAAAATTCGGTGTTTACAAAAAATTTCGTTTTGTTTTTTTTTTGCTTTTTGGGTAGAATATAAAGGGATTACAAACATAGTAGTTTATAAATGGGTGGGGGTTGGGCACGCCACCAGCTCCAGGTAAGCAAACGGGTCTCCATTGAAGGTTGGAGTGAAACCATCAGTCTTCCAACGGGAAGAACAGCGATTCATTGACGGTGGCAGATGGTGATGATGAAAACCATCGTTGATAAGCCTTCCTCAGTCTCCTTCACCATTAAGCATTGCAAGGATAAGCCTAGACCCTAAACCCCAACGTCAACGCTGCCGTCTATTCTGACGGCTCTTTTTCAAAGTCCAGCATCAACTCCGTTTGCTCGACTGAGAGCTCTCGTAGTAGTTGAGCATGACTGCATGAGTGACGATCCAGATGAGGAATTCAATAGTGGCCTTCATCTAATGTGGTCGCAATGAAATTCCTAAGTTCGGGGAGATTTATGTGAGGATTGAGCTCTCTCTCTCTCTCTCTCTCTCTCTCTCTCTCTCTAAGTTCTCGTCCTGTGAGAATTTTGAATTCAGCACAGTTTTTTCCATGTTTCAGACTTTCAGCTAAGGAAAATGAATGAAATATCCCCATAGAGCTTCACAAGAAACAAAATGTATTGGTACTATATTTGATCTGATAATCAATTTTAAGACGAGAAATGCAATTTCATCACAAAAAGAGGTATATGCCTTTATGTGTAAAAACCATCGGAAATTAGCAGTAAGTTCACCTGTACTTGGTAATTTACTGGGGATAAAGTTGATGACAAGAAGATTCAAAAACTAAGCGAGAAGAGAATACAGTTCAAACAAAATCTTATCACTAATTTCTGGCCAAAAAAAGGAAGAATAGGTAATTTACAAACTTCTAGTCCTTATAACTTCCGATTTAATATGGGAATCACAAAACTGTATCATCCTCTCAAGCAGCATTTAGATTTAAGTGGACTTACTGCTATCTGATCCATAAAAACAAGAAGGAAGAAGAGGCATAAGAGCCAGTTTACATGCTTTTAGAACAAGTATGACTTCATCGATCTAAGAACAGGAAAAGTTCGAGATAAAACAGGGGAAAACAAAGTAAGGCTCATAAACAGAGGTAAAAGGTGCATCATATGTTAACGAGATTAACAGTTTTAATCAGGAAAAGCAATACATAAGTTCGAAGAGCACCTTCATGCTATTGATCTGAACTCAAAAGAATAAAGAACTTCATTCGCACCTTCATGCTCTGATCAATAATCACTTTGATTTTAACTGATTGAGACGACGAATGTTGCAGTTACGTAAACATGAAAGATCGGTTAAGATAGATCAACCACTAACGGGAGGAAGGCGCAGGTGAAGAGACGGAAGGGAATCAAAATAAGTTCATAACAAGCTCATGTACAATCAATCAATCAAGATTTAATAAAATAATTCAACTATGACTTACAGGAAATAACAAGCAGAGATCGAGAATGAAGAAAACCAGCTAAAAGCAATCAGATTCACAACGACTCATGAAAAATTTTCGCGCACCACTAGTATCTGCGATGACGACTTTAAAAAAAAATTGCAATAAAGATTAAAGAGCAATGAATACTATATATAACGATATAAAACAAAAAAGGAAAATAATTCGTAATAATGCAGAGTGTAAGGGATTGGAAGAAAGCAACTTAGCTAATAGCCTTCAAACTTACAACAATGGCAATTGAAGAACAATCGAAGAGGTCGGAGATCTGCGAAAATCATCTATTCTGTGAATCCAACAGATTACATGAACCTTTCGAAAAGGAGCAAAGACTGAGTTTTATAGTAAAAGCTCCACGAACAACTCAAGACTATTGAAAAGAATAGCATATACGATAATTCGAAAGCCACAAACCGATGGCTCTATTTAAATTTTGTTTAAATTCAAGTCCCGGCCAGCGGAGAAACTTGAAGTTGAAATCAACTTAAAAACAAAAAAAAAAAAAACCCTTCCAGGAGTCAAATTTACGGTTTAAACCCCAACAAAACAAATTACCCCATTCCAGTCACTAGGGAGTAGGGAGTAGCCGAGTACGGATGTTTATTGTTTACACCTTTTCTCCTTATTTTTTAAAAAGAAAAAAAATCTTTTCTCCTCCATCACAATTCGCAGGCATGGTTTAACTATGGATTTAGGAATCGGTATTAGATCGGCAGTATCGACCCATCTGTATACCTCATTAATACCGGATCAAAGGCTGATCAATATCGATATTGGTACACCGGCACTGATACCGTGAACTAAATCATTTAGTTCAAACTATTCAAGTGAGAAGAATCGACAATATAATTAGCCTTCATGGAATTCGATTCAATCAAAATCATGCAGAATTTTCCGACCCAGGATGGCCTGAATCCTAAAAATCAAGTACAATCAGAATTGGATTCGGAACCAGCCAATTCTGGTCCGATTCAATTTGAATTCCTCATGGCATGAACAAGGACAGTCTGAGTTGGAAGATCAATATATAGAATGATCATTTTGGTATGTTCTTTCTCAATTGTAGGCATGGTTCAAGAGATTGAAATTGACATTGGAATCAGTTGCCATTGACTTCAATTTGATTCCGAATCGGCAAGAACCATCTCGAATCAATCAAGATTTTCAGCAAGAATTGGCCCAAAATACCTTAGAAATGCCAATCTAAACCGATCGACACTGGGGTTAGTCTCTTCCAATTCCAATTCAAATTGGCCGATTCCACCGATCTGATCACGATTCCTCTAACCTGATTGTAGGAACATCCTCTTCCATGGAAATTGTTACTGTTCAGTACCCCAGCCCCAATTCTCTCCCAACCACAACCACCCCTCAAAAAAAGAAAAACAAATAAAAATGTTATCTCATCGACAAGAAGATCCTTGATGAGAGTGACGACCAATTGTTTGCAGATGGGCATGTAGCCATGTATGTTGTTATCACTGTCTTCAGATCTAAAGCATATTGTCTAGGGTGCGGCGGTCATTACACGTGCCCCTGTTTCTGGGCGCAGGGGTGGCATTCTATTTCCCTCCATTTTATTCGGTCCAAAAGAATAAGGTGGTCTCACTTGTAATGTTACAAAAAAAAAAGGTAATCTGTGCCTTAAGATAGTAATTTTGAACGCATGTATATGTTTTCCATGCAATTTCCTAATAAGCATCTTTCAGTTCCGAAACTAACCAAATCTAAATGCATCTTTGCATACCCATCCATGGTAGCTCATAATCCATTACACCCCAATTCTTGTAATCTTGATTACCCTTTTCAGCTAATGCTCAAAAGAACTAAGACAACCTGACCTGCAAAATGCGAAAGGTATAAAAAGAGGATTGCAATTACTAGTGTATCCAAGGGTTTCAAGAATCGGGTTAGAATCGGCTGGACGGAATCAGCCAAGGTGGATATTGATTCCGGTCACTCCAGCTCATCCGATCCTTGTACGAAAACTTGGATTGAGACCATGGTTTTTAATACCAGGATCGGCGATCAAGGCCAATACCGATCTGACATCAATGCAGATCGGTCAAAATAGGTCTGTATGAGTAAAAATGACCAAAAATCGGATTTTGCTGGATCGATTCAACTATAAGCTAATACGAAAATATTAAAAAATTTTAAAAACTAAAAATAAATAATAAAAAAACCCACAGACAATTCTAATCCGATCTAATCCCAAGATTACAAATCATTTTGGAATCGTAATGATTAATATAACCGATCTAAGGAACAATCCACTAATATCGGGCAAAAGCGATCATTATTCAAGATGGGTTTAGGCCAATACCAATCTGATTTGGACGATTTTGACCAATACAATCCAAAATTACAAACCATGTGGGACTTGTTTTCACTGATTCCGGTTGATTTTTCACCGATCTAGACCGATCAGTCAGCCAAGCAATTAGGATCCAATTCGCGGTTATAAACCTTTGACTGTGTCTCATACTTACAGTTGGTTCAGCTTTAAGCAGGAAGCATAAAATGAGATTTCTCATACTAGCAATCCAGATTGTAATCATGATGTTGGTGAAATAGCTACACAAAGCCTTAATTTCACACCACCACCATCCCCCACCCCCAAATCAGGATGGCTTCTGTTGTACCGTTAGATGTGCACCGCCGCTGCCGGAGGATTTTAATACCCAACACCCCCACCCCACCCCACCCCACCCCACCCCAAAAAATAAATAAATAAATAAATAAATAGATAACACAAACATTTCCAACTAAGAACTGTGTATCACTACCCTGCATTCACTATAATATGTAACAGGAACTACTCTGCCTTTTTCAGTTTGACCACACAAAATCACAGGGGAAAATACAAGTAGAGAAGAAGATAAATTTACAACAAGAACATCCCAAATCCCAAATCTTAAATCCCAATCCCAACAGAAATCCAAAACCCTTTAGTTGTTACTACCATCTTTGGTGGGTTTTACTACAGCGACTTTAATCTTTTCATAAGCAAATTCCACAGGATGAACAGGAAACTCTACTGGCACGACTGATGGGCGGCGCCGATTCGCATAAATTGTCCAAACAAACATCGCTATAAACGCAGCCAATGCTCCACAGCAAGTTCCGAATATTAGTCCAGCAAGAATCCTTAAGAAGCAAGTACTTCTTTTGTGGACTACTGGAAGCTTACTGGGGTTAGCATAGACTCGAGGATCCACTGGTTGCGAATGTAACCAACTTGGTATACTTCTTAAACTAAAGCTCCAAGAATATACACTGGCAGTCTGAGAAGAATTCCCGCTGGACGAGCTGATACCCACAAACACATCTTCCTCTTTCCACATCTCTGAAAGATCGATTCCATAAGAGAGGAGTGGAACAGATGGTCTAACATCACCTGAATCACTCAATCTAACTTCCAATTTTTTGATTTTGGCATCATAATCGATCCATGAGTACAATTTCTTTCCACTGTTCAGCACAAGATTGACGGAAGAAACATTTTTTACTTTTGCAGATACGAGGCTACCAACATCGACCCCAATATGGTTCCCGTTTGGATCTCCAAGCTTGGTATCCATAGAGGTATCGAATTCAATCGCCAGAAATCTTGTTCCTCTCTTCTCCAATCCTGGAGTAAGCCCAAAGGAGCTTCCATCGAACAAATCTGTAGGAAAACTAGTCGGAAGAATGACGAAAGCAAGTCCATCACCATTTTCACGAGAAATCGAGAAAGAGAAGTGTGTGGAGAAAGACATTGGCTTTCTTCCATCTCCTCCAATGAAACTAATCCGTTTCTTGTAGATGAGCCTCCCAGCGCTGGTAACTGAAGGACGAGTGATCTTAACCGAAGAATCGCCATCAACGATCTGGGCATCTCCGAACAGAGCGATATCGGAATCAAGGTTTTGGTGTTTATCGAATCTCTTGAGTGAAAAAGAGAGCTCCAGACTTGCAGCTTGGGTTACAAAAGAGAAAACGAGAAATGCGATGGACAGAGAGTACCTGGAGATGGGGAAGGTCGCCATTGTCGCAATGTTTTCGCTCGATTCTGCTCTGCTTCTTCCAAACTAGGGTTTCTGAGGAGTGGAGTGGAGGAGAGTGTGGCATTAGTGAGTTGGGATTATCTTTTTTACCAATTTTTGCGAATCGTCTCTGATGCGCTTTTATCAGTGGCTGCTGACAATGGGATTAGAAATTAGAGCAAAAGCAGGCTAATGACCAAAAGCAGGGGGCAATAAAGATTCTCTACCCAAAGTGGCCGTGTCCCACTCACTTTTGAAAAAATGGAATCGGAAGTGTTGAATCATCCGAGTCCGATCCCCATTCTTGCCGATTCAGAATGGGTTTTTAGGATTAAAGTTGATTCCGGCCCTTTTTTCAAACAATTTCGATTGTCGAGGCAGGTCTCATTGTTGATTCCACTTATTTGAACCTTGATACTGCTCCGGCACTAAGAGTTCAATTTAAATCGGAAAGAGTTAGGATCGGGCAGATTCAACCAGTATTGTAAGAATCGGGAATTGGATCAATAAATTCACCGATTCAAATCAGAATTGACCATGGCCGATCCTAATTCTCACCGATCCGATATAGGTAATTCACGCCTAAAAACCCTAGAAGTATTGTGTTTTTAGTTCTTACAACCGATTCTAGGGTTCTTGGGAGGCATAAGATGCCTCAAACAACTACTGCAACAGGGTCGGGTTGGGCCAGTCCGGACTCAGTCTGAGGCCTCAACCTATTCTAACTTAGAGTCATAAATTTTCAATCCTGACCCGCCCTCAGTGGCAAAATATCTTAACCCAAATCCTGATCAAGCTCAGGGCAAGCTCGGACCGTTAGGGCCAAACTTGCACCCGTACCTCAAACCATAATCGATACCAGAAAATGGAACCCAATGATTTATGAGAGCTCCACGATAATAAGGTCAATGGATCCCATTCAAGAGATTATTAGTTATTAATTAAAAACATTTTAGATTGGTTAAATCTTGTAATCAAAATAATCATTTGATTTTCTTGTCCATGGTGTTTTAGACCTATAAAACATTCCCAGAAATGATTTTTTCTTGTGGTAGTCCCACTTCCAAGAAACAACTCCTTTTAATACTACATAGTGTCCTGTACTCCTGTTTGTTTTAGGATTCTCTTTGACAGCCTCACGAGTTATGAGTGGAGGCCACATGGAGGACAAAAGAGTCAACGGACTATAGGCATGGACAAGGGTACCCTAGACTAGACAGAGACAGTAGAGTAGACCGTTGTAGAAAAGGAAACGTATTGTGCATACAGCTTACTCTAGCGAAACTTTTCCAAGAAAACTAAGATACGCATGCCTTTTTTTATTCCTTTGGGTGGATTTACGGATAACCTTTACGATTTCGTACAACGTCGCTCACAAGGAAGACTGGAAAACGGTAAGATTCGCTGCACCATTGCACCGTATAAACCCAAGAAACAGAGAGTACATTGACTTGTGAGGTTAGCCACTGGCGATTATTGGGTCGGGTCGGGTCGGGTCGATCTGAGCGAATTCAGAGAAATCACCCTTGGTCTGGTGGTTAGGAAGTCCAGTTCAGGTTCTCTTGTACAAATGGAATCCAAGAGAATTATAAAATCATTTCATAGTAGTAACTTATAAAAGTTTCTTCCAGAATTACCAAGAAAAAATAATGATTATTGGGACCGAGATCCAATAAGAACCGTCTTAATTGACGCTCTTACTCCTCCTATGCTTCTATTGGTCTGAGGATCAAGATCGTCTTCAGGGAGCTCAGCACCCAGGGTGCTATTAGGGGGCATCCAACGGTTGAGTTATACCGCACACATCTTGGTGCACCCCTCAAGATGTGTGCGGCACAACCCAATGGCTGACAACACCCTGGGCGTGTTGGGCACCCTGGAGATGAGCTAAATTCTAGTATGTGAGAGATTCCATCCCACGCGGGCAACATATAGATCCCGTGCCCATACCATAAATCGGGTACCATAAATCTTATGATCCTACATTCTTCTTGGACAAAGGCACAAACCTTTGATTTTGCTTTTTCTTATTGATTTTTGAATAATATCTGCTCTTGACTAAATTAAACTGCAAGATTTCTCACAAACTAGCACGTGATAGATCCACTTTAACTAGATTGCGAGTTTGTGACCACACTATTAATCTTTGTGGCTTTGTTTGAATGTCTTGATAGTGAGGGACGGTTAAGATAAGAGATTGACAATGAAGCAAAGTGGGAAACGTGACGTTTTCTTGTATTGTAGCAACAGCGTTTATTTGATTGTTGGAAGCCAAAGTAATGCTATGTTTGGCATGCGAGTAAAGAAAAGAAAAAAATTAAAATCTTTTGACAAAAAGAAAGGAGAAAAACGTCAATTTTTTATGAAAAGGATATCTGCAATGTTAAGCGAAGAAACTAGGTGCTAAGGCCACACATCGTGAGTA
Source organism: Telopea speciosissima (assembly GCF_018873765.1). Classification (NCBI taxonomy): domain Eukaryota; kingdom Viridiplantae; phylum Streptophyta; class Magnoliopsida; order Proteales; family Proteaceae; genus Telopea; species Telopea speciosissima. Next base: position 65,045,006 of record NC_057921.1, on the reverse strand, counting down.
GGGATCGAAGAAAAGCCACTATATCCTTTTTCACACTCCAAACTTCTGTAATCTTCAATCATTTTTCATAGCATGGTCAAGCCCCAAAAGAATTCTCTGTACATTAACATCTAGTTGTTGTCCTACATAAAAAAAGGTCTACAGCAGCCAAAATGAATTGTCTATCTAACAAAATGCAAGAAGTTCATCTAGAAGTATTTAGAACTAAGGTATAAACTCCTGCGTAAACGAAGATAGGATATTTTAGAAAAAGAAAAGAAACGAAGATACTGCAAAGGGAGAAATCATCTTGATCCTAGAGAGCACACATACAGTATGAGATAGGGTAGGGGTGAATATCCAAGTCTTTGATCCACTGAAGGATCTTGTGAAGCATTAGGGAAGGGTCAAGTTTAGCAGACTCACTCACCACATTGTTTCTTAATCCCAAATAAAACAACAAGTGATAATAAAAATAGAAACCAACCAAGAAAGAGAAAATTTATTAAAAAATTTATCAGGAAAGAAATGCAAAGAGCAACAACGAAGATGTTGGAGAGAACGTGTGAAGGAAAAAAGGAAAAAGAAGAATATCTGATGATGATCTAGAGACTGCAAATTGGCATCATGTACAATATACTTTCTCAACTCCTTCCACGGAATCCAACCAGGGTTTCAAGAATCAAGATTGGATTGATTGAATCCGTCAATTCGAACTGAAATCAACCAAGGTTGATCCCAATTCCGGCAGATTTGGAGTTGTCGATCCATAAGCCATTTATAGGATTATGATTAAGTCTGGCTGATTCTAACAGATTCTTGATCGATTTTGGCCAATATGGATCAGAATCGGCTAGACACTATCCATATCTCAATTCAGAGTTTTGCATTCTTGAATCCGATCAATTGTAGGATTTTCAGATAAAATGGCTTGAGAAAATGTACTGTACTAATAATGTGTGTTTGGCAAAAGCACATAATTGAGGACGATAAATCCGAAGATTCAAACGTGCATCACTTTTGGGAAACTGTAGGAAAATACTACCACTTTTCTTGACTTTTTCTATTCCCACACTATCCGAACATTCAAACAGAGCCTGTACGTGTTCTCTTGGGAAGAAAATCATAATGCCTACCTCATCTTTTTCTTTTTCTAGGAAGGAGTGAGAGGCAGTTCTTTACTAGTTTGTTCATTGCTTTGCAAGTTCCTTTTCTTTCATTCCCATTTTCTAATGCCTCCATGTACCTCCACCAGCCTTAAATCTGAGATTATTTGAACTTAGATTAATGGATTCCTCTCTATCCACAGGTGTAAAGTTTCTTATTCTAAAGCGATTCTCCCATTCTCCACTGCCAACCAAAATATCCAAAACATTGTTTAACTGTTCTTTATTTGGACGCAGAAATTTTATCAAGATTAGTATAAATGTCGCATAACCTACCTTCTCCACTCCGTTCATATTCCCATAATCTTTTACTTTCCTCCATTTTCTATTATCCACACAACTTTTTTAAAGGAGAGAGGTTCTCCACGGTCAGATTGCAATTTTCCCACCAATAGGCAAGAGAAAGTGTGAAGGAATCTGCATACTAATTTGTGGGTTTCTTTTTCCTTTATTAAAATTACTCTCCCCCCTCCCCCTCCCCCTCTCTTTTCAATGGTTATGGGTAATGAAAGTGAGAAATTGTAACCTTCTTTTGATGAGTCTAGATCCTTTCCAATGAGATATGTGCCTAATGAGCATCCAATGGTAAGGCATGCATCGGGATGTGTGCCTACATGCATCACGATGCACGCAATGCCATTCCAACCATCAGATGATTCATTGGGCTCTCCAATGAGTTGGAAAGGATCCGACTCTTTGGGTTTTTTTTTTTTTTTGTTTTATTCCTAAAAATTATTAAAGTCAAAGGTTAAAAAAAATTCAAAATAATTTGACAGTAAACTCATCATTATGACATTATCACTTATTACAAAAAAGGATGTGTTGTAATAAAAGGGAAAGAGATCACCGGCTGGTGGAGTGGCTCCTACACCATGGGGGGGCTAATGAGAGCACACATGTCATCAACATTGATAGGATTTTTATTTCACAAGGGCAAGATGATAATTTCATGCGCTTCTGTGTTTGGGTTCAAAGGCCACATGACCAGCAGTGTTCTTTTTCCCAAAACAAAATTACAGCTACTTTTTCACCAACTTTGATTACAAGTTTACAACAAGATTTTCTATTTCTAAAAATACCCTTCCAAGCTCTTACGCCAAAAGTAAATTCCTTAGAAGAGGGCACCAATCCCTCCTTCCTTCCCATATTTCCTTCTACAACTACATTCCACATCTCCTCATCCTCATCTTGAGTCTTCCAAAGCCATTTTACATAGGTAAAGAATGTGTGCTCGCCCTGAACTGTCCTCGACAATCCAGGTCAAAGATTGGATGTGAACAAGAGTCGAGCATCTATAACCTGGAATGGCCTGCAGCATACCACAGGTTCCCAAACACTGCAGGTTCTAAATTGCAACTTTGAAATTTACAAGCCCTCTTCACCTTTTTTTTTTTTTTTTTTAATGTGTTGCATTACAAGAAACAAGTTACCCAGAGAGAAGAAAAAGAGAGCCACATCCAAGAGGAGGGGGTAAATATGACCATGAAATGAACCCAAGCATACATCCTATACAGTCTCCAATCATAACCCGCCCCATGGTCATGAAATCTGACTATCCAGAATTAGTTTTCCCATTTAAAGCAAGAGATGACTGGCAGCACTCAAGTTGGGGAAAACCGTGATCTTTTTTTTCCCCCCTGCCTATCAATGTGAGCCCCATAGGACTTTGACTACAACTACCAGAGAGTGGGGCGAACTGACTTGGGGGAGGGGGGGTTGCCTTACTGTGGAAGATAAGAGAGTTGATCCCATGACCTCCTGAGAGGCCTGCACTCTACTGGCAGGGTATCAACCAACTCCGCTAGCAGTTGTCGTCGTGATACAATTGCTTGAGTGCAGCTAAATATATGACTACGTTGTAAGGTTTTTGAGACGTCTGTTAGTGACCAACTCAGGATTCCTTTTTCTCATCATGACTACAAACTCATCATAGTTAATTCTTCCATCCTGCAAAACATTGAAGAAATAGTAACCATAAGATAAAGTATATTAAAAAAAGCCATTCAATAATTAAAATTCCATTGGTTCTTTCATAAAAATTAACAAACTTAACATCGGAATTTATGACATTTCTTTCCCATAATAAAGAAATATTAATGTTGATTGATGTTATTAGTATATATTCCAGATGAAGTCTACAACATGCAAGTGATCTGTAACAGTGGCATTTTCAATTTCATTGGGCTTGTGGTTCAATGGTGGTTGGTTTTTCCAGCTTTCTGTCTACCTTCATGGATGAAAGAGATGATTCCATGCAAAACAAATCATCAAAAGAACTAATAACTTTAGAAAGAATAAAGATGAAGGCAGATATCCAAGAATGTCCAGATCATGTCTAAATGTAACAATTCCGACTAAGAAATTGCTAGAGAAACACTATATTTCAGTGATGATCCTTGATGATGTTGGTTTCGTTTCCCGAGATCTTTTTTTTTTAACATTATCAATGTCCATCGCTTACTATTTTACAATCTAAACACTTTTTCCTCCATTATGATTTTTCTTTCTAAATAATGAATACTTTACATTATCAATTTGATGAAAATATACCTAAATACAAACCAAAACAATGACACTTTTGCCTTCTTGGTACTGGGTGTGTGCATTGAGATAAATCAGGCATTTGCAATTCTTCTCACTAAACTTATTCAATATTGCAGATACTGCCCAAAGAGAGTACTTCAACAAGCAGCATCCAATTGAACACCTAATCCAGGTTTTTTTTTTCCTTTTCATTTTCTTTTGGGGGTTGGGGGGGGGTGTTCTACAATAAATAACAAATAAGCACATTTCAAGTCAATAAACCATACATTGTCAGTGTCAACTTCTGCAATTATCTCTTTCAATTTGTTCTCATCAACCATGTTATACTCCTTCAAGGCTTGCTCCAATTCCTCCAGTGTGATGTACCTACAATTTTTTCCCCAAGGGGGGTTCGGAAAAAACTTTACAGTCACTCATATGGTTATGATAATAACAAAGAAAACCAAACCATAATTCTTGGAGAAGGGAAATATTACCCGTTCTTGTCCTTGTCAAAATACTGAAAGGCAGTATACAGGTGGTCTTCTTTCTCCATTCTATTCATGTGCATTGTGGCTGTTATAAACTCAGTATAGTCAATAGTCCCATTTCTATCAACATCAGCCTGAAAAAAATACCAATTTGTCATTTTCGAATCTTGTCTTTAAACACGTAGTAGCTGTAGTTTCTTTCCACCCTAATCACCTTCTTCATTTTAAGCTGGGGAAGGGGGTGAACAAGATTTGGGAGTAAGGGAAAAGTACAAAGCATGGTTGCAAGCTGGTATGAACGGGGTAACCAGACATGATCAACACAGAGGATCCCCCATCTCAAATTCTGGATCAACCATAAAATCTCTGTATACACAAAGGCAGTATACTAAAAGGGTGGACCATAGTCCCAACAGTGTCCAATACAAAAACTGCACACATCTAACAACCAACATAGACATTTTATGTTTGGTCCTCCAGGTGGATGTTTCAACCAAAATGTTTCTGGCCATCACTCATCCAATAAGTGGCCCCCAATTGAACACTCCAGAGCAATGATGTATTAGGTCATGTGTATCATATCAGCTAGATTGGCCGAAGTTTGATGTGTTAGGTCATGTGCATCATATCAGCTAGGTTTGCCGAAGTTGATAAAAACCAGTCCATCAAGCTGTGCTTAGTTCCCAGACAAGGTGTGGGAAACCAGTAAATGCACAAGGAACTTAGATGGACCTTAAAACAAATGACCAGAATCATACCGTCTCCATCAATTGCCTAACTTCAGACTCAGAAAGCTTGGTACCGAGTTTTGAAATACCCACTTTCAATTCTTCAAAAGTGATAGTTCCATTATTATCTGTGTCCATGGATTTGAACATCTCTTTCAACCCCATGATCTTCTCTTCAGAAAGATTTTCTGCAATCACCTGGAAGCAGTAAAAACAAGGAATTCTAATTAGAATTCAAGTACGAATTTGATTTGAACAGTTACCTAACAAGCATCTACCCACCTTCAATGCCATTTTTTTCAGTTCATTCATTGCCCTGAACTGCTTCATTCTTGTCAAGACAGCAATATCAATTGGTCTGTCAGATGCATCTCCATCTTCTCGCATCCATGGGTGGTCTGTATTTCATTCTCAGCAGTCAAATTTATGCCTCTAGTATCCAAAAAGCCAAAACAGTTACAAAGTACTAGTCAGAACACACGCATAAATATGTAACATCATGAGAACGAAAATGAACATATTTGGATTTTTACCAAAGAAAGGTCTTTGACATGAATATATAAAGGACCCCCAAAAAAAAATGATATACTGTTGCTAGTAGATACTACATATGTGCAGGTAAATTTAACAGAAACCGTGACACCATTGTACCAGTTTGTACCAGTGTCATGCATATTTGATTGTGAAGACTGAAGGCTTACTTAGAACTTCGACAGCAGAAAGTCGTTCCTTAGGATCAGACCATAGCATCTTCTTCACAAGATCTTTGGCACTGCGGGATATGGAAGGCCATGGATCAGATGAGAAGTTAACATGTCCCCGAAGAATAGCAGAAAAAGTACTCCGGTCGTTCACTGTTTTTTTTTCAAGGGGGGAGGGGAACAAAAGAGACAAAATCAGTGGTGATATCCAACTTCTGAAAAGTGAAAAATAGATAAAGGACCTGGTTATCATAATTACATACCTACCCTCAATGCCTACATTATATATACCAATTCATCTACCCAAATCATGGCTCAATCAAAGGGACGTGATCTACAAATCAAGAACTTGGACTTGTATAACCAAACACCAAATATGAGATTTTCATTAATCATCATTTGCCTTTTTCTCATACAGACCATGTTTTGGATCAAAAGAGTTATAATTCACCATTGTCCATTTATACCCAGCCAACAGGCATTCCCATAGTCTGGGACTCTGGATCCCTTCCCCACCCCCCACCCCCAGCCAAAAAAAAAGTTGTTCCTAATAGGAAGCAAGTACCTCCTCGAAAAGGTGGGACCCCACAAAGAAGAATGTAAAGTATCACACCAGCACTCCAAATATCAGCCTCAGCTCCATAACTTCTTCTCAACACTTCAGGAGCCACATAATATGCACTTCCAACAAGGTCATTGAACACTTCTCCTACAGCCATAGAATTTGTAAAGTCATGAGGAAAAAGAGACAAGAAGTATTATTCATTCAGGATTGACAAGGGTAGAATGAAAATAAGAGTCATCATTAACTGAAAGCTGAGTTAAACTCTTCTGAGTTAATTAGGGTAATTCTTTCATTTAGCTAGAGTTATACACAAATTCTAATGGATTTGTAGGACAATTCACTATGACACTTCAATGAAGAACAATTAATACTAATATACTTTAAATTAGAAAATCATTTGGATATTTTGTTTTGAAATGTTTAGTGTTACGTTGCTTGAGATTCTTTGATACTCTTCTAGAGCCAAATGCCTGGATCTCTGCATTGCATGGAAACTCTTTTTTCTGGTGAAATAACGTGCATTAGGAAATAGTTAAAGAGAGTCTACAAGAATACTAGTAAAATATTCCTTCAGACGCCTACATCTACCTTTGACTGCTAAGTTATGAGATAGCAATTACAAGGAGCTAGGAAGCCAGGGTGGGGTTAAAGGGGATTTTATAGGCCTAAGAACCTCAAGGACAACTCCTAACAGCATTAGAAACACTTGAAGGACTTTGGATGACACATGGATATATGGAAATTTCACAAAAATGTCTAATAATTGCAATAATGTCACTGTTTAAAAAAAATACATGATAATTGCTTGGAGGTCCCTTGGAGTCTATTTAACAGAAGCACTCCTCCAATTCTTAAATTTCCAACTAAATCCTTGAGAACGAATATTCCTTACATAAAACCCATATATCAGAATGTTCACCCTCTAGTTTAACACCTCCAACAAATAATGAGCTCTTTATCTAGCCCAATCTTCCACCTTAAATAAACTTCATGATATGAAACAAACCCTTTTAGAACAACTTTCATTTATTTAAATGGTGTGTTATAACTGTTATCATCTGCAAGAGATCCCAATGCAACCATTACTCTCCAACTGCCATTCCAACCGCAAGAGTTAGGAGAATAAAAAATGACTGGAAAATGAAATGGAATAACCATAGGGTTCATTCAACCCTGTCGGTCAACAGACTAAAATAATCCAACTTTGGTCCACTACCCTTAAAAAGATACAAAGAAATGCGCGTTGACAATGAACCAGGGAGCCAGTAAGCCACACAGAAATGAGCATAGATCAATGAACAAATTCATGACTACTAAACAAATATATTACATTCATCACCAGATCTCAAGTTAGTTTTAGTTTACAACCACAAAATGTAATGCAGCAACACCATTGATGTAAACCAAGGTGCTGTTAAACCACATTGATGGACATGAGCCAAAAATTTACAGAACAAAGTATGATTTTCTTACATTTTGTCCTAACCCTCTTCTTAATTTACCTTTTAGTGTACAATGAAAGGATATATAACTATCATAGCATCCACGAAATCCTGGCTAATTTTGTCGTTTTAAACGACCAGCATCTGGGGAGGTAAGTGGAACAGTTAGAAGGGGTTGAAAGCCACTAACATTGCAATTTAGTTTAGCACAATAACCAGATGCTTGGGGCTCTCACAGTCAAATGCAACCATATTTTTCTTTTAGAATAGAGTCACCCCCCTAAACACTAATCTTCCAATACAATGCTGAAATACTGATATAAACTCTAGAAGCCAAACATGAGATAGAGTCTCGACATATTTTAGCAAAGACCGTGCGTTATGCTAGAACAAGAAATTAACTTCATTAATCTTGGCTAATCTAAAAACTGTAGAGAGCTTTATACAATAGAATGTTGCCCATCCGCTTTACAACTCTAATAGCTATAGAGATAGAATGAGATTAGAGCGAAGATTTACATACGAAGTCTCCTAGATAAATAAGGCAACCAAATATTGGTTACCAGATAAATAAGGTAACGCAATATTGGTCGATAGTAACTAGGAGACGCTTATCAGCTATTTGATACAATAAATTCTAATAAAACTCCAGTAACAAACCTCGAACTAGCAAAATCCAGATTACCTGGCTTGAAGAAGACTGACAGGCCAAAATCTGTTGCCTTCAACGCCGAGTCCTCGTCTGTGCTGAGGAAAAGGAAATTTTCTGGTTTGAGATCCCGGTGCATCACCCCCATGGAGTGGCAATTATGAACAACAGTCACAATCTGCCTACACAGTGCAGAAGCAGCTTGCTCAGAGTAATGCCCCTTGGCAATGATTCGATCGAAAAGCTCACCACCAGCACAGAGCTCCATCACCAAGTTCACCGAGCGTCGATCCTCGTAGGCCCCCTTCAACTCCACTATGTTACAGTGACCGGTAAGGTGGTGCATGATCTGCACCTCCCTACGGACGCCCTCGATGTCGTCAAGGCTCACAAGATTTCGAGTGGCGATCGACTTACAAGCGTATTGCTCTTTCGTCTCTCTGTGAGTGACTAGATAGGTAATCCCGAACTGACCACGCCCAAGCTCACGGTCGAATATGTATGTAGATCGCACATCTTCCATCGGACGACCAAGGACGCGCCCGATGTCTGAGCGAGTACGAGCAACGACCGTTGGTGGCTGCAGGGACCGTTCATGCTGGTTCAGTGAAATGGGATTTTCTTCAGAAAGCCGCACAGTGAGGCCGTCATTAGTCGGAGGTGGTGCTTGTGATTGTGGGTGGAGTTGATTGTCCTCGGTCTGTATACCGTTGCAGTTTCCCATCCCGTTTCGTACATTCACAACAGTGGAGCAGCGAGAGAAGCGATAGCGGATGAAAGTTGAAGAAGAAGCCAGGGAAGAGATAAAAAGGTTTTTGGATGAGGTTCATTCAGTAGTCACATTGAAACGAATTGCTCCGTTTGTAAAGAAAATGACAGAAACGCCATTCTTCCACCTCATCGACCGGGTTTTTAAGAACCTTAGACCGTAACACTCTTAACTGTTAGACTTCAGTTGACTCGTGTAGTCAGGTAACTAGGGTCTAATTGAGTGACTCTGGTCCCTGGACCGAGTTTTCCTAAATCACGGTGGAGGAGGAATCACTTGACCGCAGCTTTCAAATGCGCATGAGAGGGTATGGTCAATAAGTGGGTATGATCCACGAATTTTTATCCGCTGTTGTATGCATCGTGCAGTGCAGCAGTGGCTATGTGTGCACAGCGAGCCCCCATTGTGCAGACATGGCCTGCTGCACCACTTGATGCATATAGCAACGGCTGTTGTACTAGAACGGATAAAGATCCTAGAATCGATTGAAAAATTATTGGGAAAATTTTTTAGATCCACTGGATAAGAAAATTAATTACAAGATAAGTAAGTTTAAAAATTGTTTTACATTTAGTAGTTTTGATTTTGAAAATATTTACTTAATCCCTGCAGTTAGTTATTTCTTATGGTTCAAGAAAAAATAAAATTTAAACTTCCTAAAATACCCTAGTATCTCATCTTCTTTCCATTTTTAATTATATTTTGTGGGACTCACCACCTCCTCCTTCTTCATTATTCTCAAGGCCACACCATCCTCGCGGCTGCAACCCTGCTATTCAACCCCAACTTGTAACTCCCTTCCCTCTCCCTCTCCCTCTCCCACTCTTACTCTTGCATACCTTACAACCCTACCCCACCGTGATTTCATCATATCTCTCCATTTTTTAATCATATTTTGTAGTCCGGTTTGATGGAATTTAGATTTGGGTTCTGAGCCAGATATAGAATTGGGTGGTTGAACGTCACAATTTGGGTGAATTCTGCCAGTGATTTTGGAATTTCTTGGTTTCTCGATCAGATTCACGAGGGTGATTAGTAAGTCACGGAGTATGTGGTTTTATACGGATTCTCAAAGATAAGGGAACTGTATTCTATAATTTATTCAGAATTTCAAAACCCATCCAAACGTGAGAAAAAAATATTTGAATTGGAATGATTGAAAGACAAAATCACAAAGAAACTAAATCTTTGACTGTATAAATAAATGAAGGTGTCTCTGTACATTTTTATATAACGAATGGAATATGATTTAAGATTACCAAATTTCATCTTATCATGAGAGCACAGTGGGGGGGGGGGGGGGTCGTAGGGGACGGGAGAGTGAGAGCAGGAGAGGGAGAGAGAGCTAGGGGATGTTGCAGGATTGCTATAGCGGGGATGGTGCGGCCTTCTGAGGAGAAAGAAGAAGGTTGTGGTGGGTCCCATAAAATGAGATTAAAAATAAAAGAATTGAATAAAAATGTAAAAAACAATAAAGAAGAAAAAAAACCGGAGAGATAACATGAGATATTAGGGTATTTTAGGAAATTTAATCTTGTTTCTTTTTTGAAACCATAAACAATAACTAATTATGGGGATTAAGTAAATATTTTCAAAATAAAAACTACTAAATGTAAAATAATTTTTACATGTACTTATCTTATAATTAATTTTCTTATTTAATGGATCTAAGAAATTTCCCCAAAATTATTACCTCCAGTTTTCTCCCCCGCCCAATGGGGTCAAATATTCGCAGCCTTACCCCTTTTTTAAGGAGGTTCATTTCAGGACCAAACATTCAACAAGTGAACACTTGACGGGATCTTTATCACCTCCAGTTTGCTGACCGGCCCAGTTCCCCAGTTCCTCTAACAAAGGGGGGCTGAAATGACTTCTCTACCCATGCCCAAACACCCTGCTCGGGTGGGATCTACCATCCCCTTTTAGAGGAACTGGGGAACTGGGCCGGTCAGCAAACTGGAGGTGATAATTTTCCACACTTGACGACCGTGCCAAGCACGACCTTCATTGGGCAGACTGAAAACCCAATATAATTTCATGTTTACGCTTTACAGTCTGGAGCGAGTATTTCCCGCGACCCGGCAACGGGTAATCCGAGACGCATGAAATCGATAAATGAAGGATGGCGGGAAGTGATTCAAGAGAATTCGTGAAAGTTGTCAGTTGAGTACTTGACTAAATTTCTTCGACGAAGAGCAAACCCCATCGTCATCATTTTATGCTGAATCTCTCAAATATTTCTCTGTTATCACAAAACCCTACCATTCCCATAATTGTTAGTCCTCCGAACTTATAATAGCTTTTTCGTCTCTTGTTCTGGAGCGCAGCTCCTTCTCCTCCTGCCTGGGAAGACCTCTTATGGCTGCTTCGAAGATCGTTGCCGAGTATGCCAAGTCCAATCGATCTTCTTGCAAAGAATGCTCCAACTCCATCGCTGGGGGTACTCTGAGGTTAGGTTTGGTAAGCAAAGATACACGAGGGTTCGATATAAAGAAATGGCATCACTTCAGCTGTTTCCCAGCCGATTCTCAGCACATATTTTCTGCGGAGAAGATACAGGGTTTTTCGACATTGAAGGTAGGTGCGGATATGTGACAATCGTTGTTTTTCGGCTTGAAAACTCTTTGTTAACTTACCCGTTTTCATTCTTTTGCGATTCTTCTAGAGTAGCGACCAGGAAGCATTGAAGAAATTGGAGGTTGGACGCGATAAACAATTGAAAGAGGTTTAAATCGATTTCCTATCCTTCAGTGGTTGACTTATGCGAAGAATATGGTTGACGCTATTCATTTTACAGGATTCTGATGGGGGCGAAGGAAATAAGAAGACTCATAAGGAATCAGACGTAAGCAAATGTAGTTGATCGATATCAACATATTGTGTTATACATAATAATTTCGTATTGTTTGTTCTCATAATTTATGCATTTTAGGTTCATAAAACTGATGAAGGTGAGTTTGTTGAACTCGGTGAAAGGAATTCCAAGAAGTTGAAGGTAGTTTGATTTTCTCCTCGAGTAGTTCTACGATGTTTCTATAAAACTTCAAGAGATTAATTTTAGGGTCATGGTGTAGCATTAAGTTGATCAATGCGTTTTACCATTACAACTGAGTGGTTTGCTTAAATAAGCTTTTCTAAATGGTCACCCACTCCAGCCACATTGAAGTATGGTCACCGCCATTCTGCATGTTGTATAGATGGGTGGCCCAATTGATCTGGTCACATGCTGACTTTTAAAGTCCAATTCAACATTATGAACCATCATATGTTGTACTTTTTTTTTCACATTGTTTTATTAGCTGTAATCCAAAATTGTTCAAAATGTTGACATTCTTTTGGCCACTTGGAGAATCCTTTTTGAAATGAAACTTACCACATAAATTGAGGATGACATGTCCACATTGGATGCCAACAAATTGCCCTGTAGCAGACTCATAACCCTCTGCAATATCAGACCACCATGGCATTTTTTCTTCTTCATTGATGATGGGGGTTATTGATCTGGTTTGGAATCTGAATATGTAATGCAATCATATTTTGATTCACTGGTGAATTGTGTTTGCTCTATATTTTGTATATACACAATGAGAGTTATTGGTGCACTTTTGCAAAATCTAGCTGATGAGGTTTTTGTTTAAAATTGCTTCCAGTTGTCTACATCCAGCAATGAAGCTGAGCTGGAGACCGCTTTATCTATTTCAGATGTGAAGATAGCTTTCTCTATTTCAGATGTGAAGACTAAGTACAAGGTCTGCTCTATCCTTTTTATTTTCACATTCTCCTAGTCTTCTTGTTTTCTTTCTTGCTGTAAACTGGATAAAGTATTCAAATATCTACTTGTTCATATACATGCATGCTTGCTAAGCAGGCCTTTTCTGCATGTGATCACGTTTTCTTTACATCTTAATTCTTTATTCAGGATGCAACATTACTACCTAAATGGAAGGCTTTCCAAACAATCATATTTCTTGAACGGGTGAGATATTTATCCCATTTATAGAATACTTTCTTAGATGACTATAACAGTTGGATTGAGACCTGAGTGATCCATGAGGTTTCAAATTTTTATTTGCGAACTCCATTCCCCCCCCCCCCCACCCCCACCCCCACCCCCAACCCCAATTTTCTCTGGAAGATTTGTTGTTTTCTGATAATAGGTTTTTCAGGTAATTAGTTAAATTGTTATTTGACAAGGTAATTCATTTAATTTCCCATTTTTGTCCACCAAATTTACTTGAGCTGTTGCATCTTCCTCTAGATCTTCCTGGTTTGGCTTGTTACAGAAATGTCTAATTGTTCGTCTTCGTTAGTGGCACCACCTTTACTGTTGATGCTTCTCTCTCTCTCTTTCTCTCTCTCCCAGTTATGTCGCTTATCATGTTCTCTGTTTCCTTATGTGCATAGGATGATGGTCTTCATGATTCAAGTAAAATTGCTGCTTTTGATTTTGATGGGTGTCTCGCCAATACTTCTGTGAAAAGGTACTCATGATTTGACCATAGCCAAATCCAATCGTTGAGATGTCCATTGGCTTAGTTGTTTGTTGCATTGTTTGAAAAAGCATTACTAACTTAGTTATGTTGCATACAAGTGATATATGAACTAGAACTGAATGGCCAGATAAACTTGCAATTCTATGTGACTTGTGGATTAGTGGTAGAACTACGAAGTCATGTGGTGTTTGCCTCAGCACCTTCAAAAGATTAAGATGCTGAGGTATCCAGTTTAGTGGTTGCCTGGAAGTGCTACCAAACTCCATCTGACCCGAAATTCGAAGCTTGATTTCCCTGTAAAAAATATTGATAAGCTATTGTGTGATATGCTTGGAACTTGGGAAATATTAAGATACTGGTTTCCTGTTTGATCGTGGCCTGGAAGGGCTGCCGATTTTTAATTGACCTGAAATCTGATACTCACTTTCCCCTTACATTTCAGTTCTGACCTAATTCCTTGTTTTGCTGGAACCCTAGATGATTTCTCAAAAAATTATTTTAATTATTTTATGATATTAGTCATTAGTTGTCTGTGACTCTATTTTGGTGTTGGCACATGGCTAGAGCATACATTTCCATTGATTTACCTGATCAGACCTTTGTCCCTGTGAGGATTGCACTGCTTTTTTCTTGGGAGAGGGGGGGGGGGGGGGAGACGGGAGGGTGAGGGTTTAACGCATTACTACCCTGGAGTTTCCCTTCCCTCCCCCTTCCTTTTAAATATTGCATCATGAAATTAAATGGATTGTTGATCGATCTGATATTACTTCTTAAACCCCAGAATTGGCCCGAATGAATGGAAACTTCTGTATCCTTCAATACCAGAAAAGCTGCAGAGTTTGTACAGGGATGGCTACAAGCTGGTTTGTTCCTTCTCCTTAAGTTTCCTGAATCCTGGCTGTTAAAATAGTAGTGATTAAGGTGATATGTTGCCTTCAAAAGTTGACAGGTTTTGTGACTTATTTTTAGTTTTTGTTTGGTTAATTAATCAAATTTTCCTGTTTGTAAATTTATGGGATTGCGTCATTATTTAATTTTTAGTTTCATCATCGTTAGGTTATCTATACCAATGAATCCAACATTGAGCGTTGGAAGAATAAGAGACAGCTAGCTGTTGACTCTAAGCTTGGACGGCTCAACAATTTCATTGAGCATGTCAAAGTCCCAATTCAGGTGTACTCTCAATTCTTTGACCTTTCATTTTAGTTTCATCATCATTAGTTTTTTTTTAATCACTTTCTTGTGACCTTTCATGATACATCAAGCTTGACCTTTCTTTTTTTCCTTTATGGTTAAATTGATGGGTTGGATGATTATACATTTATTTTCTAAAAGAGCAAGGGGCAGGCCTAAAATAACCACCCTAAGAGATGTGGTGAGGAAAGACATGCAAGTTAGGCCTCGTATCATGTATGACTTCGAATAGAGTTGACTGGAGAGCAAGGATCCATGTAGCCGACCCCATTTAGTTGGAATAAGGCTATGTTGTTGTTGTTGGTTAAATTGGTGGGTTGGATGATTTTACATTTATCTTCTTATGGTATTAATATGGATAAGGTCATTCTGTTTAATTTCTTTGGAGTATGGTAGTGCAGTGTCCTGGACAACGGGTGCTTTGCCTCTGCACAAACATTTATGTATGTGCTTATTATTGAAGGACCACCTGATACGACCAAAGATAGAATCAGTTGGACAGTTGGAATCATCTTGGCACTTTTCAAGCCCAAAATACGAAAAATACCCTTGTCCTAAATTGAAAGGAATTAATAAACTGAATCAACACTCAAGTAACGAAGATAAATTAGGTTCCCTCTATAATTTTTGGTCCTCCTCGATCACATATCTTTGGGATGCTCCTACATAAACCCAATAAGAAATCCAGCCTTTCTGCAAGGTTATTTGTTATTGAGTTTCATGCATTGCATATTTTCATCAAAGTTTTGAAAGTTTTGCTGTGGTACATCGAGGATGTGCTCTATTTATTGGAGAATAAAGTTTATGGACTTATCCCCTTGGACTTCAGGTCGAGTAATAAATTCTGCATTCTATGGTTGGCTTCTTCCTACATTTTACTTACCATGTAACTTGTTGCACAAACTGAAACTTCTTCCCTTGTTAATGGACAAGGGTAAAATACTAAAATTTTCATCGAACATTCAAATGTTCACAAGCAGTGTGCATGCAATGTTGAGCATCTTCAGGATAGTTGAAAATGAGAAGGAAAGTCAGGAGTATACTGAAGAATCTCATCAGAATTACTAGAATTAGGAGCATAACTGGCAGATTTTCACTTTTTAAATTTGGATATTCTCAATTGCCCAAATATAAAATTGGATAGTATTAAAATACCAAGAATCTCATCAGAGTTACTACAATAAGAACATTACTGATTAACTGTTAGATTCTCTCTTCAAAAGTGGATCTCCTTGAGTGCCCAAATGCCCAATAGAATATTATGAATCGTTGCTTCTAGCTTCCCAAGAAGAATCTGCCTTCAAGTATCCCACATTAGCAGCACTCTGAATTACATTCTCTCTAGAAATCCTTTGAAGTTTGAATCATTTGCAAGTTGAAGTCCATGATTCATGGATTTAATTTCCACAGAAAATCCTGTTATGTTGTGAAACACTTGTAGAATCAACAAATGGATCTTCTCATGATCTTGCATCATTCTCCCATATCTAGATTTATTGTTTGCTGCAGAGCCATCAATATTGGTATCAATACCCATTAAGCTAGTTTGGCAAATACAAGTGGTTCTTCTCTTTAATCCTTAACTTTTCCCCAGTTTGTATATAATCCCTCTGGGAAATGGTGTAAATAGTTTATTCTTTTAATGTCTGACTGCAGGTTTTTGTTGCTTGTGGGTTGGGAAAAACTACTGGACAAACAGAAGATCCCTTTCGCAAGCCAAAAACAGGAATGTGGAGAATAATGGAGCAACAGTTCAACTCTGGCATCCCAATTGATATGGATCAGTATTATTCTGTTGTGTCTTCGTTTCTCCTGTTATTCTGTTTTATTTTTTTATTGCTTCTATCTCTTCATTATTGGCTTTTAAGCCATCTAATGAACTTGTAAATCATTAAAAAAGAATTATCTGATACTATATCATCTAATTGCATGATCTTTAACATGTTACCTTTTTATGAAAACCCAGTTTGATATATTTTTTTCCCTGCATTTTTAGATCCTTTTATGTTGGTGACGCAGCTGGAAGAGTCAAAGATCATAGTGATGCAGATATCAAATTTGCTCAGGTAATGATATTGTTAGATAATTTCATCATCTTTTGGCACTAGTCATAACTTTTAGTTGCATTTCAGTTATGGTATTCTCTAAACACTCGAACTTATGGTTCTGCTGGATGATGTGGTTTTCTACAAGTGTAGACAGTGGTAGATGATTCAAATTGGTTTCACTTCTGGCGTGGGCAACATTACTTGAAAATTGGAGCAACATGTTGATACTATAGTTTCTAAAACCAGATCGGCATTTAACAGAAAATAGTCTCAGTTCTGGTTTTGACTGGTCAAACTGCAGTTTGAAAAAAAAGAAGGGTAATTTACAGATCACCCCCTGGTTTTCAATCGAAACTCAGATCACTCCCTGGTTTTTGAAAAAACTCAAATCACCCCCTGGTTTAGAACTCAAAATGACAAATTAGTCCCTAACGTTAGTTTTATGCTATTAAGTGATGATGTCAGCTAGTTAATAAATTTAAATCTCTAAACTACCCTTGACCAATGTTGAAGATGAAGGAAGGGTAGTATTGTAAATTTAATTCTAATGTTTTAGTACAAGGGGAAAATAGTCCTTTCACACCAATAACTAACAGCAGACTAACACCGTTACTGTAGAGGGGGACATTTAAGTTTTTTCAAAAACCAGGGGGTGATCTGTAATTAAGGTTTGGAAAAAAAAAAGTAAAAATAATTAAGGTTTGGAAAAAAATTAGAAACAAATGAAAGATATATACAACAGAAGCACCCATTGGCACAATGATTGGTATGCTTCTGCTTTAGTAATAGTTACTGAGTTCATGTCTCCTCACATACGTCTAAAAATTTGTTTTTTGCTGAAGCAGAAAAGTAAAATGAACTGGACAGTTCTCTGAAAATCATCTTGTTAAAAAAAAAAAAACAAAAACTGAGAAGTTTGCTTCCAGTTTTGGATTTCAGGTAGTTCTTTGCTCGAGTCAAACAAAAGAGAGCCTCTGGTTTGAGCCGGTTTGATTGCCAGTCCAGTCCGTTCAATTTTAAAAACTAGGTTGAGACTTATGGTAGTTAGGATGATTAAAGTGTTGATTTTAATAGAAATTTATACTATCAAATTTAGATCGTTGTGCTTGAGTTCTTAGGCATACTGGTAGTCAAGCAACCAAATGCGGCTCCTTTTGGCTGCAAATTCTATATGGGTGGGGATCACATACCTTTTCTCCATCTGAGATTATGTATCATGATGTCAGCTTCTTGGCTCCAATTAGAGTAAGAATTTGTTTAATTAACTTTTCTGTCTTTTGCTTTCTGGGGTACTCTATTGGCCCTGTGCAGAAACTGGCCTACTTGGACTGCGTTTTAGCCATGTAGGACTCATAGTAGATATTATGTAAAATGATAGGTTACCCAACTCAACCTAACTAAGCCTTATCCCAACGAAAGGGTTGGCTACACAAATATGCTGTACACCTCACATGCAAATAACTCTAATGTTAATGATGGTAATTCCCAATTATATGCGGACATGAAGATGCCAGCATACTTCACTGGTAAAGTTTGTGGGAGTTGTACCCCAGAATTGGGGTCAAAATCCCATCTTCATCTCTAACACATCAACAACCAAGCACTGGCCATCATGATCTGATCCATTGACAGCCCTAGCAGATTGTAGAGTGAAAAAGCGAAAGAGGATACTAGCCAAGCCAAAGTAGTTAGGATGTGGCTTAGATTAGTTGAGATGATTTGACTACAATTTCTACAGAGTCCAAATTACCTATTTTAAAGGCACATGCTTCATACTGATTGGTGCCACAATGTAAAATAACTGCTCATGTTAGAATCCCTACTCATGCTGCATTGCTGCTGTATGTAAAGATGATCTTCTTGCAAAGAGTAAGTGACAATTGTCCTTCACTTGGCCATTTTAACTGGTGGAGGTAGATGTCTTCTCTTCCTCATTTTCTTAACTTTTCTTAAGTCATTACAACTGGGGTTGTACCAGGTATGTTCTTGCATTTGGGGATGGATGAGTGCAAAATTAGGAAGGATAAAGTAATGAATGACCATATTAGGGCTGATTTGGGAGTAGC
This sequence comes from Telopea speciosissima, assembly GCF_018873765.1. Taxonomy (NCBI): domain Eukaryota; kingdom Viridiplantae; phylum Streptophyta; class Magnoliopsida; order Proteales; family Proteaceae; genus Telopea; species Telopea speciosissima. The sequence continues at coordinate 65,026,192 of NC_057921.1, read as the reverse complement.
TCCGATATATAATAAGCTACTAGAAAGTTGTTTGAGGTGGCATGGGCATGTTCAACGAAGGCCTTTGGATGCTCCAGTACGGAAGAATGATTTGATTCAGATTGAAGCAACTAAAAGAGCCCGGGGCAAATCTAAAATTACCTTAGGAGAAGTGGGGAAAGACATGCATAGCTTAGGCCTTGTATCGAGTATGACCTCGAATAGAGATGATTGAAGGGCAAGGATCCATGTAGCCAGCCCCATTTAGTTGGGACAAGGCTGAGTTGTTGTTCTCTTGTATTTGAAGATGGAACTTAGAAACTACTGCATTATAGTTAGGTGGATTGGGTCTCTATCACCAATTAATGGAATGGAACTCTAATTGCCCATTTTCCCTAACATCTACCTCAAAAGAGGAGGAGGAGGGGGAGGGGGAGGGGGAGGGGAGGGGAGGGGGGGGGGGGGGGGAAGGGAAAAAGGAAGAAGAAAACCAAGAAGAGGCTACTAATGGCGGAGGAGGTCTGTTGTACCTTTAAGGACACTATTCAATAAGAAATCTCATCATATTTTATCCATGATTATTGCACTTTTGCCTGAATTGTTTATATCTCTGTTTCCTGTCATCATCTCATTACCCGAAATATGCAGTATTGCAGTTTTATGCTGATTGTCTGAATTTGGAAAAATTAGGACTTCAGCTTCAATCTGGAACAAGGCTCAAGAGTTTGCTTTATCTTAATTGGCTCTGCTAATGTCTCCTACTTTCTCCCTCATTGTAGGCACTTGGATTAAAGTTCTATGTTCCCGAGGACTATTTTGGTGCATAGTGGACTTGCTGCCAATTGGCTCCAGACAAAATCGTGTCCCATACTAACTGCCTTTGAGATTTTCAACTATTAGTATTGGTGCTGCCTCATGTAAGGACCAACAAGCCAAGTCTTATGATGCTTGTCACTGCATGTAAATCTCCGAGCTGGTAAGTTAGCAGATTTACTTGGGGATAAACTTATTTATTGTTATCAATCGGATGATTAAGATGGTTCCTTTTCCCCAAATGATCTTAATGACTGTGACAGCCTTAGATTGCAATTTCTGTGGTGATAAACTCTCTGATTTTCTACACAGTAACCTTTATTTGTTCCACCTGGTGGTGATAGAAGTTGGTTGTGACTTCAACAAAGAGGGAATATTCAGCATCTGACAATGTATTATTACTGATTTAATTGTTGAAGGATCTAAAGAAAGCTAGTGGCAGTGTTTACTAGGATATAGGTTATATCCAATTTCACACTTTTTTTGGGTGTTTTATCCAATCATGGTTTTAAACGAGGAATTGGGATCTGAATCGAGTCCAGCCAATTGTGATCCGATTCCTTTTCAGATCAGCCGGCAAAATTCTGCCTGAACCTTAGAAAGCCAGGTTGGATTGCCAATCTGGAATAGCAGTAATCGGGATCAAAGTAGTAAAGCACAGTCAACTTGGAAGTTGAACGGAGTACAAGAATGTTGGTAGTGAGTATGAAACTAGGACAGTTCCCAAGTGTTATGCTGTGTTTGGTATTACATACTCGGAATAGATTCTGAGTCTAGAATGCATTTTAAAGCAAGAAAATAGAGAAGAATCGGATTTTAGAATGTGTTCTAGATCCAAAATTTATTCTGACAATGCATTCTAAACACAAGACTTAAATTTTTTTCAGGGGGTGTGGAGGGTGAAAGGCAAAAGGATTATCCACAGGTACATCACCACTACAAGGCAGTGATGGTTCCAAGGCCTCCCATTGCTCCTTGTAAGCAGTCCTTGTGCGCTGCTCTATGCTAGTCAACGAGATATTACACGGGGGATAAATCATCCGCCTGCTTGAATAGAAGTTATGGATCCTTCTTTGTAGAAGTAATTTTTCATTACATTTTACTTAAAAAAAAATGAAAAAGAAAGTAGAGAGATGAGGATGATAACTCTTGCTTTACTTCTTCCCAAATAAATAAGGATTTAAAACTCATACAATAACCCATCTCTAATCAGTTACTATAACTAATAAAACTCCTAACCACGTACACCACTCTCCTACTTAGTGATAATAGCTAATTTAAACTCCTACGACATTATTTAACTATAACTTCTACTAAGGTGAACCTAATGCACATAACTATTCCTGCCCTACAATCATGCATGCGCACATATGTGCATTTCAACACATCAACACATCAACACATCAACACATCCTATTATCCAACACGTAACATCCCTCCCCCCTTAAGATTGGGCTTGTCCTCAATGCCCAAATCTGGAAATTACTTCATGATAACTTCGGAATTATTTTCATCTTGATAATCTCCTTCAATTAAAAATAGCTTCTTACGACGGTGACTTGGAGCAAATTGTTCTTGGAATTATGACATAACCCTTTCATACGTGTCTCTTGCATCTCCATTGAAGTGAATCGATGAATAGGAAGACTTGAATCTTGAGTAATTGGTGGAATGTTCGTTCCCTCAAGTGAGCTTCATACAGCCTGGCCAATCCCGATGGCTGTTGCGAGTGTAGTGGGTCTCCCAACCAACACATCGGCTTTTATATTGTCCTTGAGGCCAAAGACAAAACAACTCACCTAGTGGATTGGGGTTAGATATCCCATTTTTGAGAGCAGCTTTTGGAATCTAGTTTGATAATCTCGTACTGTACCAAATTGTTGCAGTTTGGCCAACTCCCCCCCAAAAAAGCTTGGAATTGAGTTGGTCCAAAACGTGCATGCAATCCTTCACAAAACACCTGCCATGACAAGTCAACCTCGTCTTATCTGAAGAGTTGGTACCAAAGTTGAGCATCTTCCTCTAAATGAAAAGAAGCCAGTGTCGCTTGTTCTTCTTCCGTGTTTAATGGAACCGAAAGAACTGTTCAACTCGACATATCCAACTGGTAGTGTTTTCATCTCCATTTTAATGTGGAAAGTTGAGCTTCACCAGTTTTGGAGTGAAGGTTTGTTGGCGGGTCACTGTTTGTGGAGCCGGATTGTGAATCGACGGTGGCTCTTCTTGGAATCGAGCTCTTGAGTTCTCACCCACCTCGGATTGAGGAGGCGGCGGCTAAGGTGCCTTGAGCTGCTCGAAGAGATCATTAAGTTTAGAAAGAATTTGTTGTTGTTCGTGGAGAATACGTAGTTATCCCTCATTGAGAGTGCTAACTTCATCTTCGAGTTTCTCCACACGTTGGTCCATCTGCTGGCTCTGATACCAAGCTTGTATGTACCCGAGTTGGGTACATCTACCTATATTGATGGCATGAGAAATGGACAAGAAAGTAGAGAGATTTTTGGAGAGATAAGGCTTAATTGAGGAAGTCACACCTCATCTCACAAGGAGAATTTTTTATAATTGCCAATGATGATTCTAGCTTTACTTCTTCGGTATAAATAAAAAATTACAACCATAGAATAACCCATGTTTAATGAGCTACCATGACTCTAACCACATACACCACGAATCATTATCCCCTCCAATTCCTCACATGGGGGCAGAAATGACCACTTCATCCCATGCCCGAAAACACTGCCCAAGGTGAGATCCACTCCCCTCTATTAGAGGAATTGGAGGTGCCCGTAAATTGAAGGTGATAATTATTGCATACACCACTCTCCTACTTGGTGATAATAACTAATTTAAACTCCTACCACGTATTATTTAACTATAACAACTTCTACTAAGGTGAACCGAATGCAGATAACTATTCTCGCCCTACAATCATGCATGCACACATATGTGCGTTTCAACACATCAACACATCCTATTATCCAGCATGTAACAGTGCCAAATCAGGGTTTATATCCTTAATTAATTAATCTATGTAAATATCTGTTATATTGAATGTTATTACATTTTTGCTTGATAGTCGGTACCGACGCACAGAGCTTAAGATCTGCAATTTGTTCCTTTTTGGGCAACAAATTAGTGTTGGTCTTTGTACTATCATAAACAATGTGGAAGTCTGGAAATGGAACCCTTTCATTAAATATGAGTCTATCAAAGGAGGAGAATGATCCAGACATTATCTTCATCACAACGCCAGTAATTCAAAGACCCATCTCGATCGCCACACGATGGAAACGCCATGGCTTCCCTACTGCAGTTAGCCATGGACCAAGCTTCGTCAGCCGCTCCCATCGATCTCTCCATCCAGAATCCCGTGTCTGGTCAAAACTATCTCCTTCACCAGATTTCGGTATGTGAAGGGACGAACTGCCACCCGCAAGAATTGCTCAGGTGGGATCTTACTCTTCTTAACCCTCTTTCTCCAGGGACCATAACCCAAATACTTCCACTCTTCTTCACTCACCTTCACTCTCCCCAATCTCTCCGTCGTTTTCTCAGTTTCCACTTCCCCACTCCTCTCCTCCTCCTCCTTCCTCTGCTCCTCCAGAGCTCTCAGTTGTTTCTTATAGAACTCCGTTGACACTTCTACGCTTTGCTTAACCAGATTTTCCATTGCCTCGGGGCTTCTAACCGCCTTCTTGAACTCTTCATCCCAGTACTTCTCATTCTCTTCCGCACTCGATGTTTCTTCTTTAATCCCCAATGCATCCTCGTCCCCTTCTTCCATGTCCATAACTACCTCTTCATCTTGCTCCTCCTCCTCCTCGTCATCATCATCGTCGTTATCATCTTCAATCCACTCAGTGACCTCTGTTTCACCTACAACGTCTTCATCTTCATCTGGAGCATCACAACCCAACTCCATCTCCTCCAGTTTCTCTTTCCATTCCATGGTGTAAGGATGCAAGAGGTGGACGGGATGGTTCGACAACAAAAACTCCAAGCATTTCGACTTCCCCTCGTCGCTCAGCTTCTCATAAGCTTTCACCACATCGTCCACGAATGCCTTTGGGTTTACCTTAACAATCTTACACAGCCCACCAAAGTAAGTGCACAGCTCAACCCTACCGTCTTCACTTCTCAATTCGAAGAGGTAGTCCTGTTCGCTGCTCGGGTCGAGCAGAGGTCCTAAAGCCCTAAAATAATTGTCTTGCGGTTCGAACCTGCACTGATACACTGGCCTCTTAACATAGATGATATCCGGCCGCATCCACGCTGCGCACTGTGTGATCAGAGATCTAGCTCTGTTTCCGAGTCGGCCCATTAATTTCCACTTGTCTAATCTCTGTTTCCCGGCTTCCAGAACGACCTCGGATATCAGAGTCCACTGCTGCCATGGCTGTTCTGTGATTCTCCAACTGGGATGCCGAACAAAAACCCAGAAATACCTGAACCCAATTGATCTATCCAAGGCTTTCAATCTCCGAGAAAAATCGTTCGCCATGTCGAACTGTTCGATCTTCTCCCATTCTTCCTGATCCCGAACTTCTCCAATCAGGGAAACGCACTCATCAGAGATCCGACCAGGGATAGGATCACCGACGACGACCCCACGCCACGAGTACGGACCATACTGGCCGTACTTGTACCAATCGTAAGGATGCCGCAGATTAGGGTCATCCTTCTCCATGAACCGAACCATGCGGTCATAACCAAGACCGATCATTTGAAGCTCTTCCTCTGAGAAACTATCTGCATGGTTACGATTAGGGTTTTTTAGGCGGTAGAACAGGTTTTCAGCAATTCTCTTGCTTTTCTTACGAGCGTTCCTCTTGGCTTCTCGCCGGAGCTCTGCGCCGCCTTCGATTCGGCCGGTGGAGGGACCTCCAGGTTGCTTCTTGCTCCGACCGGCAAAAACTTTGACATTTCGACGCTGAGTAGCATTCTTGTGAGAGAAAGAGATCGAAAAATTAGTGTCTCCGGAAATTCCTTGAATGGAGAGATTTCTTGGGCTTGTTTTAGAAGGAATCTGGGTAAGAAAGGTTTTGGAGTGAGGGTCAGGGAGCCGTTTCAAGGTTTTCCATTGGAAGGAATGAAGAGAAGGGTTTAGGGTTTTAGGTAGGGAGAAATCGTGCACCAGCATTTGGACCCTGAAGCGAGCGACCGGGAGCGAAGGAAAAGCTACGGCGGGTGAGGGAAGACTCTGGGTGCGGAGGATAAGGCCTTCGACTTGTGGTTTTGCTAAAATCCACAGGGTGCGCTGTGTTATAGATGGAGGATTCTGGTCGACCGTTCTTCAAAAGATGAAGCTATAGACTCTGGGGCCCCTTCTGAGTGATCAATGGTTAAAATTGAAAACTACGAGTGATGAAACTAATCCAACGGCTAGAATCATATATTGGCTTAGTGTGTTGGCACCCATCAGATGGCTACAAGTGACGAAGGTAGACGGGGTTGGCGACGTGGCAAGATAGACAGGATCTGATTATGATTTGTTGACACCCAAGAGTAAGGTACTTAGGTAGAGAGGAAACGAGAGATAACGAGAGAGCGAGGCGCAAACCTTTTACAGATTTTGGCTCTCTTCTCTTCTCTGCTCTTCTCCCCTGCTCCCCAGACTCCTCCAATGAGTGTCCCTTCTCTAACAAGGTCTTAGAGATTCTTTATCTTTCCCTCAATTACAATTTTTATTATTTTGCCCTTATATTTTCTTCAAATCTAATCTAGATTTTGGTTTGAATTTTAATTTGAGCAGTAGCCGTTGTTGCTCGATTGGTTGGAACTCTTCGAGCTTCTTCGTGCAGCTAGGATTTCCCCCACATGGCGATACAGAAATTAGAGGATACCCAAAAAGGAGATTTAGTCAGAAGAGATTTCCCAGGGCATGCTTATCTTCTTCGGGTATGTTCCTCCATTTTTCTTCTCAGTCCTTTTTTTTTTCCCTTTCATTTTGGTTTAAGACACTGTTGCAAGTGTCATCCTTTTCAATATGGTATTCGAATTGTCTAAATTGGCTTGTCACACAAAGTATCTGAATTCTGATTCCTATCTGTCCGCAAAAATTTTGATATTTTCATTCACTCAGTTAATCCTTTCCATTATGGTTTCGTGTGCATCTGAATTTCTCAAAATTCCTGCTAAATTTAAGGTTCCAATGTCACTGAACATCAATTTACCCAACATTAATCTCCAATTTTGCAGTTTTCGTCATTAAACTTGTCTTGCTGGGAGTTTTGAATAATGTTCCTCATGGACTGATCCATAAATTGACGTAACAATGTAAAACTACCTTCATAGCTGGAATTTGTGGAAATTAAGAATGTAATAAATTAAAGGCTGTAAGATCCAACTACTGTAGTTGTATAATATAGTTTGAGCTTAGCTCCATTGTAGTTTTGTAAGCTCTCTTGGTGATCTCATGTTAGACCCTCACAAAGGTTGCTCCAACTCCAAAAATTGTCTTTGACTTCCTGCATTAATTCTTCAATTAATGCAATAGCCTGGATATATGTGGAGCTCCTTATGAACTCAGGTTTTTATCAACATACCTTCCTTATGGACCTGGTGGCTGACAGTATTTTATCTCCACTTTATATTAGGACTTGAGTGAAGCTTATTGTTTTTGTTTTAATTTTAATGCTCTTCCAGATCCACTCTTAGTCAAGGCTGCAAGAGGATATCCTGTCAGTCGGCCTCCAACATGGATGATGCGGCAAGCAGGAAGGTATATGGCTGTTTATAGAAAGCTTGCAGAGAAATACCCATCCTTCAGAGAGAGGTCAGAGACAATTGATCTCATTGTGGAAATTTCTTTGCAGCCTTGGAATGCTTTCCATCCTGATGGGGTCATTATTTTCTCTGACATACTTACCCCTCTACCTGCATTTGGCGTCCCCTTTGACATAGAAGAAGTAAGGGGCCCTGTTATTCAGTCTCCAATTTCTTCTGAAGAGGGATTGAAAGCCTTGCATCCCATTGACTTGGAGAAACTTCATTTTGTGGGAGACTCACTAAGAATATTACGGCAGGAGGTAAATTTGTCTTCCTGTTGTATTAAATAGTAGATGGGGCTCTTCTTGTTCTAGTTTGGTTGATTTATACTATGTTGGGATTAAGGATCTCCTGAAATATTGTGTATTATGTCCTTGGTCTCATGCATTTTGTCAAGGCATTTGGATGATTCTTTTTCACTCATTCCTGTGTATCTCAATCTTTCGTGACTCTAGGTTGGGGGGAAAGCTGCAATCCTGGGTTTCGTGGGGGCTCCATGGACAATTGCTACATATATAGTGGAGGGGGGTACTACTCGCACGTATAAAACCATAAAAAGCATGTGCCATACTGCACCGCATGTATTGAAGGCCCTTCTATCTCATCTAACGCAGGCAATATCTGACTATATCATTTTCCAAGTAGATTCTGGGGCTCAGTGTGTACAAATCTTTGATTCATGGGGTGGACAGCTACCACCTAATATGTGGGAGCTTTGGTCAAAACCTTATATTGAACAGGTAATTGGAGTTCCTTATGCCAATTTTGGTACATAAAATAATTTCTTCTTCTTCTTGGTTTTTGCTTCAAGATGTTAGGCCTTTATTTCTTTTTCTCAGTTTGAACTTTGAGAATTTGTGACTAGAACTGAAGCATATTTTATGAACTAGTAAATCACATTTGCAGGCAGGTTAGCTCTACCCTCCGAACTTCCCCTTTATCTTTCTATAGAAAATTGTCTATAAATTTGCTTTTGAACATTTTCACAGTCTCACAGTTTCACTTGGACCTATCATAAATAGTAAGATGCATAGCATGAAGTAGCAGTTTTCTGTTGCATGTTTTTTTTTTTTTTTTTTTTTTTCATAATTTAATATTTTGTACAGAGTGGCATTAAAAGCCTTAAGGCCTCAATTTTCAACCGAAAACTCCCTTTGTAAAGGATGAAGAAAAAGATATGTGCTTCCCAGTAGCAGGAAGTAATAAGGCACAGCCTCTTTTGTTGCTGCACCTCTCTCCCTGCCCTAGACAATTCTTCACACAATGCTCGCATTGTGTGCTCCTGACTTTAAACATATATAATGCACACTCCACCTAATAGATTATAGATACAGAAAAAGGTTCTTTGCAAGGCTTGGATAGATAGGGCAGAGTCTTGATTGCACCCATGTGTCTAATTTCGAAGCAAAATTCTATCATAAACCACCACATGTGTTGGCATATTCCCTTGTACTTTTAACTGTCCACACGTTTTTTATCATTTTGCATAAATTAAGACTTAATTGATTTCAAGGTTTTATTTTACTGCAGAGCCAACGTCGTTGGCCCTGAAATTTGATATGTGATGGGGGATCTTGGGCACTACCTCTGCACAAAGTTCGAGGTCTCGGTCTCAGGCATGGTTTTGGCCAGTCCAAAAACCGAGTTGTCTCGGTGAGATACCGAGATCTCAGCTGAGATGATGCCTTTTTTTTTTTTTTGGAAATTTCGGCCCCTGGTTTCGGTGGCCATATGACCTAATTAGGCCATGAAACTTGCAGGATAGCCTATTTTAGGCCCTATAAACATAGTGGAATCCTTAGTTTTTTAAAAATCACACCCAAAATGGTAGTTTGACTTAGGGCCCTAGGTTGGTAGTGTATGCTGTATATATATACTGAATTACTGGTATGACATTCCACACAAGTCTCCTCCAAGTGTTGTTGGGCAGCAAATCTCCTCCAATGTGTTTCCTTCAAGTTCAAATCTCCTCCAAGTAAGGTTGTTGGGCAGCAAATCTCCTCCAAATGTTGTTGTTGAGCAACAAATCCTCTTGTTCCAAGCTTGTTTGGGTAAGATTTAGAGCAAATAGGAGATTTTTTTGGGGGGGGGGGGGGTGTTCTTCAAAAACTAACGAAACCAATCAAGTCCATCGAGACTTGGTCGAAATTTTGACCGAGGCAAGTTGAATTTTGGTATTTATATAAGGTGGATTGTAACATTTTGGCCAATCTCGGACCGAAATTTTGGTTGAGACTATGTTCTTTTCTTGTTTTGTGGCTGGTCTCGACTTGATAGCTTGAAATACCGAGATCTCGGTGAGACCTCGAACTATGCCTCTGCACAAAATTTGGCCCACCTGATCCACAAGGATGCCCTTCCTGTATGGGTGTGGGAAACCTGCACCAAATATTAGGTGTAGCAGTTTTGGATTTTTCTCTTTTCTCCTGTTGTTTGGATGATACAACATAACATCGACCATATAAAGCATCTGTCTCATAAATCCTCTGTTGGCAAGGATAATTGCTACGTTTACTTCTTATGCCCTTATTAAAAAGACTGTACAATCCAAAAATCCAGCTTCGAAATCCAGTATCAATAAATTTACTTCTATTAGAAGCCTCTGCCTATTAAAGATTACTTTGTCTTGTAATCTCACTTGCTTTTCTGTATTTGACCATCATTTTATGTTGATGAAACTGCAGATTGTGAATGCAGTGAGGAAGAAGCGCCCTCAAACACCTCTAGTCCTCTACATCAATGGCAATGGTGGCCTTCTTGAGCGCATGCAAGGAACTGGGGTTGATGTTATCGGTCTTGATTGGACGGTGGATATGGCAGATGGGAGGAGACGACTGGGTAGTGGAATCACTATTCAGGGAAATGTTGACCCAGCCTACCTGTTTTCTCCACATTCTGTCTTGACAGATGAAATCCAAAGGTTAGTTCTGTGAGGAATTGGATTGTGGAGTACACAGGATGGAACTAACTGACCTTGCGTCTTGCTGCTACATCTGTAGGAATGTATTGAGCTAGAATAGCTTTATAGTGAGATTTGTCCTGCATTGCATGTTTCATCTTGCCAAAGTTGGGGTGATTAGACCTGACTGGATACCATCTTTCAGACCAGCATTTGTTAAGTATAACCTAATTGCTTGCGTGAGGACAATATAATGGCCAAGATGTTCTCCCAAGCTTGGCACTCTGTGTTCCATGACCTGTCATAATTTAATTGTACAAGACGTGATGCTTTCATCTCTATACAATATAATTTAGGCAGTATTCTCTTGAATCCATCATATTTTCATTGAATATGAGGTTGCATACATACCACTTTTGATCTTTATCAAATTTGCTTAAGTGGAGACAATCTGATGGCCAAGGTGGCTTCAGGTTACTACTCATAAGGACGCATTGTTTCTAGAATTTTCTTTTTTGCATATTGTATGAGGTAAACTCTTGGACTCTTACAGGTAGTCTCTAGCCAATCTTTCTTGAGGAGGAAGGTACTTTCAAGTAACATGATACTTGATATTTTCAGGCTCAGATTTTGAAGCATTATTGGGGTCAGGACTGCATCTCTGACTGGCCAATTCCTAGAGTTTTCTCATAAAATATTATTAGGGCTTACCTATGGGATCTGACATTCCTGACCATCTGCTGTTTAATCTTCTCTGATAATTCTTACTATTATTTGATCTTTTTGGTTGTTGTTGTTGTTGGTTATATTAAGTCTCTTATAGACATAGGATTAATTTCCACTGGCAATTTCTTAACCACATACGAGTCTTGAGTGGTGGATGAATAATGTCTGCTTTGTATCTGCTAGAATTGCACTATGTAACTGATGTCTCAAGTGTTGATTATGTTTCCTTAATGACAAGAACTGTTTGACAGGGTTGTGAGATGCGCTGGCTCAAGGGGACACATCCTCAATCTTGGGCATGGTGTGCTCGTTGGAACTCCTGAAGAATCTGTTGCCCATTTCTTTGATGTTGCAAGAAGCTTGAAGTATGAAACTTTTGGTGAAGACTGTATGGAGGAGAAACTCAAATCGGTAGTTTGAAGATGGATTACGAGGAGATCGCAACTTTCAAAGTTTTTTTTTTTTTTTTTGGGTGCCCTTAGCAGAGGGTTTCAATTTAAATTCACCCCCCCCTGCATTGTGAATCACTGGTAGCCTGATGTTAAATAGACAAGTTGCTCATCAATGGATCTGCTTTTGCTTTTCGACCAAGGTGTCTGATATCACATCAATCAAGTTCCCACACATTAGGAGATATATGGAATTGTCTCTGAGCATATTGGAATCAGAAGTTCAGGTTTTTTGTTAGCAAAACGTTGCCTTGTTTTCTAAACTTGTCCATGGCCTTTGGCTTAACCCTTGGTTCCCATTGGCAATTCTGTTTATTAGTTATTAATAGTCTTTGGACATTAATTATGTGGATTGACTCATGTCTTATGTGGCTTGGGGGTGAAATGTTTTAGATTTACTTAATTATTGATCTCTTCATAGGCAAACTGAAAAAGTTTGAAGTGTTACTGAATCTAGGTGGGTGGCATGTTTGAAATTAGATCATGTGTTGATCTTTAAAGAGCAAAAGCATTCATTGTGAATGGAGAATCTCCATCTCTGTGAGTGAGGTGTGTGAGAGATACCATACAAAAGGTTTTAGGGAGACTTTAGGTGTGCAAGTTTGGCTTGACGAGCCCAAGCCAAAAACTGCTTGAAGTCCACCGTGAGCTTGGTAGAGCTTCGGCTGGGTTTGAGGCCATACGGGCTAGGCTAGGGTTGGGAACTTGGGTTTGCCGGCCAGGCCTGAGCCTCGGAGACACTGACATCAGTTTAGATCTGGCTCTCCTCCAGCCATGGTAGGAGTCGGAGGATTCAGCCCAGCAAAAACAAGGGGGGTTTTGGTCATTTCATAGGGGGTCTGCCTGTGAAATGATCCAAACACCCCTGTTTTTATTGGATTGGATCCTCCAATTCCCGCCAAGGCTGGAGAGCCGAATACCATTAGTTTGGTCATAGGCCTGATTTGGTATAATTTCTATTTCTATTTCAATTTCATGGGTTTATGTTTATCTGAAAAATTGTTTGGTATTTCAATGAAATAGAGATTAAATGGAATAAAAATTCTGAAATAATTGAGGAGATGTTTCAATTTCATATTGGAAATCATCTCACTCTTGCAGTCTTGCTCTTTAATCAGCACATGGTTAATTTGATGAGCGAAGCAATAATTTCATGTTAAAAATAAAACACCACCCTTATTTTCTTGACGGTCTCATCAGCACCACCACCGCCACTACATCCCTGCTTCCATCGCCACTACCACCCCCTTCCCGGCCCCAGTCCCAATTCAATTCATCTAATTTCGATTTTTTGCATCCATGCCTGTAAGGCGTGAGGCCTTGGAGAATCCCTCGATAGTGGATACATGACCATGGGGAAATTAATTTTTTTTTTAATAAGAAACGGAAAGAGAATTATATTAAGAATAAAAGGAATGAGGATATACAATAATGTTACACTCATAAATATTGACCCTGATGCATCTCTAGCAATGGCGTCATTGAGATCTTGTGGCAGATCATTCAGATCCAAAAAAATTGCTCAGAAGGGAAGGATTGCATCTTGACAAAGGTTAGCAGGTCAGGTCGCTTCACTCTAACCAAAACCAAACTGAATTTCCATTAAAAAAAGGGGATGTGCTGCTCAATTTGACCCAAGTGCCACCAGGTTTCCCATGGAGCTTAGGATTGCTTAGTGATATACTAAACATGCTTCTATACTCCTATTAACACTATCATTAGACCTCGGTGTATTCCTTCAAGAAAAAAAGGCGGATCCAATGCATAAGGCTTCCTCCACTATGGGATCTGGGGAAGGTCAGAATGTATGCAGCCTTACCCTATTATTACAGAAAATCTATTTCTAGACTCGAACCCGGGCCATGGCCACTTGATCACAAATAGAGCTTTGTATCCTTTCAAGCTCTAACCAAATAACAGACTTGATTAGATCTATATCTCCAGCTAGGACAAAGAGAGTGTTTTTATTGTAGTCTCGCCATATGACCCCATAACCATCTCTATTAATAGGCTAATAGCAATCCAACCACAGTTGATGAGTACATTGGGTTCTACTGTTCAAGTGACGTCCGCACCCAAATGTGGTAGTTGATAGATAAGTAAACCTTACTTCAAGTGACGTCCTTGCATTCTGGTTATCTTTTTCTCTTATCTATTGGGGGTATTTTGGTCATCTAAAAATAATTATTACATCCTCCAGTTACAACTCAATGGAAGCCGGAAGGGGGTGTTTTTGTAATTGTATAACCTTTTCCGGTCTCTCCCAGTTCAAATAGCGTTGAAAGGGTTTTTTAGTAAATTAAGTAGTAAAATAGATAAGAATGGCGTTGAAATCCCGTAATTGTACTGTACTTGCTATTTACGGACATACCTTTCGGAAAAACTGGTGCATAATAAGATTCTCCGTCTCTCCCAAATATTTAGCTCGCAAGCAATAGATTTTCAGACCACTCAAAACGCGATTCGTTCTCCTAATCTTTCGTTAAAGCTTAGAACGGTAATTGTTGACGGCCGACGAGAATACATCCACGTCAACGGTTGCGCACGGGATTTAATGTGTGCGCTCGTAATTGCACTCTTTGGTAACTTATGACTTTAGTCAGCTCACAAACATCTTGAAACCCTTTAATGGCTGAAACCACAATTTTCATCTACATTGTCAAACGGGTCTAGTGCATAGTCACCGTACTGAGAGACTCAAATTATAGATAAGAACTGAAGCAAATCGAGAAAGGTTTTCTTCTCTTGATCTGGTTTTGTGTAGTTTTCTGGCTTCTTCCTTTTTTTCTGCAGTGGGTTCATGGAATTGTAGATGGGTTCTCTGGAAGTTGGGGTTCCACAGAAAAGAACTGCTCCTTTGCTTCGTTCTTTGCCGTCAAGCAGAAGCGATCGACACTCATTTCTTCAGAGACCCAGATCAAGATTTGCTCGGTTTCTACTGTTCGAGAAGGTTAACTACCAACAATGGATTTTCATTGTTGTTGTCTTCTTAGTCGTTGTTGTTCTATTCCAGGCGTTTTTACCTGGCTCTGTGCCGGAGAAGGCCGGTGTTTCTTTTCAAGAAATAGGAACAGTCTCCAAGGACTGGATGGTCTTAAAGGGGATGGGCAGATTAGATTTCGGGGAGGGTATCCGGTTTGAGCCGTCAAAGCTTCTGGAGAAGTTCGAAAGAGATGCTAGAGAGTCGAATTTATCTTCAGCTTCAAGCAGGCCGTTGGTGCGTTCTGGAATCAGAAAGCCGCAGCTTGCTTTGGTTAGTGGTCTCCTGAATTTTGTTTCCCTTATGAAGAGCCTCTGTTCTTATCCTTATACACTTCTTTTGATTGTCGGGTTTTTTCTTCCTTTCCCTTTTATTTTTTTTTTTCTTTTATTTTTTTTGGGGGAAGGGTGGGGGGAGAGATTAGCAGTTCCTCTAGCTGGGGTTCTCTCTCTTCCCCCCCCCCCCCCCACCCTCTCTCCATTTCTTCCGTGATGTTTTTCCTATTCAGTTTGGCTGACAATTTTTTGAGCTTCCCCTCAAATTTGTTTGACTTTGACATGTTTCTTGCAGGTCCTCGCAGATCTATCGTTGGAGCCTGGACAGCTGCTGATGGTCAGTCTTGCTGTTTCTTTGCGGGAGATTGGGTACGCAATTGAGGTAATAGGAACGTGGAACACTTTCAATGTATAATTTTATAATTTAGAATCTTTATCCTCAATTGGGTTGCAGCCAGTGGTTGCTGGTATTTAGAATTTTAACTTTCAGGTTGAATTTCTTTTATTAAATTTTTGTTGAAACCCATTGAACTACTTGTTGAAGCCTCGAGTATTTCTTGCTAGCTGCTGCTGCTACTTCACCAAACGTGTTTATCTTAAAATTCTGTATAATTGGAAGTCTTAACCTTTTCTTGGCTCAGTTACACAAATTCTCCATTTGAATGATAAACTTACACATTGGCAGGAGGGTGGGTACATATGACTGGGTTCAAACTTGACAGGCAGTTAGAGTACCATTTGACTTACTTGGACATAAAACTGGGCCCTAACTGATCCGCCACTAGCAGATATTGGGTCCAACCACCCAACATCCTACGGTTGAGCAGACCACTAGGTTGGCTCGCCATGTTAGGTAGATTATTGTTCTTGATAACTTGAGTTTTTAATTTCAATCTCAATCTTCAATTGCTATTTCCCCCTCTAGTCTACCTCTGAGCTGTATTGTTTCCTTAACATTAGCAACTTTGCCCTATAACTGTGCACCCTCATGAGCCAGAATGCATATCGAAATTTGGATACTTATTGTGCTTATGATATTTTGACTACTAAGATAATGATCTCCATTGGCAGACATTCAATACCATGTAGACAGATTAACTAGCTCAATATAGAAATTATCCTCTAAATATGTTCTTTGAACTTACTGTTCTGTATGTCCTCGTCAGCTGTTCAAGGCCCATACTTGGTGATTGGCAACATTCCCAAAGGTTAGGTTCCCCTGATGTTATAACAGTGATTATCTTCATGAAGTATGGTGTTTTAGGAATCTGTTCAGTACTTAAGTTGGAGAAAAGAAAATCTGTTATTCTTCCTAGGAAATGCTTTCATATCTTCCCTGCTGAATCCTTTAGGCCTTTTCCAGAGGAGTCTACAGACTTGTCCACTATCTTTAAAATGACTCCTACTCAGATTTACTTTAATGAAGACAGCAAGAAGAGGATACATTTTGTATGTCTATTAACTATTATTTCTTTCTTTTTTTTTTAAAACGAATCCTGTTTAGGTTGACCTTCTCAAAGATGGCTAGAAGGACATCTTTTTTTTCTTCTTAATATATGCTTTTCTCTCTGAGGCATGTGCAGTTGATTGGGGTTTGTCCTTTGTATGTAATAATTAGTTGGAGAAATATCACTAACAGCTGTATGAAATTCATCTTAAAATTCTTCAACTTTTGCTTTTGTCATGTGCAGGTTTACTCACTGGAAGATGGTCCCGTGCATACTGTTTGGAGAAGCATAGAAGTGCCTGTCAATATTCTTCAAACAAGTAACAAGGCAGAGATCAATGTGGACTGGTTAAAGTATGCAAGCCATGTTTCCTTTTTGGATAATCTTAAATGACTAGCTATCAATCTGCAAAGACCTCAAGAGCAACTGAGAGCTCAACCCAAACAACAATAATTCATTATTCTTGTTGTGAGGCTATATGTGACAAACTCTCTGAAAAGAAAACATTGCAGTAGCTTTGGGTTCACAATGTTACAAAACCCAAAATTTTGCCATCTTACATGTCATATACTGGAACTGATCCCAATCTTGGTGGTCAGGGTGTGAAGTGAACTGGAAGTCTGCCAAAACTAAAACTCCAAGCATCTGGAGAGTGCCTTTGGTTACAGTGCATAATTATTTAGACATCAGTGGGAGAAAGGGGAAAAAGAAGCTTGCATGAATATTTCTTATTTATTATTTAAGAAGTTAATAGGACATTGTTTTTACTGAGGATATTATATATACGAAAGGGATAATATGTAGTTAAGGCCGATCAACTTAAATATGATTAAGATCAATATTTTCCTTTCTGGAAGCTACCAGTAATTGTAGCATCACCCAGAGAGAAGGGATGGTTTTTAAGCATGAGGTGGATCTGCTCCATATGTCCTCAAGATGTTGGAGTGGAGCCCATAAAGCTTCTGCCACCAAGATCCAAACTGCAAAATTAACAGGCCACCTGTTTTATCTTACAAGTGGTTTGTCAGTTATGACATTCAATGCTTATAATGCAGAGGGTGAGTTCATTATAGTGTAATGACCCCAGTGCTATTCACATAAGTTCTCTATTGAAAAAAAAAATTAATGCTGGGGATGCCCACTTTTCTAATCTGTATCTAATTCAAGAAAATGTTTCTGCAGCTATGATGGCATACTTTTGAATTCTCTGGAAGCCAGGGGTGTTTTATCATGGTAAATATAGTGTTTTACTGCCTACTTTTTTAATTTACATTTGCTAATTATTGCCCATGTGTTGCCTTTATTTCGTTTCATCATCATCATTGTGGTCATTAAGTATTTGAAACTCTAGATCCTGGATCAGTTCAGACTCCGCCAATCCCAAGTTGACTTGGCTGTCCCTAGTCTCCCAACCGACCATGGCTGCGTGTGGGATTTACAGCTTTTGGCTGACCTGGTTAGCCAATATTTGTGGGGAATCGGTTATCGTAACTTTGGGCTGCCGGCTGTGTCCACTTCTACCAAGTTGACTCGGATGAGTAGTCCGATCCAATCCCAATACTTGTCATCATCATCATCATTCAAGAGTGGGCTTCCTGGACTGGTAGTCAAGGAAATCATTCCTCAATGCTCACTTATATCTGCCATGTGGCAAATTGATTAACATTCAACCTTTGTGGATATGTTAATATCAGACTTTACTCATGTGGTAAGTTTCAACCTAAATGCTTGTTTCCATTTGGTGGAATAAGCTTAAGAAAAAGGTTAGAAAGTCAATAGTATAGAAAAACAATTGGTTGCCCAACAAGATACTGGTAACAGTTCAATATTGGTGGGCTATATGGTCGAGATGAGTGAGGAAACATGATGGCGATCTAGAGGGTGACCTACTTATCCGACTGTTAAAACTTCCAAATCCTCGCTCCAGATATAAGATCTGAATTAAACTGTTATGGTGGAGGAACTTCAAAAGATCACACATCCCATACAATAAAGATTTTCTTTTTTATGGTCTTGATTTATTCAATCACCTTAACGAAAGAGGTGGACTTCAACCAAGCCAGCCCTTCTTATGAAGTGGCTATGGAGATTTCCAAAAGAAAAGAAAATCCATGGTGCTCATATTTGGCTGCTAAGTACCTCTCCAATGGCAAAAATGGATGACCAACCCACTCATCAATGATATCTGGACATGCTGCACTTGTAAAATATTTGTTTGGTAGGCAATCAATTTGCTTTACATTTGCTCCGTATATTATTTAATATGTGAAGCTCTTTTTCTGGTGATATCATCAATAAATAATAAACAAGTACATTTATATTTGTTACAGTCTTGTCCAGGAGCCTTTCAAATCTTTGCCTGTTATATGGACGATCCATGAAAGATCACTAGCTACCCGGTTAAATCAATACATTTCAAATGGGCAGATTCAGCTTCTCAATGACTGGAAGCAAGCTTTCAACCGAGCTACTGTTGTTGTCTTCCCAAACTATTTGACACCGGTAATGTTTGAGTGACAAGTCTATATTAAACCGTAATTTTGTTGTTATCAAATGGATATCAGTACATATGGTGCATTTGTGGAGTGTTAAAAGTTAAAACGACCAACCATTTGATGGTTCTGAATTGGGTCTCCTAATTTAATGGAATGATCATTGTTATCTGACCTTTGTGGCTTATCATTGAGAAGAAATGATTTTTGCCATATGTCCAGATATCAATCAGATAATATCAGATATACAAGATCTCTTAGAACCGTCTCCAGTCCATGCCTCCTGGGACCCTGCAAAAGCAGGACTTATACCAAGTTGTAGCCCTTAATATTTGATCCATTAGATCTCGTAGACGGGCTTGTTCTGAACCCACTGTGCGTCCATACACGCTGTTTATACTTTATAGACTATGTTTACAGTTAGGTGTCTTTAGTGCTCAACTATATTCAGATTGGTTTTGGTTTGGTTCTTATCTCTAATAGTAAGAGTTTTTTTTGATCCCTCAGATGATGTATTCGACATTTGATGCTGGAAACTACTTTGTTATTCCGGGCTCTCCAGCTGAAGCTTGGGAAGCGGATAATTTCCTTGCCTTGTACAGTAGGGATGACTTGCGAGTCAAACTGGGTTTCAAACCGGATGATTTCATTGTTGCCATTGTTGGAAGTCAATTTTCATATAGTGGCTTGTGGTTGGAGCACAGCCTTGTTTTGCAGGCCTTATTACCTCTTCTTGATTCTGATTCTCGTGTCAAAGTCGGTATCTTAAGTGGGAACTCAAACTACAAAGTGGCTATGGAGGTAGTCTCTTACTTGACAGATCTCATTCCATTATTTCTTTGTTTGGCTAGTTTCATTATCTTAGTTTGGTTTTGATTTTCTTGATATCATCAAATCCATCTGTGCATTTTCTTTGTAGGCAATTGCTCTTAACTTGGGATATCCAAGGCGCAGTGTGAAGCACATTGGCATTGATGAGGATGGGAAGAGATTTCTCAGCACAACTGATCTTGTGATATATGGATCCTTTCTCGAAGAGCAATCTTTTCCAGATATCTTGGTTCAAGCGATGTGCTTTGGAAAACCAATTATTGCCCCAGATCTTTCCATGATTAGGAAATATGTAATGCTTTCTGTGCACTATCACTTCACATTTAAGAGGAAATTATTGGGTAGTGAGTTACAAGTTGTGCGCATGTTGGGATAAGGTTGATCATTCATTTGATCCGACTATTGGAGATCTAAATAAAATGAACTGTTGATTCAAACCGCATGGTTAATTAAATTTAGAATAGCCAGACGGAGGCTGCAACCAAATCAACCATCAAATCTAGTTTGAACCTGAGTGTTTTCGTTGTAATAGAACCAGTTGAAGTGTCAAAATTGTTAGTCCTATGTTAGCTGCCTGTTTATATGGCTGTGAGGTTTATAGACCAATGAAATTATTGGAGGCTGGTCTTGTTGGTCAATCAGATTGTTTATTGATTTTTATTTTCTATTTTATGTTTTAATATAAGTCTTTCCCAGGCAAACTACTGACTACAGTTTCAACAACAATTAGGTTGATGACAGGGTGAATGGGTTTCTTTTTCCAAAGGAGAACATCAGAGTTCTGACGCAGGTTCTATTCCAAGCAGTTTCAAATGGAAAATTATCCCCACTGGCGCAGAATATTGGATCAATTGCAAAGGGTCCTGCAAGAAATTTAATTGTTTCTGAAACCATTGAAGGGTATGCTTCACTCCTAGAAAAGGTTCTCAAGTTCCCATCAGAGGTTATGCATCCTAAGGATGTTGCTGAGGTTCCTCCAAGGTTGAAAGAGGAATGGCAATGGCATCTCTTTGAAGATATTGTAGATCCAAGATATTTAAATACAACTTCTATGAGTTACAGCTTTCTTGACAAGATTGAGGAGATCTGGAACCATACTCAGATGGAGAGTTCTGGTGTGAGAAGTTTGATAGATGATTCTTTCTCCTATAGCATTTGGGAGGAAGAAAGACATATTGAGATGGTGAATGCCAGAAAGAGACGAGAAGAAGAGGAGGTAAGAAACTGGTATTGGTGATATATGTTCTGAACTTGGGCTTAATTTGGTTGTGTAACCTTTATATCTCACATTTTATCCTCATGGAAAATTCTACCCTCTTGGTACTTGGGCAGTTGAAGGGTAGAACTGATCAACCCCGTGGAACATGGGAGGAAGTGTATCGAAGTGCTAAAAGGGTTGAAAGGTTAAGAAATGTTTTACATGAAAGAGATGATGGGGAGCTTGAAAGGACAGGGCAACCATTGTGCATCTATGAACCTTACTTTGGGGAAGGGACGTGGCCTTTTCTGCACCATAGTTCACGATATCGTGGAATTGGTTTGGTAAGTATGTTGCATGTTTTAATCTTTTAGTGTTGCTATCTTTTACTCATTTCAAAGGGCAAATGCTTGAATGTACACCACTGCAGAGCTGGAGTACTCTTTTTATTTACTTGGACTGCCTATGTATGTGGATCGTATATTAGGACTATACAAATAAAGTGTTAAACTGACTTTAAATAAACTTGAGTTTTCTTGCCTCTACTGATTATTGTGAAGTTACCTTCTATCTCAATTATATCTGACATATGGATAGAAAAGATCACATGGAGTGGGGTAGTCTGTAACCATATCTAGGTGTAATTCTAAACGGACCTTATTGTATTCGTAAAAAGTCCTTAGATTTTTCTTGTAGTTTTATGTAATTCTTTTTAAGTTAATGGCAAATAGATCCTTCACCCAATCCTATTTTGACACTAGGGTTTGTTGAATGTAGTCCACAAAAGCTCGGAGACCAGGAGCAGATGACGTGGATGCACCATCTCGTCTTCCACTTCTTAATGACCCTTATCACCGAGACATCCTTGGTGAATTTGGGGCCTTCTTTGCTTTGGCTAACAGGATCGATCGTGTACACAAGAACGCTTGGATAGGTTTTCAGTCTTGGAGAGCAACTGCAAGGAAGGTATTGTTGACTCCTCTGATATGCTTTTCCTCCCCTTGGGTTATCTTATAATTATTTATTTCTTGCTTCTCTGGAACTTATTACTATGTGTTTGCCAAGTGTTGTTAAAAATTTCACCCCTTGCAAGCAATGATAAATTTGTTTAATCAATTAAAATAATATAGGATTTTTTTTCTGTATGTTATAGTTCACAAATTTTAAAAGTTTAGTTGGTCAGGTTGCAACGGATGGTGGCCTTAATTAAAAGCTTTGATTATTTTTATCCTATATAATACCTATTTAGATGTGGCAACGGTGCATGCTTAACGGGTTACCTGACTTGCCCTGCGTCTGAGGATGTGGGTTTGGTGATGTGTAATTGGTGTGGGTTGATTTGGGGTTAAGCCTGAATATGGCTTAATTTCTTCTAGTTTCTTAATTTCTCACTCTAAATTCCTACAAATGATGGGTATGTTTTGGCAAGTCTCATACTATGATAAAACAAACTCTTGTGGTTCTTCTATTTTCCATACTATGACGTTAGATGATTTTCTCAAGAGATTGTAAGCTCCAATTCTGTAAGGATTTTGAGTGCTAAACCTCATAGGAGTTATTCCAAAGCAATTCTCTTTCTAAAATTAAGCATTTATATCCTGTGGTTTAGTTATGTATTTGGGATTATTTTATTGCCAATGTCAAAATCTTCCTTGAACAGGTTTCTTTGTCTAATATTGCTGAAAGGGAATTGCTAGAAGCCATCGAAGCCCGGAGGCATGGGGATACCCTCTACTTTTGGGTCTCTATGGAGAAGGATCCTAGAAACCGATTGCAACAAGACTTTTGGTCCTTCTGTGATGCAATAAACGCTGGAAATTGTAGGTGAGAATCAAATTTTGGGTCCTTCACTGCTATGCTTCAATTTTTTTAATGTTCTTGCTGAAGACAATAATTGTATTCTTATCTTTTAAAATAAAAATCCAAAAACACTTGTATGGAGATATGAACATAGGTAGATTATTTGGATGTAGATCAAACGAAATAAGTACTATTCTTTTGATTTTCAAAAGTCAGAAGTGCATCTTTTTCCTTTGATCTCTCTCTCTCTCTCTCATATTTCGATTATTTCATTACGTTCTTCCCAGCCCCCTTGTTAAACTAGCCTGATATTTTACTTAAATTTCTTCAATGTATTTTTTTAATATATGCAATTTGGATATCTTTATGAGCATCTTTAGTCAGAAGCATGGGTGGAAACTTTTCATCTGAAGCACCGAGATTTGCCGTGTGGATTGTTCAGTTGGTCTTTCTGGTCATTGAATAGACGAGGAATGACCTCAATGGGCTACATGTCAAATTTGGATGCATATATCAAACATATGGTCCATTATGTATACAGTTTTTCCCCTTGTTTTTGCAACACACAATATACATGGATTTTACTTTCCATCTGAAGTGCCCAATATACATTTCCCACCCCCGAAAAAAAGAAAATGAAGAAGAAAAAAAAATAGATTGCTGCTTAAGTTCTATCAATCTAGACATATTACTGCATAGTCCTATTTTAATGATGCATGGAGCAGTCCACAGCGTAGGTGGCCAAAGATTTTTCTTTTTATGCTTGTGAAAATTTTGTTTGGGGATCGCTTTGTATCTCTCTCTCTTTTTTTTTTCTGATAGCCATTATCTATTTTGTTGATTCCTTGTCTGAAAGTATATCTTCCTTCTTGTGCTTCATTTAAATACCCTCGTCTTTTCTTGCCAAGGTATGCGGTTTCTGAAGCTCTTCGAAGGATGTATGGCCTAAAGAAAGATTGGAATTCCTTGCCACCAATGCCAGAGGATGGGGACACCTGGTCTGTCATGCAGAGCTGGGTTTTGCCAACTCGGTCCTTCCTCGAGTTTGTCATGTTCTCAAGGTATGGGAATTTATGGAACATCATGTGTCTCAAGATGTGTTGTTATAGCCTCCTTGTTGGAGCAGTCATTGACTAGTACCTTTGCAGAATGTTTTTTGACTCATTGGATGCACAAATGTATGATGAGCATCATCGCAGTGGGCACTGTTATCTCAGTTTGTCAAAGGTATGTTGCGCCTTGCATCTTCACGTATCAGTGAGTTTGGTGTCTGTGCACCCCCCCCCCCCCCCCTCACCCCAAAAAAAAAACCTTTTTCTTTCACATTGGTCTATTTTGATGGGTTTCTTTTAACTCAAGCAGTTAAAGCTTTTGTACTTTTTTTGAAAAGGATTGTAAATCTTGGCTTCTGGTCCGGCTTTAGTGTATCATGCTCGAAGAATTCGTCATTGGTGGATAATTCTTACCCAACACAGCCTGATTGAATAGCTGTATACTCTCTCACCCCTCCTCCATGGGTCTGAAACTGTTACAACTTCTAGTCCCGCCTAGATCTAGGAGCCCTACTGACTGGTCTTTTCAATTTTTTGAGCCTTAAAATAAGCATGATCATATAATAGTCACTACAATTATTCCAAACACTGATGATCTCTCAAAATTTACTGTGTGTGTAGCCGTGTAGGCATGCCTGTGCCACAGAGAGAATGTGATCACCCATTGAATATGGCTCATTTTTCATGTTACAGGATCGGCATTGCTATTCTCGTGTACTTGAGCTGCTTGTGAATGTCTGGGCATACCACAGTGCAAGGCGGATGGTATATGTGAACTCGGAGACTGGTGCAATGCAGGAGCAGCACAGGTTGAAAAGCAGGCGAGGTCAGATGTGGGTCAAATGGTTCTCATACACTACACTAAAGGGAATGGACGAGGACTTGGCTGAAGAATCAGATTCTAACCATCCCACTCGGCGGTGGTTGTGGCCATTAACCGGTGAGGTTTTCTGGCAAGGTGTGTATGAGAGGGAGCGGAATCTACGACAAAAACAGAAGGAGAAGAGGAAACAACAGAGTAAGGAAAAGATCTCAAGAATTAGGGGGCGGACTCACCAAAAAGTAATAGGGAAATACGTTAAGCCCCCGGTTGAGGAGAAACCTGGAGACTCAAATTCGACAGTGGTGGCAATGGCTGTGGGGTAGAATACACTCATGGTGGTTGATACCCATAACTAACTGGTGAATCAATATTCTGAGTTGAAAATTCTCTTCTGATCTTCCTTTTTTTTGTTTTTGTTTGGGGAGGGGGGGGGGGGGGCAAGGTCTGTAAGATGTATTTTAGGGTTTTGTTTGTAACAACTGCATCCTTCTGGTCACTGAAGCCTTCAAAATGCTTCAAAGATGTAAATTGGGTTTCATTTTTTAAAATTTTTACCCATTCTTTGATCAAATTTACCTCACTTATGTATCTTGCTTCATTGTTCTCTGTAATGAATATTTTTCACCTTTTTAATACCCGGCCCACGCCCAGAGAAAGAAAAAAAAAGTTCATCAAAAAGATGAATTTCGGTACTACCAGCCCAGGTGAGGACTGAGGACATGTAAAGTTAAATCCTATGAGATAAGAATCACATTCTGCTCTCGCGGGTTGGAGCCTTTGAGGTCTGAGGATAGGTCCGTATATATACCCTATTTTGTCAAAATATCGTTAAATTGGGGATCAAAATTCCATATGAATCCAACTGCGCGTATGGTGAGTGTGAACTCTCCATTAAGCCTTCAACTTCAACTTCAACTTCAACTTCTTTAATTCTTAATAATTAATTTTCTTTTCTTTTTCCTCCTCTAAAATTATACTATAATCATCATATTTTGAAATCCGGAAAAGGAAGTAAATCGGATATTTGGAATTCTTAATCGGCATCCCCTATCATGGGAAAACCTCTCCCTTATTCACCCTCCCATGTAAGTATTTTTATCTGTTCATTTTTCTGCCCGCTCCATTTTTTCAAGTTCCTCTATTACAGGGGGTGGATTCCACCTGGGCAGTGTGTTCGGCAGGGGTAGGATAGTCATTTCTGTCCCCTCTATTCGAGGAACTTGGGAATGGACCTGTCAAGGAAATGGAGTAGATAACGGTCCCCCATGTAAGAGTGTCAAAACCAAATAAAACCGTTTACCAAAATCAACGAGCCATTAAAAGGTGAAATCGTTTAATGAATGGTTCAGTTGTGGTTTCAAAATTAAAACCATTTGATTAAACGGTTTAAATCAAACTGAACCGTTTAAACTGATTGTAAATCATTTAAGACTGATTAATATATACATAGTAAGTTTAGTTATTCATTGTTAGAATTTTTTTTTTGGTAAACATTCATTGTTAGAATAAACAATAAACAACTATAACCTTACAATTATTAAAAATATATAAACAGTTATAACATTACAATTATTAAAAGGAAGTATATAACAGTAAACAATTATGACTTTCCCCAGAACCCACAATGGCGGGAGACTTGTCCATCGGGTTCATCCTTTTTTTTTTAATAATAGTAAACAATTCAATTCAATTTTAAGTTTACATCCATTTCAATAAAAAAAAAAAAACAAAACGGAAAAAATCAGTTTGAATAATAAAATACAAAAGACGTAATAAAACCGTTTAAACCGATTTTTTTTAGTAAACAGTTCAAGTTTTGTTCTTGAAACCGTTTGGTTGAATGGTTGGGCTTCGATTTCTACAACTAAGCATGCTGAATCGAACTAGATCAGACTGTTTAACACCCTTAATCCCATGTATATGGCTACTGGTATTCCAACTACTATTTAGATCTCTCTTAATTTGTCGAATGCTTTATGGTGCAACTTAGCAAATTTTATTTGGACAACAACTTAACATGTGAACAAAGGACCTTAAGGTCTACACTACCTCTCTACAAAATTTCAGCCCGATTTGACTTGGGATTGAGCTCCTCTCCAGGGAGCCCAGCACGCCTAGGGTGTATCTAGCCGTTAGACTGTGCCGCACACATCCCTAGGAGTGCGCCAAGATGTGTGCGGCACAGACCAACCCTTGGATGCCCCCTAGGCACTCCCTGGGCGCTGAGCTCCCTGGAGAGGAACCGGATCCTTTGACTTGCCACACAATAGATTAGGTGCCTACAAAGAAGATTCCTTCTTGAAAATATGATCTATGTACCACAGGCATGGTTTTAGGTATTGGATTAGGATTGGTCGTATCCACCGACACCAATACCGATACTAGAAGATACTGGCTTGGTGTACTATACAAACATGGTGGTATAATTGTCAAAATATCTTATCGTACGTTATCTTTGAGGGTGAAACTGCCCGATCAAAACCGATACCATCCCCATAACCAATCTGATACCGATACCAATACCAATGCCAATACCCCATACCAATCCGCTGGTACCCAATACCTAAACCCATGACCACAGGGTGAGGGCTCTCTCTCTCTCTCTCCCTCTCTCTCTCTCTCTCTCTCTCTCTCTGTTTAATGTTTTCCATCTCCTCTGTTCATTTGTTGCATCCTTTGTATTTGTTGTTTACCTTACCCACTACATAGGCTGCCCATGTGTCTGGCGCAGTCTGCGCTATAGCTCAGAGAACATTCTCCCAACATTATTATTTGCTTAATCATGCGGTTGAGGTGTTTGTGTGGGTGAGGACTTCCACAAGTTGTGTTCTCTCTCTCTTTCTCTCTCAAACAAAAACAACGGAGACAAACGAGTCAAGGATCTTTCCCAGAACCTGATACCACTAGCGTAAGTCTTCATCTTTGATTTGTTTATTTTTCTTTTCAATTAGCTTTCTAATCTATCTTATAAAAGTTTTTCTTTTCTCCATTGGATCAGAAATTATTCTTCAATTCCTCACAAAAAATGGTGGCAGAAGTTAAACGCTGCACTATACATCTTTTAAAGTTATGGATGCTCTAAATGAACGGTTATGTATTACTCTTTTCGATCTCTTTTTTTTCCCCTTCTTCGCCCTCAATGTAGGAATTTTACTCACACGGAATACCTATGAAGCATCGCATCAAGATGCCATAGTGTGAGAGAAAACCTTTATTGTTTGAAAAAGAGAGATCTATTCGAACTTCATTGGAACTGCTTCTCTTTTTTTCATAAAAGAGAGTTTGAATGACACTTAAAATTCTGCGAGATAAGAAAATTAATCATACAACAATCAAGTTTGACTTTGTCTTATATTGAAAATTTTTTGTAGTGGATGGTAAAAAAACAGGTTTTCAAAATAATTCAATTATAGTTATATTATGTCATTTTCAAGAATTATAGTTGTCTCGCATATGTTTCGAGTACACATGTAAAATGATGGGATTTTACCATTAAAAGAAATGTGTTATTCCACAAGAATTGATGTAGAGAAAATATCGGATGAGTTCCTGAGTCGGTTGGATCAGCAAAAGTCCACCCGGATTGATCGAAGATATTAAACGATATAGGTCGAATTATATATCAAATCGAAGATCTCGATGTGCTCTTACCATTAAAAGAAGTGTGTTTTTTGAATTTTTCATGCGTTTTGAAGGCGAAAAGGTCCGTCAAAGTTTCAAAATTTGAATTTTGAATTTTGTTTTCTTCTTCTGTAAGCAAGTCTCTCTATATTGCGGATGTTAATGCTCGTTTGTAATCAGTTTGCATTTTGAATAGAAGAAAGTTCTCCATTTTCTCTACTTGTGAATTCAAGTTCATCGGCGTTAGAACGAGATCTAACCGCTCTGTTTCTTTCTACATCAAGAACAAAAAATAAGATTATAAATTATTTCATACCCTAATTAAGAGGATGTCATTAAAAAAAAATCCTTTTCTACAAACAGTATGAAT
Source organism: Telopea speciosissima (assembly GCF_018873765.1). Taxonomy (NCBI): domain Eukaryota; kingdom Viridiplantae; phylum Streptophyta; class Magnoliopsida; order Proteales; family Proteaceae; genus Telopea; species Telopea speciosissima. The sequence goes on along the minus strand of NC_057921.1, from coordinate 64,997,668 downwards.
ATCCTTTAAATGCAATTATAAATCTTCAGATCTTAACTATTGGAATTTTTATTTCTATTTATGATGTTACTTTAGTTGCTGTTGTTACTTGTAGTCTTGTAATACTGCTAATTAAAAATAAATATCTGATTGCAGGTGAGGGGGGTTCTGATCAAGAACCAGATGCCAATAATAGAAGTTTTGATCCCCAGATATCTTATTTTAGTATTTCCATGTTAGTTATAAAGCTTTTCATTATTGGGTTAGAAAAAAATTATTCTCCCGAGGAACCAGAGAAATGTATTCTAACAAAAACACACTAGCCTTGTATTTGTGCTTTTTTGTCTAAATAAGAATATGAACATATATTCTATCTGATTGTGTAGATGTAGAGCAACACCATCAGAATTAAGAATCGAAGTAATTCGATGCTTTGTATGGTGATTTACAGGAAAAGAAAGAGAGAAAGATAGAAAATGAAATCATTAATAATCAAATCAATACTTTGCTTAATTTGATTAAAGCCTATCATCAGTTCCCAAAACAGTTAAAATTACGTGTGTTCATGACTGCCAGCATATATACTTAGATGCAAGAGGAAAGACAATCACGATAAAGAATAAATTCTCTAACCTAATTTTCTTAGGTGAATCATTAATCTCATAAATCTAGCTATTAGTATCGGGGAAAACTTGTTGACAAAGTTAGTGAAAAAAAATTGCATTTTCCATTTATCCTTGTAGTATTATAACATATATTCTTTCCATAAAGGTAAAATTCTGTCATTTCACATGTGCACTCAAAAAGTGTGTAAGAAAGTTTCTCGATCTCAAATAGAACTTGGGATATCATTATTTTCTATGCCCCTATTGTACGAAGTCCGAAATAACCTTGGCACTGTTCTAAATTTTCAAAAGTCCCATCCAACCACCAGAACCACAGATTAAGAGATTGATCTCTTCATCGTGAGTGGAGGAAAACTTAATCCTCAATGAAAATGACATAACAATAAGTCACTGACAAATTAGTTTGAAAACCTTTTTTCCCTTATCTTGCGTATAACAAGATCTAAATAGTTTTCCAATAAAGCAATTAATATTGTATCGTTCCTGTTCTTAATTCCTATGACTGTTGCTAGTGATGCATATTGGGCGCTTAATTTTGAGGTTAATAGGGTTGGGGGGGGGGGGGGGGAAGTAACAGTGTTTCACCATTTTTATGAAAGGTTATACAGAAGAAAAATATTTATGGGGAAGGTTAGCTACTATTTAGTATTTTGGTATTTTAGGGGTTTAATTCAAAACCTTAAGAGTATTAGGTGGAGATACTTCAGTCCCAGATAACCAATGTGATATTTTATCTCTATAACTCCCAATATTTCAACACTGTGAATATACATATTAAAAAGGACAACAAACGGACATGATAATAAAAAAAACATTAAAAAAAAAAAAACACAAGGATTTAATGTGACATTGATATTTGTTTCTTTATCACCATTCAGTCAGGCTCTCATGATCCAGTATGTCAAAGGCTACCTCCACAGGCTATGACAAAGCCAATTTTTTATTGTTGGCAATTATGTTCTAGATGGTCATTTTTACAGTTGGAGGCATAAATTAAAAGGGCATACTTAGTGCACGAGGTTTCCATCATTGCAGAGTCTAGGAAGGATCGTAGTATGTAGCCTTACCCCTGCTTTTGCAGAGACAAAGCCAATTTTTTATTGTTGGCAATTATGTTCTAGATGGTCATTTTCACAGTTGCAGGCATAAATTAAAAGAGCATACTTAATGCACAAGGTTTCAATCATTGCAAGGTCTAGGGAGGGTCGTAATATACGTTGTCTTACCCCCGCTTTTGTAGAGAGACGACTATTTTCTCTCTTTTATTAGGATAAAAAAAAAAATTTGTTGTCAATGCTTAGCTTTAATGTTTTATTTAGAACATCTTCGTGATGTATTGGACAAATATGGTATGTCTTCTTATCTAATTCAACCCATGGGGCCTACAATGAGATGGACTCCCATTTGATCTAAAATTTCAAGAGCATCTAACTATTGATCAACCCCATTTCAAACCTTAATTTTATCTTCACATATGGTCAAGTGTGTCACTTTAAAAGAGGAGAGAAATATGAAAAATATATATCTCCAAAAAATTTGAGTCCCAACCAAACTGCCACGTGTCAAGATCTGTGCCAGTCCACAAGGCAATTGCCATGTGCACATGCTAGAACTTAGCAAATGAATTTAGACTTTAGAGTGACATGGATATATATGTAGAAGTTTTCTTGGTGCAACCTAACTATCTTGGCTCTCTTTAGATTCTAATTCTCTGTCCATATAGAGCATTATTGAGTTTAAGCATCTCATCTTATCCTAAATTTTCTCACTTCTATCTTCTTTCTCAAAAATATTCAAATAATATTTATTTATTTATTATGGTATTAGTTAATTATCTTCTTCATATCATATACTGTATGCACACGCTTTCTCCCCCCCCCCCCCACTCCCTACTTGCACCACTCTTTATAATCACGGTTCGCTTTCTCTCAATTCCACAGTTTGGAGAACTGTTTCATCTCTCTTAGCTTAAACTATTCCTCTGATGCTACCCTAGCTTCCCAGATTCTTTTCCCAATTTCCCTCAAGAATTAGCTTAAAACTATATAAGTTTAAGAGAGCCCTTGTTGTTCATCATCTTTCATTCAAGAATTGTCTTAATCTCATAGAAGAAAATGAATGGTAAAAATGGAAGCATCAAGATCAACATTCCTTTACCGGAATTGTCGAAAGTAAAACGATCGGAAACGGAGAAGAGTTCCGGCGAATCAAGCTTCTCCTGTAAAGGATGGATACATGCTTTATGGGAATTTTGCAAAGAAGACAGGAACAGAGTAACATTCTCAATAAAGGTGGGCCTTGCTGTTCTCTTAGTGTCCTTCCTTATACTTTTCCGAGCACCTTATCAAATATTCGGCACCAACATCATCTGGTCCATCCTTACTGTAGCCATCATGTTCGAATATACAGTTGGTACGTACATACATACACACATAACATGCATGCAACCCATACATACACATTCATAGTATAGAACCAAATAATTAGACATTTGTTTTGTTTGATCAGGAGCGACGTTTAATCGAGGATTCAATCGGGCTCTCGGAAGTTTACTCGCCGGAGTCTTAGCAGTTGCCGTTGCTCAGGTGGCTCTATACACCGGCCATGTTGCAGAACCTATTATCATTGGTTTCAGCATCTTCATCATAGGTACGTACGTGGGGTGGGGTATTTCGGTAAATTTTCTATATATAGAGTTTCACTATATATTTGTAGTGTAGTGAGTTGTAAGATATAGACAATTTTGTCGAACCACGTAAATCTTTGTAAATGAAATTATCAATTTTGCCATGAATGCAGGAGCTCTAGGTTCGTTCATGAAACAATGGCCATCACTGGTGCCATACGAGTACGGTTTCAGGGTCATTATCTTCACATACTGTTTGATAATAATTTCTGGGTATCGAATGGGGAACCCAGTGAGGACAGCCATGGATCGGTTATACTCGATTGCCATCGGAGGATTTGTAACAGTTCTAGTTAGTGTTCTTGTGTGGCCTGCATGGGCTGGGGAACAGCTCCATAAGGAACTAGTCAAACACTTTGATGCTGTGGCTGATTCTCTTCAAGGTCAAGATTAGTGCTTGCTTACACATTGTCTTCTTTTATAGATTTGATTCATTTCGTATTCATTTTGTATTCCTCAGAGTGTGTTAGGAAATATTTAGAAGATGATGGATCTGAACACCCAGAGTTCTCAAAAACTGTGATGGATGAGTTTCCTGATGAGCCCGCGTACAAGAAATTTAAAGCCACGTTGAACTCATCAGCAACGATCGATTCTTTGGTATCTCCTCCTTCTACTGTGTTTTCTAGTTACGTGTCTAATGGGGTCTACTCTAATATATATACGTTAGATGGACAAATAAATTAAAAAACTTGATTTAACGAGTTCCATCAGTTCACAGATGGACTTGGGTTCTCTTTAATCATTTATTTCATGGCTGCAGGCGAATTCAGCAAAATGGGAGCCACCGCACGGCAGATTCAAGAATGCGAATTACTTCTTCTACCCTTGGTCGCAATACGTAACAGTTGGCTCAGTTCTCCGGTCCTGCGCCTACGAAGTGATGGCCCTCCATGGTGTCCTTCACTCTGAGATACAGGTGCCTAGCTTGACCTCCCTCTCTTTCTCTCGCTTTTTCTATGTATGTTTGTGGACACTGGACACCGTTCAAATGGAACCATGGGCGAAGCATTGAATTTCTCTGAATTGATTGCACTTTTAGAATGGGATAAAAGATTCCAATCTGATGCCATTTTTCACTTGACTGGATTTCAATCTGATGGGAATATGGGATGAGTCACATTCATAAAAAAAAATATCTCAATGGAATAAACTTAGAAAATGTTCCGCAACCAAGGCTGCAATCTTGTTGCCTATTCCATTATACCATGTTTGGTTGGTAAGAAAAGAAAAGAAAAAAAAATTTTGAAATTTTGAAATAAAAAAGAGAGAAAGAACATTATCTGGGTGCTTACGGGAAATGTACCGCACGTGCCTAGGTAACGTTCTTTATCCCTACAAAATAATAAAGATAAAAAGCCACAAACTCATTCAATATTATTTTTGTAGTATTATGTTACCTGTTTTTTTCTTTATATTCATTTCTTGCCTACCAAACATAGAAAAACAGAAAACTTATTTTCATCATTATTTTTTATCTTAGTTTATATTTTTTTTCTATCCTTTATTGTGCGTTTGATCGATAAAAAAAGGGAGAAAAATTGAGAAAGAAAAGAAAGAAAGATAGTCATCATAATTTTATCATTATTTTTGTCTAATTATGTTTTTTGTTTTTTTCCTATCCATTCATTGTCAATCATATCAATCACATCTATAGAATAATCACACTACCAAATTATATTATCCATTATATGCTCGTGATGCTTTCCCGCCCCAACTCGGTACGTGATTGTGTCCATTATACAATTCCTCATGGACGGTGTGAGATGGGGTGGAGTGGTTACCAGCAGGGACAAAGGGGATCCAAAGGGCATTATATCCTCGTGGCGCTTTCCCCTAGCTCCTTGAATGGGGAGCAGTTGGATCAAATTAAGGATTTGGATCCTCTGCGGCTTGGGGTTGAATGGTCATCGTGTTCTGCTCAACTCACTAGTCGCCACGTGGAATTAATGCAGATCCAATGGTTGATAGATGGTGGTTTGACATTTTTTTTTTTATTTTGAGCGATAATTTTGAATTGTTATCATCTATCAACCATTAGATTGGCATTAATTTCACGTGGCGGACCCCAAGCCGCAGAGGATCCAAATCCCCAAATTAATGATTCATATTGTAGGAACATATAAAATTCCAATTAGAGACTTTGACAATCTAAGAAAATTATAGATGCCAATTCCTAATTAGTTGCATTTTTTTCTTCGAATTTTTGAAGATTAATGTTGGTATCTAATTAATTACTTTTTATTGGGTATGGTTTTTGGGCAGGCACCTTATAATCTGAAGATTACATTTCAATCAGAGATTCAAGATGCTAGCAACCAAGCAGCAGAACTAGTGAGAAACTTGGGAAAGGATATAATGAACATGAAGAGAAACTTTAGGGGTAGAACCTCTCTACTCAAAAGGGTCCATAGCACTACCTTACGCCTTCAAAGAGCCATTTACATTCATTCTTACCTCCTCACATCAGGACATGAATCTCTTCCCGACAACTCTTGCAGTGCTAAACCACTTTCCAAACAACTCTCTCATGCTTTCTCAGCTACCCTTTCCGATCTCTCAGCCCAGTTAACTACTACTGACCAAGGTAACAGCAGCAGCGATGGAAATGGCAGGGAAGAGACGTCACCGAAACCACCACCACCAACGACATTACAGACCACACAGAGTGGGAGTATTCGGAATATTGGGACTCTTTCTGTGGCAGCTGTGGCTGAATCTTACCAAGAGGGAATGAAGAAGCACCCGAAGAGACAACATTCGTGGCCATCAAGAGAAGTGGATGAGTTCGAAGAAGGTAGTCATGGAGTGAATCTGTTGCCAAAGATGAAGGCATTGGATAGCACTGCTTCCTTGTCACTCGCCACCTTCACATCATTACTTATTGAGTTCGTGGCTCGTCTTGATCACTTGGTTGAAGCAGTGGATGAGCTTGCCAAGATGGCCAAGTTCAAGCTGGACGATTCATGTAACTGATGAAGTAAGACGGTCTTTGCGCGTGGCCCTGTGTCTACGCAGTACAGACAGAATGGGTAGCTGTACCGTAGACGATCCAAATTCGAGGTGGTTTATCGATTTCTTCTCCCAAACATGCTCTCAATCCTCTATTAATTAGTAATGCAAAATTATATCAATAATAACATAGGGCGAAATTTTTAAAATAAAAATGAAAGCACAGTATTTTTGGACGTCATTGTTGTCTAGTCATCAAAATTTTAATTCCCCTTGTCAATTGTAGGTTGTGTTTGGTATGTATTTTTGAAATAGTTTTCTTGCGTATGTCCATTCAAATTCAATTAAAGGGGATGTTACACCTACTCCTGTGTTCTTAATTTTTCAATATAATTTTGCCACTTAATGAATCCGCTTAAGGTGAAACTTGAAATTTAAACAAGGGACCTTGGGATTCACTTATCCATAAAATTACGAGTTCGGTTCTCATTCTCATACGTTCACGTGAACGTACGAGAATGTATTCCAACCATCCAAATGACATCCACTATGTGTGGGAAATTACAACCTCATTTAAACAACCTTGTGGTAGAACTAAGGCCCACCTAGAGAAAACTCTCCAAACTACACCTAGAAACACCTTTCCAATTGTTTTGTTAATTTTCCTTTTTTATTTTTTTTGGGAAAAGATTCGCTGAAAACCTCCGGGGGCAAGGTAGACCAGCACTTTTGTGTCAGTCTCTCTCCTCCTAACATGAAATGACCTTGTTGCCCTTAAATATCTGATACCGTTTCGTCGCACCTTGTTGGTGTGCTCCGATGTTTGAAAGAAGGGAGAATGTTTTCTGCCTGCGACGCAGGGGCCGGAATGACTACCATGCCCCCCATGTACGGCAAAAATTCCGCCCCCTTTTGTGCCACCGCGTGCTCTCTCATTGGCTGGGGCCCGCGGCGTGGCCCCTGCATCCCACCCAAAAAACAACACCCCTTGAAAGAAATACAAATCATATGTAAATAATTTTGTATTATTTAATTATTAAAAATACAAAAGATTGCTATTCCGCCTAATTATAACTTTTTTAAAAACTATTACAAGAATAATTATACTATTTACATGGTGTATTACTCAAAACCATGGAATCCTTTTACCTTTTTCTACTCATGAAGTGACTCAGGTGAATCACTATCTTGATTGGAGCAAATCTCGCTCAATTAGTTTCTAATTCTTCAACATTGAATTGTAAAAGCAGGGAATCATGGCAAACAGAGTAGACATGAGGGACTCATAAGTGGACTCCGACCTGACGTAAGAAATTTTGCATCTGCCGAACCCAAAATTCCAATTAAGGTCACACACTGAAACAGACCACCCATTTCCCACGTCCCATAATTGTTCAGATCTAATTAGCGTTAGCATTTCTTCTTTCTCTGTAATCCCCACCCTTTCTGGTATGATCTTCAGATTCGCAAACCAAGGGAATAAGTACCTCTACAAGTGTTCCATGAAAACCATCTCTTGCAACTTTTTCCTTTCTTAGATGCAGAAAGGAAGAGATAGAGGGACTATTCTTTGGAAATCCTAATGCATAATCTAATTTCTGATTATGGAATCTATGTAGACCAGAAAAGCTTCAATTATTCCATTGGTACACAACAAATTGGTTAGATTATGTGGAGATTGGTTAGCACAGGAATATGCCCATGCCCACTAGACATTACTTGCAAGGAATAGTGTGCATGGGCTTGGAATTAAGGGTTTCAATCAATTCGGGTTGCAGTGTTTCAATTCGATTAGATTCAAGATATAATACATACAAAATAAAACCAAAATCAAATCGAATCAATTTAATTTTTTACAATTCTTATTGGATTTTCAGTATTCGGTTTATATACAATAGTAAAGGGGGAAGAGTTTCCTACAAGAGCAGTGTGAGAAGGAATTTGCAGACTACACCAATGGGAGTACGGATGAATGATATCATCCATACGAGGTTCACATGGGACCCATATGTTCAGAATAGGAAGCAAGTGTCAATGTGAGCCCTACTGATAATTATGTGAAAAAGGTGTATTGAAATCTGCACAAGGGCAGCGCATCAGTGCATGCTTCCTTTTCCCTTCAGTTAAACTTATTCAGTTTTATTCCATGAGTGAAATAAAGGGTTAGCTTTTCTCACCCCCAAACAAATGGGGGTATAGGGTTTAGGATTTAGGGTATAGGATTTAGGATTTAGGGTATAGTGTTTAGGATGTAAGGTTGAGGATTTATGGTTTAGGGAATAGGATTTAATGTTTAGGGTTAAGGGTTTAGGGTATAGGGTTTAGGGTTTAGCGGATATAGGGTAGAGGGTTTAGGGTTTAGAGTATGGTGCTTAGGGTATATAGTTTAGGGTATAGAGAGCAAAACCCATACATGCTTTCGTTGGAGTTGGGGAACGTTCAGCAGTCTTTCAAAGATAGGGTGAGATTGGTCGCCGAAGAAGAAGATGGTGGGAGATCCGATTGCAGGTTGAATGCTTTCATTTAATCAACAGTTTAGATTTAAATTTATTTAATGAACGGCTTATATTAATCCGTTGTGTTTAACGTTGCACTTGTCGGTCACGCTGCGACCTTTTTCCCTTATTCCATTCACTTCTTTGGTTTGTACGGGACTTGGGAATATCTCATACTGGCTTTGAAAAAGCAAAAACACATAAGAATAATCGAGCATAAGTGCAGAATTGCAAAAGAGAAGTGAAGATAATCAATAGTCAAAGATAGAAGAGGAAGAGATTAAATGAAAACTTAAGTATTAAAACTCTTGTTTAGCCTTTTAGGGTTTAGATTCAGTTCAGATTCAGTTTATATCGTTTACATTTCATTCAGTTCAATTTGATTCAAACTGACAGGTTTCAACCTAAAACCAAACCAAATCAAATGAAATTTCAATTTCCAAAAGCAAAGTAAAACTTGATTTTATCGATTGTTGGTTTTAATTGACCAGTTTCAAATGCGGTTTTCAATTGTGGTTCTAAATTGGCACCCTTATCTGGAATCAATTAAGTGAAGGATTGAAGGAAAAAGACACCCTTTTGTATTATACAATAGGTAGTTAGGAGATTGAGATAACCCCAAGGGGGTAATAGCTCACTAGGCAATGACCGTGCCATAAGTAAGAGGTCATGAGCTCAAACCCTCATTGGGGCCTACCTATGATGGAATCTTACTCATCATCCTCAAGATCAAGTACCATCTTCAGTTTCCTTCTTGATACAACACTGTTTGGTACAATGGCAATTCCATCATCCCCCGAGTCTGCGAGTTCATCAACCAATTCATCATGCAAATGCTCGGGCATGTGATCCACATTGTCCAAGACTACAGTATTTTCCTGTTTTTCAATGATGGTACAGGCCACCCCAGCTTCACTATTACTAACCAGGTGCGCATGATCAACTGCTACATTCGTATCAGCATGCAATTGGGCAGTCCCATTGGATTGGTTTGGCGCATCTCTGACATAACATCCCAACAAACAAAACTATAAGAGAAACATGTTTAGGAATAGCCAAGGAACGAATTATAGTTTGAAAATCATGTATGGACTATTACTTCAAGCAATGGCACAATAGATGGATGAGATAATGACAAAGAATGCTTCAAATGACCATCATTGGTTAGTGAAGACTCTAAAATGTAGCAATCAGCAAGAAAAATGGCATTAATATTAAACAGTAGGAAAACTTTCCATATAGCAGTTGTTTGACAATTGAGAACAGGATCACCAATCAAGTTGCTTGTCATGATCAAGTACTTTGATGGATTATCAAAAGAACAAAATAAAAAAGAATGCCTTTAACCAATCGTAGTTAGTAAAACTCCAAAAAGTTTGTCTGACGCCTTAATGTCCCAGGCATCACCCACTAAAAATAATGCCAACAAGAAACAGATAATTCATAAATTTGCCAGAGAAGAGCGTGAATTAAAAGACTGAATCAAAGAAGTAATCTAGAATCCTAGATGTGTCTTGAATGAATTTATAATGAGGTAACATATGATTCCTACATATAATCAGGAGCGAGTCATCTGCCCTGCTGTGAAATTTCGAGTTAAAAACATTGCCAATTGGCTTAGTTTTAGTCTGGCTGGGTTTTGTACTGATGAACCAACTTCAAATTTTGATGAAACCAAGTCTTCTATTGGTTCCAATACAGAAGGGGGCAAAATTTTCCAAGACTAGTCTCTCCTGAACAATGGATCCACTTCTTTCCAATTTAGGCCAATGGATTTCAACTATTCTCTTGTTTGTTCTCCAAGATATTTTTAAACAACAGCATGGACTATAGTTCAAATGATATGCATTCTTGTAACCCTAGCTCTTATAAATTGAACCAAAGGTCCTTCATCTCCAGAGTGGCGTAGTAACTTTTCTATAAGATGATATTAATAATGAATGTGAGCTTCTATGGGCTCCAGCATTCCAGAATAAACAAATTGCAAAAATTAGATGCTCTTCTCAGCAAGGAAGTGTATTGATCATAACAAATGAGCATTACCTTCCTTTGACGTTTTGAGAGGCCCCACTTGCAAAGCCACTTTCAGTAACTCTATCCTGATCTGAACTGATTATTGCCTTCTTATCTTGCATCTTTGGAGCAAGTCTCTTTCCAGTTTTCCTGTATCGAAGGAAACAAATGGCAATAAAATTGCAGAAGAGAAGGCACAGAAGCAGGCTGAACGTGATGCCGAGAAAAAGGTGAGGAAGGCACAAATTATGAAAACACAAATGAAATGGCACAAGAACATTGAAAGATGTAGGAAAAGTAAAATGAAACATAGCCTTCTAAATAAGACAACTAAAATAGGGCCAATACATACATGAACATGCTCATACAATTAAGTGATAACAAATTAAGTATAGTTATGTAACAAATCAAGAAATTTCTAGATCTAATGAATTATATGATCATACCATGCATCTGCTATGTTTCATACATCCTTTAATGCACACTAAAGATAATAATAGGCTTTGAATTGCTCAAGCATATTACCGGGGAGGAAAAAAAAAAGAATTGCTCAAGCATGACCAAAGCTACCCCAAATACAACATTAACATTGTGCCTTGTGACACTTGTGACAAGAAAATAATTTCGAATCAAAGCATAAATCACATCACCACCAACTTTTCATGGGTAGGAATAAATTCAAATATTCTGTTCACACTTCATAACACACTTTTAAAGATTGTAAACGCATGGTAGCTTCATACTCTGCCACATATTGGACATTAATCCATGTCCCCCAGTTACAACAACCACCAAAATTTAAATAATAAGGATGATACCAACAAGAAGTAACAAAAAAAAAATGCAAAAGATAGATTTCTTTGGTGACATGGCAAAGAACTGAGTTAGCTTAAACTTTTCCATAAAAGAGTTTGAGGTTATGCAATTCACACAAACATAGAGACTTACTTGAGAATAGTGCTTAGGCACTCATCACCAGATTCATCCTGTGAGAATGAGGCTTTAATCTTCTTTTCAGGTTCACCCAGGGTAGAAACCTCATTGGTTTCTTTGCTCCTAACAATTCAAGAAAATCTTACAAATGAATAACTGGTTCCAACATCGAATAACTTAAGCTGCAGAAACATAACAATAGATTCCAAACTTAGACCTTAACATTCAGTGCCCAAGCTTAATAGTTTGGAGTGTCAAAGTTACAGAAGTGAGGAGAGGGAAGAAAAAATTGCAAAAGAATAAATAGGCCCTACCATATTTGAATTTAATATTTGGATAATAATCATTATAGGCATTGGGAATAGAAAACCTTGAAGAACAGTTTACCCAGGAAAGAAAGATTGTTCTGAGAGACCTAAATCTATAATCCATAGCAGTTCATGACGGGGGAATAGTTTTTAAAAACTGTAAATTCTACAACTGTGGCATATCTTCATATATTTTTTCTGTTATTGTATGTTCAAGCAAGCTAGACCACATTTTGGCTCATCATCTCTGATTTAGCAATATACAACAGAACACTCCTTGTATTCAAGCATATTTTAGAAACCATGTAACAGCCACAATTTTGGTACCTCAATCAGTAAGATGAACCAATATAAAACAGGTTAACCATATCGGTGAACAAATAGTATACCTTCTCTTCAAGTCCAATAAGGTTTCTTCATCAGATTCCTTTTCTTTTTCATCATTAACAAGGCCTTCAGGATGCTTCTTGCCTTGAGCCAGCCTCTTCTGCTTAGGAACTAGTAGGCCAAGTTGCTTAAATAAACGAGATATTTGGGCAGCTGTAAATCTATTACCAGAATCTAATGCATCTGCAATCATGCGGGTGCACCTCTTATGATCTTTAAACCTGCATATAGCAACAAAAGACAAACCATAATAAATTGAACCAATTTAAAGTAGGTTCTCTAGCATCTATTATTTTAAATTCTTCAATTCTAAGAACTTATCAAGCAAGATAATGTACTCACTTCTCATACAAGTTTTTCACCTCCTCCTCCTGCTCATTGCTAAAAGCACGCATTCTTTTCCTAGAATTACTGGGAGAAGAGAACAGATACAAACTAACTGATTAACTAGGAAAAAGTAAATTAATCTCACGCAAACACCCAAATGAATAAACAAATAAACATCAGTAGGAATTTTTTATGTTTCCTATTACTTGTACAGTTGTACTCCAGCCTCTAGCCTTTGCATTAGAAGAGAAAATTTGAAGACCATCCAACTCCTTTACCTTTTTAGAACATAAATGTAAAGTTCAAAAGTATGGATGTTAGTTTATACTCACGAAGACCTTGGGAAAGAAGTTTCCTCCAATCCATTGAATTTAGGAACACCAGTGTCATTGTCCATTACTCTTCCTTCTGGCATTACGTGATCATCTCCACTAGGAAAAGCCTCAAGGGCATGAAGCTTTCTCCTCTTTGAGGTGACCCTAAGGCCCAGCTGCTTAAGCTTATTTGACACTTGAGCTCGAGAAACTTTTCGATGTGGGCCAAGTTCTTCCACTATAAGTTGAACACAGTGTTGATCATCCTTATATCTGAAATGGCACATTTTTCAATAAAGATCCAATAATAAATATCCAGAAAATGGTTAATGACTATGGAATCAATATGGTATGACTTCATAAGCACAAATTAAGATTCTCTGCACTCAATTAACAACTTAACAAAGTGATGAAAATTGCAACAAATCAATCTAAAGACAAGACAGTTGTATCAAATTAGAACAACCTTTCATATAACTTCTTAATATCAGCATCCAGCTCTTCATCAAAAACAAGTCTCCTCTTCCGTTTAGAAACTCTTGGAGATTCATGTTCCAGGGAGTGGCCCTCACTGCAACAGCCAAGAGAAACCTATTCAAAACCCATAGAAATAACTAAAAAAGTCTCTGGAAACTGTATTTTTGAAGATCCGTCAAGTCAAAAAGTTCATACCTGTCAATCTGATGGTTTGAAAGGGATGCTGCGCTTTTCTGTTGTTCTTTAACACTGTCCCCATTTCTGTCTGAAAGATTTTGGAACTTCTCATCATCTGAATCTTCCTCCCTATGTATGCATAATAACATCATGGTAACCTTCCAAGAACAAGGTAAAAACTTCTAGCAATCTTTACCGACAAAGCTAGAGGCAAACATGGATGGGGCGTGGTGGGCTTAGATGGTGCCAAGGTAAGCCCAACCCAGCTAATTTATATCAGGTTTGGTTGCAAGGGAAATGGGGAAAGAAAAGGGAGGAGACGAGAAATATTTGCATTTCTTGTAAAATGGATTTCACTTCCCAAGGAAATACTTTGCATTTCCCATGCAACCAAACACCAAAAATGTTTATTCCCTGTAATTGGATCAGGGAATTAGCCTTTGGAAATATTTCATATCCAAACGGTGCCTTAGTGCAACCATTCCAAGACAAACTAATTGAACCAGGAAATTAGCCTTTGGCTGCAATCTAGCTAGCTTTATTTGCATCAGTATAGTAGGCCAAACTCCCGCCCATTCATATAGAGGCCCAATTCAGGACCTAGCCAGCCCACGATGAGTGAGCCTTGGGCTCTCAATGAACCAACCTAGCCCATTCACACAAATCATATATAACTGCATCATGCACCAGGGCAGGGTTTCTACTAATATTAAAATGAACAGAAAAATTCCTGGACAGGTGTCCATGACCGTTATTCAAGCTCGGCAGACATGTCTTACTTGCGAAAACTGGGCTCATGAGGCATCACAAAATCAGCTTCATCTTCACCAAGTGAGTCTGCAATATTTCTGTGCCCAATCCCACCTTTGCTTTGTGATGGACCAATTTCCCCTGTTTCACCAGCTGTAAATCCCCATTTTCTGGTTTCCTTCTTCAAGTTCCCAAGCTCATGCAATAAAGATTCAGAATTTATGTAGTGGCATTCTTTGCGCGTCTTCCAGAACAGTATTTCCACAAAAAGAATGGGTTGACTCTTCATTTTCCTCAACATTTTCCTCACCAAATTGGTGAGAAAGGACACAATATTTTGATATTCCTTGCAGTAAGATGACTTCTGCTCAGCCATGATATCATAGAATGTAGTGAGGAGCGATAACTGCATAGTAAGAAAAATACACCATTAGAAATGTTTCTTAAATGATTTTTTCAGTATTTGAGTTTGTTTTGCATTTTGACCTGATATAACATTGGAGAGAGCTCCAGATCATCACAAATCCTCCGCAGCATGCTTACTATGCAGTGATTTGTCCTAGAGGAATTGCTTTTGTAAAACTTTAGCAACCAACACAGGTTATGAATGATTATGTTGCTTGCAAAGGTGGCGACCAGACCAGATACTTTAAAATCAACTTCACTTGTTGCAGCTGTTTGATCATCATCAGAAGAATCACCTGTTCCATATGCCAGATCATCCGGATCATGCCTATCTTCTTCCTTGTCCTTGCCATCCACATCATCCCCAAGATTACTTTTAATCAGCTGAGGTGTTTCAGACTGCTCAGCATGATCAGGAACCCCTATGCCTTCCTCTCTCCCATCAGAATTTAAATTTGTTGACTGTTCCTTCAATGTTATACTCAAATCTGAAGATGGTTGATGAGTAACGTTGTCAATCCCACTCTCTACATTATTATTATCATCAGTACCCAACCTCTCATCCTCAGTTGCCATGCTGTCCCCCAGTCTTTTCTTCTTCCTCCCCTTCCTTGACCTTTTAGCAACCTAATGGATGATATACAAGAGCGAAAAAAGCATGTTACTACTACCAAAACTCTAACCCCAGGGAAGTTCATAACCAGAAAGAAATGATAATTATTGGACATGAAATCATAGAATATCCAGGACACCTAAAAGAATATGTTGGACCATAAAGGCATCCATGCATGAAAAATAATATAACATCCCTGATTAGCTAAATATCATGAACCAAATTACCCTTATTGTGCCACGTGCGTGAAGATTCTCCATCAGCCGTACAATTACATGTATCATTTCCACTAAATCTGCAAGATCACTGGCAGAAGAAAAGGCATCTAATCAGCTAGTATCTTTGTATTTGTAACTGAGAATGGATGTCAATAGACATAGCAAAGGGAGGGAGGCCAAGTCAGGCTGCAGTTATACTTATTAAGAAAAGGGGGTAGGGGAAGATGCCCATCCAGGCATGAATGCATATGATTTCACAAAACAGAAAGGATCAAGTTTTCCTCAAGCCACGGTGGAGGAATTCCCTCACCGATGGCCTTAATCAGTTAATTGTTGTTGGATGGGTATGTGGGAATAGAAACACCACACCAGGTTAACATATGCACTTTGAGACCAATGATATAGAGAATCAAACAAAGCAAAGTAAAGTGATGATAGTGCAGTAGAAAGGAATAAATATCTCAAGACTCCACACGCATAACAAAAGAAACAACTAGATAAAGGGAGTGGCGCAAGAAGAGGAAACAGCATACACAACAAGGAAGAAGGGGGGTAACAGCGTACAAGCAAGTGGTTACCAGGGGTTCCACACTAAACTGCATCCAAAGACCTTACGAAGATATAAGGTTAGCCGGAGAATCTCCACAAAACTGTGCCATAAGAATCTTCCCGCGGTGTAGTCAAACGCCCGAAAATATGCCACAAACACCAGAACTCAAGACTGCCGCACTGTCACTGTTCTGGTCTCTAGCCGTAGCACCACTACGGATAAGAGGACTGCGGGGGGGAGGGATAGGGAGAGGGAGTCGGGGATGGGGTGAGGGCATAGAGAGAGTCGAGGTCCGTTGGGGGGGGGGGGGAGAGGGTTGGGAGTGGGCACCAGGGAGTGAGGAGAGATTTGAAATCTGACCGTTGCACTTTTCTTTTACCCAACAGTAGCACTTTCGCTAACGGGGGATGGGGAGAAAGAGTGTAGAAAGAGTAGGAGGGTCAGGGATGGGAATGGGGCGGGAGGGCATAGAGAGAGTCGGGGATGAGGAGAGATTGGAGATAGAGACTCAAGGATGGGATGGATAGAGAGAGCGTAGAGAGAGAATCAGGGATGGGGAGACAGTGGGGATGAGGTGGAGAGAGAGAGAGAGCATAGAGAGTCGGAGATGGGGAGAGAGCATAGAGAGAGAGTCGGGGATGGGGAAAAACCATGGTATCAAAGATAAGTTAAAACCTATTTAAACTGGGCTAGTTCTTGACAATAGAGACAATTCATCAAAAAGACCATGCCATGACTCTAGGCTGATAAAAAAAAAAAGGACGTACCCAGTGCCCAAGGCTCCCGCCACTGCGGGGTCTGAGGAGGGTCATAATGTACGCAGCCTTACCCCTGCTTTTCACAGAGAGGCTGATAGACTAACTTAATTAACTAGGACTCTAAAACACTTTACTAAATAGAATTGTTGAAGCCAAAATCTTCTAGATAACTTGTTCCCTACACAACTAACCAAAAGGACTCTTTAATGACTAAACTATACCAACTACACTACCTAATGGACTCACTACTAATTAAATATGGACTTCATACACTCCTTTGGATCCCCACTTTTGAACTTTATAATTCAACCTATTACAAAAAAAAAAAAAAAATGAATTAAAAGACCATACATAAAAGATATCAAAACAGGACCAATTTTTTTTTACCGGGCCTGCATTAATCTACCTTTGATGTATTTCATGCAACTACACACCAGAAATAGCAAATATTGTCAAATAAGTTGCAATGCATGCCCTAAGTTGAATGGGCGCCTCTATTGTATTTTCCTGATTAGGAAGGCTAGATAACTGTTTGCCTAAGGACAATTTTCTTTCTCATGGCCGATGCACACTCTTAAAAAATGAGTTGCCCTGCAGGGGGGAGACAATCACCACATTTACACCCTTTGAGAATGAAGTTTACAACTCAGATATGGTTCCATTTTAAAGTACGTGGACAAGGGGACAGTAAAAAGAGCTTGAGCTAAGGGACTGTGAGGATTTGAAAAGCATAAGAATTCAAGTATGTCTGGCCCTGAGAAGGATAGAATGGCAGAAAACGATCTGTGCCTTTGTCCTAAAATAGTACAGACCAGATCCAGAAGATGACAGTCATGTGCCAATGAACTGCACTGCCAGTACATTTTTCCTATATTCTGTATTGCAGTGGTAACACACAAAGTTAAATAAAGCAAAGAAATCCACCAAAAATCTCCTTCAGTTCTAACAAATCAAGCTATAACATGTGCATTAGAACGCAAGAGTTCAGGATTGAAAATTTAAAGGGAAGAACAATTCATATGTTCCTACGTTGTATTCATACCTTTTGGGTTGTTTATGGGGATCAAAAGATTTAATAAGGCTCATTAGGAACTGAGTCATCCCTTGATCTGTCTGATCATAGAATAACTTATAAAGAAGGATGCGAGCTGTTTGAGGTTCCCTAGAGTCCTCTGACAATAGCTTAAGAGTCAAATCCAACATGAGGATCTGCACAAGACAAAAGCAATTCGGCTTAGGATCAAAGATGATAAAGCTAAAATCATAATTTCAAGCTCAAAACAATTGTGGTGAAACCTATCCATGAGAAAGCAGAGATCAAAAGTAATAAGTTGAGAGTATGTGAAACAATGGGTCTCTACTGTTGACACTGTACAGAATGACAACACAATGCCAACTTTTGACCTCAAATTCTGGAAAGCAATCTTTAAAACTCAAAGAGCAGGCATATATAACTTAAAGCAAATACAAAAAGGATGAAATTTTTCTATCAAAAGGGCTGTTTTTCACTGAGTAGGGAGGGCTGCCTTTAACTTACCAGTTGCAAACCAAAGCAGACTTGTTATATAAGATGTGTCAGCTTAATGACTTCAATTTAATGATTTTTTGAAGGATATATTGAGCACCAAGGTCAGTCTTTTGACATGCTTTAGAAATGCTAACACAAGGATGACTGCAGTGGGTGTCATCACTCATCACATGCCATGCATCACTTCCTTGTTAGTTGTAGAAACAATGAAACATACAGAGGCTTCTTGATTCTTGCATATGATTAAATTTATTTCCCTTTTTTAGACAATATCTAAGAAACAAATATTTTTATTTTGAAATACAAAACTTGAGTATCTAAAACACTGGCTAACCAAAACCATCAAATATTCATTTTTTTAATAGCCACGCATATTTTTATCCTACTTTTAGAGAAGCATTGATTTTCACATGAATAGAATCACATAATGCCATTGCTTATCTAGCTTTAAGCTGATAATCATTTTGTCTAAGAAGTAAGAACCTTTGGAAATACAGTTCATATTGAAAAGCGTTATAACCAATTAATAATTAGAAGTGCAATAAACTACACGCTACTTAAAGAAAATGTCAAGTAAGAAGTAGATCTAGAAGACAGGATCAACCCAGAGTATCCCTTATTCTAGCAGCATTACTAGTTTGACGAAACATGAGACTAGCCATAGACAATGAAGTGTCCCAAATTTGAACAGCCGAGTCTTGGAAGAGTACAAACGATGTCTCTGTGGAGTAGCTTACTAGCTTTATATTTTTTAACCCATTCGTTTGTTAGATAAAGTGAGAATATAAATTAAAAAATTACCAGAACTAAAGACAGATAAGTCAGGAACAAGGTTCCTTTCAAAGAATTCTTCATTCTATGATCACAATGATGTCCTGATTTATATCCATAAGTTTACTTACACCAGTTTCTTAGAGTAGAACAATTTGATTATTGCCAGGTTAACTTGCTTGGTGAAAAACTAGAATACCAATTCAAATGACATATTCACCTTCTCAAAAAATATTCATTGATTTATCAATAGGTTTTGAAAAGATGCAAAAAACGATAATTTCCACCAATTTCTTGTATTCAATTCCTCACCAATTTGTAATGAATCAAAGAGGAGCAAACATACTCAACTCAGCTTTATCCCAACTAAATGGGGTCGGCTAGATGGATCGTTTTTCTCAATTCAGCTCTATTCAAAGCCATACTTATTACTAGTACTAAGCTATACATGTCTTTCCTTACTACTTCTCCTAGACTCATTTTAGGCCTACCCCTAGCTCTTTTAACTCCTTCAATTTGAATCAAATCACCATTCACGTGCTGCACCAATTAATTTAGTTTGAGCCAATTTCATCTTCCTTCTTTCAAAGAGTTCGAACCAATCAAAGTAATCATCCAAGCTTACCAACCAGACATAAAATATCTATTGATCATGTTTCCCACTATACTCCTTCAGTTCGAGCTGGACTTTGTGTCATCTAAGCACCGTTTGGGTGCACCATTACCACCATTAAAGTATGCTAGCATGTGGTCTTCAAAAGTTCCTTGAGGTGTGTAAACCCTCTATGGCCCTATATCCATGCACCTTGGAGCATGGTTGTTATCTATAGACTGTTGGATACCTTGCCTCACCTTCAGGAGGTGCATAACTGCCTTCATAGGGACAGCAATTCAGTCTTCCATTGCAGTCATCCGTTCATTCATGCTTCTCTAATCGGAAGTTAACTGTTGTAACATCTCAACGATCCAATTATAAGGATCAAGAGGTGGGTATGGAGTTCTTAAATTGTTCTCTGCCATAGTTCTAATACCACTTAATAAAATTCTGATTTATAAGTTAAACCAGTACTAAAAACAGAATCGATACAGAGATAAAATTCCAGAAGTAGGTGAAAACATATAAAATGAAATCTGTTAATCCTGGTCGAGTTCTCCTTTTAGAAGGCACAATCTATGCTGAAAATCCCAGCAAGATCCAATGGCTGGATCTGAAGATATAAAGGAATCTTAACGACACTAGGATAGGGTTTAAACTGTCAAACAAAGGGTCAGAATGATGATCAGATTGCAGATTCATATAACCCAACAGAATATCAGTAGATACTATCAATTTCAAACCCTACAGAATACAAAAACAGTATAGATCGACTTCAGGATTCAGGTTTAAAAGTCAATTCAACTCAAAGTAGGACTGTGTCAAACACTCAACAAAATCAGTGTTTGAAAACAGATTCTGAAAGGGGGGTTACTGTCAATAGAATAGTTCTGAAACCAGAACTGAGATCAGCAATATAAAACTCCCAAAACCCAATCAATCCTAGTGAAGGTAGAAGAATCGCAGGACAGAATATGGATTCAATTGCAGGAAATTTAAAACCAAAATTGAAGAAATGAATGTCAATAATCAAAGAAGAGGATAATAAGAAAGTACCTGGGCTTCCCACCGGAAAGCGTTGACTGGATTCACACCAATCAGGCCTTGATTCACACAAAGAAGAAAGCACTCCATGCTAAGAGGCAGAAGCAACAACTTTTATCAAAATCAAATTGGGGGTGAAAGACTCCCCACGCCTCTTATTTATTAAAGTCCATAAAACAGAGTTGGGGTTGGGCTGGGAACCCCCCTAGCCGACTCCTACAATCTACCCAACTTAAAACACTTAAAGACAATGAACAAAATATCTAACTTAAACTAAACCAAACTGAACCAATTGAACCAACCGTTCAACCGGGACTAACTTTAAAAACACTTAAAATAGAAAAGAACTTAAAAACAAGAAACAAAGTGGACCCAAGCCTTAAAAATAGAGTGGGTCGCGCTAGGACTGATACTTCGTGGACTTCCTACTCTTATAGGTCTTCAATTCTGCATTACCCCTACTTCTGTTTCATCCACCAAAACGATATCAGCAAAAAGTATACACCAAGGGATCTGATCTTGAATGCCTCTAGTCAGCTAGTCTAGGATAAACGCAAACAATATGGGCTTAAAGCATACACCAAGGGATCTGCTTTTGTTTCATCCACCAAACATGCCTGAATTTAAGGGATCTGCTTTTGTTTCATCCACCAAACATGCCTGAATTTAAATTTTATCATTTCATCAAGCTTGTGCCAGTAAAGATGAAAATTTTTTAATCTACCTTTCATATTCTTTGTGAATAGATCTTTCCGATTGCATGGTGAATGGTCTAGAATTTCAAATTTCATCTTTCAACCTCCCTTTAAATGGCTTTCACACTTCTAAGTAAGTATACAATTTTCTAGAACTTTAATTTACCCACCAATGGCAAGGATGGACATGGTTGTATCCATGGAATAATGGTGGCATTATCAAAGGATTCACCTACTTCTAAATATAAAGAAGCTAAGTAAACTACATGCACTAGTTCAGAAAACAAAGTAAATCACAGATCACTTGAGACCGAGTTTAAGAACATCACAATAGCCCAGCTAGAATCTTGCTCATGAATTTTATGGACATATCTAAACCACCTCATGTTGCAAACAAAAGTGTATACCATGATTCTTCTTTCTCAATAACTGCGGGCATTGTATGATGGATGTGAAGTAGAATCCCCCCTCCCTCGGGTAGTTATGCATTATGATGGGAACTCCCAATTCTCTAGCAAATACAGCTCCTTTTATTAATTCTTCACATGTATGATGTACCCACAGTAGCATTCAAGAAATGTCCTTTGATTTCAGCTGCTTCAGCTTGTGCTTATGGGCATCTATAAGTTAAGCTTTATTTATTTACTTCCTTTTTTTTTTTATGAACAAGCAACAACAAAAGGTAATTCATTAATAATAAGGAAAGTATGGCTGTGCAACAAAAATATAGAATGGAATAGCTCAATTTAAAATCCAAAAAGAGAACAATACATCCTTTAGGTCAGGAACCAAGCAAAATATACATTGACACTGTAGGATATGTTTAATCAAGGAGATGCATTCTCCCAAATCAGATTGAACACCTCTTCATCAAATCTGGAAGCCAAAATGCCTGGAAATCCTTTCTTTTTACTCGCCTACTTCATTAGTTTTCGACATATAGGAATAAATATAAGCCATGTGCACTTTCAGTTAAACCTCTAGGCTTCAAGGCAAAACCTCATTGTTTTTTATTATAACTCCTAGAATTTCTTGGTCTCTCAAAGGGCTTCACTAAAATAAGCTCATGTTGAGTTGCAAAAGGGTCCTCACAAGTGTAGACTGATTTTATATATAATGCTTAACCTCAGCTCAGTCTACTTTTATATTCTTTTCAGATGTTATTATTCTATCTTTAACGAAATGGGAAAAGGAATTACATTTTAAAAAAAAAAAACATCCATCCATAAACTCAAAGTCATGCATTACTTTCTAAAATGCATGCCTAAGAACCATTGCCCATATACATATATACAGTTTGCATGTATGCATAAGAAAGATGCCATGGAAGCAATATATTTTTTATCCAACCAAGAATATATTGAGTTAATGAGGTAGCATAGTATTCACCATATTTTTCATAAGAGATCCCGATACACTGAGGAATTTATAGTCATTTGTTTCCTTCAAGCCATCAAAAGCAAAACGCCACTTAGATATGACCAAATTGAACATGGCTTCATTCATTGTTGCTGCTATTGGTCCACAGAATTCCCCTTGGAACAATGTGCTATCAGCATGCTTATTGATGAAAGCTTCAGATGCATCAGTTTCCATGCTTGGCTGTTATATGACAAAGAAACCACAGTATCCATTAAGTTGTACAGAATGAACTTAAAAGAACAACAAAATTAAGTAAAACAATGTATTCTAAAAAAATTATTAAGCAAAAAAGAACTCTGTCAACTTTGTAATAAGAATTGACACTAAGAAGGGCCAATAGAGCTAACTCCAAAGGAATTCATAGCATTAAGGGACATTCCTATGGGAATAGATCAACTAACTTTCATTAGATAATGAATTCCAGCACAACAAATTGCATAAATAGACTATCAAGTATGTCTTTCAATTATATGACCCAAAAGGAAAGAAAGCCGGAAGCAGTTTAAAAGAATCTAGAAAGAAAAACAAAAAACCCTGAGGGGGTGAGGGCCAGGGAAAGAGGACAACAGGTCACCATAGTTATCAACAAGTTAGGCCCTCCACATGGAAAACTTAAGTAAGAGTTCAAGCATGTTTGTAATGGAGGTATGAGTATCTATGAAATTAATGGGGACACAAGTTTATCATGACTTATTTCTCACCTTTGAAGTTAAGAACTTGTGATATTGAAAAGCTGTAACAAATTGAGCAACCTGGAAGAAAATAACAATATCGCTGTTCTGAATGGCATGTTCTTTTTCAATATCCTCACGAATTGACTGCATTAGAACTGATACTCCAAGGGTTAGACAGTAAGAACATGCATTATTCATAATTGTGGAAAAAGAAAGGCAAACCCTAGACAACCAGCATACGCCCATCTCATTACAAAAGATTACCATTATAACCGCCTGACAAAAGCTGGTTTATAAAATCATGGATCAAGTGTAAAACATTCTCCTTTGACGATGATAATTGTCTATGATCCCATGCAATTCTTTTTGAAGGTCCCCGATGCACTTTATTAGGTTTGGGCAGGTTATCATGAGCAGCTCCAGGATTTCCTTTGATTAATGTTTTAGAACCATCCTGTCACAGAAAACATGGTGGATGTAAAAAAAAAAGGTTTTCAGTTACCCTGTTTAAAGCCATCAATAATAGTAATAGCCTAATACCACGGCAAGCCGCGTAAATGTTCCACTGAATTGTGAATAACGATCGAATTTTTGCAGTCTAGCGAGCCTTCTCTTTTCTTCTTCCTCCATCATCAAGGATTCAAGAGAGTTCAGAGATGCTTTAACATCTTCATCCACCTACACAATAATTTTTAAATTAGAACCTTCACACATATGACAGACACCTGTAGTAAACCAGTTGAAAATGCACAAAAGAGAACAGCAAAAACGGATGAGAAATTCTCAACAACAGAAAGGTGGCCATTTGACCAATGAAGTTGAAATCAGTAAATACCAAGATTACTAGCTTTCACTCAGAATCCAACAGCAGATACTGCTAGCTAAACAGCTTTGACTCTGATAGTCTTTCAAAAGAGATACATTAGGAATTCACGATAGCATTAGCTCATCTTTTCTGGTCTTTTGATATGTTTTATAATCTTTTCTGTGATGCAACCTATTATTATTACAGGAAAAAAAAATATTGGAGGATGATGGGAAGCCAACCTTGGAGCCCTTTTGAGATGCCTTGGCTGTCAACTCTGACTCTTGGCCCAGAAATATGTAATGCAAAGTCTCCAATAAAAGCAAGTTATCTTGACGAAGATAACAGCAGGAACCACCAACATGTTGGGTCAACACTAACATAAGATCCATCACATTCTCACGGAACAAGAGCTCTAGAAATCTGTCTCTCGTGGACAAAAACTGCGTCACTGACCCCGATGCCTTCTGCTGCAGTGAGAGATCTTGGACAGCTAGAGCGTTTCGAAACAAAGTAAGAACCAGCTGAACTAATTTCCAGTTATCCTCTGTGAATGCTTCACTGCTTGACATTGGATTAGACATATAATGAATGTGGCATGAACCCAAATCAAAGCATATCAAAACCTAAAAGGAAAATTTTATTTTTTTTTTAAAGATAAAACATTTGATCGATAGAGGCACATGATTGACAAAAAAAGGAAAGTGGTCATTTTGAGTTGAAAATGGTGTTGTTGACGACATCTATGTGGCCCTTAACTTCATCTCATCTGACTAATCACACAAACTCCTGGCACAAAATGTAGACCAATTTCACTATGATGACCAAGGCCCACAGGAGTACATGCCTTAGGAATGGAGGTAGCGTAGCTTGCTCTGATTCTGACACTGACTTCTGGGGAGATCACTCTCCCATTCATTGTGGGATGGTGCAAGTGAGATAGGATACTGAATCCTTGCTTGGTAATATCTTCAATGATGACCAAGGCCCACAGGAGGTGTGCGGCATCGCCCTCCGTTCCGAGAGGGGATGAATTCCCCATTGAAAACTCCAGGATATTCTTTCACAAATATATATATATAGTGCTCTGTGGAGGGTTAGATCCAATTCAACTTGCATGGTTTGTTGAAAGGTGGAATGAAAGTTTATCCACTTAGTAAGATTTATCCAAGGATGCTAACAATCTAGGAACGAACATGGTTCACACAGCAGTACTGTGGGGTTCTTTTGTCTATTGGACCCAGAAAATCCTGAAAAATACTACATTTAGTTGATATTCAAATTAGTGGCATCCTTTTGTTGTTTACAGGAAGAATATGGTGATAGACTTTTTGCGGGATACATCCAAAGGCATTTTCAACATAGAAAACCGTAGCAAAGTCCCGCCATCCCATGCCACATGACTGCAGAAAGTTGCTTCTAGAATGAATTGAAAGTTCGAAAAACGCATACAAGACAACAAGATGCAGGAAAACATGGCTCAATAGGCAAGATGATTTCTTAAGGACGCAATATTCTGATACATGCGAATAGTTTGAAGATTGTTTACTCAGCAGCGTAACTAATAAAATCCTCATACTCCAGGAACTCTATGAATAGCAGAAGAGTGGGGAGAGTTTGTGTGTGTAGTAGTGGCTTACCGTTCCAAGTTCTCCAACGGCTCTTCTAGGAGGGAAACAATCACAGCAATGGTGTCACTACGTGTAATTGAAACCTTCAATTCCCATAGATACTCTATTTGCTGGGAAATGTCATTTGACGTGCTTTCGATAGGCATGGTAAGAAATACCAAAACCTTCACTGAAAAATAATAAAACAGATAAAGAGGGCAATGGCCCAAGAGGCCACCTCTTGTCATAAGAAAATCAAAGGAAGAGAAGACGGAAAACAATCTAAAATTTAAAGGGAAAATTTAAAAAAAATAATACCTGCATTTATCACTAAATCGCGATGAGCCTGGCAATGCTCGATAATCGGAATCAGATCCTTTGACACCGTATTCCACTTGCAAATTTGCTTGAATACATCTCTTGTCTGGGGATCGTCGCGTCTCAGAAATCTCTGTAAATCCTTCAGATTGTCTGTAAATAAATGCATGAAAAATTAAATAGATAAATAAACAAAATAGCAGTAGTGATGTTAAAAACATACCCAAGCAGAATTCACTCGGCGTGTAACCGATCGGTGCCCCATTTTCATCTTCTTGTATGCCTCCAATACCAGCACAAGTGATGGACAATCCTTCCAGGTCCATGTTTGGAAACCTCAACTATGGCTAGAGAAGAAGAAGAGGACGATGAAGGGATGAGATAATAAAGTTCACAGGGGGGTCGAATTAGGGTTTGCAAGAAACAAAGAAATACTAACCGCGAGAACGGGATTGAATACGAAAGAGATCAGTAGAAGCAAATTGAAATGTCAATGATTCTTTTCTTCAGACATGAGTTGCAGATTTGAAAATGTTCTTTACAGTCGAACTATCGGAACTATCGGAGTCTCTGGGAGTTGGGGATCTCTCAGATCACCGAAAGGTCTACGAATTTCCTAATTTTTCCCGCGCTCTTATTTTCCCGCGCTTAATAGACCATCGTCCACATCGGAAAATGTAGGATGGCAACCGGTCGGGCCAAACCTAACCGGGATGATGGAAATCAGAAGGCCGGTCCGTTATGGAATTTTGGAATTACCCAATATGACAATGAGTCCGGTTTTGCTTCACTTTAAAGCAATCGCACAGTCTCTTACCATTTGGCCGAAGAGACCGACTACTTGGACCAATTAATACAATGACCAACAAAAGAAACCTGCAACTTTATTTATTTATTTTTGCACCAAAAAAAAACTTTTATTTATTTATTTACTATTTATGAGTGTATTTAATTATTGGGAGAGGGTTTTAAGAATCAGATAGACGAATCTAGGGATGTAAACGGATCGGATTCGGCTCGGATATTGCTATATCCGCATCCGTATCCGATTAGCTTTCGGACGGATTCGGATAGTGCTAAACGGATACGGACACAGATACAGATCGAATATTTTATCCTTTTATATATAAATATAGCTTTTCGGATAGCTATAGCCTATCCGTATACCTTTCGGATAGTGCTAAACAGACATCGACACGGATATGAAAACGGATTTCGGCTATTCATTTACATCCCTAGGCGAATCGGCTGATTTGGAAAAGAATCAACCATGATCGGTCCTGATTTCCATCGACCTAACATGGTCTATTCACACGTGGATCTGAAGACTTATTTTAGGGTTCTTGAGCATCGATTCTAGCTAATTTTGATCCATCTGATCCAAATCAGAGTCGCCAAATCTCATGTTTTAAAACTAGGGAGGCAGTTTTCTTCACCCATGGTGAATAAAAAGTTCTTTTGCCATGGGTTTGGGTGTTTAGAGATGAGTATTAGAACAACGGAGAGGGCATTATTGAATGTGTATAATAAAGAGTAATTATGATCCTTCATTCAGAGTGGAGGAAAACTTTTTCCTCAATTATTTGATTCCAGAATCCAGGCTAAATATAATTAATACAATTTTTTTTGATAAAGAATATAATTGATACAATTGTGCATATTTATTATCTATACACATGTGAGAGGTGAGAACTCAAATTAAGGTCCCAATTGACGTGTATATATATTTAAGTTTTTATTTTTTACTTGGTCTCTTTGTCTCTACACAATACATAATTGGTTCGGAATCTGGACTATGTAGTTGTGAAAACGGAGAAGCCAAACCAATTAGGGATCGAAACTCGATCAACCAATGGATATTCGGTAACAGTCTGGACTTTAAGGATTTGATAGAATTATTGGTTAGTTTTAGTTGACCTAACATGCCTTAAAGACCTAAGTTAGCCCGATCAAAACCAATTGATATCCACTGATTGAAGCTTTATTTGTCACTAAAAAAACAAAGGAGAATTCTAGAAGAGAGATATACACATAAATCAATCATTGCTTCATCATGAATTTTGTTTAATTATTATTTTTTATTTATTTTTTAACATCTAAATATAATAAGTTTCTTTGACAACTAGGCCCCCAACTTACTTTTGAGTCCAAATAAATCTTGACATTTTCACGGTACAGAAAACCTATTCATTGGTGATACTCAAGTTTGATATGAAACGTGCCTATGATAGGATCGAATGGCATTTTTTAAAGAATATCCTGATTCGATTTGGCCTCTCGACGAAGGTTGTTGCTCTAATTATGAGCTGTGTCACCACCGTATCTTACTCTATTATGATCAATGGGGCCATGAGATGCTCGGTTACTCCCACCAGAGGACTTCGGCAAGGAGACCCTCTATCCCCTGCACTTTTCATTATGTGTGCACAAGCATTGAGTAGCCTCATTAGTAAAGCTCAGGGGGAGGGTCTTGTTCATGGTGTAAGAGTCCGGAATAGGGGGGAGGCTCTTACTCATCTGTTTTTCGTCGACGACTGCCTCCTATTTTCAAAAGTCCGGCTTCAAGAGCTTTTCAATCTAAAGGATCAGGTGGATATTTTTTGCAAAGCTAGTGGCCAGTCCATCAATAACAAAAAGTCTAGCCTCTGTTTCAGTCCAAATACGGCACCAAAGATCAAAAGGTGGTTCTCCATAGTGTTCAAGTTTCCTTATGGTGATGGCCCAACCAAGTACCTCGGTGTTCCCACTTCTGTTGGAGTTAACAAAACTGAAGTCTTTCATGCAGTCAATGATCGTATGGCCAAGAGACTTAAAGGGTGGGCTCAAAACTTGCTTTCATTTGCAGACCGTGAGGTTCTTCTGAAGTCTACTCTCCTCCCCATGTCTACTTTCATCTCCACCCACTTCAAGCTTCCCACTTCTATCCATAAGAAAGCCAGAAGCTCGACTGCTCACTTCTTCTAGAATGGAAACCTGGACACCAAGAAAGTGCATTGGCTTGCGTGGAATAAGCTTTGTCAATCAAAATCGGTAGGTGGGATTGGGTTCAAAGACCGAAAATTGCAGAACAAGGCTTTGTTGGCTAAGTCTGCCTGGCGGCTCTTTGCAGAACCTGACTCTGATTAGGCTCTTTACAGAACCTGACTCTGATTAGGCTCTCTTCACGAAGAAAATATATTTTCCTAAGACTGATTTCTTGCAGGCTAAGGCTGGGAACAATGCCTCTTGGGGGTGGAAGAGTATTCTAGAAGGCATGAAAGTCCTGGTGAAAGGTCTTATTTGGCAGATAGAAGATGGAAGATCAGTCGACATTTGGGAGGATAGGTGGGTTCCCTCCCTAGATGGGTTCATAATCCCCAACCATTGCCGAACATCCACTCCCTTCCATAAGGTCTCGGACCTCATTATTCAGGCTTGTAACCGCTAGAATGTTAATCTCATTGAGGAACTTTTTCCTCCAGTCGTTAAGGATGCAATTCTGCAGATTCAGCTTCCCATGTTTCCGACTGAAGACCATTTGGTTTGGGGAGGAGACAAAAAAGGAATATTCTTGGTCAAATCAGCTTATAATCTCCTAGCAGCAGAAGGAAAGCTGAGGATGCTGGCTGCCCCTTCGTCTTCCCGCCTCAGCAAATGGGGCAGCACCCCTGAGGACAACTGGAAAAGGATTTAGCATGCAAACTCTCTCCCCAAGATTAGGTCCTTTCAATGGCGTGCATGTGCAAATGGTTTACCTATAGGGGAGGGCTTAGCAAGGCGCCAGGTGCCTGTGGATCCAATGTGCACGAGATGTGGTGACGCACCAGAAACTATAGAGCATATCCTACTTCAGTGTCCTTTTGCGCAATCAGTGTGGTTTGGGAGCCCTCTAGGAATCAACATGGTAAAAAGAGGACACACCACGGTCTCGGATTTTATTGGAGCTTGGAAGGAGTACCAATGCCTGGGAAAGAAGGAAGGCCGAAACTTGGAAGGCTTGATCAACTTCTTTTTGTGGTTTTTGTGGAAAACTCGAAATGAGCTCCTGTTTGGCACCAAGAATTGGTCTCCTACTGATGTGATTAGTGGAGCCATTAAGGCCTTTGGGGAATTCCAAGAAGTAAATCAACCCTCTGCTGTTACTATTAAGAGGACAGACAATCATCCGGTTCCTACCAAGACTTCTTGGGTTCCTCCCCCCTCGAGGGTGTTAAAGGTCAATTGCGATGCTGATAGAAATCCAATCTCAAGAAAAACAGGTGTTGGAGTCGCTGTCTGCAACTCAAAGGGTGAAGTTCTCCTAGCAAAATCGGAGGTGACTTACTTCAAGGAGATTGAGGTGGGTGAAGCTTTAGCTATTCGGGGAGGGCTTCTGGAAGGGATCGGTCAAGCAGTAGATCATCTCATAGTTGAATCCGATAACAAAGGGGTCGTTAACTTTATCAATGATCCCTCTACTAGGACACCCCTCCACCTTAAAGCTATAATCAAGGACATAACTTGATCAGCTTTCGTCCTACTTGCTCTCTTGCTCATTCCTATA
This sequence comes from Telopea speciosissima, assembly GCF_018873765.1. Lineage (NCBI taxonomy): Eukaryota > Viridiplantae > Streptophyta > Magnoliopsida > Proteales > Proteaceae > Telopea > Telopea speciosissima. The sequence goes on along the minus strand of NC_057921.1, from coordinate 64,966,716 downwards.
TGTTCCTAGAGAGTCCAATGCTCTGGCAGACTCTTTAGCAAGGAAATCCCTGTCGTTAGAATGTACAACTGTATGGCCGGATTCCGCTCCGTGGCTAATGGAGTTTTGTAAGCCATTAGCGGCGTGCCCCTCACATTCCACTGAATAAACATATATTTACCACAAAAAAAGAAAAAGAAAACTCATTCATTGCAGAATTTATGGTTGAACAATCAATTTTATTATGTGGTAAGTCACATGGGGCTGAAATTTATGAATAAAGAGACCCATATTTATTGCATATATGCTAAACGTGAGCCTAGATGGAACTGGCCAACTGATAAAATAAGTATTAATAATAAGGTTTAAAACTTCGAAAGGTGCATAAATACTAATAATACTTGGATTAACACAAGGGTTCATGCCTATATATGGATAGAATATAAATGAACTAGTTTTAAATTTGACACGTGATCAATTAAACCATTTAACAATCTTTCTTTTCACAAAACCATCGGCCCCGTTTGTTTAGAGGGTACTTAAGTAGGGTGGGAAAATATTGGCGTGACACTTCCAAATTCCATCACAATTTTGTTTGTTTTATTTGAGGTGGTGAAGTTACAAAACCTCAGGGGACATCATTAATTATTTTGTCTATTGATGTGACACTTCAAAATCCCATATTTATCCAAAGTCCAACCATTTGATTACTCTTCATAGAAAAACAACTTTATCTCAACATTTTTCACCCCACAAAACCCCACCAACATGTGGATCTCATCTTCCTAACAATCCCACCCCACCTTTTCCTCTAAACAAATGAGGCCTCAAGGTAAGAGTATATTAAGTCACTATGGGTTGTTACCCAAAAAAAAAAAAAGAAAAGAAATCCTTGTGGGTGAAAATTGATTCACAATGCAAAGTACACTCTATGGAAAAAAACACGCAGCACAAACTTTGATGAGACTAAGGATTATCTGAGCAAATGGCGTAGGGGAACACACCAATTAGGTGCAATAAAAAGGTATTATGGATGGGAGGGTAGTGGGATCATTTTATACGAAGAAGAGAGACGCACATACACACAAGAAAAATAAAAAAGATTCTCTAAACTGCCAAAGGCTAGCACCATGCGTGTCTATTTCTCTCGACCAGCAACACATGAAATAACTTCGGTGCCCTCCTCTACATGATATTATTTCGTCGCATCTCATTGATGCACTCATCTACAACGTTTGCTCAAGAATCCTCTCTTTTCATAAAAAAAACATAGTTTCCCAACCCCAAGGGGTAGCATAATTTGCAAGGGACGAAGCCCAAGGAAGTTGAAGGTCCTGAGTTCGACTCAGCCTCCCCCCTTGGGCGCTACATGAGCCCCGGGGGATTTAGTCCTGTCCCCCCAAAAAAAAAAAAAAAGAAGTTTCCCATTTATGCATCGTATGCATTCTCACATTGGAGTTTCTATTATTTTCTCTCTTTGGCTAATATGGTCCCATGAGAACGATATCATTTGTTATGTCACCATTGGTGTGGTATGGGATCATTACCACGTCAAGGGTCAAGTTTGCATCGTGCGCTTGGGCACTGCCCATGTGTGCATGATGGGGCGCACTGTGCACACATGGGCGGTGCCCAGCCGCACTATGCAAACTTGATCGCGTCAAGTATTTGACACAATAATAATTCGTGTGGTATGAGAGATCCCCTCCACACTGGCAGCACGGAACTTCATCTCTATTTTTTTTCTGAAAAAAAGAAGTGTGTGCCCTGTGCCCTGGGTTCCCTGAGAGGAGCTCAATCCTGCCCGGTGCCCCACATGGGGAATGACTGCCATACCCTTGTGAAATGTGCAAATGATGGCATTTGATACGCTCTCGGACAGAGATTTTTTTTTAAAAAAAAAAGCATTTTTGAAAAAGCCTACCGTTTTGAATAACGTGGCTAAACTGGGAAAAGCATCACTTTTTTTCGATGTAAACAAAGTTTTGGGCTCCCATCTTAAATCCTGTTTCAGTTGGCGGCGATTTCCCTACAGCGAGCTTTATAGAGACACAGAAGCTGAGCACTGTTCGAGTTGTTTGATACTTCAACCTTCATCGCCTCATCTCTTCCCTCGACGAGTCCTCCTGCGATGGCGCAAGTTGTAGTTACTCGATCCGTAAATGGCTCCTTTGTGCACCCTGGTTATGAATCAAAGAAGAATCCTGTCGAGAAGCTCATGCATTTCAGATTCCCGGCGAAAAAAATTGCTGGAAAAGAACGAAAGATTGATCGAATCGCTCGCTGCATTCCCATCACGGCGAAGAGATCTGCGGGAGTTGAGACAGAAGTTCTCCCAGTTTCGCCACAAGACGTACCTAAGGTTATAATTTAGTTATTAAAATTAAAACTCTTTGTCATGGTTTATTTCCTCGTTTGGAGATGTTCTGTTTTGTCTTCTGCTCCCTGTCCTCTCTTTAAATCATGTACAGAGTCTCAGCTCCGTTGGATCTGTCTCTTGATGATTACGTTCACTGAAATGCATACAAATTCTGCACTGCTTTTTGCTCTTTGTTTGCTTTTCTTGGATCGTGGTCAATAGTCATGGCTTTACATATATACATATAATTAGCACAAAACAATGAAAACCGAATTACTCTATCTTAAATCTTAATTCAGTTAACTTAATTGTAAGTAATTATGAAGTGTTCTGCATTTTATTTGGAAATGTGATGCTTATTAAGTCCTAGGTCAACGGGGGTACTGCCTCCCCCCCCTCTTCCAGAACCTCTACTGCCGAGCTGCCCGGCAGGACTGTGCTGCGCCCAATGACTGCCTTACCCCCACTCGGAAAGGCGTTTGGGCAGGGGTAAGGCGGACATTGCGTGCAGCACCGTGTCTGGGCAGCACGGTCCTGCCGGGCAGCTCGGCAGTAGAGGATCCAAATTCTCTCTCCCCCACCCCCCCCACCCCCACCCCCACCCCCACCCCCACCCCCACAATGATATCGGTGGCATAGCAGAAAGTAGTAACACTATGACGTTCATGTCTCTCTCCAAGTATTGTGTTCTTTACTCATCTGCACTCAAGGTATACTCTACCCTTTTTTTAAAACTAAAAAACAAAGTTTGTCTTTCATGACTCTTTACAGCTTTTGCAATGGCATGACAAGGTTTTTAAAAATGAAATTTATATGCCGTGACTTGTGAAGTTGATGCAACATCTGACATTACTCTGATGATCATGCCAAAAAACTTCTTGTTACAATGTTCTTGTACTCACTTGTTGCTGGTCTTCACTGTTGAACAGAGAGCGGAAGAGTTTCAGCAACTCCAGGACATTCAGAATGGGGATGTATCAGTAGGCATGTGGGCAAAGCCTGCAGTAAGGCGTAAGACAAAAATCGTCTGCACAATTGGACCTTCTACCAACACTCGTGAAATGATATGGAAATTAGCTGAAGCCGGTATGAACGTTGCTCGGATGAATATGTCTCATGGAGACCATTCTTCTCATCAGAAAGTTATTGACTTGGTTAAAGAATACAATACTCAATCCAAAGACAATGTCATTGCGATTATGCTTGATACGAAGGCAAGTCCCTCCTCCCTCCCACCCTGTTCAGAAAGAAAAAAAATGCTTCCTTCTTTTATGTTTTTTTAACTTACCATGCAAAAGTTTAGGATCAAAAAGGCTACTCACAAACGTGAAGATATTGGTATCATACATTTGATGGAGGAGATCTATACCAGTTTACCTTTTGAAAAGGATGCATCTTGTTGTAACCAAAGTGTAGAATGGAGAAGTTGTAACCTTCTTTCGATTGCCTCTTGTCTTATTCTCAAAATTTTTTAAGTAGGTGGAAAAAAGAGTTTTGAAAAGAATTTGAAAGTGGCTACCATTATGTCATTCTCAAGAGTTGTCATTGGTTTGCACATTTTTCAAATACACATGTGAAATGACAGGATTTTACATAGAAAGAAGTTTATGTACTAAAACGGCAAAAAAGTAAGGTTACAATTTATTTTTCACTAACTTTGGTTATAACAAGGTTTTTACTTTTCAAAGTGCAACACCATTATACCTTTTTTCTTTCTTTACTATCCTGATGGACTTGCTAAATTTGATGTTTAGCATCATGCCATTGTGTATCTTTTCACCTCAGTAATCTTCAAGGTGTGGCCTGTCTAATGAGTGGCTTGCCCCACAAGTCTGCAACAGGCACTAGTTCCCCTAAAAATGGTTCTGGTTTATGCAGTGGTATATTCAACTCCATCCTTCTTTGGGTTGAAGTATGACCAACTCAATCTCGACCTTCTAGATAGAGCTGTAAAGGTCATGAATCAGATTTGGGGTATGGTCATGAGGGTGCTCTTTTTTTTGGGGTGATGGTTATTTATAGTTGTCCATCAATCTTTCATAAAATCGTGGTGTATGTGAATATGGAATTTATTGGTTCATGCACTACTCTTCTGACTGTTCTTTCTTCTAGGGCCCTGAAGTTAGAAGTGGTGACTTACCTCAGCCAATTACATTAGTCACTGGCCAGGAATTCACTTTCACCATTAGAAGAGGCGTTGGCACAGAGGCATGTGTCAGTGTAAATTATGATGATTTTGTTAACGATGTAGAAGTGGGCGATATGCTACTTGTTGATGGTATGTATGGATCAATCCTATTATGTTCTTTTTGTGTATTTTTTTATGCACCATTTTCGAAGAGTAAAGCCAAATACTCTATTCCCCTCCCCTCCCCCCTCTTTCTTCTGGCATTGTCAATTACGTTGGGTCAGTTTTCAGTTTAAACAAAGGCAAGGGGGGATAATTTCCTAGTTTGGTCTGATTTAAAATCTTTTACAACTTCTTGTTTTTTCTCTGTTGCTATTCGTTTTTATAATGATTGGGTCATTCCACATACTTGTAGAGTTTGAGCAGATATGGACACCCCAATCCCGCACCTAAAGTTACGGTTCGGCTTTAAACTTCTCAGTTCTGGCAAATATTCTCCCACATCCTTGAAAGTTATGCAATATTATCTGAAATATGGAAATTAACTAATGAATCTGTAAATTTATTATGGAAAATTGTCCACCAAGAAAACACCATTCCCCTCCTCCCCAATATAGTACAATGTATTTATGTTATTTTGTTTAGGAATTGTATTAATGACACCTCTATAGGTGTATTTAGATCATGCAACCTTCTTTTGATTGCCCCTTGTCTTACTCTCAGAAGTTCTTTAATTCAAGGGTAAGAGAGGGTTTTCAAAATCATTTGAAAGTGACTTACTATTAAATTATGTACACCAGAATACCATGGGGGTATTCCGGTCTTTTAGGTGTTTTATTTATTTTTTATTTATGTATTTATGAGCAAGGGTAGAAATGTAATTAGGGCTGTGACACTGTTCACGTGAACAGTGTCGTGAATAGTGTTTCCCCTTGTAATCTCTTTTATTATTATTATAAATAGAGAGCTTGACTGATCTCATTGACCATTCAAGCATTTTTCCACAAACCTGTTTTGTTAACATGGCATCAGAGCCAAAATTTCTCTGATCTAAGTTTTCAAAACCCACTCCCTTCCTATCGTTTTTTCTTTCCTCCCCTTCTCTCGATTTCTTTTCTCTCCTTTTTCCCCTTTGCTTCTCCTCCCTTCCTAAGGGCAGCACTACAGAGGTGATCATATGATCTAGTTGCTGCTCTATTCCGACCTCTGTTTTTCCCCTTTATGAGATAATTTATTTGGTTCGATTGCTGCTGGTTCCTATCTGCGATTTTTGGAGTTTCCAGAATTTTGAAGCCCTAGCCACTACCATTGATCAAGGCTGATTTTTTGCATATTGGACACTCATCTGCGATCTGGACCAGCTGCCCTCAAGCCTTTTTTGGTTGTTGAAGACCCCTTCTCCCAATCGATTCCTCTTTTTTAGGGTTTTCTAAAACCCTGATCATTATCGATTTTTGGGAATTGGGCTGTTTGCTGCTGTTTTTTTATTGGAGCTTCTTCTCTTCATCAAGGACATCCTCTACAGGTTCCTGGACAGATTCGATCAAGCTTCTTCGTCAATTTTTTTTGGATCCCCATCACCACATCGATCTCCAATTTCGGGTTCTCTTCCAAAACCCTGACATTGTCGATCTCTGTGGAAGGGATCTCTATGCTGTTGCTGATTTTTTGGGAGCTGTTTTGCCCTTCATATTGGCCCACTCGACCTTGATTTCAGCTCTTGGTTTGGTGTAATTGCTGGTTTTTCATTATCCACAGCTTTGTTGCAACTATGGGTGACTCTGCTGATACCACTACAACTTCTAATCAACCTGGACATGAAAAATCAGATTATCATACTTTTCAGCCCAATCCCATCAAACTTGATGGCAGCAACTACCTATTGTGGTCTCGGTCAGCCTCTTTTGCTATTGTTGGTCGTGGTCTCACCGCCACATTGATGGCACTTCCTATGCCTGCTGCCCCGTGCTGCCCTGACTCGGGCTTGCCAACAATGGTGTTCTCATGTCTTATTTGATTGGTTCTATGACTTCGGACATTGCACATGGGTTCCTCCTTTTTAATATAGCTTCTCAGGTTTGGTCAGCCTGTAAGGAAACGTACGGACAGCTTGATAATGATGCACAAGTCTATGAACTCAGGAAGAAGGTTCTTCATACTACTCAGGGGGACTTAACAGTCTCTAAATATTATGCTACTCTGCGCAACCTTTGGCAACAGTTGGACCACTTCTCTGATTACCAACCTGATAATGCTACTAATCTGGCTGCCTATAAGAAACATGTGGATAAAATCGGGGTCTATGACTTCTTGGTTGGGTTGAATGTTGAGTATGACCCAATTCGTGTTCAAGTGTTGGGCCATTCCCTTTTCCCAAACTTGAGCGATCTTATGCCTTGGTCTCCTCTCAAGAAAATCGCAGAGCTGCTATGTTGCACCCTGCTGTCCCCGACAGATCGCCCTTCGGACTCATGTCGGCGCCTTCTACACCGATTGGCACTCTCTCAGTGGGTGGTACTACTATCGGCACTATTACTTGTGAGCATTGTCATAAGCCTTATCACACCAAGGACAAATGTTGGAAACTTCATGGGAAGCCTGCGACTTTGAAGCTAAACGGGCTGCAGCGAAAACCAAAAACCAAGGCCAATCACTCAGTCACACGCAGCCCCTACTACGACACGGCCTATCTCGGGAGGATTTATAGGCATTCCTACGTGTGCTAAAGTCTTCCACCGCCTGCCTCTACTACACCAGCCTAATACGCCACTTCGTCTACTCCTTCGGTTTACACTTTGCTCGGTCGGGTATTTCATTTGGTGGTCATTGTGCCTCGTAGGCTTCCCATCCTTGGATCATTGATTCTGGAGCTACAGATCACATGACCGGGTCCTCTAGCCTCTTCCATCGTTATTCTCCTACCTCTGGGAAAGACAAAGTCAAGGTGGCTGATGGTTCCCTTTCCTCCATTTCTGGAAAAGGAATCATTAACTGCACTCCTTCCCTTCCTTTGTCCAATGTTTTATATATTCCAAATTTTACTACTAACCTTCTTTCTATTAGTAGTATAACTCGTGATCTTAACTGCAAAGTAACATTTTTTTCTTCCCATTGTGTTTTTCAGGATCTGGACTCTGGGAAGACGATTGAATTGGGTAAAGTGCATGGTGGCCTATACCTGCTTGACGATGGACGTCTCACTCCACCTCCATTACTACCACTACATCAGAATTCCTTAGTATCTTCTGAAATATATCAATGGCACTCTAGATTAGGTCCCCCCCTCCCCTTAAGCATCTTAATATCTTTATTTCCTACTTTGGTTAAACATTGTGATAAGACCGATTTCTTTTGTGAGGCTTGTGTTCTGGCTAAATAGACACGTTCAACTTATTCTATTTCTAATAAAAGGAGTTCTTCACTTTTTCACTTAGTACATTCTGATGTTTGGGGCCCCAGTCGTAAGACTTTGGTTTCTGGTCACCGTTGGTTTGTCTCTTTTATTGATTGTCATTCTAGACACACATGGGTTTATCTTTTACACACCAAAAATCAAGTTTTTTCTTGTTTTCAGCATTTCCATAACATGGTCAAAACTCAGTTCAATGCTACTCTCAAAGTCTTGAGAAGTGATAATGGGACTGAGTATACAGAGACTCAATTTCAGAAATACCTTGCTGATAATGGGATTGTTCATTAGACAAGTTGTGTTGATACCCCAGCCCAAAATGGTGTAGCTGAAAGGAAGAACCGACACTTGTTGGAAGTGGCCAGGGCGTTGATGTTTTCGCGCCATGTTCCCTCCCAATATTGGGGGGATGCTATTCTTACTGCAACCTATCTTATTAATCGGTTGCCTTCCCGTGTTCTTGACTCCCGCAGTCCGGTCGATATTTTACATGGGAATTCCATCTTTGTGGTTCCTCCCAAAGTTTTTGGTTGTGTGTGTTATGCCAGAGACACTAAACCTCATGGCAAATTTGATCCTCGTGGGTTAAGGTGTATTTTTTTGGGTTATTCTCCAACCCAGTAAGGTTATAAGTGTTACCACCCTCCTTCTCGTCATACTTTGGTCAGTATGGATGTGGTCTTTCATGAAAGTCTTGCCTATTATCAGTCTACACATTTTCAGGGGGAGAATTATGGTTCCAGTGAAGATGTGCTTGTGTTTCCTCCCCTTGAAATTCCTCCTTTGGCTGCTGCCCAGTCTCCTACCACTGCTGCCCAGCCTCCTACCGCTGCTGTCCAGCTTCCTTTGGCTGCTGCCCAGCCTTCTTTGGCTGCTGCCCAGCCTCCTTTGGCTGTTGTCCCTTCATCTGTAGGGACTCCTTTACAGGGGGAGTATGTAGGAAATAATGGTAGTAATGATCATTGTCAGGGGGAGTTGACTCCAGTCTAGAGAACCATCAGTGAATTTCAGAAGAAAATTGACAACTCTAATATCATCACCTACAAGAGACACTCCAATAGAGGGCAGCATCAATCCACTGTGGCACCAATACCTATCCAATTGCCAACCTAGGAGTCAGATCCTCCTCCTCCTTGTGGTGAGACCTCTCCTTCCGATCTACCTATTGCTCATCGAAAAGGTACTAGGACTTGCACCCTGCATCCCATTTCTCGCTTTATTTCTTATAGTTCTCTTTCTCCATCTTTTAGTGCATTTGTGTCCTCTCTTTCTTCTGTTCCTATTCCAAAAAATTGGCAGGAAGCATATACAGATGGAAAGTGGAAGGCAGCTATGTTGGAAGAAATGAGAGCTTTAGAAAAAAACAACACTTGGGATCTTGTAACCCTCCCTTCAGGAAAAAAACCAGTGGGATGCAAGTGGGTATTTGTGGTCAAACAAAAGATTGATGGGTCTGTGGATCGGTATAAGGCACGTTTGGTTGCAAAGGGCTTCACCCAAACATATGGGATTGACTATCAGGAGACTTTTGCTCCTGTTGCAAAATTGAATACAGTTCGGGTTTTACTATCGTGTGCAGTTAATCTTGGATGGGATCTCCAACAGTTGGATGTGAAGAATGCCTTCCTAAATGGGAAACTTTGTGGGGAGGTATACATGGATATTCCACCAGGTTTTTCTTCTGACAATAATGAAGGCAAGGTGTGCAAATTGAAGCGAGCATTGTATGGGCTGAAGCAGTCACCTCGAGCATGGTTTGGTCGGTTCCACAAGGCAATGACATCTGTTGGCTACAAGCAAAGTAATGCTGATCATACTCTCTTTATAAAGAGGGCTGGTGAGAAGCTCACTGTTCTTATAGTGTATGTGGATGACATTGTGGTTACAGGCAATGATGGGGATGAGATCAGCCGGTTGAAGAGGTTTCTTGGGCAGGAATTCGAGATTAAAGATCTAGGGCCGCTACGGTACTTTCTTGGGATTGAGGTTGCCAGATCTTCTAAAGGCATCTTTCTCTCCCAAAGGAAGTATGTCCTAGACTTGTTGGCTGAAACTGGTCTGTTAGGATGTCACCCTTCAGATACTCCTATGGAGGCTACTGTTCGTCTCAAAGAAAAGGAGGGTGAACCTGTTGATACAGGCCGGTACCAATGCCTAGTGGGAAAGCTGATTTATCTCTCACACACGTTCAGATATTGCTGTTGCTGTGAGTACTGTGAGTCAGTTCATGCATGATCCCTATTCTTCTCACATGGAGGCTTCTTCTTGATTCTCCACTACTTGAAGTCGCTCCTGGAAAAGGCATTCTTCTGTCTCCTAATGGTAACCTACGGGTAGAGGCGTATACCGATCTTGTGGGCTGGCTCTGCAGATCGGAAGTCTATCTCTGGGTCGTTCTTTTGTAGGTGGCAATTTGGTCACTTGGCGTAGCAAGAAGCAGAATGTGGTGGCTCGTTCTAGTGCTGAAGCCGAGTTTTGGGTTATGGCACAAGGCATTTGTGAGTTACTTTGGTTGAAAGGCTTGCTACAAGATCTTAGTGTTCCTGTTCATCTTCCCATGATGTTGTACTGTGATAACAAAGTTGCAATCAGCATTGCACACAACCCGGTACAGCATGATCGCACTAAACATGTTGAAGTGGACAGACATTTCATCAAGGAAAAGCTGGAAGAAAGGTTGATTTGTGTTCCCTTTGTGAAGTCTGCTGATCAGGTTGCTGATATCTTCACTAAGGGATTATCTGGGAAATTGTTTCATCCCATTCTAGTCAAGTTGGGCATGATTGATATATTTGCACCAACTTGAGGGGGAGTGTTAAATTACGTACACCAGAATACCACCATGGTATTCTGGTCTTTTAGGTGTTTTATTTATTTTTTATTTATGTATTTATGAGCAAGGGTAGAAATGTAATTAGGGCTGTGACACTGTTTATGTGAACAGTGTCGTGAATAGTGTTTCCCCTTGTTATCTCGTTTATTATTATTATAAATAGAGAGCTTGACTGATCTCATTGATCATTCAAGCATTATTCCACAAACCTGTTTTGTTAACACTTACCATTGTGTCATTTTGAGTAGTTGTCATTGTCTTGTTTCTACTATACATTTGAAATGCCCAGTTTTACCCTTGCTGAAAATGTTGTTAAATTAAGAGGGCAATAAGGTTACAAATTATTTGACACCTTAAGGGGTAGCAATAAGAAAATCCCTTTTGTTTATATTGGTTTCTAGAATTGTTAACATGTTCCTGTTTTCCTTATGGTAGTTCACTAGTTCTGAAACATTTGCAAGAAGTTTTTTGTTGATTGCATGCAGCAAATATTTTTATTAGATATATGGATCACGTTAATTTCCATAAGGGAAAGGGATACGCACGCCGCCCGCATGCCGCATGCTAGCAGGTGGGGGCTCAGGATGGGGCACCATACAGGAGGGGCAGGGGGGTCATTTCAAAGGGGAAAGAGAGATTTAGACACAGTGCCCACCAGCGTGTGGCTCGCGGGTGGTGTGCCCAGCCTTTTCCCTTTCCATAAACAAGGTTTTAATTGCATCTTTCTGAAAAGCTTTTATTTCAAACACTGTCAATTATTTTGATAAGTTTTGCTATTTCCTCTGTTTCACATACATACACATACACAGCGCATGCACATGTGCGCACAGTTATTATTTACTTGTGATGTTGCGCAAATGTCTCATTTCTTAAACATTTTGCAAAATGTAAAAAAAAATTAGATATGCATATATGAACTCTTTAATTTATCAAAGTGATGTTTAACTCGTTTCACACACAGATGATTTGACACTAGTGACATTGGACTTGTTTCTACAGGGGGAATGATGTCATTTGTTGTTAAGTCAAAGACTGAAGATTCGGTAAAATGTGAAGTTGTTGATGGCGGAGAGCTCAAGTCTAGACGACACTTGAATGTTCGGGGAAAAAGTGCTACACTGCCATCCATCACCGGTAGGACCTTGGTGCACCAACTTGTATCCTTTATAATATCAGAAAGAAAGAAAAAAATCTGATTTTTTGAATATTTGTTTCCTTCTTATTGATAGCTCTTCTTTCTTTATCAAATGACTATTACTTCTATTGTTTTGTAAATCTGAGTAACTGTTTACTTTGGTTATGCAGAAAAAGACTGGGAAGATATTAAATTTGGAGTGGACAATAAAGTGGACTCTTATGCCGTTTCATTTGTAAAGGATGCAAAAGTAGTCCATGAATTGAAGGATTATCTGCGAAGTAAATACACGACACAGAAATTATTAAGATACATGCATTTGAATCTAGACTAGATTTTTTGGTTGGTTTTAATAATTCATGTCTTATTGATAGCATTCCTTCCCTGTTGTTTTTGCAGGCTGTAATGCAGACATACACGTGATTGTCAAAATTGAAAGTGCTGACTCTATACCAAATCTCCATTCAATTATAACTGCATCTGATGGGGTGATCACTTTATCTTTGCATTCCTATTATCAAAGTATCGCTACATTCTATAGGTTGGATTATTACAATAATATGACATGTTTCTCTTTATGTGTAGGCTATGGTTGCTCGTGGAGATCTTGGAGCTGAGCTCCCTATTGAGGAGGTTCCACTGCTACAGGTAGTTTTCTTATTTCTGATAGAAGCAAGACTACAGAGAAAACATAATTTGGAAGAGCCTTTTGCTGCTTGAACAATGATTGATCATTTACTTTGTTTTTCTAAGTCTACTTAGAGTTATTGCCTTAACAGTTTAATCATTCTAAATTTTCTCTTTTTGGCAAACAAATTGCTTCTTTTTTTTTTTGTATAGGAAGAGATTGTTAATATGTGCCGTAGCATGGGAAAAGCTGTTATTGTGGCAACAAATATGCTGGAAAGTATGATTGTTCATCCTACACCAACACGGGCAGAAGTCTCAGACATTGCCATTGCAGTTCGCGAGGGTGCTGATGCAGTCATGCTCTCTGGAGAAACAGCTCATGGAAAGTAAGATTTTTTTTTTCCCCATTTTGCATCTTCTTAAATATGTTAATGGTGTGGACTGGAGGACAGCATGCGACTGTTGTGTATGAAAAGGTGGGGTGGTGGTAAAGATGCAACTTGTGTGAGCCAGGTCAGGTGGATGGCCAGCCCAACCAGAAACCTGAACTTGCAAGGGCCAAATTCAGCTTTTCACCTTACCAGTACATGATCCTACAAGGAAACTCTAGCCACACTAACAGACAAGAGCCTGCCTTCAGTATCCACTTGGAGATTGTTTGTAACCTTGATGCATGAGAACCAAGTCAGCCTGCCCCATGTATGGCCCATAGCATTTGACCAATGCTTGCCACAACAGAGTAGGCATCCCCTTCTGCTGAAAGGAGGATGTGAAGCTTTTCACACTTTGACAGAAGGAAAAATGAACCCTTCAGAAATGCTACCAACCTTGTTTCAGCACATGTGCCTATTGTTGAGCAGAACAAGCCTAGCACACTATCCATGCCCATTTCACGCACATTGCAAGTACATAACAAGGTATCCAGCTCCTCTTGATAACTGAGACCTTGTGCAGAAAACATCCAAGCAAGCATGCCACCACTTGCATTATAGAAGCACTACATCAACAGCACCTTGATCCAACAAGGGAACCACTTCAACAGATAAGATAGCTCAGACACCACCACAAAGGACCTTGACACTTGATCCAATCCAATGCAACTGAAAGACCAAGTTGGATGCATTGGGTGGCATTTCTACCCAACCCTAGTGAGATTGGGCCCACTTTCAATATGTCCCTTACAGATCCTCTATGGGCATCTGAACCAAGATGTAATTCCCTAAATTCTATGTCAGATTTCAGCTGGCTAGAAAAATACTTAAAAGTTAAAACTGCCTAGTTTAATTATGTAAATTGCAGATGTAGATATAGATTGACACATTGAGCTTTTCCCTAGATGATTTCCTACATAAAATGCTTCACATGGTGGGGCGAATTACCTTGCTTGCATGCCTGGTGCAATTCACTAGTAGGACAAATTGGATACTGTATCTAGTTCAAAAGTATTGGCACCGTTTGTGGTTTTTTAGAGAGGTTAATAGACCTTTATTCGGGGCCCAATTTTAAGCTTTAAGAAAAGCCTAGCTTGCCTTCTAACATGGTTAAGCTATTAATATGGCTTATTTTGAGGCTATACTTCTACCTTCACACGATATGCAAATTCATTTATCTCACTTTCATGCAGGTTCCCACTGAAAGCAGTGAAGGTTATGCACACTGTCTCTCTAAGGACTGAAGCGACAGTGGTTAAGAGTGAACAGCCTCCAAATCTTGGTCAAGCTTTTAAGGTTTGTTACCACCACTTATGCCTTCAACTACAGTAACTTCTATATGTATCCTGTCTTTTCTCGTATCATTTGATTTTCACCTTAATTTTAACTTGAAGCTTTTTATGTTTTGTAGAACCATATGAGTGGAATGTTTGCATTTCATGCAACCATGATGTCCAACACCCTTGGCACCTCGATTGTAGTCTTCACTAGAACTGGGTTCATGGCCATCCTCCTGAGCCATTACCGACCTTCTGGCACTATTTTTGCATTTACAAATGAGTGAGTATCGTGATCTCCATTAAAACTCTACAGGCATTCTTTCAAGAAGGAAATTTTGATCATTGAGGAAGGATAGAAAGCTCTCACTCATTATTATTGTTGTTTGCATAACAAGCTGGTTGGTATCTAATTTCAGCCTAGAATGTAATCCTAATGTAAAGTGGATATGGAAGGATTGTCCCAGCTGATCCTTCTCTTTCTCCTGGTTGCTCATAAATATTAGCAACATCTCTAAGCAGTGGGTGGCTAAATGTTATTTTAATCTTGGGCATCTTTTGCCTAATGAGGTCTCTTTCTGAAGAAAGCATTGATCGATGAGTCCCTGTCATCTTTTTTTCTTTTTAAACTACCTTACGTTCTAATTTGAGAATTCCTCTTCTTATATTTCTTTATCATTGACAACATGAGTAAGAATTGAAGCCTAAAGGAATTGAACTTGCTCCATTTCTTACTGTTATTTCAGCAAATTTGATGGACTGGAATGATGGCATTCTGAGAATATAATTTCTTAAAGAGCATGTTGTGAAATTTGTGACTTGTTGACCTGTTATGTGAATTTTATAATGGCTGATTAGTGACTACATTGGCTTTGATGGACATTTAGGGAGAGAGTTAGACAGAGATTGGCCTTGTACCAAGGTGTATGCCCCATGTACATGCAGTTCTCTGATGATGCTGAAGAAACATTCGCCAGTGCCTTATCATTGTTGCAGGTAACTTTTGTGGGATTATTCTTACATATGCTTCTGGGCTGCAATTAGGTTGAGATGAGTAATTAATTCTTTGGAATGGATGGACATAAACTGGTTTGGCATGCATTTTGTAACAATTTCAGAAATTAACAACCAGCAACCATACAAGAGGGAGAGAGAGGAGCGAACTATGGAGGAAGAAGAGATGACTGCTGCGAAGACTAGCAATTGGTAGTCTCAGCAGCGTCCCACGAATTATAACAAAAAACAGTAGCTACAGCTTAAGCAAGTATCCTAGATAGGATACAATAGTACAAGAGATAACATAATAGCTAATATAAGAGAACGTAGATAAATCTAACTAGTAAACAATAAAACAGATCTAATCGTCAACTGTTATCCACGATAGGGATCACTCCCCCTATCGTGAATCACCCACACTTGTACCCCATGACACAACATCTCTTTAACACATTTCAATATTAATAATAATCAGGCCAGTTACTGAGAGAATAAATTGAGTCCATCCCTTTTACAATTGCAAATGGTTCTGATCAAACTACCTACCCTTGCTGCTTGGGCCATGCATTTCCGAGTAGACGTCCAGGTCTAGAATAAACCTTGCAATTTTTTGACTCCATTTGTTCGTTGGGAGTGCTGTTTCAGGCCTGGGTTAACAGTAACACCTCTGCAGGTGTGGGAGGGGGGGGGGGACTACTCTTTTTTGCTACATGTCATACACACTCAGGCATTTCTCTGACAGTTTGGTGCTACCAAGCTCTTGGATTTGTCCTCAACAATATTTGATTTTACATGGGGGAAAACTACTAGTCAGACTATTCATTTTGTGGTGGCTAGATTAGGTCTTTGTTAAACCTTTTCATTGTCACTCAAATGGCCCAGTCTGGTCTGTTCTTATTCCACTCTGTTTGTTCCTCTAGACTATGTTTACAGTAACACTTGCGTAGGTAGATGTTGGAGGATTTACTGTTTGTGCTACAAACGGTGCACATTCAGGGGTTTGTGCCCCCAATATTTCAGTGCCACCAAGCTTGGGATGTGACCTGCACAATAGACTTTTACAAGATGGGGCATAGCCCCCCAAACTCAAACTGCATGATCCGCAGAAAATTCTCTCTAGGAGTTACCCTTTTAAATATTTTAGCCATAGTAGTTCTACTAGATTTGAAGGTAAACCAACAATTGTTCCAACCTTTTTGCTGTGATTTGCCCTAACCTTGCCATTTATTGAGCTTGCAAGTGGGTGAGTCGGTATACCCATAAATATTATCATATGGGACTCGGATCTTTTATGCATGGAGTTCTGTTGCATAATTGCTTATTAATTGTAAAAAAGCTCCCAAGTAATTGCCCCCAAAGATGCTTATGTATAATGTTGGTGTTTCTGGTTAGATATGGTCATTTTCCTCATGCATGCTCCATTTCAAAACAAGCTAAGATTCCTAAGTTTTCCCCTTTGGTTGTTCTAAACTACAAGGATTCTCTTGTTCAGGAGCAAGGTATGGTGAAAGGAGGAGAAGAGGTAGCGCTAGTTCAAAGTGGCAGACAGCCAATCTGGAGGTCCCAATCCACTCATAATATTCAGGTCAGGAAAGTTTAGATGAAACAAATGGAAAGCTGGACAAAAGAGTTACTAGAAAATATTGGAACTATTTTGTTGGCTTCTGGGAGTAATCTACTGATGTACTTAAGCAATTTTCCCTGTCTAGGGATAGTTGTATTTATATTCAGTTGGACTGTTTCTGATAATTTAAAGCTTCAATTTGATGGCAAATAGAAAAGGCTGAGAAGGCTGTACTTGATATTTTGTTGGAAGTCTCGTAATTAATTCATTACATTTTGTCGATTATTAAAATTTGGAGCTTCCAATCCCACTAGTTTAGATGGGGTCTTGAACAACCATGGGTTATGGGGAATTGAACTGGAAAGTGACAAGCCAGTATCCAAAGATCCGAATATAACCTAATTGACTTTCACATTCTTCAAAATGATTGCGCATGGCACAGAGAATGCTCCCCCATAAATAAATTTTCAAAAATACAAATAATTGAATATGTAGTTCTAAAATATACAAATAATCAAATATCAGTCCTTTGTTACCAAAAAAAAAAAAGGTCCTTAGTCTGTGTTTTGGAGAACTTAGGCTGTACACATTCCTTTTCTGAATGAATTAAATGGGGTTTCGCGGTTCTAATTCCAGTCAATTCGTTATTAGTCTTTTGTTTTGGAATCGTTGGCAAATTCATTCTAAAACCGTCTCGTTTCATTTAGTAATCGATCAATCCCGACTTGGCTCCTGTCCAGCACCCTGCCTGGGTTGCATATGCAGTGCTGGACAGAGTGAAACGTGAAAAGACCACTTCACCCTTGCTCCACTTTGTCCAGCGCTGTACATGCAGCCCAAGCAGGGTGCTGGACAAAATCAACTCTCAAAACTGTTCCATGTAGTAATAAGATTTTAATTGGTCGATTCGGGTATGATTCCAGATTCTAGTCCCAAATTAACACCCTTAACCCCAATTGCTAAGACCCTTGAAGTTTGAAGGAACTTAGAGGAGACATTGAGAGGAAAGGTGAAAATGGAAGAAAAACAAAAGGTTTACAATGCTTTCAAGCGACGAGTTTCTTGAAAGCCTCAGAACCCTCCTCTCGAAAGCGAATCAATGACGGCAATCCATAGATTCACCTGTAAAAGCAGTGGCAAAAGTTACAAAAATAAAAGCTTGAATACCACTTGTAAATAGTACCAAGCCGCCAAGCACGACTACCTTACCTTCATTTAAGAGCATATTTTTAGTTTGCAGTTTCAAAATTCAGGATCTTCTATTACACGGATTTCTTGAAGAACAAAGTTGCACTCATCCATAAATCAATTACGGGTACAAACCCACTACAGAATTTTCATTTTGTATCCCCGCAAAGATCCCAATGGATATCATGGGGAATTTTTACTTGATCCTATAAAGGGGGAGTGGTTTTCTAGTGCCCATGCGCTTGCAAAGCCTTTCATAGCCTAGCACCAGGAGCACCACCAAAAGAAAAGATTACGTTTTCTACTTAAAAAATATAATCTAATTTATCCGACAGAAATTTTAGTGTACACATACACAGAATAACTTAAAGTTGGTGTTAATGGAGCCGAGAGATGGTCCCGGTAACCACAAAAACCATCGATAGTAAGTGCATGCACTTCTGTCACCACGCCATGTCCAGCCATAAAAAGGTAAAAAGTGACACCAACAGCGCCACTGTAGGCTTAAAAGTGATAGATAATCCAATGTAAAATTATAAAAAAAATAAATAAATAAAAAAAAAAAATCCATGGCAACCAAGGTTCAAATAATCGATGTCGGTATGTTCTTGGCCGATATTGATACAATACTGATACGGATCAGGTGGTATCGATCCTTACGGGCAATCAATACTGTTTTGGGCCTTTTGGCTGAACTGATTCACTTTTTGGCCGATACACCCATCTGTTTTGGTATCAGCTCTAGTGATACTGATACAGCTTTACGAAACATGTTTGCAACTTGGGGAAGCCAAAACTTTGGATTTATGTTGGCTCTTCACACCCATCAGAGTGGGAAGTTGAAACGCCTAATAACAAGAAGGCATTTCCACAAAGGATACAACTATGGCCATTAAAAATTAAAGCATCTTAACACACATACTGACCAGAAAACTTTGAAAATAAATACTAAGTATTCACATGAACCTGCACATAGCATTATATATATTTACAGCAGAAAACCTAACTATAATTACTCCTTTTCCCTTATTCTATCTCAAGGGTGTAAGACGAATCACTTCTAACTGCGAAATCAATGAACGAGAAAAATATTATTTTTCTCATCTGGAACAGAAACTTGCTAAACTAATAGTACAGAGACTCAAACAAGTACATACCTTGTCAGAAACCAAATCAAACACAAGGGCAGCTAGTCAGTGACACCTATTAGGCTTCATTGCTCTCATTCACTTCATCCAGTCAGGAACCATCTTAGATTTCCCCGGCTCAGATGGACCACCAACTACCTGACTTTCACTGGCAGGAGTCGAACCTGAACCACTTGTTAACATTGCCATCAGACTTCCCCCATGTACCCTACCTTCCGGCAGCGAAACTGGACCTGGTGGCAGCCCTGCTTCCGCTGGAGGAAAATGAACCTGTGGTGGTAATTGCACTGCTATTGCTGGATGTCCATAACCATTTGAATCAAAACCACTCCAGCCTGCAAAAGTCCCTCCACTGCTGCTCATATTCATGACATCAACATGCATATCTTCAGTTACCACCTCTTTCATCTTCTCAGGTTTGCTAGGCTTTGGTTCTTGGACTGCAAGCCCCAGTGTTCCAACCCCATGCACCCGCCTGTCCTGCACTAGGGCACTATGGGCAGCACATAGACCGGTCTTTCCCCGAGCAAACCGGTCACACAGAGCACCTTGGCCAGCAAATTCAAAATTTGGTTGGCCCCATGAGCACCGCTTACCTCCACCATGCGCCTTGCAGAAGTCAGTGCTGCCTTGAGCACTCTTCCTGCATCCTTCAAATTTGCATCTTTTGCCCCCACCATGACGAACACAGTAGTCTGTCCGCCCCCTAGCACTCTTGGTGCACTCTGGCACAGCACATCTCTTGCCACCTCCATGAGCAACACAAAAAAGGGTGCCTCCATGCACACTTTTTGGACACATTCCACCTCCTTGGAATGAACACCTCTTTCCTCCACCATGGCCCTTGCAGAAAGCTGTGCTCCCTTCTGCGCCCTTCGTACATCCTAAAACTGTGCACCTCTTGCCGCCACCATGAGCCTTGCAGAACATTGTGCTCCCCTGAGCACCTTTTGAGCATGCTGGAAACCGGCAGCGGCGTCCACCTCCATGAGATATGCAGAGACCAGAGAAGCCTTCTGCACTCTTTGTGCAATTCTCTTGCTGGCACCGCCTGCCACCTCCATGTCGGATGCACAAACCAGACTTCCCTCTTGCTGCTCGGGTGCAACCCTCATGACTGCACCGTCTTCCACCACCATGGGCAATACAATACTCAGTGCGGCCTTCAGCACTCTTTGTGCACCCAAGATATTGACAACGGCGACCACCACCATGGGCCTTGCAGTAAACAGTACGGCCCTCAGCTCCCTTCTGACAGCCAGCTTTCTGACACCTCCTGCCACCACCATGGGCAATACAAAGGCCAGATGCACCTCTGGCTCCCTTTCCACATCCTGCAAACTGACAGGTCTTTGTGCTACTACTGCGATGCTGTTGCTGCTGAGTAACCCCAGAAGTACAGGTGACTGAGCTTTTTTGACTGGTTATCATCGTTGTTGAAAGGTCTGGAATGACAGGAACTGAATCTGTTTTGTGGGGTATGGGCAACTGGTTTTGAATCAAGCTAGTCTCTTCACCATGCACAAAATGCAATGGAAGTATGGCATTTCCTAGTTTCCATCGAGATGATGTCGATCCTTCATCCACAAGTGGGCCGGTGCTAGCCATCAATGGCATCTCAAAGTTGTTTTGGGATGGGGTAGAGCCAGGAGTGACACTGGTGATATCAGATTCAGCAGGCCCAGTCGAAAGACTTAATTCCAGGTCAAATTTGGGTCTTACTTCCAGTGGCTTCAAAGTAGCACCAGCTGGTTTCTTTGGGCCTCGTGCTTTCTCATTACCAAGATGGAGATCAAAATCTAGGCCAATATCCATTGATGACTCCTCCTCGTTTTCTTTTGCTGAAGACATGGTTGTGCAAGCAGTCGCTGAACTTCCCTTGCTCTCAGAAGAACTCGGTGAACAACCTAACCCAAGAACCAGCAAAGAACCATCCTCAAAGCCAACGGATCCATCAATTGCACTCCATTTCCTCTTGGTTCCCTTTGAGGCAAAGTAAGGGAAAGTGACACCAGGTGAATCAAGCCGTAAGATAGTGTCTGCACAATAATCAGCTCCAATTCCTCCAAAATTATTCATTTTCCTTAGATTCTCAAATGCATTTGAGGAAGGGTTAGCAGAAAAACCCAAATGTCGAAACCTTGCATCCATTTGGTATCGGCTGAAAACACAATACCCTTATCCAGACCAAACTCCGATGTGAAAAAATTTAAAAGAAAAAAGCTGACTGCCTGACTTCCGGGGCAAAAAATAACAAAGAACAAAACTAAGCTACTCTCTGAAAGAGTACATCCCACCCCCACTTACAAACCCTGAGGTATCACAGCGATCCATTTTTTTTGGATTAGTTTTTCTTGGTTGGGGGGAGGAGTTGGGACTTTGCCTAGTCAGCAGAAGCAGCTGAAGAATCCACAAGGAATCAAATGTCTCACCATAGCATCACAAATGCCAACATCCTGTTCCAACAAAAGAAAAACCATTAGGAAAACAAAATGGCAGCGTGGAAAAATCACGAGTAGGTTTAGAAATGGGACCATGATCTTGAATGTCAATTTCAGAATTTATTCAATCACCAAAATTTTGGAAATGGGCCTAGCATAACAAAGACTAGGAACGGCCTCTCCGCTGTGAGACATGATGATTCAACAAAAATTTTTAGGCCCGGTACTATTTGTCAAGAAAATTGTCTTTGACGAAGAGTGCAGTTCAATAAAAGGATTAGATGATCGGATACAAAACAATCATCCACAATTTATACTAACTTTTAATGCGACAAATTGTTGCATTTAGAAAAAGAAAGAAGACGAATGAGAGATCAAACTGTGAACTCATCAGCTCTTTGACACAAATGGCTACTAAATTTAGTTCAGGCTATTGTAGTTGATATGTAACATTCATTTCAATCCTCCCAAATACACATTCTAAACAAATTTGAACACAGTTACTGGTTAATGTAGTCATGCTGATAAACAATTAATGCCCACTCCTCTTTTTCCCATGCACTATTTCCAAGATGTTTCCAACGGCTACATTCCAACGACTACTTCTCCCTTCTCCTATATATATTTGTATTGTGAAGTATTGAAAAAAAAAAAGAAGAAGAATTTGAGTCCCCATTTGAGTTTTAGGTCTTCTTGTGGTTGAGTGAGTCCCCAAGAAACCCTAGAGTTAAGTGGTCCTCTTTGACCCTCGAAATTTCGACAATAAAACTCTTCTATCTTTTCAAGTTTATTTTGAGCTGCATCAGTGGTCTAAGTATCTGACTTACACAACACAAAAAACAGATTGTCGTTCAGCAGCAGGTTCTTCTTAAGATTGGACGTTTGAGAATATAGGAATTCTTGTTTCACCTCTTGGGCATGCTAATGCAGGAGCATCATAGGATCCACACTGTGCAGCCAGGATTTGCTCCACAGAGTATAGGACCAATTTTTGTATACAAGTTCATCAATGTGATTTTATTGACATCTGCATGAGGGTTGAATAGTAGGTCACATAGGGTTCTTTAACTGTCCAATATTTTTATTGTAAAATTATCAGGTAGTCGACGCCTTGTTTGAGTCGATTATGTTAAAATATTTTATTGTCCAGCCATCCTATGCATGGGCTACAATCCTTGAAGTTAGGAGTTAGTTGACTAATGTTACAGGAAGTCTAGAGTTCAAATAGGAATTCTGATTTCCTATTATCAATAAGTAATCACCCCCCTTTACGACCGAATTAAAATAAAAAATATTGATTGGTTATACTTATTGCCTGAAAGTTGCAATGTTTGGCTGAATTTCTTACCTGCAGGCTGATCTGATCAACCTGCATCACATGCTAAAGGTGTCAAGCAAACACAGGGCAGCTCTACATAAAATCTAACAAGGTTGAACCATTCCCTTGTCATGCTTGTGGAGAAAGTACAGATAACAGATTCTTCTAATGAGAATGTACTTCTGCCATACTAGAAGAGTATAAAAAAGAAATTTCATCTGCATGTATCTCATTAATCATCAATGCATTTAACAACATTCAAACAATAAACTTCAGCGAGTTCAATCACTTCATTCCAGAAGAGCTAAACCGGATGTGTATATCAACGTCTTTTTATGTGAAAGAGAAAGCAAAATATATTTGTACCCAAACAAAGAAGGGAAGCTGACAACATAAAAAGCATTCCCACCATTTCATTCTTCTGTTTCATTTTTTAACCCTCACAGGAGGAAGGGGGAATGAAGGGGAGGGGGTATTGAAGTATCATATGAGGCAAGGATAGTTGACTGCTACTCCCACTCCTAATAAAGAAGCAGCACAGATCATCCCAAAGGTGTAAACACACAATACAGCTAATATCCATGTAAGGGAAGGCTACATGAACCAGGTTGGGGAAAAGGACATCCTCTGTACTGCATGGCATAATGGAATGAAATTCAGATATATTTAGGGGTATGGATACCAATCAATAATTTCTCCTAATAGATATCCTAGGACCAAAATTGACACGGTATGGAAATCCTACAGAAAAGAATTAAGTCAGACAATAATGTGTCTTTTGGGAGTCGACTCATCAGAAATACCTATTAAACGGTGGCTTCCAACACACTGTACACAAGAAGTATCAATATGATGCATGCAGAAAACTTTAGAGTACAATACCGGATGAGTAACTCTAGGGTTCCTCAAACAATAGCATAGTTGTAAGAATTTTATAAATTCTTTACACAAAGGTTTGTAAGATTGCCAGATAAGCAATCTTGTTATGAGAGAGAGAGAGAGCAGTACACCCGAGTTGAAGGAAGTAGATCATAATACAAGCACAGAGCATGACATCTCATGTGCAATCAAACAGTAAGGAGACGCACCAAACCTTAATGAGAAAAAAGTACAGGACAGATTTTGAGCCTCTAAGAACAATATCAGAACCAATCATTAAATGTCAAAGGGATTTTGTTGAACCTCCATTAAACTAATCATACATATGAAGCACAGCAGAAAAATTGGAGGATCTGTACCTTCCAAACAGGTGACAATGGCTGGACAAGACAAAGGTAATGGTTGGGAGTAAGTTTCAATTTGTCCAATTAATGGTTATCAAGTTCCAAGATCGGCAGCCCAAGGTTCACCAAGGATGATGAGGAATCTTATCATATATTTCTCCTATATGATCATATGTCACAAGTGAAACACTTAAGTCTTGGGTCAGTGGCACTCAACAGTACAATAAGGAACTCAACCCTCCCTCCTAATTGCTGCAAATTGGGATTATCACAGCTGCAATAAACAAACCCGAACTACAGCTACTAGTGCTTGAGAATCATAGAGGAACTGATCCCTCAAGAAATTAAGAGCTACACAGCCGAAATGTAGATGATGCAAGAAACAAACTTGAAAATGCCATCCAGATTTGCCTATCGAAAAAAGAAAATAGGAAAAAAAAAAATCCATCCAGACCTCATATGGATAAATCAAGAGTACTTGTATACAAAGGATGAAAGCCCTACCAAAGTAACAAAAAGCAAGATGCAGAAAAGAAAAGGGAGAAGTTATAACATACCACCAATTTCTATTCCCAGGAACAGCACAACGAATTGATATAGGTGAGGCAATGAATTGTCACACCAGAAAACCTTTTAAGTTGTTGAAAATCTAAATGATCTGAAAAAAAAGAAGGAAAAACCAATTTTAGATGTAAAACAACAGGAAAATCTAAATAAAAAAGTGCAAGGGTTGACAGATTAAGATAGCAGGGGAACTAGTTTACAATGACAACAATAAATAACTGTAGATGTATCTGTTATTCATGTCACAGGATGAAAACAAAGGTAGAATTGATTGGGAGAAACTTATTATTTATAGGAATTGATAAAACCGATGAAAAGTTCCAGCTCCCTCACTGTTATCTACAAAAGCATAAAATAAATAATGAGGTTCAATTAACTAATAAGTAGTGAACGGATCCAGAAGACAAAAATCCACAGATTACAAATCAAATCGAGGAAATGAGGGAGGGAGGGAATGGAGGAAAGTGGATAGGAAAGCATGGAAATACTAGAAAAAGGAATTATTTGCACAAAAGAAAGGGGGAGGGGAGGGAAGAGTGGAGAAGGGACCTATAACCAAACTTCTTAAGCTGTAGAGTGTCATGGCCTGAGTACTGAATCAAATGATCCTACTTTCTGAATACTCGTCATCCCAAACATGAAGCACAAGATGTCCTGGGATCAAGAGTATCAGGAGTCAGGACAAAAAACCAAGACGATGGACGGAGGAACCACTTATTTCTCGAACTAATTCACATCGAAACACCACAAATTCTTCAGAAAGTCTAATTAAAACCATCAGCGGTGAAACCTCAATCATATTTCGATTTTGAAAGACTAGATGGAAGGGAAAAGCCTATTAAAACTATTAAAAGAGAGAAATCTCAACCAGAGACACCAGAAGAATCGATGCATGCACTCCTGGCATTGAGAAATCAGAATTTCAATAAACTTCAATAATACATCGACTGAGAGACTTATTTTTTCAAGTTAAATCACACCGAATTACACAACCTCTTTCAAAGAATTCACTCAAAAACTGTGGAAAGAGTGAAGCACCAAAACAGGTACAATTACGAAATCAATAATGGAAAATTCAACAAGAAACTTAAAAATGGAACTATGACGATAAGAGTTTAATTCAAAATCAAACATTTACCTATCTACACAAAAAAAAGAGAAAAACTTCTCTGTAGATTCGATTGAAAACGAAGTGCTCCTAAGAAATCAACACCATAAATCTAATGCCTTCTAACAAAGCTTACAAGCTTGAGTAAGAAAATCAGATCTTAAATAAGGCAAAAATCGAATAAATCACAGTCGAAAGAACAACTATACCTCAAAGCATTGTGTTCTTCAGCTCGAACTCACACATGATCTACCGAAGAAAATGAATCTATAGATAATGAAATCAGGGTTCCCAAATGCCGGAACAAACAAGGGAGAGAAGAGGGAAGATGAGCGGAGGAGACAGAAAAAAGTAAATAAGAAGGTGTGGCAACGCGGGGGCGAAATAAGAACAAAGAGCGTCCGTTAAGAAGAACGCTGTGCGTTCAAAGTTTAAAGAAACTTTACAATAAGGACACACGGTCACTACTCACTACCGCTCGCCATGTGTTGGACGGCTGGATGATCGAATAGGAGGGGCCATCGCGTGGTGATACGATGGGGTGAAACGCGATACCGCCACGTCATCCATGACGTGAGATATTCCACGTAGGCAAATTTGCTAGTCACCGTTCATGGTGCGCCGGATAAGGTCGTCATCCACGTGGTTGACTTTGATTCGCTAGTGGACTTCAGTTACCTTGGGAGTTAGGACTCGTTTACAATGGCGGGGTTTGTTTTTGGCTTCTCGGCAAAACAAAACCAACCGAAACAATACAAAGATAGACATCGATATCAAGACTAGAAGGAGAAATCCTTCTTTAAGGTTTGGCCATGAAATAGATAGAGGGAGACCTTAGCGATGGAACATGTGGGCTAGGGGTGTCAATGCCAGGCCCGCACCTGCAGACCCGATCCCACCCGGCCGTTTAAAGACCGAACCGGCCCGACCCGTTTATAAACGGTCGTTCCCGGTGCTGGAAGTAACACCGTCGGGTGTCCGACCGACCCGCCCGTTTAAAGACCCGACCGAGCCCGACCCCCTTTGCCCCGTTTAAACCCGACCCCCTAAGCCCGATTATTATTACCTATTCTACCCCCAACCCCAGAGAAAATTCCCAAACGTATACACGTTCCAACTTCCAACTCCCTAACAAGTAACAACCCAGGTAACCTAACCTTCCTAAATGACTAACCATTAACCCTAATTATTTACCAAAAAAAAAAACCATTAACCCTAACTAACCTTCCAAATTCCACCTCTTTTTTTTTTTTTTTTTTTTTTTTTCTATTCAATCTCACAAAATCAAAATTTCAGTCTTTGAGTCTCACACAGTCACACGGCAAAATTGCACTTCTTTTTTCTTTTTTTCTTATTTTTTTTTAAATAGGACATGGGACATGGGACATGGGACGTTATAGTTTGTGGACATGGGAAATGGGACTGATATTACTTTTCACACCGTTTAGTGCCCGTTTAGGCCCGTCTAGGCCCGACCGAGACCGACCGAACCCGACCGATTGACACCCCTAATGTGGGCTGTGGCTGTGGCCGTTACTGGCAAGGCTGCCTTTGTAACTAACTAGCAAAGCAACTCTCTTGCGAAAAAGAAACATATGGGTCCCATTTGGATGCCTAAGTTTAGAATCAACATAAATGGATCCCATATGGGTTCTATGTGGATGATACCATTATTCAGAATCTCATTGGTGTATTACGTTGAAATTTCTTTTTTCTTTCGGTAGACTTAGTAGCGTTATTGGGAACCCTTATACTCAATTCTATTACTTACTTCAAGAAGAAGACTCATAAATAGGACACGCTCTGATGGTTTCAAAACCTGCATGCTACACTTAACATTGGATTGGAATATTTGGATTTCCAAATTAATGAAAAGACACATAGGATGTGACATTGAGGAAAAGCTCAAAGTCTAAAACCATTAAGATAGGTCAACACGATTGAATCATGAAGTTTTCTTTCACCACACGATGAAGAGAGAATGGGTTCTAGTGGTTGGATTAAAATTCTAGAATAGTAATGAAAACCATTGAACTATTCTGGACAATTATTTAAAAATCACACGATTTTTTAAGAGGGCAATCTTTGGTTAGATTAGACCAACGAAATAGGCGGTTTTGGTTTGTCCGGTCCAACCACCAATTCAGTCTAATTTTTTAAAATTTTGTTATAACATATTAATATTAAGGTAATTTTAGGTTAATGAGACATATTGGATCATACATGTTTATGTGATATGAATTGTCTTAGTTAAAAATTAACTGGAAAGTCTTAAATTTAAAAACTAATGCATGGAAATACATAAATCAAAATATGAAGCTATACATTTCATCAATATCAAGGTTTTATATATGAATAACATTTATTAATACGAAAAACCAAAGAAGTAAAAGCAAGGGGAATGCTCCAAGGACTGCAAACAACAAGAGAATTGGAAACCACAATCGTGAACATTTAGATTGGTTGAGACTGGAGTCACTAGATCGAGCAGAGTATAAGGGACTCTGGCCATGGGAGATCTTCAAATTACTTATGGACGTTAGTATCTTAAAACATGACTTTCTTTCCTTGTTTTTTAATCTAGTTGTTTTTATATACCAGAAAAAAAATGTAATAGGAAAATTGCACTACAAGAAATTCTATTTTTGCCGAAGGTTAGAAAAATGGTTCGTAGCCAAATATCATTTTCTACGATGGTTAATATAGTATCGTAGCAAAATATTATTTTCCGCGATGGTTCTTAAGTATCCGCCGTGGAAACTCTAATTCGGCGACGGCGTATATTTTCCCGTCATGAAAAATATATTTATAATGACAGTACTACAAAGTCTGTCGTGGAAAATAGAATCTTAACGACAGTAACAATACTACGTCATCGATTAAATATTTATAACAACAGTATAAATATTACCGTCGCAGAAAATGGAATCTTAACGACAATAATAATATTACGTCGTGGATTAAATATTTATAACGATGGCATAATATTACCGTCACGGAAAATATATATATATATATTTAATGACAGTACTAGAAATACCGTCGTAGAAAATATCATCATAACGACGATCGTAAAGATACCGTCGCTAGATTGCCTTAAATTTTTGGCGGGTTACCTTAGTTTCCAGCTTCTCGCTTTTTCTTTTCCCATTCCTGCATGAAACATCTCTGTCTCTCTTCTCCTCTGTACCCGACCATCTCTACCCCATTCCCGCACGACGGAGAAGAGATCAGCGATCAAATTTGTCATATCATCAAATTTCTATCAACACACATCTTGTAATTCCCATGTTGCAGTTATTTCAGGTTGAGGGTCATTTTGGAAATTGTCTCCCTTGCTTAGATATGTCTACCGATTTCCTTCACCTTCAGAAGGAAGAATTCCTTCTTCATTGGTGAAGTAATCACTTGATTGGATTCTTCGGTCTCCGTTACACTCCCACCCTCTATTAACAAGTATAATTATCCTTCCTTAATGGAGTATGAGGGTAACGTTGGCAATGGTAAAGAGATTCCTCTTTTACCATAAATAAAGGAAAACTTGTATCTCAGGAAATTCTTCTTTTATCATATCTTTTAGAGGTTTTCCATCAACCAAATACGGTCCCGAATCCCAACCAATGAAAAAGAGAAATTCAGTTCCCATTTTGCAAATAAAAGCAAGCAGCTTCATTTTTGCCTCTTGTGTTATTATTGTAATGTTTACCATTTTTCTTTTACTTTTGTTAGAAAAAAACTTAAAACAAAAAAAAAAAGTTTTTTTTTTTAATATCCTTCTTTTGAATACTTGAATGGAAGGGTAAGAAAAGTAGGGAAGGGAAGATGGGTAAGAGAAGATGATAGCTGATAGCTATGGCATATTCTTCTCCACCATCGAAGCCTACTTTGAAGTTCTCTCTTTTTCTTACAGCGATATTAGTGGACTGGACAACCCCAACCCGATTTGCTTTATAATTCTAAGATCAGTGAGTATAGAACAGAACTTTTCAATTTGGGAAAAAGTATTCCACACAGCTAATGTATCATGTCTTCTTATAATGGGATTTTTTTAATAATTTTCTCTCTCTTTTCTTGACCAGGTGGACCCACATAGATGGTACTTTTCTGTATTATCATTGGCGTGGTCTAGGAGATTGACTATATGGACCCATATAAGTGATATTGTTCTTTATATTACTTTTGGTGGCGTGGTCGGGAAGATTCTCCCCACATTGGCGGCGTGGAGACCCTCTCTCTTTCAATTCATAGAGAATATATGTTTTACGATTCTGTTCTCAGTTGGCACATGCGTCTACTCCTCTATGCAAGTATTATATAAAGTGTGGAACAAAAAAATAACATAAAGTTGTTTTTTCGTATGTATTCTTAGAATAAATTCTGGGTATAATACGCATTATGAAATCCAATTTTTCTCTAGTTTTTTTCTTGGTGCCAAATGCATTCTAACCTTAGAATCCATTCCAAAAATGCGTAACAAACACTATATGGGTTATAGGTTATGGGTTATGAAAAAAAAAAATCTCCTTTTTTTTTTTTTAAAGCAAAAAATTTTGTGGTATAATAATGGATGGAGCTCATTGTTCTATAATAATTAGAATAGCATCTTTGATATGGAACATGGACCCTTATGATCTTGTTGGTGATAAAAAAAAAAAATAGGGTCATTCTATGATCTTTTTGGTTGTTTGGGCTAAAAGCCATATATGGTCCATCATTGAATTTGCTTGACATTCTGATAAGGGGCCTTCCTTCATTGGATGGTTGAGGGTTAAAGCTCATTTTATTTAGTGGTCAGCCGTTGGTGGAAAGATGCAATTCAGCACACATATTGGTAGACACAAGGACGGGAATAATAATTAATAAGGTTTGGAATACCTTTTATTTGTGTATGATGTGGTTTTAAGAGGTAATAGTTGGTTAAATTCCAACACATATCTAAAGTGTTATTATATCTATTTTATAACAAATGTAAAGGGTGTTTTAGAAAAATAAAAAAATAAAAACTATGTAAAGGGTATATAAAGATGGACTACGATTTTCTTCACCCAAAAAGAATCTCTTCCACTCCACTGGTGATGTGACCTATGATGGAATGGTCATAATGAAGGAATTCCTCCTTCTTGACTATTGGGCTCCTCTCCTTGGAGGACATCGCCCAATAAGTGCCCAATGAGGCATCTAAAGGTTGGGCTGTGCTGCACACATCTCGATGTATGTCCAATCAATCGTTAGGTCATGTGCTACACAGCCCAGCCTTTGGATGTCTCATTGGGCACTCATTGGGCGATGACCTTCAAGGAGAAGAGCCGAATCTCCTTCATGGTGGGTGAAAGGAAACTTAGTCCTATAAATTTCTTTTATGATACATGAAGATGATCCAATTTATCATCACCCATGGTAAATAAATAATCTTCTCAGCAAACTTTGTGAGATATTTACTGAAAAGGGGAGGGTTCCCTCCAACGCTCGTGTGCAATTTCTGGCATTTGAGGGGGAGGGGATATTATGGGAACCTTGAAAATAGGGGGGTAATTAGGACATTTTAAGGGGGAGGGTGAACGGTGATCTACGTGGGGAGGGGGGGCCTGCGTGCATTTTCACCAAAAAACTGACATCATGAGGATGTTTTCCCCTTATTGAAAATATGTATTACAAGCATAGCAAATAAGTTATTTTGACATCCTTTAGAGGCAATATGATGTTCTCTGCACTGGGGCGCAGGTTGCGTCCAGACACATGGGGCGGTGTGGGGTGACCATTTCACCCATTCCCTGATTCCGCCATGTGTCTGGGCACACTCTGCCCTTTATAGTAATATTTGTTAAATATATATAGATGTGTTAATCTAAGATCGGCTTCTAGACGAAGTATACATTGTGCCAAAATGTGACATATCTTTTAGGCCTAAGGATTTACCCTTTTTTTTTTTTGGGTGAGAAAAAAATTTCAAGCCGCCAGTTGGGGATGTTTTCCTACACCCTCTCGCATTCTAGCTATGTAGATTGTGGATCCATACTGATACTTTCTCTCCTCCTTAACCATATGGTCTTTGTTGGAAACTGTTTCCCACATGATGAATAATGTAGGGTATTGGGAAACCTTCTCCCTTGATCTTTTTAAAGAAATGTTGCAAGGAACTCAAGCTCAAATTGGTAACTTTTGAATTTGAGCCCTTTGCTGTTCATATCCCTCCGCCCTCCTGAGTTGAGATGACAGGGAGGCAATCTAAAATGAGAAGTCCAATTATATATTGTTTTCTTTTAATGAACTAAAAAAAAATTTATGGGAGAAAGAACGCTACCTAGTTGCGTGTTGCACATGACCCCTATGCCCAGACACAGGGCCGTCGAAATGATCGCCGCACCCCATGGAAAGGCGAAAATTCCTGAGAGTGTGACAGTCATTTTGCATAGCCCTATGTCTAGGTGCAGGGGTCGTGCACTGCACACAACCAGGTAGCGTTCTCTTTTCCCAACTTTATTTTGAAAACTTGGAGAAGAGAAGCCACCAAACCAAGGAAAAGCAGCAACAGACACCCTCTATGGTGTCTTTGCTGATAGCGATTTTGATGCCAACGACGACTCTTTGAGGAAGTGACTAAAGAATTTTTCCAAGAAGTTTGATTTCACTAGGGATGTCAATTGGTCGGTGTCAGTTGGGCTTAATCGATCCCACTAATTTAAGCCCCACACCATTACTGTACTATTTAGTTAATCAAACCTCATAGGCTAGGCATGGAGACATTTATTCGGTTGGTCAGTTATCGATCCATATTCGGGGTCAAGTTGAATGGGCTAAAATCGACATTTAAATAGGCTAATTGGACAAACGGGTTGTAAACAAACCATAAATGAGTGGATCAAGCAATAACGGGCTAATCCGGATGCGAAAAAAGGGCTATAAACGGTTGAACTAGGTCAATTACCGATGTTGGTCAATTCTGCTCAAGCACCCATCAGGCTACATACCCGATTAATAATTGGTTTAGACCCAACACCAAACCGCATACTAACCGATGGATCCGGTTTCAAGTTTTTTATTGATCAGTTTTAATTAAGTCTAATTGGTGCGAGCCAACTTTTGACAATCCAAGATTTCACCAACCCTTGAAATTTGTAGTAGAGAAGGAGATATGTTTTGAGGTGTTAATTAGAGCAAAAAGCTGCTTTGCAGCCTTTGAACTAAAAGTCCCCCCTTCTTTTGAACTCGTAAAATTCGGATCTAGATACTCTACTGCCTAGTTGTCCGGTAGGACCGTGCTGTTCAGACACGGTGTTGCATGCAATGTCGACCCTACCCTTGCCCGAACACCTTGCCCGAGTGGGGGTAAGGCGATCCTTATGCGCAACATCGTGTCTGAGCAGCACGGTCCTGCCGAGTAGTTAGGCAGTAAAGGATCCAAATCTGTAAAATTCAATATCTTTTTAACAAAAATAAATAAAAATTCAGTATGTTCGGATGATCCAAACCATGTATATTGGTGACATAAAAATCGCAAGAGAAAAGAACAAAAATTAAACATATTTAGAGCCCAACCGCGTTCGAACCGGTGACCTCTTGATCTGCAGTCAAATGCTCTACCACTGAGCTATGGACCCTAGCATTGTTAAAGAAATATATAGAAAACTAAAATAATTTTATTATTTCTTTCTACGAGACATGTCACGTCGTAATCAACGTATAACCCTTATAACCGTTTCGCATAATGCCTAAATTTAAAATCGGATCTTTGCATTTGGATTTGTGGTCGTATATCTATGGGGAAAAGATTCTTTGAGCTACTGCGGTAGGGTACGGTAGCATTTCTGTGCCTTTCTCTTTCATCATCACATGAATGACATAACTGCCATTCTTTGATAAATACTATTTTGCCGCAACCTATTGGCTATGCTTGGATGCTCCCCTATCCTGCTTGCTAGGAGAACCCTCTCCTGTCTATGTGTGTGTGTGTGTGTGTGGAGGGGGGGGGGGGGGTGAGGGAGTGCGGCCTACGCCAGCGGATCGAGCTCCTGTCCCTCATATGACGATGTCCAGTGCACATCGTCCGGTTGGAGAGGCCTCGATCCACACGCCACTGCACCGGGATGCGTGTGGCGGTGTGGATCGGAGCTCTCCAGTCGAACGATGTGCGCTGGATACCGTCCGATGCACAAGTGCACTAGAGAGGAGCCGGATCCTACGCCAGCACTCCCATGAGTCTTATCTCTCTCTCTTCCCCATGTGAATTGGAAATTTGATACCATCATTAGCCTTGGGCCGGGCTTGGATATAGCAATTGGAAATTTGAATAGGACTTTCAAACCCACATGGAGCTTAGTTCTTGTAACCGCTGCCTCAACTCCAGCCCAAGCTTGAGCCCATACAAACCAGCCCAACATGATTGTTGCCCTCTCTAATCGAGATGACTCAATTCAGTCTTAAACCCCCTCCCCCCACCCTTTTTGTGCACACTATTCTCCCCTTACGTATTGATATCATATTGATCGGTATTAACGATGACTAAGACCGATACGATATTGATATGTATTGGTTGATACGATTAAAAAGTGATTTTTTATTAGAATTAGCCTGATACAGCCTATCCATGTCGGTATTAATATCAACAACGACCAATACCAGTACCGATACCGTGAATTAAATCCTTATAGGTAAAGAGGAGATAAGTCCAATTCCATGATGTGGCAATAACAAGCAGGAAAGATTGCAAAAATAAAGCTTCCATTAATTATTACTTTTGGCATAGAAATAATTAAAGGAGGACGAATAAAAAAGACAATAAAGCTTCCGTTAAAAAAAATTAAAAAAAAAAATCTTGAACACAAGAAAGATTGCAAAAATAATAAGAATCAAATTTTCCTTCACCCATGAAGTAGAGAAATCTCTTAACAAGCCCTTCGGCCTTAATTGAGATGCAAAACAGTTACCAACACTCGTACAAATTGATATCAACACGAAGACGGAAATAAACCTCTCCTTCAAAGGCATCTGTCATCACCGTCGCAATTCCACGTGTCATAAAAAAGTCACCAGTACCACCAATAACTGAAATGTCTCTAGTTTTGTTCATAAGGGGATCAGCTCCAGCAAAATTAATAGTACCCTTATGGTCAGTACTATTTAGAACAAAAGAAAAGCCCAACCAAGCCGTGAAGATTTCTTTCTTATCATAAAGATAGAAACCTTGGGCACGCCCTACTGGCTTGGAGTGAAGATTATTGTCTAGAGTGATTGGGTCATCAAATATGACCAAGTCACCAAAATGGTTCTGTCCGGCCAAAATGGTCTTGTTAGCCCACGCCGGTGCTCCCACGATCGCCGCCGTTGCATTCTTAGAGTTCTTGCCATTGTAAATGATGTCATGGAAGTAGAGGACCAAGCTCTTGCAAGGGTGGTGATGCTTGGTTTTCTTGCCAGGCATGGCAGAGGAAGGGGAGTGGAAGAGAAAGGCAAGGAAGAGGAGTGCAGTGAGTCTTTGGCCACCCATTGCAGAGAGAGAGAGAGAGAGAGAGAGATGGTTTGGCCTTTCTGACAGTATCAATATATAAGGATCTATAGTGCCACTACCCAGGTTGTTGAAACTTAACTTATAAGACATATTTATTTAACACAGTGTGGCTCTTGCTTTGGTCTACTTCTTTTTTGCCTTTTCTAATTTAAATATTTGGTTGGATGGGAAGCTAAAGTTTGCTTCCTTTACAATGCTAACTTTAATCATTTTGGTCGCTTGTGATCACTTCAACAGTTGCACTAAGGGATTTAAAAATGAATAATTGGGTGGTCACTTCTGTCCCATGTGAGGAATTGGAAGAATTGGAGGGGGCAACAAATTGGAGGGGATAATGATTCATTTAAAAATTGAGTTGGATTGGGGAAAATTATCTCCTCCAATTCACCCAGTGCATGTAATAAGGGGGTGGACCCGACCCGGACAGACATTATTACAGGTACTAGGGGAATTGGGCCGGGTAAGGAACTGAAAGGGACAAAGATCCGTTAGATTGGTCGATTCGATTGACTCAGATTGGACTGATTCTTATATGGAAACTAGGGTTATACACATGATTTTGGACCGATTCTGTCCCAGTTCCATGTTTTTAAAGCCTAGCTCCAGTACTCCTTTTCATGTCTAGCTCCCCTCTTTTATGCCCGAGTGAGAAATAAAGTGAGAGGATTTTTTTAAGGGAGAAAGAACGCTAACCAATTGCGCGCCTAGCATGGCTCCCACGCAAACAAAAACCGCCCTGCCGCCTGGAAATGACAGTCTTGCTCCAAAAGATTTCTGTCTTTTCATGGGGGCAAGGCAATCATTTCCAAACAATAGGGCGGTTTATGTATCTAAACATGGGAGCCACCCCAGGCGCACAATCGGTTAACGGTGTCTCACCCTTTTTTTTTAATTTACATCATATACATCTCACAGTCAAAGGCATGAAGTATTGGACCATGCTATATAACTTTACAACCCATATATTTAGTAGATAATTTCTATGGGCTCTGGTTGTAAATTGTAAGAGAAATAAATGAAAGAGAAGAAAAATTAAATAATAAAAGCTGAAATTTTTGTATCATTACCTAATGGTACTATGTAATTGTTAGGTACTTGATTGATACGTCAAAAGCTCCAAAGCTGATGGAATATGGTTGATCAAGAACCATGATCAATCCCAAACTGAAGTACATACAAAAAATTTGCTAAGAAGGCATTATTTCCAAGCGTCCGCACTCTCTGATTGAGTACTTTGATCTCCAACTCATAATGATATGTTATAACAAGTCCATTCAAATCCACTTCTGCTACATCGATATCCAACTCCCTCCGTCTTATCATCTCATGATTTAGAGTTGGAAGATCGAGGACCCCTTAACCTCCTTTGTCTGTAAGATAGTTTAAGAGGTTTTTTTCCTTTCCCTCCACTATTAGAAGACATGGTTGTTGGTGAGACAAGAGAGGTACTGCTAGAAAGTTTGGTGATGGTGCTAACCAACTCTCCATAGATGAATCGAAACAATGCACAAAAGCTATTGCTTTCAAGCTTAGGTGCTTTGCTTAGAGAAGGCCATTAGGCCTAGTTTCTTTTAATATCATTTTTTCTTTCGGTTAGTTGTTTCAAGTGATTAATTGACTTCTTGTCTGTGCTTTCCCTTGAATGGTTGATTCTTATTTTATGATTCCGGTTCAACCAGTGTCACAATGTCTAGGCGAGCCTTAGCTTCATTGTTCTTCTTCTTGAAAGAGCGTTCCTTTGGGCAATCCCCTTCAATCAATTTGATTCAACAAGGTGAATTCGAGTTCCCAACAGACATACCAAGAGGGTGAGGTACTCTCATAGCATCCGCCTCTACTATTACTTAAAAAAAAAAAAAAAGATTTCTTCTTCTTCAACAAATTTCTGTTTTGCTTTTTTTTTAACCCCCTATTATGAAGATACGATCAAACCTGGAATCTCAGATTTTTTTCATACAAAACCTCAAATCTTACTCGTAGTTCAGATTGGAATTTAAATTCGATTCGATTTTCCAGTCCAATTCTAAATTGACACCCTTAAGCTTATGTGTAATATAGATTTGTCTAGTGTTTTAAGTTTAAGGAAGCTTTGATATGAAACAGTAAATAGTTGAGAAGACATTGTATGCAAATATACCAATAGTGAAAAGAAATAGCGCAAAAGTAATTTTATCATCATCACACAGACCACAGGTCTCAAAAATTGCCTACAAAATGCTTTAACAAGAATCAAATTAACCCAAATTGAACACCTAACTCCCACCAACATCGCCACCAAATAGATTGGACCACAAACAAACCATGCCTTACAACTCTCAAACATAAATTAATTTCTGTTCTTTGCACCACCAAATAGATTGGACCACTAACAAATCACCTCCCAACCCTAACCCATCTTTTGTTCGGCTTTATCCTTATGGATCTGTTGCTTTAAGTCACTCTTTGCTTGTGGATTGGTAGGTTAAAATTACTAATTTTTTAGTTTTATCATTTGTTATTTTTTATTTTTAAATATCATGGTCCAAACAAACTTGAACTTCGTGCCCAACTCCCTACTGTAGGACACGTTCCAGGAAGGATTACCCCCATTCTGTCACGCACTAGGAATATTTGAAAGTCCCCCAGCATGCAAGGACCCAACAACCGTCCCTGCAACCATTTCAGCAACTGCCCTACCTTTATATAGCTAAGGGAGGCCTAAGGTATGATTCATTCACTCTTGAATAAAACTTACTACCCTCTCCATACTCTCTCTTCATCTTTTACTGTTGCACGGGTCTAATTTTGGCAGCGGAGAATCCTCTCTCAGGATCCGTTCCGGGTCTCTTTCTCATGCTCTTCACCTATTGCAAGTCTCCACGTCACCAACTCAGATTTCAACGACAACAGTTATCATATGATCTGATGTTGACTAGGTGTGCATGTGTGTAGGGACGTATGCGTGTGCCTAAGGGGTTGGGCTAAAGGTCCGAACACCCTTGTTAGCCGGGGAAAAAAAAGGGTAAGATGTCAAAATTGGTACATGAAGGCATCCCAGCAAGTCTAAGAGTTTTTCAATTGTAGGA
Organism: Telopea speciosissima; assembly: GCF_018873765.1. Taxonomy (NCBI): domain Eukaryota; kingdom Viridiplantae; phylum Streptophyta; class Magnoliopsida; order Proteales; family Proteaceae; genus Telopea; species Telopea speciosissima. The sequence goes on along the minus strand of NC_057921.1, from coordinate 64,928,415 downwards.
TTATTCCCAACGTAAATACTTCTTAATTGACCTTCTAATACACTATAATACTTCCAAAATTCGATCACGTTTGACTGACTTCCATTGAATTTTGCCGAATCTTAACACAAATTAAATTGAATCAATGGAGACCGTTCCCATACCCAACCATCCAAGGATTTGGATCTTTTGCTGCCGCTGCCCATGCGGCTAGCTCGTGCAGCCTTTCATAGGCAGACGTGCCCTATCCACGGATCCATGTGGGATCCATGCCCTGCTTGTGTGAGGCTGCACATTGGCCGCACATGCAGCGACAGCAAAGATTCAAGTCGCAATTGGTGTGATGGGATGAAGAAAGTCTTCAAGATTCAACATTTTTTTTGGGGGGGGGGGGGGGGTGGGAGTTTTTGCCTCGTCTTTCCTAATGTGTAATTCTTTTAATAATGCAAATATAATGAAATAAACATGGTAAGGTAATAGGTTTTTTTTTTTTTTTTTTTTTTTTTTTTGAGACTATCTTAATCAAAGGCCAGGGCCAACTACAGCTAAGAGAAGGAGGGAAGACTAAGACAAGCCAACAGATCTACTACTACTGAGGTGGGGGGAAGAAGAGAAATAGTGCCTTCATATGGCACAAATATGATCAGGAGGGTCAAATGCTCGAACCCATGACCTCCTAGAGGCAAACACTTCATCCGGCAACGGAGCTATCGACTGTTCACTAAGGGAACAGATTAGCAGACCCCTATTGTTACTTTCAAATCCAATTATTTATTCTTCCATCACTTGTCACATCTTCCTTATATCCATTAATAGTACGCACTTAACCAATAAATTTTTTTCAATTCTTTATGTTTCCACTTGGCAAACTTAGATGGATGCCATGTGTAATCTACAGTGCACCTATATCTGTGTTTTAGGTTTGCCACGTACCAATGCCGCCCCCTATTTCATTGAGAAACTTGTATCTCCAACCTTATATTTTTAATGGCTAAGGGATCCTAATGTATATGAAATATAAAATATATTAAAATGTTAGGCCAACCCGGGCTTACACATTCAAGCCCATACCTGGCCCTAATATTTTTGGGCTTTCATTGGGCTCAAGCCAACATGGGCCTAAGTTAAAATATGTTAACTTAGGCCCAACCCTAGATTGAGTGGGCCTACCGGTTCTGGATGGGCTAGGCTGAGCATGGTCATCCCTAACTCCACCACACTACTTCGATCTATTTCGTGAGAAACGTTAATACAAACATCTGTTCTTCATTTTGTGGTCTCCAACAAGCTCCTTACGTTTTACAACCCAAAAACAAAAAACAAGAAAACATATGCTTCCATGGCGTAAATAGCAAGTATGCCACGCCAAAGTTTATTCTAATTAGAAACTAGAGTGAGTGAACTAATCCATATTCAGACATTGCCCTTAATGGAAGAACTATATCCACTCTGATCATCATAATACTTATTCCAGAGCATCACACCTCCATACTTGGAGGAAGTCTTGATCACTGGAAGTATCTGAGAATTCATCACGTTTGCAGGAACAAATCCACTTCCTGCTGCCCTTGAAGCCGCCGGTAGCCCCATCAATATCTGGTTCGCCGGCACTGACGACGTCCATTTCCTCCAAGAACTCAGAAGATTGTTTACATTCCCTGAACTGTACTGGCAAGAAGGATTATTATAGAACTGAACCCAAACATAATCGAAAAGCCCAGTGTTAAGGGCAGTACCCAGATGACTATCAGGGTAGGGGCATTGCGGAGCCGCCGTCAAGTATACCTTCTTCCCCTGTTTACTGTACCCAGATAGATAACTCGCGAGAACGTCATAGTACTGAGTCGACCCGGTCTCAATGTCGAAATCTATGCCGTCCAAAACAGCGTTACCGAGTGGCCTCGACGATGAACTACCGCCAAGGAAGTTGTTCCAGAGGTAGTCGGCGACATTCTTGGCATCTGCAGAAGAGGAGAGTGAGTAACTACCAGAGCCACCACCGATTGAGAGCATAACTTTGATTCCTCTGTTTTGGCAGTTTCTTATGCCGTTGCTGACGGCGATGCAGCCACCGGAGGATGGGTTGCAGTGACCGGCGAGGTTCATCTGAGGAGTCTGGCCTTTGCCGAAGATGTAGAGGAAAGCTATGTTGACGAAAGCGTACTTTCCTGTTGCGCAAGTGTTTGTTAAGGTGTCTTCGTTTCCGTTCTGGCCCCAATAAGTGGCGATTCCACCAGCGAGAGAGCTACCCACAAGGGAGAGCACCATGAGCGTGAGGAAGAGAAGCAGGGCCGGTGTGAGACCTCGGCTTGCCATGACCACTAAACAGATTTTAACTTCTTCAAGAGAGAAACTTGAAATTGGATTGAAGAAACAATTTGAGAAAGGATCCCTTCTTATAGGAAGAGGAAGAAGGCCCAGACCCAGACCCCACGCCGCATGTTCTGGTCATTTTGAATGAGAAAATTGAGGGGACAGTCATTAGTGGCATGGCTGCGCCGAGACTTGGAGTCATTAGTGGCATGGCTGCGCCTAGACTTTGGAGTTTACTTCACTTTGACCCTTATCTATTACGGCATGGATTTTGTGACGGTCTTGACACTGAAGTCTATGAAATTTTGCTGCTATACTTAGAAGGGTATTTTAAAAAATTGACAACTTAGGAGGGTATTTATGAACACAGAGGGAAAGTAATTTATTCCATTTCCTTGGTTAGTAGTCTTATAGTGTAACAGCAAAATTTTGTTCTATCAACAAAATGTTACGGAAAATTACATGATTAGCTCTTTTTGGGTTTTCATTAATAAAACTGTCTACCTTATGTTTGAGTTAACAAAAATAGACAAAAACAAGTTAAGGTTTACAAAACTGGACAAAATAGTGTCTCTCCTTTCCACACTTACTTTTTTAGACATTTTTACCCCTATCATTGCCTTCTCGCCCAGGCATCCTCCGTTCCCTGCAACCCTACCCTTGTCCCAGTCACCGCCAATCTCCGCTACCTCAAGTAATAGAGGAAAAAAAAAAAGAGATTTTTTCAGAGGGGAACTGCCGAGGAAGGAAGGACTCACTGTTTTTGTCTAGTTTTGTAAAACTAAACTTATTTTTGTCTATTTTTGTTAACTCAGACATAGGGTAGACAGTTTTGTAAATGAAAACCCAAAAGTAGCTAATCATGTAATTTTCCCAAAATATTACAGCACAATTTTGTCCCTTAATTCCGTGTCTCGTGTCTCAACATTGATTTCAAAACTCGGAATTCGGATCTGGATTGGTACTGAATTAAAAATCGATAAGAATTGGTTCAAATATTCCATATTCCCCTAATTTTAGTTTTTGGAAACGAATTGGATCAAATAAGCCAATTCTAATCCATTTGAAATAGAATTGGTCGAAGTCAATTGTGATTTTTCCTGATCTAACGAGTGAATAATGTACAAAAAACCCTAGATGCTAGGAATATGCTAATTTTGAGGCCAATTCCAATTCAAATGAACTGATCTGATCTCGAAACCCTGATCTTAACTCTATGCCACGACATCATTGCATAGAGTTAAATGTTCAGAGCATGGAACTAAAACTTCAATATCAAGTCCGTCGACACAATCCCTACATTAGCTTTGATCCAAATAGATCAAAGGCAAACACAACCCATCGTTATGCCAAGTCATATTACTAACACAAATGGATCATCTACATGTACGTGTAGGTGAACATACATATGGGTGGCAACCACTTATCTTTTTTTTTTTCATAAATACCCCTCAATGGGTGTTTCCTCAATTTTCTCATTAGTCATCCCAAGATCGTAAATTCAAAATGACCAAAACAATGGGTGTATGGGCCGTCTGAGGAGGGTTCCTTTTTCACGATTGGATCCCATTTTTATAAAAACGGGCCTATTATTGAGACAAGATGAGTGGTCTATAACCTAGTGAACATCCAACGTAGAGGCAAAGTACGCTCCATCTCAATCATCTCGCATCTCGTTCAAGACTGTCTGATTCTGTTCTCTGCCTCAACGATCATGTGGCAGAAAATTATGTATTTGATTTGATAATCTTAGTAAGATATTATATTATTGTGTTTACTTGACCATGAAATATTACTACTTAGGATACCAATTTCATTTCTGACATTACCTATACTACATGACCCGACCATTGTACAATTTTTTGTTCTTTTTCACTTTTTCAATGGTCCAAATTGGACCAAGATGAGTTTCTCTCACCCACTGTTTTTTTTTATCTTTTTAGTTGACTTTTACTACAATTTTATTTCTGGCATTACCTATACTACATGACACCATTGTACAATTTTTGTCTTTCACTTTTTCAATGGTCCAAATTGGACCGATTCTTGGTTGATTTCATATTTTCGAATGATAAAAATAACTATTTAAATTATTTATCTGACACTTGATAGATCCAACGTTTTTACTTTGCCTATATCAAACCTAGGCAAAGAGAAAGGCTGTTGTGTCAGATTCGACAACGTAAAAATTTTAGCCAAACTTTGTAAACATAAATCTTAGAATTGTAAACCTAACAAATTGCCATTATTTGGGGTCAAAATGGAAACAAAGGCACCTTAACAAATCTACATTTATTAAAGGGTTGTTTACAATTACCATTTCAAAAATTTTTATATCTACTATTATTCCCTTAAAAATTTTCAAACAACTATTATCCTCTCCTGTTGTATACTAATAACTAATTAGCCCTCACGGTTATATTTTCGTAATGAAGAGGATTAGTCGTGACAATGTGTTATAGATTTCTAAGATCAAAATACCCTTTTGGGGTGGTAATTGTAAAAAAAAACCCCACCCCATCACCGGGCTCCTCCTCCTTCTTCTCCTTCTTCTTCTTCTTCCTCTGCAACCCCAAACCTTGTTTTCCCTACTTGAGGTCTTAACCCCATCACCGTCCCTTCTCCTCTTCCTCCTCCTCCTCCGTCAAACTCAAATGTGCAAATTTTTTTTTTTGGGGTCTGAAATCATAATATTAATTTCTGTTTGGACTCCGGACAATCTCTTTCTCTTCCCCGTGCATATCCAGCCGATATTGGGGCCTCAATAGATTAATATGCACAGGGAACGAAAGCCTCTGTTTTTTAACCGAGTGCTTCGTAGTTGAACTTGGTGGTTGCGAAAAAGATTTGTTTGTTTTATCGATTTGGGTTTTATTTTTAATCATGAAATACAAAACCCCTCACCGAATTTCTGGTTTTTTCTTTGTTTAATCCAACATTGGCGAGGGTGACAGTTTGGGTGTACAAGTTCCAGTTCCAAATTCACTTCGTTGTTCTAATTTTTTTGTATATCTCCATAAAAACATGTATACTTATTATATTATTTGCTCAAAAATCCAGTTGGTAGAATTTTGATAGTTGTGTCAACTGAATTTTCGTTTAATCATTCATAAAATGGAGAATCCACACAGAATTTCTTTATTAAAAGACAACGGTGATGAAAATCAAGTGATTGTATGACAAAGAGGGCTCGCGATGGGTAATTTCCTTGGCGAGTTTGTACTGCCTCTGCTGCTTTTAACAGGTATGCCATTTTGGTTCTGGGAAAGAATATTTCACCAAAAATACTACTGAGCACCGAACAATCACTCCAATGCCAACTGAGAGCACAAAGGGAAGGAGCAGAAACAGAGCTCTTTACCTTGTCATCCGAGCTCGAAGAGGCTTGAATAAACGTTTGAGGTCTGTATTTCTTCAAAGCAGGAGCGAATGGTTTGAGGTTCAAGAGAGAGAATCGAGAGTGAGAACCAAAGATAAGTAATGAAGAAGAAGAATAAGATCCAAGAGGTTCGATTGGTCGATTTGTGATGAATAGAGATTTACTAAACGAAGAAATAGATCTTCGGGAAAGAGATAAGCGAGACGAAGAGGGGACGAAGGTGGTGGGTGGAGAGTAGATTGCAAAGCTCTCCATGGTGAAGCGAGCTCAACTTCTCCGCTTCGTTACTTCGTCCACTGGAGCGGAACCTCCGAAGAGAATAGCGTCCAGATTGAACACGTCGTTCAATGCGAGGAGGGAGATTAAAGAGGTAGTTATTAAATTGGGATGGACCTTGTGTTACTGTGTAGACGCCATTTTTGGGTGGTATTCAATCTCAAAAAGGACACATATTCCTTTCCCCCATTACAGTAGGTGACCTCAAGTGGAGAAAAGAAGAATAAGAAGAAGAAGGAGAAGAAGGAGAAGGTGGAGGAGGAGAAGGGACGGTGATAGGGTGGGGTTTTTTTTACAATTACCATCCTAAAAAGGCATTTTGGTCCTAGAAAATTAGTGACAAGGGTACATTGTCACGATTAACTCTCTCCGTTACGGAAATGTAATGGTGGGGGTCACTTACTTATTAGTATGCAACAAGGAAGGGTAATAGTTGTTTGAAAGTTTTTAGGAGGGTAATAGTAAATATCAAAGTTTTTGAGATGGTAATTGGAAAAAACCCTTTATTAAAATGATAAAACAATCTTATCCTATAAGTTTTAGTTAATTTCAAAAAAGTTAAGATTCCTAATTTAGATTAGGGGTAAAAAGGGTAATTCTGGCTAGAAAACCCTGAATTTCTACTTTTTCAAATTTATAATAAGATTTCTGGAGGTTTATATCATCACTGTCAATACAGTTCCCAAAGTGACAAAATTCAGTGTCTATATTATATTAAATTAACAACCTATTTAATGTGAAAGGGCAAAAATCAATTTTTTCGCCAGATCCTCCGTTCTTATGTTTTTGGGATAAAAATCCTCTACAGCGGTCTCATCTACCAATGAGGTGCAGTGAGGGCCTCAGTGATTGCCACATGTCACTTTAAAAATCCAACCCACGGGATTGATTTGATCCATTTCAAGAATTGAGACCCACATAGCTTGCGGGTCGGAAATCCTCTCTCTCTCCTCTGCGCGTAGGGGACTAGTCTTAATTATTGTTCAACTCAGACTCAACCTTCCCCAGCCCAATCACATGTCGGTCACGGCTTGGGGTGTGCATCTTAGGCCTTGGGCTGGCCGTATTATCTCTCTCCTAGGGGATTAATCTTGATTCTTGACTCAGCCCGGCCCAATGTCAGGTTGGTTGTAATTAAGATACCCCAACCCAACTACGTGCTGGTTTAGGCTCGTGATGCACGTTTGAGACCTTGGTCCGGATATGGGCTTTCAATAGCCCAGACCCCAACTTGCCCGACTTGGAGCTCTAACTTGGACGTGGCCCATTCAAAAGTAAATATGGTAGGGCCCATATATCTCTCCCATTTTTTCCACTTGATTATTGTTTGCGATTTTCATTCTCTATGTGCATTGTTTAAGGTTCTCATATTTTTACAACAATGACATAAGACTCCAATCGTGTGGTCACAATGTCACATGATACGAGTGAGAAAACTTGCACCAACGAAAGATTCTGTGGGAAAAGAAAAAAATCTGAACCTAAAATGAGTAAACTAGGAATATTGAAATGATTCAATATACTTTGTTTAGATTAGCTTATAGTTTCATGTTATATACTTATGTTTTTTTTTGGTTCGAATGTTATATATGTACAACTTTCAAAAATGTTTTGTGTATGAACGGATTATACATATGTTTAAAACATATGTTTTATACAGACGTTTATTATACATATGTTTAGTTTTTAAGTACAAAATTAGGGATTTGGATCCTCTGCGGCCTAGGGATGAGTGGCCATCGTGTTGTGCTCAACTCACAGGCAGCCACATGGATTTGATGCAAATCCAATGGTTGGTAGACGAGCTCAGTTCAAAATTACCACTTAAAATTCAAAAATGGTAGGTCGCAGTCTACACTGTAGGCTAATTTTATTTTTTCACGATAGCAGACCCAAATTAAAAAATATCATTTGAATATTAAAATGAAATATACACGTTAAAGAGTCAATATAATATTAATAATCATGTAATACATAGTTAGGTCATCTCAATCAGATAATCAAGGGTTGATTCAATTTCTTAACGGTGATAGAAGCCCTCCCCCTTTGGAGATTTTCCACTTGGCAAAGGACATTCAGAACTTATCTTCTTTCTTTCTTTCTTCAATGTACGTTTGTTTACATTCCAAGGACTATCAACACAGTAGTTGATACCTTGGCTCGGAGGGCAGTGTCTCTGGAGTGTAAGACACTTTGGCTCAGCTCCACTCCTTGACTAGTCCAAGTTTGTAACAAGGACTCCTTGAGCCCATCACTCCTAAATGAAAAATTTTCTCTTTACCAAAAACAAAAAAATAAGCTCACTGATGGAACCCGAACTATTTAGTATTCGGATAGGCTTTGACCATGTTGCTAGTATGGGGTTGAAGATAAAAGTATGATGTTCAAATCAACAGTTCACTGATGTTCTTCCATCTCCAACTAAACTCCCTTGACCTTAGAATCTTGTTAAAGATTTGATCTATATTTCTGATAAAGCCCAAGAAATATGTTTTAATTCTCAAGTAGACACCTTTTGTATAGCTGTTGCTATGAACCTTGCTAGATATGCCTAAACTAAGAATACTGTATATTTCTCTAACTTATAGTAATATATTTTGTTTTTTAACCATAAAAATAAAAATATAAAAAAATAAAAATAAATAAAAAAAGCTAATTCACTATACTTGCATGTCCATTTTTAGGCAAGAAGAATGCTGCCCCGTGGCGTGGTGTGGGGCCAATGTGGGGATGCGATGGAGGCCCTATAATAGAAGACATTATCTCTCCCTCTACTTTTTTTGGTAGCAGCTTCTATCTTCTCTATGTCCCCTAAATTTCACTACGGCTGTGTTTGGTATCCAGGTCAATTTGCATTCTTGGATGATAAAAATAGTTTTTTTTAATTTATTGTCTGAGAATACGAAATCAACTTAGAATGCCACCAGGTGCCGCTGTGGCAGAGAGACGAATGCTCATACCTAAACAAGTAACATATTCGACTACGTCCTTAATGGAAGAACTATATCCACTCTGATCATCATAATACTTATTCCAGAGCATCACACCTCCATACTTGGAGGAAGTTTTGATCACTGGAAGTATCTGAGAATTCAACACGTTTGCAGGAACAAATCCACTTGCTGCTGCCCCTGAAGCCGCCGGTAGCCCCATCAATATCTGGTTCGCCGGCACTGACGACGTCCATGTCCTCCAAGAACTCAGAAGATTGTTTACATTCCCTAAACTGTACTGGCAAGAAGGATTATTATAGAACTGAACCCAAACATAATCGAAAAGCCCAGTGTTAAGGGCAGTACCCAGATGACTATCAGGGTAGGGGCATTGCGGAGCCGCCGTCAAGTATACCTTCTTCCCCTGTTTACTGTACCCAGATAGATAACTCGCGAGAACGTCATAGTACTGAGTCGACCCCGTCTCAATGTCGAAATCTATGCCGTCCAAAACAGCGTTACCGAGTGGCCTCGACGATGAACTACCGCCAAGGAAGTTGTTCCAGAGGTAGTCGGCGACATTCTTGGCATCTGCAGAAGAGGAGAGTGAGTAACTACCAGAGCCACCACCGATTGAGAGCATAACTTTGATTCCTCTGTTTTGGCAGTTTCTTATGCCGTTGCTGACGGCGATGCAACCACCGGAGGATGGGTTGCAGTGACCGGCGAGGTTCATCTGAGGAGTCTGGCCTTTGCCGAAGATGTAGAGGAAAGCTATGTTGACGAAAGCATACTTTCCTGTTGCGCAAGTGTTTGTTAAGGTGCCTTCGTTTCCGTTCTGGCCCCAATAAGTGGCGATTCCATCAGCGAGAGAGCTACCCACAAGGGAGAGCACCATGAGCGTGAGGAAGAGAAGCAGGGCCGGTGTGAGACCTCGGCTTGCCATGACCACTAGCAGATTTTAACTTCGTAAAGAAAGAAACTTGAAATTGGATTGAAGAAACAATTTGGAAAAGGATCCCTTCTTATAGGAGGAAGAAGGCCCAGAGCCCACGGTCCACGTTCTGGTCATTTTGAATTTTGCTGAGAAAATTGGAGTTTACTTGACTTTGACCCGTCCTTGTTACGGCAGGGATTTTGTGACGGTTTTGACCCTGAAGTCTATGAAATTTTGCTGTTACACCGTATTTTAAAAAATACAATAACCTAGGAGTGTATTTATGAATCCAGAGAAGAAGTAAATTATTCTATTTCCTTGGCTGCTAGCCTTGTAGTGTAACGGCAAAATTTTGTTCTATCAAAAAAATGTAACTACCCAATTTTATCCCTTAATTCCATGCCTCGTGTCTCAACCTTGATTTCAAAACTCAGAATCGGGTGGATTGGTAGTGAATTAAAAATCGATAAGAATCGGCTCGAATATTCCATAATCCCCTAATTTTAGTTTTTGGAAACGAATTGGATCGAATAGGTCAATTCTAAATTTCTAATCCATTTGAATTAGAATTGGTCAAGGCCAAACATGATTCTCCCTGATCCGACAAGTGAATCATGTACAAAAAACCCTAGATGCTAGGAATATGCTAATTTTGAGGCCAATCCCAATTCAAATCAACTGATCTGATCTCGAAACCTTGATCTTAACTCTATGCCACGACATCATTGCACAGAGTTAAATGTTCAGGGCATAGAACTAAAACTTCAATATCAAGACCGTCAACACAATCCGTACATTAGCTTTGATCCAAATGGATCAAAGACATACACAACCCATGGTTATTCCAAGCCATATTACTAATACAAATGGATCATCTGCACGTACGTGTAGGTGAACATACATATGGGTGGCAACCACTTGTCCTTTTTATTTCCATAAGTACCCCTCAATGGGTGTATCTCAATTTTCTCATTAGTTATCCTAAGATCGTGAATTCAAAATGACCAAAACAATGGGTGTATGGGCCGTCTGAGGAGGGTTCCTTTTTCACATTGGATCCCATTTGGGCCTATTATTGAGACAAGATGAGTGGTCTATAACCCTAGTGAATTTTGACCCTCAACAATCATGTGGCAGAAAATTATGCCAGATTTGCGTAGACTTGACCATGAAATATTACTACTTAGGATACCAATTTCATTTCTGACATTACCTATACTACATGACCCCGACCATTGTACAATTTTTTGTCTTTTCACTTTTTCAAATGGTCAAAATTGGCCCGAGTTTCTCTCACCCAGGGTTTTCTTTCTTTCTTTTCTTTTTTTTTTTTATTTTTTTTTTCTCTATTTCAATTTCATTTCTGGCATTACCAATACTACATTCTTGGTTGATTTTACATTCTCGGATAATAAAAAACAATTATTTAAACTATGGGAAACAGTTTTTTTGGTCGGGAGTGTGGCCTACGTCAGTATTCTCATATGTCTATCTCTCTCCTCCTTATAACAAGGGAGGGGAAGAGGTGTCTATTCAAATGGGGAGGACCACACTCCCGTACAGAGAACTTTCTCTCTTAAACTATTTATCTGATACTTGATAAACCCAATGTTTTTACTCTGCCTATATCAAACCCAGGCAAAGAGGAAGGCTGTTGTATTTGATTCGACATTGTAAGAATTTTAGCCAAACCTTTTAAACATAAATCTTAGAGTTGTAAACCTAACAAATTGCCCTTATTTGAGGCCAAAACGGAAATGATGGCACCTTAACAAATCTACATTTATTAAAATGATAAAACAATCTTATCCTATAAGTTTTAGTTAATTTCAAAAAGGTTAAGGTTCCCAAATTAAATTAGGGGTAAAAAGGATAATTTTGTCTAGAAAACCCTGAATTTTTACTATTGAAATTTATAATGAGATTCCTGGAGGTTCATATCATCACTCTCAATATAATTCCCGAGGTGACAAAATCCAGTGTCTACATTATACTAAATCAATAACCTATTTAATGTGAAAATTGCAAGACGAGATCCTCTATGCCTATGTTTTTGGGATAAAAACCCTCCATAGTGCCCTCATCTACCAATGAAATGCAGTGAGAGCCTCAGTGGTTGCCACATGTCACTTTAAAATCCAACCCATGGGATTGATTTGGCCCATTTCAAGAATTGAAACCCACACAGCTAGCGGGTAGGAAACCCTCTCTCTCCTCTGCACGTAGAGGACTATTCTTAATTATTGTTCAACTCAGGCTCAACCTCCTCCAGCCCAATCGCATGGGGTTCAAGGCTTGGGGTGTGCATCTGAGGCCTTGGGCTGGGCCGTATTATCTCTCTCCTAGGGGAGCAAATTTGATTCTTGATTCAGCCCGGCCCAATGTCAGGTTGGTTGTAATTTGGATACCCCAACCCAACTACGTGCTGATTCAGGCTTGTGATGCACATTTGAGACCTTGGGCCGGATCTAGGCTTTCAATAACCCAGACCCCCGACTTGGAGCTCTTACTTGGACGTGGCCCATTCCAAAGTAAATATGGTAGGGCCCATATATTTCTCCCATTTTTTCCACTTGATTGTTGTTTGCGATTTTTATTCTTTTTTTTTGTATTGTTTGATTGCAAAGGGAAGAGAAGGAAAAATTTTCAAACTAAAAATAGAAATTTTTATAATCATTACCCCATGTGATTGTATAAACTACTTAAATTTCTTACCATATCTAGTAAAGATACATTTTACATGTAATATTTATTTTACATTTTAAACCAAAGGGAAATGGATGCAAAGTAAAGTGAAATTTAATAACCAAATATGCAATGATTTGGAGTTAGATGTATTGTCACATGATTCCATATCACATAAGGTAATGATTAAAAAAATGCATTTTTTAACTATGAAAATTTCACTTCCTTTCCCTTTAATTCCCCTTGCAACCAAACGGAGCCAAGGTTCTCATTTATTTACAACATTGACATAAGACTCCAATCGTGGGGTCACATGATGCAAGTGAGAAAACTTGCTCCAACAAAAGATTCCCTGAAAAAACAAAAAAATCTGTACCTAGAATGAGTAAACTAGGAATAATTGAAATGATTCAATATACTTTGTTTACATTAGCTTATAGTTTCATGTTATATACTTACAACTTTCAAACTATGTTTTATGTATGAATTGATTAAACATATGTATAATAAACATATGTAGTAAAATGGTAGACTGATTTTTTGAGCAACAGGAAAAAGAGCCAAAGAGATACCTAAGATTATTGAATGTATCAATCATCATCGATACTGATATCAATATGTATCAACTGTATAATCCCTATTATTGGTAGGTTGAGTAAGCCAATTGATGATATCTAGACAATCAGTCCAGATGTTAATCGAGATGAATGCCTGGCCATGATCCTATCTATCGCAGTCTGAGTAGCAATCCTTTTATTTCTACTTTTTGTGCTGATTCAGTTTAATCAAAATCCGAACAAACACACAAAAAATTATTGTTATGAACAATAATAGCAGCCCATCCTGCTTCCCGTGTGTCTATTACAAAACTATCATCACAAATAATAGTCAAAGAATTCGATGGTATAATGGTAATTAATTCCCTAATAGAAGCACGGCTGTGTATTGACACTCATGGTTTTAGTGCATGGTATCAGGACGATTATCGGAGACATAGAAAATCGATACGATATCAATCTGAATCGGCTGTATCAAATAAAATTATCCCTTGATTTTCTTAAAAAATGAGTTTTCGGAATATTTTACCCCTTGTACGTATCATACTATCAATACAGTGTCGACACAGTATCAATATTGGTGATTAGCAAAACCGATACGTATTATCCGATACGGGCGATACGATACCGATATTTAAAACCATCTCACGTTACTGAATGACGTTATTTCTCTCTATTTTTATATTAAAAAATATCACATCTGTACGGTATCAGCTTACCCATATCGATAGGATCAGCTGATAACGATAAAGTTATATTATATGATATGAAATCTCTGATAAACGATTTTTTGGATCTGAGATTTCCTTTCACTTAATTTCACCTCACCTCACTTCACATCATCCATAAATAAATCAAAATAATTAAATTGATTGATACGACGGCTACAGCGGCAATTCTAAAGGACAATATGGTTTTGAGTTCTGACAACAACTCCTCCTCCATCTTTCTCCGGATTTTCCGCCGGTCCGACTCCTTCCCCTGGCGTACGATCACCTCAGTCAATGTAACATCCAAAGATTATTAATTTATTATCTTCATTTTTTTTTTGGGGTAAGATTATTATCTCCATAAATTATTATAATTAATTTCATTTTTCTTGTTTTAAAATCTCCATTTCTTCGTGCGTGCCCATGAAACCAGGGCGCACGGGCATGGTTAGTATAGTCCAACCCATTCCTTTTATTTTTTTCGTAAAAGTCCAACCCATTCCTGCGTACCTGTCGGACAGAATTTCTATCTAGAAAGTTGAAACCCGAAAAAATTTGAATGTTTTTTGTTTTTATTATATTTATTTCTTGCCAACCAACCAAACATAGCCTAAGCTTATGTTTGGAGGTCCAGAAAACAACAAAAAAAAAAAAAAAAAAAAAAAAAAAAGAAATAAAAATATGGTGATACAATGATTGACTTGATTGATTTTAGGGCTCATGTTCTTTGCGTTGCAGCGTAAGTTGCACCAGACACTTAAACCTGCCACTCAGAGTGGTAGGGTGATCACTGTGCCCACCCCCATGTGTCTGGGCACAGCCTGCACCCCCGGCACAGAGAACATTCTCCCTTGATTTTATGTGTTTTTTCCCCCTTTTAGGTAAGGTTTTTTTATGCTACATCAATTATGGTGTACGAAATGGGTGTAGGAAATCAGGTCAGTGGTTAATGAATTGATCTTGATTGATCGATTCATATTAGAATTGATCGAGCGGGATTGATCTTGATTCTAATCAATTCAGATTAGATCAATTCCAATTGAATCGATAGTTCCTAACAGCTACAAGCCAATGGATGAAAACTTATTTCTCTTCAAATAAGAATAGAATAAAACATCAACATGGATGAAGCCACAGAGGCAAGGTTAAACAACTAAATTTAAGACTAAGTACTAAAGTTAATCAATAGTTAGTTCAGATGGTTTCATCAAGAAAACTATAAATATCATTAAAAATTAAATTTAAATGATATTTAAAAAAAAAAAAACCCATGGTGGATATGGATGGTTCAACCTTACGAACCCCACAAGGGAGGGAGGATATTATGCGACCCACCTTAGATTTCAATGGCTTTTAGTTATGAAAGAGGAAAGCTTATGAGAAGTAGAAGTAATCTAAGGCTACTTCGAAACTCTTTGAATAGCAGAAACTCATAAAAAAGGCATGGTGGATGTGGATGTCTCAACCTTAATTATGAACCCCACAAGGGAGGGAGTATACAATCTGACCCGCCAAAGATTTCAATTGCTTTTAGTTATGAAAGAGGAAAGCTATATGACAAGTAGAAGGAAGGGATCTAAGCTTTGAATTGCACTATTAGATAATAAACATTAGCCAACAACTTGTCTTCCTTAGGAGTGCTATATGACAAGTAGAAGTACTCTAAGGCTCAAAAATCCATTCCATAGATTGGCCTAATACTCTTTGAAATGCACTTCGATTATAAACGGAAGTCAAAGACTTGTTTCCTTCCCATAACCGATTGCGTGGTTTTTGTGTCTAGACATAGGATCGTGGGTTTTTATCATTCAGCCCTCAGTGAATTCAAAAGTCCCATTCCAACTGATCCTCCTACAAGCATTCTCACTGGTGCCCCACACTGGTGCAAGTGCTACATGCCTAGACAACGATATCTTTCCCTTTACCTAATTACTAGGGTTTCATACTTGAAATTTGTCAAAAACTACTATGTGAAAGCAAAAGAAAACATCCTCAAGCACTACATACGGTTGGAACAAAGAAAGCAAATATGAAAAGGGTAGAGGTATCAATTTAAGATACAGGTGTTAATGTGGAGGCTGAACCGAATCAAATCGAAAAAATTGAAACCTTTGGTTGATTGTAGAAAAAACCCTTGTAATAATTTGGTTTCAGCATGAAAAACCTGTCAAAACTAATAAAACTGATATATTTTACAAGGCCAAATGTTCTCTGTGTCAGGGGCGCAGGCTGTGCCCAGACACATGGGGTGGGTGAAATGACCATCCTACCCCCTAAATGGCAGGCCCCTGTGTATGGGCGCAGGCTGCACTGTGGCACAAAGAACATCAGCCCATTTTACAATGTATTATATTTCTGGAATAAGGAACCGCACGATGCTAGTGTTTGGATACCTTGGCACACCTTCTTACATTCCACCTGTAGACCTCGCACCCTCTTTCTTCATTAAATGCCCACTCCTATTGGACGATTCATAATTAATTATTGATTTCATTTCGATCTAGCTTAATATTTGCTAAGGTGATTGATCCTCTTCAACCGAAACCAAACCGGACCATTTGTTTTTTTTTTTGGTAACACCAAACCGAACCATTTGACACCCTTAGAATTAAGGATGTAAATGGATCGAATTCGGTCGGATATTGTCATTATCTATTCGTATCCAATTATATTCAGATGGATTAGACATCTTTACTGTTTTGTTGATGAGGGTTAGGGTTGAGACTTGAGAGTTCAGCGACTACCCTTTCTTCTACTCTTCTTACTCTTTGATTTTTTTACGTTTCTATTTTTCATTTTATCTTGTATATATTTTAATAAATATGCTATTCCAAGTATCACAATACATAAAACTATATATATAAACCAATAGAAAATCTAGAAAAAGAATCACATTATCTTAACCTATAAAATTATAAAAATAAAAAAATTTAATCGGATAGACAGACACACAAAGATATTTTATTATTGTTGGAATTGCTAAACGAATTAGATAATAATCGATCAGATAGGGGGATTATCATATTTGTATCCAATTAATTTTCGGACGGATTTAGATTCTTCTAAACAAATACAAACGCAAATCGAATACGATATTTGAATATCCATTGACATCCTTACTTAGAGGATATATACTCCAATTTCTAATTCCCCAGCTACCAGCCACAGCTTAATATGATTGAAAAACAACTGTTTGGAAATGGGGTTTCTATAGAAGTATTGAAAGAAGAACAAATGACTCAGTGGCATTTGAATATCTGATGGATTGGCTGGAAAGAGTTGCCCAAGTGGAATGTCCACCATCACCCTCTCAGTGCATTCTCCATTGAAATGACAAACAGGACATAAAGTCCTATAAGTGAAAGTTCAACTCCAGTTGAGTTTTGAACTTAAGGGACTAGTAGTGGTGATTGTTTCACTTTAAGTCTCAGTCTCTTTTTCCACATTAGTGACTAGTGGAGGAAAACAAATGGTTACATACCCATAAGATTATTATATTATGTTATGCCTCTTTTTGATATTTGAATTAATGGAAAGACGAAGATTAAACCCAAATGCCATAATTTTAAATCGCCTTTGTAGGCGTAATTAAGTTTAATGAAGTATAATAATTCACTATTTGCCATTTGGCACTACCTTGATTAGTCCATTTGATAGAGGATCCCACATATATCTTTATGACAAAATTTTAGTCAAAGGAAACAAGGAAAATTAGTCAAACTCATATTTAAAATTTTAGCAAAGGGAAAAGGCTAGGTACGCCGCTAGTTGCCCATCATGTGTCATCCGCTCTCCTCCCCCTTCCCCTTTTGTGTCCACCTTTATGATTGGTGCATGCCATTAGCTTACCGAAAGCTGGTGGCATGCCCAACCCTCTCCTTTAATTAAATTACCGAAATGCCAACCAATAAAGATGAATATAAAATATAGGCAAGAGGATGCTAATCAATCGTGTAGCCCCTATACCAGTGCGACAGTAGCCGATGAAAGTGCGCACAAAGGCATTGGTTTGTATGTGATTTTCGATTTCACTGGGGGTTGAACAGTCTTTTTGTACACAAAGACATTGGTTTGTGTCTAGGCGCATGAACCACGTTAATCACACGACCAATTACCCTTTTTTTTTTTCTCATAAAATGTAAAATGGAATCTTTTGTAATTAATTCCACGGTCCTAAAAGTCATCTTTTGGGATTGGTGTGTGTAGGGGTGTCGATGGGCCGGTTCGGGCTTTTCGATTTCGATGTGACTTTTATAGAAACCGAAACCAAACCATTAAGAAATGTTCGGTTTCGGTGCGGTTTGGTTTCGTGTCGGTTTTGATTTATGATAACGGTTTGGATTCAGTTTGGTACCGGTTTTATATAACTAGTAAGGTCCGGTTAGTGCTAATTTTTCTTCTCTTTCTCTTTTAAGTACATAAAATATTTCAAATACAATGCATCTTTATATCCTATGTCCTATGGCTTATGGATACAATTGGTTGGGTAATCACTAACAAAGGATATGAGATAAAGTGAGAAACTATCACAACACATTTAGGGGGCAATGGGGCATCAGGCTAGGGGTGTCAATACCCAACCCGAACCGATGAAACCGGCCCGAACCAGTTCGAACGAGCCCGGACCACACCGGACCGAACTCTTAATGGTTCGGGTTCGGTTTGTGGATCCAAAAAGGCAAACGGTTTGGTTTCGTTTGGGCTAGCCCGACGGTGCACCGGTAGCCCGAACCGTTAGGCCCAAACCCAAACCGAACCGACCTAACCCGATAAATGAGTAAATCAGTAAATGCCTAATGCCCCATTGCCCCCTAAATGTGTTGTGATAGTTTCTCACTTTATCTCATATCCTTTGTTAGTGATTACCCAACCAATTGTATCCATAGACCATAGGACATAGGATACAAAGATGCATTGTATTTGAAATATTTTATGAATGAGCACTAACCGGACCTTACTAGTTATATAAAATCGGTACCAAACCGATATCAACCCGTTATCATAAATCGAAACCAACACGAAACCAAACCGCACCGAAACCGAATATTTCTTAATGGTTTGGTTTCGGTTTCTATAAAAGTCACACCGAAACCGAAAAGCCCGAACCGAAACCGACCCGTTGACACCCCTACATTAGGCATTTATTGATTTACTTATTTATCGGGTTAGGTCGGTTCGGTTTGGGTTCGGGCCTAACGGTTCGGGCTACCGATGCACCGTCGGGCTAGCCCAAACCAAACCAAACCGTTTGCCTCTCTGGATCCACAAACCGAACCCGAACCATTAAGAGTTCGGTCCGGTGTGGTCCGGGCTTGTTCAGGCCGGTTTCATCGGTTCGGGTTGGGTATTGACACCCCTAAGTGTGTGGTTTGTGTGATTACACTTTCATTAAAAAAAAAAAAGGGAATCGGTTCGGGTTGGGTATTGACACCCCTAGGTGTGTGGTTTGTGTGATTACACTTTCATTAAAAAAAAAAAGGGAATATTTTGTAATAATAGTTATTTTTTTATACTCATTTTAAGCTGAATTGTAATAATGATATGCTTGTGTGGTCCTTTATCACATGAACCAACTTATGTGATAAATAGTGAAGCATTATACTTCACTAGGCATAATGATGGAGAAAGAAAACCCAATTGCGAGATTTATTTTACCATATTTCAACAGTCAAGAAGAACATGTGCATTTTTATTGAAATTATTCTTTCTTAGAGATTCAGTGATTTTGATATGCTTCATGTCATTTCTCAGTCTATTTTGGGTGTTTTTGCCTAACTGTCCTAATCCTAGCTTTTGTATATATCTGATGGGTCCCCTTCTTTTTTTTGGTTCAAAGTTGTAACTGTTATGGGTTTTTAACTTAATTTGTAGAACTTATATGCTCTCACACTTCATAAATATCAGGTTGTGCATATATTGCAAGTTTTGCTTCTATTCTTTTCTAGAATCCATTTTATATGAGTTATAGTCCTGGGGAGTCATTGTCATATGATTGTAATAGCTTTGTCTGATCAATGAAAATTTAGTTGTCAAACAAATAGGAAAGAAAGTGTGAAGATTTTTGTGATTTATCTTAGACTTTATTGGAGGATTTGGATACAATTAGGGGTGTAAATGAATAGTCAAAATCCATTTTCGTATACGTGTTCGTATCTGTTTAGCACTATCCGAATCCGTCCAAATGCTAAACAGATGCGGATACGAATAAGCTATAGCTATCCGAAAAGCTATATTTATATGTAAACGGATAAAATATCCGATCCGTATCCGTGTTCGTAACTGTTTAACACTATCCGAATCCGTCCGATAGCTAATCGGATGCGGATGCGAATATAACACTATCCGAGCCGAATCCGATCCATTTACAATCCTAGATACAATGGGGATTTTTAAATTAGGTCAAACAATAATAGAATCACTAGACCATACCCCACATGTAGTGACATGAATATATTTTAACAACAACTTCACATTCATCCAAAACCTCATTAGACCTTCACAGTCAAGACCCCAATATTTTTTGGCATTGTTTATTTAATTTTCACAAGCATAGACAATCTCTTAGATAACCCACTTAAGCCAGCACTCCCATAAGGCCAAGTAATTGCTACATGGCAATTAAAGGAATTTCATCTGGCAAAATTGCTATAGGTAGCTCGGAATAGCTTTGTTGGCAAAAGTTTTATGGACATATTGTGACAGCGAGTTTTTGTTAAGCCATGGTGAATGAGATTCTATTCACTGCGGGGCTTCAAATGCGTGATAAAGGGTATCAAGAGGGTATTTAGGAAACAGGCTAAAATCTATAGGGTTTGTGAACCCTAGAATTACATGTGGTGAATCCTCACTGTGTGGTGATAAAAAGCTTTCTCCTATTGTGACCAATCAATTTCTATTTATGTTGTATGTTTCAGGTTGAATACATCAACATTTGATAGGACGGAAATATGTTGGAAAAGGATGGTTTATAAGTGGAATAATTTTGAAAAAAAAACTGTAAGATAGTTTTTGTGTGGGAGTGCTGGCTTAGAGTGTGGCCTAAACCAGCACTCCCATAAGTCTATCCCTCTCCTCCTTATATGAAAAGACATCTCCGCCCTTGTTTTGAGGAGGAGAGAGATAGACACATAGGCGTGCAGGCGTAGGCCAGACTCGCGGACAGAAAACTATTCCCTTATTAAAAATTTTGAAATATAATTTATAGTAAAAATCATGACAAAAAATTCATCACATGGTGGTTGTTTGATTGTGATTGGCTGAAATCTATCATTGGCAAACCTCTCCTCCAAATTGGGTTGCTATTGAATGTGGACTAGAGTGTTCACCATTCGAAGACATATCCTCCAAGCAACAAGCCCATCGGACTACTTGGTACCTTCTTTAGGACATCTCTGAGTTGAGCTCTCGCATCAAATCCTCGAGGTCAAATTCAATTTTTTTTAACAAGGAAATCCAACCACTCCAACCGGCTCACCCGGTATTGTGAATTGTATACATGAGTTCAGTTTTTGTATAGAAAACTTCATGTCGCCCCACCCCCACGCAATCTAGTATGTAAAGATGCTAGAGGCCATACTAGCGCTTCTATGTGATCTCTTCTCTGTCTATCTCTCTCTTTCAATAGGATGTAATTATCTCCTTTTATATATAGATCATTTCATTAAAAAAGAAAAGGATTGAGTTCCTATCTGGCTGTGTAGTGTACACTAGCGCTTCTCTGTCTATCTCTCTCCTTCCATGATTAGGGAAAGACATGATATTTCATAAGAGGGAGAAAAGAGATGAACAAGGAGGTGCAAGCATACGCTACATTGCCTTACAATGTTCTTTGCGCCACCCCCCGCGTGAAAAAGTAAGGGTGCCTATCCATCTAATGGTTTTGAGTTACCAGTTTAGCCCCCAACAAATCTTGAAGAGGGTGTCTAATTCAAGCCTAAACTGGTTGGAGCAAATGAAAAAATCAAACCAAATTTATTGGTTTGGTTTCGGTTTGAACCTTTTAGAGTCCTATATAAACCGATAATTGATCCAACTGTTCGAAATAAAAAACTGGATCAAACCCGATAAAATCAGAAACAACCGGAAAATAAATAAAAAAAGATTTTCCTACATTATTGTATATAGATGTGTAGAAAACTAAAACCAAACTGATAACACTCCAGTAAGAACCCGTTAAGCTAACTCAATAACAATCTGAAATCCAACTGGACTGAAACCAAAGCACAGATCCAAATCGAAATTTACCTTAATTGTTCGGCTTTGGTTTGGTCCAATATCAGACTGAAAATCAATTGAACCTTATTGAAACCAAACCGAACCGACTCTCGATTGTTGAGACAACTTCTTTTTCTTGGTAGAATTTTTTTGGGTTTTTTACAATTACCACCCCCAAATCTTTCATATCTACTATTATCCTCCCAAAAACTTTCAAATAACTGTTACCCTCCCCTGTTGAATATTAATAACAAAATGACCCCCACCGTTACAAACCTGTAACGGAGGGGGTTAGTAGTGATATTATGCTGTTGTCACGAATTATATATGACCAAAATACCCTTCGTCCAAATCCTTCCTCTTCACTTCCTCTCTTCACTTCATCACTTGCAGCAAACCAGAGGAACAAGAACATCGCTTCCTTTTCCGGCGAACACCTCCTTGTTCCTTGACGACTTCTTTCTCCGGCGAACACCTCTTGCTCCAGCAGCGACCATCTGTGCATATAACTTCTTCTCTGCTCCTCATAAAGACGACGAGGATGTGGCCCTGATATCCTTCCAGAACTTGTCTGTTCACACTGATCCCATTGGCTTCTTGACCGATTGGATTCCTAATTCTCACAATCCTTGCACCTGGAATGGTGTCAACTGCTCTCCCGACGGACGCGTTTCTTCACTCGATCTCACCATACTCACAATTCATCGACGAAACCCAAAACGTGAGGTTCTTGTTGAAGGAAATCAAAAGAGAAGAGAAGAGAGAAACCCATCTCCTTATCTTATCCCAAATCCTTTACAACTTGTTTTGTTTGTTTGTTTTCTGATTATCAATTATATTTAGTTAGAATCTTTTCTCATCTGTTTAGTTAAACAAATTTGTTGGGTTTCACGTACGCTCTGCGAGTCTCTGGTTCTCTACCATTTATTTTGTGGACTTCTCACAAACAAGTAGTAGGCACTGAATTAAATATCTTTGTTTTTCTTCATCTGAGTCCGTAATGGCGAGCTGGGTCTTGTCAGAATGTGGTGTCAGACCCCTCCCCCGTCTCTGGTGGTGGTTCCAGAGGTAGAGAGTGGAGTTTGAAGGTGAGCGCTCCCTTGAAGGTTCCATCCATTGATGGAGAGGACAAAGAAGAAGAGAAGATGGGCTTGAATGGGTTTAATGGGATCGGCGAAGAAGACGATTTCGATCCAAGTAATCCCCCTCCGTTCCGTTTGGCTGACATTCGAACAGCCATGCCTAAACATTGTTGGGTTAAGGATCCATGGCGCTCAATGAGCTATGTTGTTAGAGATGTGGTTGTGGTTCTTGGGTTAGCTGCTGCTGCCGCTTACCTCAACAATTGGCTTGTCTGGCCTCTCTATTGGGCTGCGCAGGGAACCATGTTCTGGGCTCTCTTTGTTCTTGGCCATGATTGGTAAATTAAAACCCCATTTCTTCTCAGTTTTTTGTGTAGTGGGTTTTTTATCCATCCCCTGCTTTTAATTTTCACGCTCTTGATGCAATTTGTGTTTGGAATGTTGATGGTACAGTGGCCATGGAAGCTTTTCCAACAACCCTCAGTTAAATAGTGTATCCTACCATGGATGGTATGTTCTGTTAAAGATTCTCTTTTTTCCCCCACTATCTTCTTTTGATATGTAAGAATATAGATTTGTGTATTTGACGTAGTAGCAGAGACTTAATGGCTTCATGAGGTCTGACATTTGATGGTATTACATTTTGATGAATGCTGCAGGAGAATTAGCCACAGAACAGATCACCAGAACCATGGGCATGTCGAGAACGATGAATCCTGGCACCCGGTTGGTAACTTTCATTGGTTTTTTTTCGGTTTCTTTCTCTTTAGTACTCAATCATCTTTAATTCTGAATCCAAATCTGCTTGAAGGAAGACGATGTTCTTGTTCGCCGGAGAAAGAAGTCGTCACGGAACAAGGAGGTGTTCGCTGGAGAAGGAAGCGATGTTCTTGTTCCTCCCATTTCCTGCAAGTGATGAAGTGAAGAGGAAGGATTTGTTAGAAGGGTATTTTGGTCATATAAAATTTATGACAACAGCACAATATCACTACTAACCCCTTCCGTTACGAGTCTGTAACGGTGGGGGTCATTTTATTATTAGTATACAATAGGGGAGGGTAACAGTTATTTAAAAGTTTTTGGAGGGGTAATAGTAGATATGAAAGATTTGGGGGTGGTAATTGTAAAAAACCCAATTTTTTTCTCCTCTCTTTTCATGAGAAAGAGAGTGGTCACATGGACGGAATATGAAATGAGAATTAAGTTAGGTAGAACACGAAAGAACACGCCCCTACCACATGAAAGAGGGAGCCCACTTTGAAAGAGGCAAATGAAAGAAAAATAGCAAGAGAAAAAAAAAGATCGAAAGGAACCTAAGGTCTTCCCTATTTAAACAAAGGAAAGGAAGGAAGGAAAGGAGGAAAGAAACCAAAGAAGTTTACTCTACGGCCCATGACGTCTAGAATTTTGGGCAGCCTCTCTGTTTGTTAGACTTACTGAAAGCCTTAAACAAAACCCAGAAAGGGAAGATTAAAGGGAAACCCTAAACTAGGTAGGAAGAGAGAGAAGAGCTGGGTAGAGGGAGACAGGAAGAAAAGAACCAAAAAAAGTAATGAAATTAAAAAAAGACAAAAAGACAAAAGGAAAAGATGGAGTGATGGAAGGAAGGGAAGAGAGGTGAGGGCAGCAGAAATGGGGTGATGAGCAAGACAGCATTTCCCCTTTTTCCTTCTTATTATTTTTAATGGAGAGGAGTGACTGGTGAGTAGAGAAGCTGTGAAGAACATGAAACAAGAGGACAGTATTATATTTCCTTTCCTTTTGAGTGCTTTCAAGTACCCAATGGGTTTTTCTCTGAAAAAGCAAAAATTCTAAGTTAATAACACCCTCAATACCTCATGCCCCATGAACAAGCAAGCTATTCCAAATAGTCTTTTGTCTCCACACAACACCAAAACGCACCTCTCTCTCTCTTTTCCCTATAAAAACCGCTTCCATTTCTAAGACTCGCCTAATCGCCTGTCTTTTTGTTTCATAGGGATAAAACCAATATATGTCATCTCGCCCTTTTAAAGAAAGCCTAAACAAATGGATCGATGTGGCTTTATCTACGCTGAGTCTCTCAGTTTTAGGATAAATGTAGAGCTGCCCATCTCATTTCCGTGTCTGTTCTTGATATTTCTCAGAGAAGGGTCACTGGGTTCTCAGTAATACTTCCCTATTTGCGACTCTTCTTCTAGGCAACTGGAGATCTTTGATTAATATAGAAAGGCTCCATTTGATCAAAATATAAGGAAGGAAAGATTGTGGGGAGTACTGTTTTCCAGCAAGGTGTGTTCATCTTCACTATCCTCCCCTTATTTGTAGTTTTTCGTTGATTTTTTTATTTGGTTCCCTTAATCGATCTCCCATGCTTCTATTTTCTTTATTCGTCTTCGTTTCTCATAAATCATAATCAGATGGATGTTTTTCCCAATGTTTATTAGATGGGTTTCCTCGTTCCAGTGCCCTACCTAATATTTCTCTTTGGGAATCGCTTTTAGGGTTTGTTTCATGTCATGACTATGAAAGAGTGCTCGTTTTCCCCATTGTAGTCGAAGGTTGGGTATTCTCTCTCTCTCTCTCTCTCTCACTCTCTCACTCTCATATGCCTAATGTTTCTTTGTCTGTTTCATTGGGTTGTGATATGGGTTCTGTTGTTTCAGTTTGATTCTTTCTTCTTCCTTTATTTGGTCTTAAACTAGGGTTTTGAATTGAGTTTAGATTTTAGTTTAGAGTTCTGGCCTTTGTTCTTTAGTCCTTTTGTTGGTCTTAGTATTGCTTTTTCAATTTGATCTCATTGTATCACTTTCTTTTTTGTCTTATGGGAAATTAACTAGAAAAAAATCCGATCTACTGTATTGTTTTTATCTTAGATGATTTTTCTGATTCTTCTTAGAGGTATATATTCGTAATATCTGGAGATTCTAGTCTGCAACCTGGGTTCCTGTTTTACTTATTTTGCATTTTAGGTTGTGAATTCTTCTCTGGGGTTCTCTAATTTTTCTTCATCGGGGTATCTTTTCCTTGACAACCCCCCCCCAGGTTAGCATAAGATGAATCATTTGCAGGTGAACTGGGTTTATTTATTAATAGCTCTGAAATGAGGCGTTTTTTAAAGTTCTAACTACATTTTTGTTTTGTTTTGGGGTGGGGGGAGTCATTTGGTTGGTAGTTTTCCTGTTATTCAGTTGTTATATATCTCAACTCAACTGGACTATGCCTTGGCCAAATTACTCGATTCTGCATTGTTAAGGTATAATTATGTTCATCAATGATAATAGGCCTCAGGAAATCTTTTCAGTTGAGAGTGTGCTTGAAGGTTATTTTGGTTCAGGTTCAAGGATTTCAGGAAACTATGGAAGAAACAATTTGTAAAGGCTATTAAATGGTGTTTCTTCCCCTTGTTACTCTAGCCTTTTCACTGTATTTGTTTTTCCATCAAATACTATCTGAAGTTGATGTCTGTATTGAAGAGGTTCTCTGCCTTCAAGGTGATATGAGTTCAGTGTAATGCTCATGACTTAAAATTGTCTAATCCGAGAAAACTTGTTAGTTGAACTAAAATCTGGATACCTTTGTTTTGTTATTGGTAGGAGACTTTTGGAGGTTTCTTGACCTTTTTTCATCCTTTTCTTCAGGGTATCTTCTCTACCGTTGATCATGGAGGAGGAAACGTCATGGATCACTGACTGCTTTGATGACATTGGGCGGAAATTTACAGATATTTCAGAGTTTGAGTCATTATCTGAGATTGGCGATGAAAGCAATAATCTAAACCCAGTGATTTCTACAGATTTTATTCTCCCTGATGATTTATTGGAACGAATCCTTGCCTATCTTCCTATTGCAAGCTTCTTTAGAGCAGGTTGTGTGTGTAAAAGATGGAATGAGATTGTAAATTCCAGAAGGTTAATTGTTTTATATCAGAAACCTTGGTATTTTATGTTTACCAGCTCTGATGAACCGATAGGATATGCCTATGATCCAGTGTTCCGGAAATGGTATGGTTTGGAGCTCCCCTGCATTGAGACATCTAACTGGTTTATTGCTTCTTCTTGTGGGTTGATCTGCTTCATGGACAATGAGAGTAGAAGCCAGCTATTTGTTTGTAACCCTATTACGAAAGATTATAAGAGGCTTGATGAGCCTCCGGGTTTGAAATATTCTGACTACAGTGCTCTTGCAATCTCAGTTAATAGGCTATCTCACAGTTACACTGTTGCAATTGCAAAATCCAAGCAGGTTCCTGATAATTTCTTCCAGTGGGATCTCTCGATCGATATCTACGACTCAGAAGCAATGACATGGGTGACTTCTGCTAGAGATGTTTTGACGGGGTGGAGAGGAGGCGATGAGAGTGTGATCTGTGATGGAGTTCTATACTTTTTGATTTACTCAACTGGAGGTAGTGTGGGTTGGCTTGACCGCCATGGCTTGATTATGTATGATCTGTCTAGCCGATCTTCCCATGGTATGCTGGAGCGGATTCTTGTACCCTGCTCTCTCACCTGTGGCCGCCTAATGAACCTTAAGGAGAAGTTGGTGATGGTGGGTGGGATTGGTAAACCAGACCGACCAGACATAATAAAGGGGATCGGCATTTGGATTTTGAACGGAAAAGAGTGGCAGGAGGTCTCAAGGATGCCCCACAAGTTCTTTCAAGGATTTGGGGAGTTTGATGATGTCTTTGCCAGTAGCGGAACTGATGATCTTATTTACATCCAGAGCTATGGAGCTCCCGCTCTTCTTGTGTTTGATATGAACCAGAAGCAATGGAAGTGGTCACAGAAGTGCCCTGTGACAAAGAGGTTCCCACTTCAGCTCTTCTCTGGTTTTTGCTTCGAACCAAGGCTTGAAGTTGCTCCCTGACTCTGGGCCTGTTTTCTTTTGTGCTTAATCCTGGTAATTGAAAATTTAATGTTCCTCATTTGTTAGTTATTTTGGAATTGAAGTCTCTGGAAAAGTCTAAAGAAAGTGAACTTGTGGATAGGGCTTTTGCTTATTCATGAAACGTAAATTGTATTCTTTGCTTTTGGAGGTATCATGGGAAGAGTTAAAAATTGAGAGTTGTGACCTTGTACAAGTGGTCTGGTCTTTTGCTGTTACTTCTCTACAAACCAAAAGAAAAAGAAAGTTCACTGAATATTTTGATGCTGCAATTTTTGCTTAATTCTCTGGTCCTATGTTGAAGTTTATACTGTGTTGTGGTTTCCCAACCCTTCTGTTGCTGAGAAGTTTATAATACTGTGTTGGTCACTTGGTCTGGTCATTTGCTTTTACCGCTACAAACCGAAAAAAGAAAGTTCACTGAATATTTTGATATATGGTTTTATATTGAAGCTTATACTATACTGTGTTGGGGTTCCCCAACCCTTCTGATGCTGTATATCTCTAAATGGTTGGTTGGCAGTGATATGGCTACTTGAAATCTCTCTCTCTTGGTGGGTGGATTGGGTTGGAACGTGGAACTTGGAACAGCTGATTTAGATTAAATGCCGTTTTGTAGCGCCCCCCCCCCCCCCCCCTCCCCCTTCCCCTTTTTTTCTTTCTGTTTTCTGAACTGATCTTATTTTTATTATTTGGTCAATCCTAATCTAAGGGCTCATTGGTCAACTAAAGCTAGAGGGAAGACTACGACAAGCCAACAATTCTAGAACGACCAAGGGGGAGGGGGGAAAGGTTGTCTTTCTAACGGTATAAATGTGACTAGGATTGTTGAACCCATGACTTAGGCGGGGGGGAAGCACTTCAACCGGCAAGCCTCCAACCAACTAAGATAAGAATTGTTCACAAATTAATCTCATTGATGGAAAAAAAATGCTTCAAAATACAGCAATAGTTTAGACGGATTTAAAACCATTTGATGGATTTTTGAGTGAAAAATGCTGTTTTTAAAATTTAAATTTTGATTTTAAAAATAATTAATATTATATAAGCTTATGGTCTACACTTTACACATTAAATTAATATTAATATCATATTTAATTAATAAGAAATGAGTTGGTCTCACAATTTTACGTGTGTAGTGTCGTTTTTTTGGTGTAGTATTTTACAAATCCAATTTTTTGTTTTTTGGGTAAGAAAATCCAATTATCTAGTGCATTTGTTTTTGTTTTCTTTCTATATTTCTGGGTTGTTTTTGAAATGTTTAATCAGAGCGCAGGCTTTAAGTAGCGCAAGGGTAAGGTTGTTCCATTGTGATCAAGTGATCGTGGATTCGAGTTTGGAAACAACAACTCTATGAAAGCAAGTGCTGACATTGATACCCAAGCACCCAACAAACAATGGATTGGTGAATGGTGATAGACAAGGTATTGAGGTAAAATGGTCAAAATACATTGCATCATCAATATTTTAGGATTGAGTTTCCCTATACCCATGGTGAATAGGATCTCATTTCCATTCACTGGGGGACGGGAATGGGCATCGGGACGGTATTTTGAAACATATTTTGAAATATACAAAAACCCTATGAAGGGCTTGTGAACCCTCAGATGGTTTAGGCGAAATTTTTTGGCATGGCTTCATCGTCGCACATGCATACATGGGAAGGTGTTCCTACATTAGTGTGGAAGAGGATATGGAGTAGTAAGACCATGCCTAAAATCAAGAACTTTCTGTGGAGGAGTTGTGTGCAAGGATTAGGTTCAGGCGAAAACCTGCGGAAAAGGTAGCTTCCGGTTGACCCCTCTTGTAGAAGGTGTGGTCAAGAAGTTGAGTCAATTGATCACATACTTTTTGAATGCCCTTTCGGTCGGGCTACCTGGTTTGGGTGCGAGCTATCCTTTGTTGTTCCAACTGATGCCCCGTATTCTCTTGTTCGTCTTCTTCATGTGTGGGATCTCTTCAACTTTCCAAACAAAAAAAAAGAGGTGCAGAGGTCCTTAGCTTGGTCTCCTTTGTTTTCTAGTCACTATGGTTGGCAAGGAACGACTACATGTTTGGTAAGAAGGACTGGACCTCGGAGGAGGTTTTCAATAGAGCCCAGAAATCTTATAGGGAGTTCATTTCAACTTCATCAGGTACCCCTCACTCTGCTGAAGATCGACAGGAAGCGCAAACCGCAGCGTCAAATTGGAATGCTCCTCAAGCTAGTGTCATCAAAGTGAACTGCGATACAACCTTTCCACTCGACAAATCAGAAGGTGGGGTGGTGTGGTTCTGAGAGATCATGGTGGGAGACCTTTATCGGCATTGTCTGAGCCATGTCATCTTCCTGATGTGATTACAGGAGAAGCCTTGGCGGTGCTCAATGGACTTCAATGGGCTCTTGAAGTGGGGGTACTCTCAAGTGATAGTTGAGTCAGATAAAATGCTGAACTGGTTGCTTTCGTTAACGAGGCGGCGTTCAACCCCCAACCTCAATTACAAACACTTTGGTTGACATCCGACTGCTGATCCCCCGATTTTGTAGTTGCACTTTCTCTTGTATTTCTAGAGATGCGAATCTTGTGGCGCATTCTCTAGCCGGGAAAGGTTTGTTTGTGGTAAGATAGATTATCTGGTTTATGTCGGCGATTCATTTACACCCTTAGATCCTAGATCTATGTAATGAGGATGCCTTGTGCTCTTGCCCCTTTGAAATAATATTTCCATTTTACCCAAAAAAATTTAAAAAAACCTTCAAATGATGGGTGAACCGTACTCTATATGGGAGGAAAACTTTCTCCATACATTTAATATGAAAGTTCTACAAAAATTTATTGGAACATTGATGGGCCACCACATAATAGCTATTTTAAGAAAGAGAAAAATAATAAAAGATCCCCTTCCTTTATGGGAGACGGAGACCTGCGAATTTCTTATTCGATTTCGAACCCTAAATAAGTCTTCATTCTTTTACCGTAGAACAATGCAAAATTTGTTGGAAGCAGAAAAAGTGTACTATATTTGGCGCGAAAAAGTTCTTCGTATGGCGACAGCATGGATCCTTTCGGGCACGGGCTTTTATTGGTTGTCACTGCAGAAAGATTTTGATTCTCTCTTAGGAGGCTAAACATTCAGGTGATCCCGAATCAGAGGAGAGCTGACAGGTATTAGTTTTACTGCCTCCAGATTTTCGATCAATTCCTGAAATGAGCTAGCTGTCCTCTTTACTTCAATTAATTTTTACAGCTCTCAGAGGCGCTTTAAATTTTGAAGTTTAAATCTCTGGGGTTTTATAAATGATAACCCATTTGTTAGAGCTGTAAAGTTGCTTTGATCTTTCCTGTTTAGCAATAAAAAGATCTTTCTCTTTTCCTTGCAAAGTATCTTTTGATCGATACCTGGGTGAAATTTTGATCAGAATTGCAGGAATTTGCAGCTTTTCAAAATTTTCTGTTTTTTGGGGGGATGGGTTGCGTGAATTAACTGGTGTAGTAAGACCGCTAAGCGAAAGCGAAAAAGCAAAACACGAAAGATAAACAAAAATCGATATATTATTAATACCAATGTCAGAAACCTAATATTTGATTAGGAATTTACATTTTTCATTCATGCAGCCTAGCTCTTCTTCTTCTTCTTCTTCTCCCTCTTTTCTCTCCCGGTTTGGCAAGTGATGTGGTAATTCCAGCCATTAGATAGATTGAGTTTGGTCTGAATTGGCCACTTGTCAAATTTCAGTGTTAAAGTCAATCATACACTCCTATGCATATGCATTTTCTTTCAACCTTATTTCTCCATTTGTTTTCAACCATTTTCCCAAAAATTTGACATTTTAAAGAATTTTGAAAGTTTTATTTCATCAGTCCTGAAATCCATTAGAGTTGAAACTTGACATTGTGAGTAGGGGATCCAGGTCCCAACTGCCACGATATTTGAAGTCCAGTGCCATACAAGGATGAGCTGTGCAAGAAACAAAAGGCAATACCCTTGCCTTCTTGGTCTGACAATGGAAAATGTCTTTGACATGGCCCTTATAAGGCAATATGGGCCAACTGTTTAGGTCACATGATGCAGATTCAAAGACCTACATCTGCATGAAGAAGAAGAAGCAGCCCTAGGACCAGGGCTGACAGTGTTTGGAGCCTTAGTTTATTTCTAGACTTTGTTTATTTTCAAGTCTATTTGTAAACTTCAATTGAACCGGTTCAGACCATGGTTCAATTTAAGTGTTTTAATCCTATTGGTTGCTTAGGAATTTTTTTATTTAAGTTGTTTAGCCTTTAATTTAAGTTGTCCCACCCTCCACGATTTATGTGGGGAGGGTGATATATATTTGTAATAGGAATTTAGCCAAGGATTCAAACTCCTAGGCTGAATAGGATTTGGGCCATTGGCCATGCTATAAATAAACAAATTATGGGAGGCTCCCCCACAATTCAGACTTAAAAAAATTAGCTTTCTACTTGCTCGATCGAGTGTGCCTTGTGAGTAATATCAAGGTCAAGGGATTGGTGGATCTCCAGTTGACTCCTTACGTCTTGTAGACCGCGAGGATCTGCTACTCATCTCCTTGCATCTTGTGGATCGGGAGGACCTATCTTCTATCTTTAAAGCTGCTGCCATTGAAGATCTGCAACTACAAATAAGTAGTTTACAGTTTTAACAATCACCCTTCTTCTCCTAATCCTCTAACCGAGCCCCATCAATCCCCAATATCATCCCCTCCATTAATCCCAATTGATCCATTAAACTCTAGGTCATCTTCATTCTGTCCAGCGTTATTCCACCATTGGAACTCATTCAAATTTCAACCACAACATCCCCATAGTAACCCCTACACTCGATCCTAGCTTCTGCCCTAAACCCATCATCAAAGCCCTAATCCCCCTCATCTCCATAAAACCCCAAAACCTTAAATTTCCACCTAGACTAATCCAACCATCAAAACCTTCCCATATTACAATCGAACCATCCCCCCTAGCACTCGATCCAAAGCCCATCCCAGAATTACTATCCTAAACCCTAGTTTCACCTATTTTTCTATTTCCCAAAACCCAAAACCCGAAACCCGAAACCTTAATTTTCTGATTTTTAAATTCTCACTCAAACCTCACTAATCCTAGCTCATTAGACTCCCCTAAACCTGCCCAGCTTTACCATATAAGATCCATCTTTATTACCCTAAACATAACCCTAATTTGACCTAAATCCTCAAACCTACCCCATCGCCCAGCAGTTTGAAAGGTCGTGGTTACTTGGCTCCTAGTAGATCACTTATCTATCTAGGACTACATTATCACATGGAGGCCAATTTTTCTAATGCAACCAGGTGGGTCACTATTTAGGTTGATTATGTGACAAGTTTTAGGACCTACTTAACATATGGCTCATCATGTATATAGCTCTTCTGGCCCTGTATTTTCAAATGTTAAACCAATCTGTCCAAAGTTGACTTTTATATCATTTTCCAAAGCTTCAGATCATCACCCCATGGTAAAATGCCATTTGGCTGAAACTAGGTGCTAACATGGACAGCATGCATGCCCACAAAATTAGAACACCTGATAGCCTTGTGGCAAATATTTACGCCCATCTTGCCAAGCTTCCCTTAAACAGGTTGTGAAGGCCATTATTACTATCATCATCGTTAGGGAGATAGTTCTCTCGACATGCCGAAAGTAGTTTTTGCTATTGTGATAGAATGAACATATTACTTATTCATGTTTGATCTACAGTTGGAGAAGACCAAGCTTTGAAACACAAAGCTTCCCTCTATGGCTCCAGCTTCTACTGTAGTTGCTAGCAATGTTGATTGAAAACCCACAATGGACACTACTAATGGAATACTAAATGATGTCAAAAACCATGTTTGGAACCTCTATTCGTAGCTTTCATTGAGACCACATAACTTAGAATCTATATGTATAATTCCACTTAAAATATCACCAAGCACCTCTTATTGAATTTCAATCTCTTCCAAGAGTTTTATAGACAACCAAAATCTATTTACCATTTCATTGATTTTGACTTCAATCCAACATCCACAACTGACTGAAAACTTTCACCACATTTTGCCATTGTTCTGAAGACTTTGTAACACCGCGCTTCTGATGACTTAGAATATCTTTCATTCTTTTGATCCTCCAATGGGAAAACTTGAAAATTTCAAGTGTTTTGGTGTGAAAAAACAGTTAAAAGGAGGCTTATATCACTTTTCTATAACAGTGGATGCTACATCTTAGATTAACAGTAATCTGTGTTTCTCTCTGGCTTCTTGAATAACTTTCTCATCTTATATGATAGTAGGAACGGAGTGGCTATTTGAGGAAAATCATATGATTCTGTGGTGAATCCAATCAATACCTTGTGGTGGGTACTGCTGCCCTTTTTCTCGTCTTCAATACAGTACTGATCTGTCCTTACATTCTCTGCAATTCTGCCCAGTTTAGTTCCTGCGATTCCTCAGTCCTATCCTCACTAAGACTGCTGATTTGAGGGTGATCTACATTACTGATTTAGAATCTGGTTTCAGAACTTTCAATTGACTGTACCCTCATCTGTACTCTGCTTTTAAATGCTGATTCTGTTGAATATTTGATACAGTCCAACTTCGAGTAGGATTGATCTTTTAGACTTGAATTCTGAAATTGACAAATGCTGTTTTCTGATCTGTTGGGTCTGAAATTGATAGTAAATATGAATATTCTGTTGGACTATATAAATCTGCAATCTGATCATTATTCTGATCCAAGGTTTGACAGATTTAGCCCTATCCTAGTGTCACTAGGAATCCTTCATAAGTTCAGATCCAGCCATTGGATCTTGCTGCGATTTTCAACATAACTTGCACCCTCTAAAGAGGAAAACTCTACCAGGCTGAAGATGATCAGATTAGTTGATTTGATTCTGTGTTTTCCCCTAATTCTAGAATTTGTTCAATCTGTTTCGTTTCTGTTTTGGTACCGGTTTAATATTTAAATTGGAAGTACATTAGTTGTTTTTTCCGTTTCTCAGTTAGGAGATGCCAGGAGGGCTCTATCGGTTCATGCCTATGTCAGCCGAAGGGATTTCATAGCCATGTATGCAAGGTGTGGTCACGTTGAAGAGGCACGTCTGGTTTTTGTTCTTATGAAGGAAAGAGATAGTATCTCAAGGAATTCAATACTTTCAGATTATACTCAGAATGGACGAGCAAGTGAAGCTGTGTTACTTTCTGATCAAATATAGTTTTCTAGGGTGAATCCCAACCAAGTTACTGCAGTAATTGCATTCTCTACTTGTGCTTACTCTTGTTTTTTTCCTCTATTTTTTTGTTAATAAATTCCAACCCAATTTTCTTTGCCAATCAAACAGCAGAGAATTTTTTTTTGCTTTTCTGTTATTTTCATTTCTTTTCAGCATCATTTAGGGAAGATATGGTGCAAATTAGCGGTGTTATAATGACAGAGGGAAGGCCAAAAAGTGACTTTGGCATGAAATGGTGAGAAAAGTCATAGTCCGTGCAACTTAACTGCAGGTATATCCTTCAATGGAGTGACAAGAGAGGGAAAGTTGATTGCTATGTTTTGGTAATGTGCAATGAAGATCAATAAATGCACAACATAGGAGTGATATGGTAGTACAAATTGATGGTGTAAAAGGGGCAAAAGGAAGGCGAAAAATGACTTGGGTTGAAGTGGTGAGAGTATTTGTAATTAACAGCAGATATGTCCTTTCGTGTATTGTAATGTTTGAACAGGAATTGTGTTGCAGAAGCGAAGCAGTTGGGATAGAACTCGGTGAGTTAAGTTGTGTAGTATTTGCACTTCTTTCTTTTCATACCATTGCAAAGCTTAACTAGTCTGTTTCAACAAGACAAAATGATGCGGTTGGGAATGATCTTTATAACTTATTGCGGAAAATACTGGAAAGGTGTGAAACTATGGAGCAATTACTTGTTTGAATTGTTTGCCAGTGTGTTAGGTAGACATTGAACTTGGAGGTCCATATCCTCTTTCCAATTCCTTATAGTTTTCCAGTAGGAATTTTTTTTTTTTTTTTTAAAAACAATTTCTGGTGTGATCATGTTATGTTCATTGCGGCTGTCTTTGAAGATAGTACATAGTAGTCCAACAAGATATATGATTTTAGAGGGTAGTTGGTTGTAAGAAGACATACTAATTCAGAGATTTCGTCCAAGTAGAAGATACTAAGGAATTTAGACCATCACATCTACTGAAGGCCAAGCAATTTTCTGCAACCTTGATCTTCTATTGTACCAGAATTGTGGGGATGAAAACTTTTTGTATATGGAATACATTGGAGAATTTTGTAAATGAGTAGGTTTGGGTTTTCGAGCTAGGGTTGCAGTATTTTTTTCAAGAGATTTGAATTTTATTTTTATAGAATTTTAACCCCTTTTGTAGAGGCCCTTGGTGGGCTAGAGCAATTGTGTAGGAGTTTGTGTGAATGCTGCTGCTTTGTGATTATTAATAGAATTTCACTTACCTTTTGAAAAAAAAAAAAAGCTTCTCCATCCTTTTGGCAAGGCAAAGGCATGGCTTCTGAGTTCTAAACAACCTGTAATTTTTCTCTCCAGCTTTTCCCAAATGAATATGGTAATCATCCATCTTTGTCCTTCATCCCATATAATTTTTCCAAGCTTGAAATATATAAATTGATGTTGCCCCACAAGCAAAAATTGCCTACCTCTGTCCCTCTTTTGCCCAGCTAATCAGCAAAAAAATTGGCTGTTCTAAGCCCCAATTAAAAGAATGTTTCATATTGAGGATAGAAATCTATTGGTCGTGTTGTCTGAATTGTGATTGGAATAACCTCTTCCATTAAATATTATTTGCAGTTTTCTAGCTTTCTTTTCTGCTGTTATTTAGTTTTACTGTTTGAGTTTTGCTATTCCAAATTGATTGGGTTGCCTGCGGCTGGACTTCATCTTTATATGAGAAAAGAATGGTAATATCTATTTGTTTTGTTCATATTGCCAATCTGAGAATTGCTTTATGTTTTACTATTGATATCATGAGTGGAGTATCATTGGAGTACATGAGCTAGTAATCGTGATTGCTTGAACTGGATGTTATCAAATTTAGTTCTATTTCTGAAAATCAAACCTGACTGGCTCACTTTTTAAGCTTTAAGATCTCTGGCCTGCTAGAAACTGAGAGGTTATACTTTTCAGAGGGATATTTTTAAGAGAATAATAGTCTACCATTATAGGTTTAAGGAGATATATTAAAGTTGACATCATTTTACAAATCAAAATCAAGTAAAAGACACATAAATCATGCTCAAGAGGCTTATGTAAAGAAATTGTATACCGTACAGTATCGTATTTTGTGGGTACTCAATGCCATTTTAATAGTTGTTACTACAATGAAGCATCCATGATGCCTAATACTGTGATTCCTCCAAAATTTATTTTGTTTTTGGGTTCTTTTTTTGCAGGCCTAGTGTCAAGCTCGTGTTGAAAATGTGAGCTTCTGCTGTCTGGATTCCTAGGAATGTGAAAAGAAATATACCATCATATCATGGAATATATAGCTGCGAGAGAATGTTGCAATGTTATTCTATTTATTGGTATTATAGATATCTTTTTCAGGGATACAATATGATCAAGCGCTTCAAGCACACTTATAAATCATTACAGTTCAATTCTCGGTCAATCTCAGCTGTAAATCCCAAAGTTTACTCAGGACATTTTGAAGATTTTCTCAGCAAAGTTTCCAGCAGAGGACTTGGACTTCATGATTGTTACAGGTACTCTTTAACATTAATGTACAAGTAATCTTACTGATAAGAAGTGTTTTTTATCCATTGGTCATGCTTCTGTAGGGAGCTGATGGTAGTAGTGCTAGTGCCCCTTGGAGAACTTGAATTGTAAATAACACTACATGTGTCCCATTTTTCAAAGAATGATCAGCAATCTTCAATTTTGATGAGTCTTGGGGATGGTTCAGAAAATAACTCTACTTACCACCATAGACACTGGTGACATCTATTTCCAGTCATTTTAAAGAAGTTAGCTTAATCAAAACTGAGAATTGTGTATTATATGACAATATTGTGCCCTAAATTTTCTTTCAAGTGTACATAGTGACTCAAAATTTTTCTTGTGAAGCTTTTAGGTGATATATTTGGTTATGCATTATAATTTAAAAAAAAAAAAAAAAAAAAAAAGGGGGAAAGAGAACGCTACCTGTGCGCATGCGATAGGTTGCCCCTTACGCTCAGACACATGGGTGGACAAAATGACCACCGCACCCCTGGGAAATTCCACCTTTCCATGGGTTGTGGCGGTCAATATCACAAGGGTTCTTGAGATACTGGGAGTTG
This sequence comes from Telopea speciosissima, assembly GCF_018873765.1. Classification (NCBI taxonomy): domain Eukaryota; kingdom Viridiplantae; phylum Streptophyta; class Magnoliopsida; order Proteales; family Proteaceae; genus Telopea; species Telopea speciosissima. Next base: position 64,890,173 of record NC_057921.1, on the reverse strand, counting down.
TAGAGCTATACTCCCACATCAGTTTGTTCACGTTCTTGATGTTGTCACATACTTGAGGAGTTTTCTCAATTTAATGCCTCAAAGTTTCAGGTTAGACCTTTCAAAATAGTATCAGAGTTGTCGGTATATATATAGTCAAATATGTCTAAGTTATACATGAGAGGAAGTGTCAAGATGTTGAGAGTTATAGAGGTATAGTCCAATCAACTGTTTACGAGTTCAATGTTCAGATGGATGAGAAATTATATCAGTCTTACTGTTCATCTTCTGAATTCCAATACAATCTAAGAGATGCCCTAAGATATTTGAACCGATATTATTAATTATTAATTAAAGGCAAACTGGATATTAAAATCCTAGGATTTCTCCAGGAAAAGCCATCGACAAAAATCTCAGCTTTGGTTAAGATCTTCATGGGTCCCGTTTCGGTAATAATATAAACAGGGCCCACAGCGGGAGAATTAAAAAAAAAAAAATGTATCTCGTTGCTTAGATTATCTTGTCCGTATCATGCCTATATGGGCAAGTGAAACGTAACGTCCATTTCTATGCTTTTTTAGTCTGTTTGTTTGCTATTTTTTGTGTATACATTTTCTCTTCTGGCTTGCAAAGTTGTGTTTCCCGTGTTTCCGTTGGACCACACAAATGGTTGTTTCAACTCTCAGTCTCAACTCTAACTTGAATGATCGTTTGTTCCCTTTCAAGGCCTTGAGTGGAACCGAGCTTGCAAAATGGTATTTTCCTAATTCTTATTAGAAATTGTATCGGGTATGAGCTTTTCATGGTGTATCCCATTTTATTTAATATGTATCATAATTAGATTCATTTATTGTTAGTTTAAAATGTATATGAGATGAAGTGTTGAGATGTTAAGAATAATAAAAGTATAGTCTCACATCGGTTATTTTGGACTTTAAATGTCTAAATATATCATTATTATATTTATCTAATATCTTAAGTTTTTTGGATTGAAACTTAAACGTGTCTTAAATATATCAGGATTATCTAAGACCTCAAAATGTCTTCATAGATACAATCATTTTTTTTTTTAAATTAAACCATTTCAACTAACCCTCTTTATCTTATTTTATTTTGTTGGCCAAGCTGGAAGCAATTACAAACAGAAGAAAGTAAAAAAGGCAAGTTGGGGGATTTGAGTCCTCTGTAGCGCAACATAATGTGTAGCATCCCATTAGATGGCCCACAGTGATCGGATACACAGCTTAACACACAGGTGGGGTGTTGGACTGCATGCCCAAACACTGTGAGCCATGGGATGTGCGCTACACTCTGTGTCGCACTAAAGAGGAGCCCAACGCCAAGTTGGGTCCAGCCAATTCTTTTTATTGGCATTTATCCCCTACATTGCTAGCTGCTCTCACAGGCTTAAAACACTGTTCGACTTGGAGCGATGTGGAGGAGTGGTAGAGGGCTTAGGCCTTAGGATTTAGTGATGTAACAGACTTGGTATTAAATTTATTATCCATTTTAATAATATGATTAGCAAAAGAAAAAAAATCTGAGGTAATTATACAATCAGTGTTACAAATTTTTATTTTTATTTTTTTTTCTAAAAAGCTGTTTGCGAGTCTTCATGATTTATATGATTCAAGGAATTTTCAAACTCATAGACCGAAGATTTACAAAGCTTGCAGCAAAAGCCAAACGTGACCTTATTGGTGGTTGGACTTGAATATGAACTCCCACACTGTTTAAGAGTAGTTCGGTACAACTAAGTCTAAGGCTCTAAGCTTCTTACCCTCTAACCTCTTTAAGGTAAATAAAGCTAACAATGTCAAATAATTGTAAGACGTTAGGGCATATTGGCCTAAGATAGTATTATTATCATTTAAGGCCGGTAATAAGAAAGAACTAGGGTTTTAGGTATCGGTATTGTATCGACTAGTCAAAACATATTGGTATTGGTATTGACATTGACATCTGTAATAAACGGAGTCGTTAAATCACCAAGTTTTCTAAAAGACGAATCGAGTCAAAAAACCTGATTTTCTAACTATGATCATGTGTGATGGTTTATACCTTAAGGTCAGACTTTAAGATGTTCACAACTACCAATTAAACTAAGTCTTTAGTTCATACGGTTGTTACACTATATATATATTTTTTTGAATGAGAATTTGAAAATAAACATCTAAATACTTTTACGTTATGTGTATTGAATCGAAACATGATGAGAATTTTACATGATAGATCGTCTATTCTATATTTGCACAAGACTCTCAGCATTGGTGATCTGATATTTAGACTTAAAGGTCATTACTGTTGTAGATGGGCTTTGTGTATTTTGACGTAGCAAAAGTTAATATCAATACTGGCTAATTGTGATTAGGGCTGATCCAATGGTCCGTTTGGTGGACGGGGTTTGTTCATGTTCTCCAAGACTCAAAACGAGAAAGCAGCAAAGGGAGAACTGTCTTCAAGTCTACATGAACGAACTAGTACGAGCCCTGGACAGTTGACAGGTTTTATTGTGTTAAAGCTACAGTCTTTTTTTTCCTTCTTTTTGGGGGGGGGCTTAAAACTACAGTTATAAGCCGAAGAAATGAATAATATTCCTAAAGTTAGGACTAATTATGAGAAAAGTTCATAAAAAAAATTAGGGAAATTTACACTCCTAATAATTTTCTTTACTTTTAGAAACAAAGACACGCATGTGGGAGAGAGAGAGAGAGAGAGAGAAAAGAAAAAAACCTTTGGTTGCAGAGAATCGAAGAACAGAAAATACTTCAGTGAGCCACCGTTCCTTCGGGGGAGAAAACCCAAAAAGAAAAAGGGTAGAGAAGAGAAGAAGGAAGAAAAATGAAAAAATGGGAAAAAGGAAAGAGGAAGGAGCTTGAACTTTGAGTATTTAAGTTTTGTAAGTTTGAACTTTGGAAGAGAGATGGAAAGAGAAGAAAAAAGTGGAGATGGGGCAGCAGAAAAGCAGGAATTTCTAGGGATAAAGTTGAAACGCGGGATTTTGGTAGGGAAAAGAGGGGGCCCTTGCACTCCAGTGCCCACCTGGAAATTTGAGGGTGCGCAAGATACCACCATTAAAGACCCTCTCCCTCTACCTCCCACGGTCTCTGCTAGAAAGCTCGCTGCAAACCTTTGGGAGCTCCATTACTTGCCTCTTTCTGAAATGAGTAAGGGTGATCTCAAGCTTCGCCGCCACAAAAATAAGGGACTTGAGCTTCCAACCCATTTGGCCGATCCTTCTCATAGTCCTCCCCCTGCCCAGGTAGATCCTTAGAGCACTCCCGCCCCCCCCCTTCTTTCATGGCTCATTATTTTATTTATTTCTCATTTTTATGTGTCTCCTCCCTCTTGAACTTCGACTAGCTCTTCTGTTTGATGGGTTTATTAGCTGGGTCTTGTTACCTTTCTTAATTCTTTTTTTTTTTTTTTTTGGGTATCTTATATTATGTTCAGTGAGTTCATTTGTGTTCCCTCCTTTTACTATTTACTTCCTCCGATTTGTTGATGATGTTGCAAATTATCCATGTAATTAATTAATGGGTTTTGTTTATCTAGCTGTCGATTTCACTTCCGTAGTTTTCTTAAATCTTTTATTAACTCTTTTCTATATACTTTCAAATCTTGCTTTTGGGGTTCATTCTTTGCTGGGTTTATCTCATGTTTATGAAATATAATAGAGTAATTTCTTTTAGTTCCTGCTGTATCAGTAGTCCTTTTGTTTGATCCTCGTTGATTTATGGGCTTATGGAATTCATGATTTCCTTTCACCTCTCAGGTTTATTTAATTTCATATTTCATTTTATTTTTTTGGTTTGTTTTAGTTGATTTCAGTGGATACTGTTCTGATATTTCTACTGATTGGGGATTGGAGGTTATCAGGACATATCCGGTTTCTTCGATGTTTGTTATTTATTAACCTTTTTCAGTTTTTTTAATCGTCTTTTTCTTTTACTGTTTACTCTTCTTGATTGGCGACTTCCACTGAGATAGGCTCTTGGTCCTGCATTTGGTCCAATTCGATGACAAAAATGTTAAATTTTGAATAAAACTTCCCTTTAAATTTATCCTTTTATGTTCAAGAATGATGGGTTTGCTTCATGCATGATATTTATTTTACTCAATAATGAATTGAAATCATTATGATTGAAGTATTTTTCTCTAAGCTTGACTAGTCAGTAGCCAGTATCCAAAAACAGTGAAATCATTAGCCTACTCTGTAAATTTGTACAGAATGGTGTCAACTTGTTGATCAATGGTTGTTGCTGATTTATGTTCTTGCTTCTAAGTAAATTGAAACCTCAGACACAGGGAAAGGAAAATATTTATTTTTTAATCCTGGTAAAATTTGTTGCCAAACCTCTGTATGCTTTTGCCGTTAAATGTTTGCAGTTTCTCATTCATCGGGGGAAGGAAATCGATAATAATTTCTCACATTAAATCTTGTTTTAGTGGATGGTAATAATATTGGACCTGAATTTTCTCATCCACAATAAGTGATGCACCATTGAATTAAAGACATAGTCCACCCATTCAGTGATCCAATCATTAACTTGGCGGGTTACCTTCCGGGTTGGTACGACCCTATAACTGGCTTTACCAGAAGTATGGCTCTTTCGGCCAAAGAAAAAGCAAGTCTTTGAATAGTTTTGCAGCTTCGACTGACCTCAAAGTGAACCTGGGTGATTTAACTTGAAATCGAATAAGGTGATTTGGTAGTTTGGGACCTTTGGTTTGGGCTTGAGCTGAAAAATCACATCCTTCACTGAAGGTGAGGTGGGGTGGGTGGAAGTGATGGGTTTCTAGAAGCCTAACGTTACTAGGTTCAGAATCCAATGACACCAGAATTGCAGTTACAGGTTTAGAAACCAGATTTCAAGAGAAATTTGATAACTAAGAATAAAAAACTCAGATGAAGGGAAACCTTGGTCAAATGTCTGATTTGAAGAGGGGAACAACTCAAAAGATGAGTTTGATCTGATGGTCTGATCTGTAGTTATCATAGATATCAAGGTGTCGCCTAGGCAGGCACCTTGGTCACCTTGCATCCAGGCTCCTCCAACACCTTGGGTCGCCGAGACGCCATGACAACTATGGTAGTTATAAAGATATCATATTGAGGATAAGATTCTTTAAAACAGAATTTCAGAATTGACTACTGATAGCAGATCTTAATGAGTTCTAAACAGTAGAGCATCAATACACTAACAAATTTCAGCAATAACGTAAGGATACTAATCTGAACAGAAAATCAATTCTGATCTTTGACTAGAGTAGAACTAGGAATCCAACTAGAAGTAGGATCCTAAGAAAACAACTAGAAGTAAGACTCTAGGAAAACAACACAAAAAACATATTTTGAACTGTGGGTGTGTTTAGAATGTAATCCGATTGCCAAATATGAAATCAGATTTGATATCCCAGATGTAAACTATAGAGAACTGGAATTGCAGGTAGGTATGCATAAAGGGCGTACACAGTGCACCAGGCTCCCGCCACTGCGGGGTCTGGGGAGGGTCATAATGTATGCAGCCTTACCCCCGCTTTCGCAAAGAGGCTGTTTCCAAACTCGAACCCATAACCACTTGGTCACAATGGAGCAACCTTACCATTGCACCAAGGCCCGCCGCCCTCAGGTAGGTATGCATAAAAACAGAATATAAACTTAAAAATACTAACTTGGTTTGATGGTGGATAAGATGAAGAAGAATGAAAGAAAGATGGGTACTAACCAAGCATCTCACCTAGAACTAGACTAAAATCCCATCAGCCCTACCTTAGCATCTCACAGAACATTGGAGCAAAGCCAACCTTTATTCTTTAAAAACCATTTGGGGAGGGGGGTGATTGTATGGCCTTACATCCTTTAAATAGTAACTAAAGACCAACAATAGGAAAGGAAAGTGTGCTCAGAATAAGGTTGAAAGAAATAGGAAACTCTACTGAGTCTGTATCGTGCACATTTTTGTTTTCAGTTTGTGTTTCTGTTATTCGGAGCTACTTTTAGGTCTTCTTCAAAACTGTGCCAAATCTGTTTTTTTACCGGTTCAATCCAAAAAAACAAAAATACGAACCAGACGACACATACAGGTTTTGTCCCATTTCTGTTCCAAAAAAGTACAAAAAAAACAGAAACAGTTCTTTTGAACATTGCCATACAGACCCTAAAAGACTTGCAATAGAAAAGGAAAGTGTTCTCAGAATAAGGTTGAAAGAAATAGGAAACTCTATCCATAATAGGAATATATGTCCCTTCTAACTAAAATTCTATCTGTACTAGTTAGAATAGCTGTCCCTGATGATTAAAACTCTATTTAATGTAGGAATAGGAGTTCTATTCATACAAGACTATTTTATTCTTAACAATCAAAGAAATAACATAGATACAGTATCTCAAACTAAATTAATATAGTAAATACCTTATTCATGCCTCCTACCCACTATTTAGGCCAATTAAAGTGGCCTATTACAAAAAAAACCCATGGAATAAGCCCGACACATATATAACCCAACGGTCCAACCCAAGGCTTATTTCCAAAAAAATAAGCCCAATTCTGTGTTTTGTCCACATCAGGAAGTCTCAATTAGATTTTTTAACTGTTAGATCCTTATCATATGTTGCGAGGCATACTTTCAATTATGATCTCAGTGTTAAACTTATCCTGATTATACTCAAGTGAACATGATCCTATTCAGGTTGGGTTTAGAGTTTACTAAATTAAACTTCGATTGAGCTGGGGTTGACTTTCGAACTAGGTTCAGTTATGAATCGATTTTTCAGTTCTTATGGTTTGATTTAAGTTATTTCCAAGCCAACCTACTTAGGTTGGAGTTGCACACCATGTAGGAAGTAACTGGTTGGTATGTTTTTCAAGCTACATTCATCATTGAAGAGGTGTCTTTTCTATCGAATATTTTGCATGCTCAATTATTATTATTATTAGCTTAAAACATGTGGTACAATTAATCCTTGTTTCACTTTTCTGTGAACAGCCGGCAAGTGCTAGTAGTTTGAGGAGGCATGTTGCAGCATCTCTGATGCAGCACCATCAGTCAATTGAAAGGAATGGCCGTGCTCTACAGCCTCTTTCTCCCGCAAGTTACAGTAGTTCATTGGAGGTAAACATCCTCTCATATGCCCCCACTCCAATCTCCCCATCCCTTTTTTTTTCCCTACCAAAAGAGCTAATACGAAGGATACAAAACAAATTATAGAAGATGGTCATGACAGTGATAGTAATAATAGTAATAGTAACTATTTGAAACCAATACTGCAACGAAGTCTAGTTTGACTAGGATGAGTCCAATACAACCCTTATGTAAGGTGAGAGAGAGTTCATATCAGCCTAGTAAATTAGATTGATTCAACCGTTGCGATATTTTTTTCAGAGTGTCAGTGCAGTGACGTTTTAGTAGGTTAAACTGGTTTTGAATTTGGGTAGGATCTATGGTACAACAACAACAAAGCCTTATCCCAACTAAATGGGGTCGGCGACATGGATCTTTGCTTGTCAATCAGTTCTATTCGAAGACATACCTGATATGAGGCCTAAGCTATGCATGTCTTTCCTCACTACTTCTCCAATGGTTAATTTAGGCCTGCCCCTGGCTCCTTTAGTACCTTCAATTGAATCAAATCTCTCTTCCGTACTGGAGCATCCCAATTTGTTTAACATGGCCGTGACACCTCAAACAACTCTCTTGTAGCTTATCATGAATCAGAGCTACTCCCAACTCAGCTCTCATATTGTCATTCCTTCCTTTATCCTTCCTAGTCTTGCCACTCATCCATCTCAACATCCTCATCTCCAGATTTTGTTTACCTTCTAAGGTGACTTAAGAGTCTGTTAATTGCTTCTCCTTCATGTTCTTTGTTGAACTGTGGCTTTATTTGATGCTGATATGTTTTTTTCTGGATGGTTTTCTATACAGAAACCAACTCCTACTTCCTCTTATGTGCTTTAAACAGTTCTAATTGGATTTTGAATTTTAATTTTGTCTTTTGAACTCTTTTATTAGGAGTACTAAATTGGGTTTTTTCCTGTGGGAAAAGTGATTTGGTGGTTTTTATAAGTAGGCCATTCCTAGGCCGAGGCAGTTTGACCTTTATGGTTTTGAAAGAGGTAATTTGTAAGAAAGATATGCTACAAGCCTACAACAAGAGAAGAGGTTTTCCTTTAGTGGGTTGTAGTATTTGAGTATTTTCTCTTTTACTGTTTTCCTTTTTGGGTTTATTCTTTTGTAATGTCTTTTTTGACTAGTGGATGCTTTTGGTAGTAGATTGTCATTGACATGATTCTACTCTAGCCATTGTTAGGCAAATCATTTGGCTCCTTATGCTGCGTGATCAACCCTTTGTCATTTGATTGAGTCCGCCTGTCTATGCATGCTATTTACCATGTAATGCCCCCATATCATAGTTGTCACGGCGGTTAGGCGACCCAAGGCGTTGGATAGGATAAAAAATCAAGGCGACACCTAGTAGGCGACCAAGGTGCCCAAGTCGACCAAAGCGCCTGGACGCCTAGGCAACGCTTTGACACATATACAAAGCAATTTCAGCCCGTTTATACCAGTTTTTTAAAATGCATTTTTGTTCTTTTCAGCTGGCAGCTTATAACCCTGGCCCGGCTTTCACTCCTACTAGTTCTTTAGACCTCAAGGGAAGGCTTGGGGAGGCTGGTTATAGCCTTAAAACATCTACAGAGTTACTGAAGGTATTGAACCGGATTTGGAGCCTTGAAGAACAGCATACATCCAATATAACACTGGTTAAAGCACTTAAAATTGAATTGGATCATGCTCGAACTCAGATCAAAGAGTTGCTGCATGAACAGCAAGCAGACCAACAGGAAATAAATGAGTTGAGGAAGCAAGTTGCTGAGAGCAAAGTGGTCAGAAAGAGCAAGGAGCAAGACCGCATCAAGCTTGCAGTTCAGTCTGTCAGGGATGAGCTAGAAGATGAGAAGAAGTTAAGAAAGCGGTCAGAGAGCCTGCACCGGAAGTTAGCACGAGAGCTGTCAGAGGTTAAATCTGCCTTCTCAAAGGCCCTGAAAGAACTTGAAAGAGAGAGAAAAGCAAGGGCTTTGTTAGAAGACCTATGTGATGAGTTTGCTAGGGGAATAGGAGATTATGATCAGGAAGTGCGGACCCTGAAACACAAATCTGATAAGGATTGTGGTGGCAGGGATGACCCTGACAGATTGGTCCTTCATATTTCCGAGGCATGGCTCGATGAGCGGATGCAGATGAAGCTTGCAGAAGCACGTTGTGATCTCACTGAAAAGAATACAATGGTGGACAAGTTAAGCTCTGAAATAGAGACCTTTCTTCAGGCGAAACGATCTGGTAGTTCTAAAAGCAACGATGTCTGCCCTAAAGATCACAAGGAGAGCTGCTTGCGTCGCCATTCTCTTGAGTCTGTCCACTTGAATGAGGCTGTTAGTGCACCTAAAGATGCAGAAGATGAAAAAGATTCTATTGGTAGTGATTCACACTGTTTTGAAATAAACAAGAGTATCAAGGACAAGGAAACAAATGACTTGTCTCGATCTAATTTTGAAGAAACTGGAGAAGATAATCGGGAAGAAATGAAGTCTAACCCTACAAAGAAAAAGCCTGGCTCCCGTGAAAAGATCAAGGGTCATGATCCTTCCAGCTTGCAATTGCAGTTTGAACAAATTGCCAGGGCAGTATCATGTAATGGAAAGACCCAGTTTATCGATAGGGAGCAGGGTAAAGTGGGAGAAGATGCAAATCCAATTGAAACGAGCATTTCTCAGAAGTTCGAAAACTATGAAGCTACACAAGAGGACAGCCGTGCAAGGAGGAGTAAACGGGATATAAACCATGGATCAAACTTGAACCATGTGATCGGTGACTTAATTAAAAGCGAGTCTTTGGTGGAAGGTGGTAAGTTTCACCTGGAGAGCAATTTCAGGGAAGATTCATGTGGTCGCACGTCATGGAGGGGTCATGCTAGCCCTGTAAGACAATGGATGTCGAGATTTACTTCCCCAGATCTTGACATAGCTGAATCTTCGTCAAAATGGGCACGGGGCTCAAAGGAGAATACTTTGAAAGCGAAGCTACTTGAAGCGAGGTTAGAGGGGCAGCGATCTCGCTTAAAATCTTCCAAAGGTTCTTCCTAGGTTGATGGAAACAATTGGTTCAGCTGACAAATGGAATTCCTGCTAAAAAAAAGTTGTGGTTCATTGTGCATATTGTCCAAGGTACTTCTCTCTAAATTTGAGTGTAATGATGTGGTTTTTGTATGCAATATCCTTTTTTCCCCCCATTTCTGTAATTTTGGGATTTTCCTCTGTATATGAGAATTAGTACATGGTTACAGGCAGGTCATTGTAGAGGTTTTAAGCCTATGGCATTCTATTGAGTTCTTATCACGTCGACTTCTCATGACTCTTACCATGATGGGTAATTTTATTGTCCTAGCAGTTCTACACAGCAAGTGAATCCTCAACTTTGAGATTGTAGGACTTTTTTTTTTGTTTTTCATTTTTTTGGGGGGGGGGGGTGTGTTTCGGAACTGGAACAGAGACATAATAACATGAAGCTCCAATGGGAGGAGCAGAGATACAAAGGAATTAATCAAATGAAATACATGTATGAACTGCTGATACATGAGCTGCCAAATTGTTGCTTCTGGACAGTGGGCATGGACAAGAAACTGTACCAATTCATCTGCCTCTAGATGTTACTGATGTCCTTTACCCAAAAAAAAATGATGGTACTGATGTCATGAAGAACAGGGATTGCAATTGTGGGATGGAGTCTGCTTTCCATAGACAAGTTTTGCACCAACTCACAGCCTCAGAGCTGTGACACTGCAACTGCAAATCCCATGAGTGGTAGATACCCATCTACCACTCATGGGATTTGCAAATGTGTATTTTTTTTATATTTTTTTATGGAGAAAAGGAAAGAGTATAGCATGCATCTCCTGCAATACTTGTTGAGATCTGTTGGTAAATTAGTCATTGATATCAAAATACTTCTTTGAAAAATTGAATTTCAGCAGTAGCTGAACCAACTCGTTTCTCTATGCACAAAATAGAAACTTATCCCCAAGGATAGTGATTGTGAGCTGTTCAGTTGGATCCAAGTGCCACTGAATTTTACATGGAGTTCGCGAGTTCTTTTATATTATACTGAACTACACACACTTCGAATCTGAGTAAAAGCTTAATTCTTCTGTATCTTTGTTTGCAGCCACCATTAAATCTCATCTTATTACCTTCAAGCTCCAACAAAATAACTGACTGAAGTTTGATCGGCACGTACCCTTGCTAAAACAAACAGAGATTTCTTGACTGTGACTTTCTTCCATGTTGATAGCTAGCCAATTCATGGTAATCAACTTGATTTTCTTCTCCATCTAGGAATTTAGGATCAGGAATTCAATGGTGCTAAACCACAAAGGCTTTGGAGCTAACACAGCAGAAGCACCATTGAATTTGATCTGGGCAACTTTGGATCAGGATTGGGCTTACTTTGACCCAACCCATGTCACACATGTGTTTTGGGATCTCTAATCTTTGAGCTTGGAATCTGATGAGATATCAGATGCCCTTAGTTTCTTGGGCTAAACTGGTTTAATTCAAAGACACAACCCGAGGCATTAAAAAATATAGACACAAGAAATATGTGTTCACTGCAATTTTAAAAAATTTTTAAAGGTAGGAATTCATTAAAAAAATTTGCAATTTATGGTAAATAAAATTATCACTATCCTTTTGTATTAAAAAAAGAAAAAAAAAAACTCATGGGATAACTGAGAGAGGCAAGCCTCGATTTTGGACCTCAAAATGACCCTTCCACTATGGAATTTTTATCCGCTGCTGTAATTGGAGCGCTGCTGTGCGCATTGTGCAACGCAGCAGCGACCATGTGTGCACAGCGGGTCCCACTATGCGCACATGGCCGCTGTTGCACCGTACGATCGCACAGCAGCGTTCCAGTTACAGCAGCGGATAAAGGTCCTCCACTATGATGGCGGCCATTGGATTAGAGAAACAGAATATACATAGAATTTTCAAACCTTGTGATCATCTTCACTTCTTCCGATATAACTTAGATGGAATCCAGCCAAAGTCAATAGGGCGATTCTAACACCCAAAGTCCTCTTGATGATAAGCTGATGAAGGTAATTTCACAAACCAGATCAAATTGTAGGTACCCACAAATCGATTAATTCATTATAAATAGGACCGAGTTTTTTCTCCACCCATGGTCCCATTCATCGCAGGGCAGGAGAGGGAGGGAAAAGCGTATCGAGAGGGTATTTTGAAACATACTAAAACTCTAGGATGGTGAGTGAACCATCCGTCCTCTATGGGTGGAAGGACACTTAGTCCTAATACACCCTTTAGATGTAATTTATCTTTCATATATATGAAAAGGGATTACATGAAAATGTTGATTGAAGAGAGGGGGAGGGGGGGGGGGGGGGGGGGGTGGGAAGGAAACACACATAGGGAATGCAAATACAGTTGAATTGCAAAAAGCAATATAAAGGCATGGCCGGCATGGATTATTTCATTTTTCACTTTTGCAGTTGTCAGTATTCCTCCACTGTCATTTCTCTTTCGAGTTCTGCTCTCAAAGCGACTGTGTTGCACATATATATTCTCTACGCATTCTGTACTGTGTCATGTGTAAAACCAAAACAATGAGAGAAAGAAAGGCAAAATTAATGTCAAATTAACAAAAAAAAACAATGGGGTCAAATACAGATTCATGTGGGCATGAAGTAAAGAAGTCAAAAGTAAGTGTGATAGAGAGAGAGAGGTGTGGAGGGACCTGGCTTTCTTCCAGCCAGGAGCTGGAGGATCCAGCTCACCCAGAACAGGGGTTTTTGGTCATGTCTTAAGGTGGGAGCCGCCCATGGAATGATCCAAACAACCCTGTTTTGGCTGGGCTGGATCCTCCAACTCCCACCATGGCTGGAGAAGAGCCATATTGGGTGTGGAGCTCCCTTCACGCCAATAACGAAAAACGAGAAGGGAACCTCGTCTCCTAGGTCATGCGTACCCTTAAGACTGCGCACCTCCCTCAACCTGCGCACCCCAAGGGTATTCATGATCTAGCAGTCATGGACAACCCTCTCCCTCATCTCCGGTATTGGAGTGAAGAGAGCTCCCCCACCCTTACTACAAAAAATGCTCTCTCTCTCTCTCTCTCTCTCTCTCTCTCTAAGATAGATGCTTGTATACGATGATGATGGGAAGGAAGCATGAGAAGAGTGTTTATATAAAGTTAAAAATTGCCTTAAATTTAACACCAATTAATAGTTGGATTAGAACAACGGATCGAAAAGGAAAAAAATAAAAAAATGCCGTTTCTTTTTTCATAAATGTAAAGTTGGTACGGTGGTAAAGCTGACCTATTATTGGTCAAATTCCATGTATCCTACCTACAGGATCTCCTGGGGAAAATCTCTATTTTGATTCTTTCTGTTCATGCATGCATGGTTCTATGATTCTATATATTCAAATACTTGTGATTGAATTTTGAAGGCAATTTTCATCTTATATATATATAGAGAGAGAGAGCTTCACTGCAAATCTCTCTCTATCTCTTAACTTCTTTTGGATTATAACGAATTTATTGATTGATGGGTACCTACAACTTGGGGTCGACAAGAGTACTGTGGATGTTTGAAACTGGCTCAATTGATTTTGGATTATTTTTGAAGAAATTAACATTCTTTCGGACGATCGAAATGTAGTAGAAGACTACTCAAACCCTCAACCGTCGAAAGATTCAAAGCTTTCTCATCACACATCTGTTATTGAGAGAGTGACCCATTACAAGGAAAGGAACTCCTCCACCGTCTCTCCTCCAATAAATATGAAGGCAAAGTTTAAGGTAAGGGGTTGGACAATCTCCAGACAATTCACAATTGTTCTCTCAACATCCCAACTTTTAAATTGTTGCTTGGATTCTGACTTAGCATCGAAGAGCCTTCGACGGAGTCCCCCTCTGTCCCCCTCGCTTATTCTATTCTAAGCTTGTGGTCTGCAGGTCTCCTCATTTACGCAAGATCAGATTTCAGCTGCAATATATGGTATCCGAGTTATTGATCCGGGGTTTTCTTCCCACTTTTCTCAACTGATGAATCGTAAAGGACTCAAGGTGCAGTTGCAACTCGGCCTAAACTTAGTCTCATCTTATTGGGCTTGTCTTAGGCTCCCATGGGTAGGGTCAAATTAAGCTCAGCCCTGGCCCAATCCTACCTAGCTTAAGGCTCAGCTATTGGACTAAGAAATTAGCCAAAGTGAGGTTTAACTTAGTTAAAACCTTTAGCCCAAAAGGCTTCAATCCTTAGCTCAAGTATACCACAGTTTGAAATTCATCCGTTACATAATTTGGATTAAGAGAAGTAATCAATTGGATTCATGAATATGTCAAAATAAAATTAGGGAGAGGGATCGCCATACGGGTAGGATATATTGGTATCTTACACACTAGACCAATGGGGGGGGGGGAGAAAAAGACTATATTTCCCAGATTCATGAAATCAATCAAGGGGATTTTTCATTTTATAGAGGGCAGGACGATCATTTCAAAGGGCTGTGTTTGGGCGCAAGTTGCATGTGACCAAGCATCTTTCTTTTTCCCATAATTAATTTACTTAAAGAAGAGTGTTGTTTGAGCAAATGGCATAAAGAAGCACAACAATAAGGGATGACAGAACAGTAAGAGGATAAAGATGCCATTTCATGTGAGGAGGAAAGGCGATGTAGAGAAAAAGGGTTCTTTGCATAACTTTAAGAAAGAAAAAAAAGGGTTCCAACCTAAGAACACTAATCAAATAAATAATGCATAAACAATGTAGTAATGCTTGTTTATTTCATGTTCATGTGGATTTGTATATGGAGCTTCTTCATCTTAATTAAGATCTTTTGCTTGATGATGGCTTAAGTGAAAATTTCCATCTAGATTAATTATCCAACAAAACCTTTTAAAAATTTTTCCATTGTAGTAATGTTTATATAGCACAAAGCTCAAACTAAGTGCCTTATTGGGTCTTTCTATCATAGAGAAAGAACCATGTCGGCCTAATTAAAAATTAGGAATGCTAACCCTTTTTTTTTTTATTTCCATTGCTTGATACCTCTGGGCTACTTCATTTTGCCCCACTATACTTACTGTTGGTAAATAGTCATCTAAAATGATGTTTCATTATTAATCAATTCTTTAAGAACCAATTTGTAATAGAAGTCAACTTGTTTTCCGGGTTATAAAAATGTAATTAGAGCCAAGTGCGATATTAAATGTACCACTTTTGATCAATTGCATTTATCTATCTTGAGATTAACATCATCATGAAATTCATTATTAGTAGGGGTTAAATTCTTTAAGTGGGTCACTTAAAGGTTTACTTATATTGAGCTCATATGGAAAATTTCATCAACGACAAAGTTTTCCTCCACCCATATCCTAGGGTTTTAATTAGTAGGTGCTAAAATATCCTCCCTGTTATTGGTGAAGCCAGATTTTGGTCCCGAAAGTGCATTTGGGATCTTCGGAGAGCCGTTTCGGCTTCGAAATGAACTTGGATTGTCAAAAAATGGCGTACGTCATCTCGGATTCTGTTCTATTTCTCAGCCGTGGATGTAACTTCCCATCTTGGGAGTGAACCACGTAAATTTCTGGTCTTGTGTGTTGTGTGTCTTCTCTGTTTTAGTTTTTCTTCTGTAAATCTCCATTTTAGGCGTTGTTTTCTTAACACTCCCAATACTCATTCTCGCCCCTTGGTGCATGAAATTTCATTCACCGTGGGTGGAGGGAAACTCGATCCTTTCATTAAAGTTGAAACTTAAATAAAGAGAAGACAATATGGGCAACACATCAGCCTCAACTAAGCTACCTCAACCAAAAGGAAAGATACTTCCAACACACACACAGATAAGATAGGCATTTAGGAGTTTTAAAAAATATCTCAGCCAACACTAACCTAATAAAGATCACACCACTAGTTAGGGTGAAGGCCAGACACTGTTTGAAGTTTGAACCTGCCCCCTTTTGCATCTCTACTTGGTCCTTCAATTCAAGGAAATTGGGCTTGCCAAAAGAAAGAAGAAGAGAAAACTAAACTCAAATCATATTTTGATCATGACCTAATTAATCCATTAACAATCACAAATTTGGTTAGAGAGAAAGTGAGAGATTAAGATGGGTGTCTTCACATTTTTTTACATTTTTAAGTGGGGAGGGAAGTCTAAAGCACAGACTTATTTTTCAAAAACAATGGTTAGATCGATGATAATACATGTTTAATGTATTTTGAGCAACAATTTTCCTAAGGGGCCTCATGCGTCAATAGTCATTGTTAAATTGTTTTTAATAGCTAAGAAATTGTTTAATCTAGGGCATCAATAACATACCATGTGTCGCACCTTAAAAAATATATTTAAGACTTTACATGAATTGATCATACTTTTAAGATTATCTAAAAGATAATATAATCAAATCACTTAACTATCTAATCTAAGTATCATTCTTAGAAACATTTTGAAACCATATTTAAACATTTCTCAACCGTCCAAAATATTATATAAAAAAACACACACACACACAAATGTTGCAATCATTGATTCATGATAAAATTTGGTTTCACATTATCTCATAGATGGACCTACTAATATATATTGAGCCTTGATCCTTTGAACATTGAACATGTGGAAATCACTAAGGTCCAAGCCTCTAAAATGGGTGTGGGTCATATCCCAAATATGGGATACTATTAGCCGTTTAGCATTTTGTGTTACAATCTATCATATTTGGTGGGTACGAAACAAGAGACGTTGGAGTGTTTCCTCTCACACTCTTCACCAGATTTGGACTTTCATTCCATTTGATCTTCTTGCACGCAGGGATTCTCTGCTCCGTTGATCTTGTCTGTTCTTCTCTCTATATCGGTTAGAGTTAGCAACAAATGGGCATTGCTATCAATTTATAAATTGAGAGCAGAAACCAACCTCTCCCGTAACAAGCATAGTTACTAATATGTTAGGGTTTAGGGTTTAAGCAATAGGTTACTTAAAGCATTACACCCTGTGTATCAAGTTTGGAGTATCGAGGCTGCTACCTCCAGCTAGTATTTATAGGAAAGCTAAGGTTTAGGTCAGATGGGCTAATTACTAGATTGCCCCTCACAGTTTGAGCTTTAATACAAGTAGGATTATATAAGAACATATGAAAGGATATTACATCAATACCCTTACGTAATAGACCCACACATCACTTTATACTTTAAGGTGGTTAATTGGAAGTCCATTAGCCATTAAAGGTTTGACCACTTGTATTGGACTACATCCAACTAGGCCCATCAATCAACACCCTTCAATTAATCTAATACTATACAATGACTATGCTAAGCCCACTACGTGTGAAAACATTACATTACTATTAACTCTAAACGATGTAGAAAAGAGGGGTCGGATCCCTTTACTGCCGAGCTGCCCGTATTGCGTCATGTGCCCCAAACACAGCAAGATGACGAAAAGATCGCCCTACCCCTGCCCGAGCAAGAGTAAGTTGGTCTTTTTCGCCTTGCTGCGCAAAGAAAAAAAGGTGTGATTGGACAAAAGGAAATGGGGTGTGGGGAGAGGATGGTACCATTTTGCAAGCAGATTTTTAGGTTCATAGGATAATGAATCCAAGTGAGGGATGAGAAACTGATGTGATACCCGCAGTGCATTCCAAATTATTTTTTCTTGCTTACCATCATAGATTGATGTTGGCTTGTGATAATACATTCTCGTCGTTTCCCAACTCTCAACTCAATTGCTTAATCATTTCTTAGTTCCCTACTTAATACTGATTTAGAGATTATAGTTTTATAAAGGTTTTAACCCCATCGATCTAGTGGACTATATAATCCCCCACTTAAGAGATGCTTAATTATTTTAATAATTCTTGTCCTAGCATCACCCACACAACCTTAGCCCAATACTTGACGACATCAATTAAAAACTAATTAAAGAAATAAGTTGCCTAAGATCGTGGTCCATAATACTTATTTCATTATTCTTAGAGCTTAGAAGAGACAAGATCAGGGAGAGAGAAAAAAAATTGAGAAATGGAGTTCAATGTTTTTGAGGTAATTCAGTTACGAATATTTAAAGGGGAAATCGAACTTAATTTGTGCCTTTGATAGGCATTTGGTTCAATCAATCAAAGTTGAGCAAAGACCCAACTTTTCCTTGTTAACTGCCTTTGTTGGATTCTTGTTGCTATCAATTTTGTAAAGCTTTAGTTCTCCATCCTCCAAAACTAATCAAAAGAAATGATACCTCAACTGAATATATATGTTTCATTCTCGAATGAAAGGTTGAGTTTCTTGTCAGTTAATGACACTTTGATTGTCACTTCTTAGTATGTTGTTCTCTTGCACGTTACCCCCAACTCTTTCATAAAGCTCTGAAGTCAAATCATCTCTTTGCTAACTTTTGTAATAACAACATATTCTGGAGGATGGATAATACTTTGTGAGCAAGACTACCGCTATTGAAGAACAATCAACAATACTTTTTGGATTAAGCTGAGATCAAGCTTCACTAGTAATAGAAATGACCTAATTGCCCTCCTATAAATGATACCATTTATCTCACATCATTGGTGCATTCTCTTATGTCGTCTGCTGATCAGATAACACTCTCCCTTGTATTATGAGAGTAGGTTTCCCATGACGCCCAATTACTAATTTGAGCGTATGGTAACCCCCCATTACGAATAGTAAAGAAGAGGGTTTTAGAGGAGAAAGGGTGTGGAACCTTATT
The DNA here is from genome assembly GCF_018873765.1 of Telopea speciosissima. NCBI lineage: Eukaryota > Viridiplantae > Streptophyta > Magnoliopsida > Proteales > Proteaceae > Telopea > Telopea speciosissima. The sequence continues at coordinate 64,871,391 of NC_057921.1, read as the reverse complement.
TTTTCATAAGAGGACACGTAAATCAAAAGAATCCACACATGAACGGTGTGCACATGCAGATCAAACAAGGAATGAGTAAAGGAAGTGAAGAGTATTTTCCTCATACCCTGTATCAACCGAGAGATCTTCTCTCTCCAACTACCATGCATGCACCTGCCGTTCTAAGCAATATCACATGTGGTAATTCCTTGGATATGAAGACTTACCATTCACAGCGTTATCATATGTGGCATTTCCTTAGATACCAAGATTTACCATACATAGTGTTATCACATGTGATAATATCTCTTGTAATTTCCAATTTCCTATTATGTATTATTCTCTAAGATCCTACAAGATCACAATGTAATCTCCTGTATATATACTCTACTATTATGGTAGAGACAATCAAGTTGAATGAATATACAATCAATTTCCAACATGTTATTCAGAGCTAGATGCTCAAACGAGCTCCCCTTCTCCAACTAAATTTCTTTTCTCCCCTCCCATGTTTTGGACTCCATGGCCGACCAAGGCAGCTCTATTGTGAGTTCCACCGCCCCTCCCCCATCCTCCATTGCCCCCCCCCCACAACTGGCTCGGGTGCTCATCACTTCCTCTCAATTAAGCTAAATTCTACAAACTACATGTATTGGAAGACGCAGGTTGTCCCCTATTATCTGATTGGACAACGCCTTTATGACTATGTTACCGGTGACAAACCATGCCCCAATGACCCTGAGAAAGCAGCAGAATGGCGTGTTCAAGATGCCGCCATCATAAGTCTCCTTATCACCTCTCTTGACAAAGATGTCCTACCACTCGTTGTGGGCCGTGTAAGTAGCAAAGAGATCTGGGATGCCCTTACGATAGCCTTCAGTAATCCCAACACTCCACGCATACGTGCTCTTAACTTTGCCCTTCAAAACCTGATACACAAGCATGATGAAACCATTTCTCAGTTCCTTCATCGGCAAAGGAACTCTCTAATGAACTGGTAGCTACAGGCAAGCCACTCCCTACAGAGGACTTCAACATTCATATCTTCAGATCATTATGGGAAGAGTATCAATCCGTTATTCCTACCATGATGTACTGCCAGCCGCCACTTTTTCACTCTAAACTTCATGGGCTCCTCATGAGTCATGAGTCCCTGATCACCTCAAGACGTGCAACAATTGATCCATCTGCCGTTGCTTCAACTAATCTCACCCAGCAAGGCCGCGGCTTTGGATCTCCATCCTCTGGCCGTGGCACCCCTAGAGGCCGAGGTCGTGGACGTGGTTTTGGACGCTTCAATGCCTATGCACATAGCCCATGCACCATATGTGACCGCACCAACCATCAGGCTCCTTCATGCTACTATTGCTAGCAAGCCTCCAACAACAATCAAAAACCACCCCTTCTCCCTACCTTATCACCCTCTCCTTACCCTCAACCAACAAACCAGCCCACCGCCTACTACACCCACAACCCTCAACCATCCACCAATAATCCTCAACCCTCCATCCATAACCCTCCCCTCTCCACTGTCCCTCCACAACAACCCACATGTGATAATATCTCTTGTAATATCCAATTTTCTATTATGTATTATTCTCTAAGATCCTACAAGATCACAATGTAATCTCCTGTATTTATACTTTACTATTATGGTAGAGACAATCAAGGTGAATGAATATACAATCAATTTCCAACACCCTGAAGCTAGAGATCGGAGGTGTTGTACATAGAATAAGACAATAAGTCCCTTTCATCTAAACTGTTTACATTATATAGTGTCTGCTATCAGCGACTCTCTTAGCTATAAAAAGCCATCGTTGCATTCACAGATTCATGAATCGGCTGGCACTTCCAGTGATGGCAAAGAAAGCTCTTACCATCTCTCCCCAGTCCCCAGTGGGATTCTCTCTCTCCATGGCCAGTAGCTCTATATATTCAAATGTCTCCCTCCTCCCTGTGATCGAGAGCGCGGATCTCTCTTATCTCCTAGATTTAGTCTGTTTAGACTTTACATCTCTTACCATATCATTTTGCAAATCCAGTTCTACATTAATTTCATCATTTTTCACTTGGATTATATATTTCATGTTTAGTTTTTGCTCATCTCTTCTTCCTCCTAGGTCCAAGACCACCCTGGTAGGAAGATTTTGTGTGGGTTATCATTAATTAATCAAGATGGGTTCTTTGATTTTATAGTCGTGTACATGATGGATTGCAATACAGGAGGACAGAGAGCTTTCTTCAGTCCACTCATGGGTGTCGGTAAGATTTAATTAGCTGCCGACTCATTCACCCAAATGCCAAGTAAAAAATGGGAGAGACAATGCTTGGTAAATGAGCGAATGATGCGGGAGATTAGTTGAATCTTATGATCCCCGTACTTGGACTGAAGGGAGCTCCCTTCTCTACCATGGATGCTCTCCTATGGAGTATTGTTGTAGAAGTTTGTTATTGCTTTTCACGATTTGGGTCTGTAAACTATTGATGGGTTCTATACTTTGAGTAATAACTACTAGTATCAATATACTATAATTAATTTCTCTTGATTTTCTTGCTGCTGCTAACTGATGTGGTTGTTGTTTATAGTACCAATAGTAGGTAGTTATGCCCTGTAGATCGAAGAAGATATATATAATGTAGAACAAGTAGAGCATGCAGAGAAGGAAAGAAACTGGTAATTAAGACAAGACCGCCCTGAAATCAACTAGATGGAAGTCTCACCTAACTTTTGATCGATCTCTTGTGATCCTATATATGAGAAGAGCCAGAGCCTTGGACATGATTTGAAGAAAGTTCTCAAGAAGGGGGCGGAGACAAGATCGATGATGAACATAAGAGCCGATCGATATATCCAGATGGAGTATCTGTTGCTTAGTATTCGATCTCCTTTTTTTTTTTTTTTTTTTGTTTATCTAAATAGTATTCTACTATTCTCTCTGTTGCAACTGTACGTGCCATGCATATGCCACAGGTGAGAGTGAGAGAGAGAGAGAGAGAGAGAGAGACTTCACTTTGCTGTTTTTGTTTCCCACTAGGTTATCATGGAGAATAAATTTGCAAGACATTATTGTCCTTTTATCTGAGGATTAAGGTGTTTTTTTTCTTTTGCTCTATAAATTTTCTTCATTTATATTTTCTCTATAAACAATGGGAGATTCTCCTTAGGTAAGAAATATTGGGGGAGCACACCAATGAGGAGCCAAATTGCACTTTGGATCCTCTACTGTAGCCTGCCCGTGTTGTGGGCGTGTTTCCTCACCCAGGCAGGGGCGCAATGACCACCCTACCCACTGCCCGGATGGGGTAGAGCGGTCATTACACCCCTGCCTGTGTGAGGAAGCACGCCCACAGCACAGGCAGGCGGCAGTAGACGATCGGATCTGCGAAATTCTGTCCACTTGAATGAAGCTATTAGTGCACCTAAAGATGCAGAAGATGAAAAAAGATTATATTGGTGATGAGTCGCAATGTTTTGAACTAAACAAGAGTATTAAGGACAAGGAAACAAATGACTGGGCTAGATCTAATTTTGAAGATTATTGGGAATAAATGGAGTCTAACCCTATCCCCCCCCCCCTATTAAAAGGATCCAAATCTTCTATGGCGCGGGCTGCCCATCCTGCCATGCTGCACAAACACAAGGTGGCATGCATTGACCTCCTTACCCCCTGCCTAAGCGCCTTGCCCGAGCAGGGGTAAGGCGACCAATGCGCGCCGCCTTGTGTCTGCACAACACAGGCATGACAGGGCAGCGCGCCGTAGAAGATCTGTGTTGCTATTAAAGCTCTCCAATTCCAAAAAAAAAAAAAAAAAAGAGTCTAACCCTACAAATTAAGAAAAAGCCGCATGGTCTTGTGAAAATTTGCCATGTTTGCCGCAGCCATGCACTTGGGCGCCAGTAGGCCAACCCATGCATGCAGCTAGCCGGACATGGGGTAGGCTATCTACACGCACGCAGCAGCAACCATTGGGTTGCATTGTTTGTAGGTTTTTTAAAAATATATGGGGAAAAGAACGCTACTTGGTGTACTTGTTCGTCGGTGTGACTCCTGCACCTAAACATAGAACCGCCCTGCCCTCATTGAAAGGCAGAAATCTTGCCCAAGTCAATGTTTGGGCGTGCGTTTCCATTGACCATCCCGTGCGTGCAGGATCTACATGCCCAAGCAGCATTCTCTTGCCCTATACATATTGAATGGAATGGGTTTCTCTATGAGTCCGGATCAGGTCCCCACCCGGGAACCATGAGACAGATCTGGACTCTCCATGGGCTGTGGGACCCACCTCTGCTGTGTAGGGCCCACACCCCGTGGATGATCCAGAATTGACCCATGCCAATTTTTTTTTTCTTATTACCTGAATCAGTTTGAGAAGTTACATATGTATACATTGTTACAAGTGGCAATCTATTTCGATGTGTTTCATTTTAAAATGAAACACAGGATTTACCGTCATGTACGTGCCTCCAATATTAGCACACCAGATAAGCTGACCCAACCCATGTCACACCTAGGTTTCGACAAAGAGAGAAACCCAATTGAGCCTAAGCCAGGCCCAATAAGCTCAACTAATTCTGTTGAGACCAAAAATTTTGATCTTCTGCTTTTTCCAACATTCTTTCCTTCTTCCTCTTTCCATTACTTTCTTCACAGTCTCAAGTATACGGAGAGAGAGAGAGAGAGAAGAGAGAGAGAGAACCATATAAAACCCACTCCTGTTCTCCAAACCACAAGACAGAAAGACCAAGTTGATATCCCTGTGTCTTGTTTGTGTCGCGTGCTTTGTGATGAAAGGGGATGCACATTTTAGCCTTAAGCCCATCATCTTTAATTGTTCTCTCTATCTATATATTTGTTAATAGAATGTTGCATTAGTGGCAATCAAATTGAACCTGCTATAATAGAATACTTATAATCCTTCAAAGCATAGATGCATAGATTATGTACACTTCAAAAATTATACATCAAAAAAAGGGAGAGGGTTCACTACACGGCATGCCTTGGAAGAGGGGTATAATGAGAAAATATTAAAAATAAGGGGTATATGAGACATTTTACAAGGTATGTGCTACAGTAATCTAAGTTTTATGAGGGTGACTGGGTGAGTATGTAATTTTGAAATTAAGCTAGTGTTGTGCAAATCTTTTATTCTTAAAAAGACGAAAAATTACAATCTGTGATAACTACAATGATTAGCACCTTCGGTACAAGAAAATATAAAAAACCCTCAATGGGTAACTAAGAGAGGCTCGAAGTCCGGACCTCAGATTGACCCTTCCATTATGACGGCCATTAGATCAGAGGAGAGAGATAGACGTAGGGAAGCACTAGTGTATGCTACACAGCCCGACAGGAAACTCAATCCCTACTTAAATTGTTCTTGCATAACTTTTTAAAAAAAAAATGTAGTGATAATTGTTTATTTCTTTAATGGGATGAGTGAATTTTTTGATGCTACACTATCCAACAAAAACTTTTACAAATTATCCTTTTTAGTAATGCTTTGTTTACCACAAAGCTCAAACTTAGTGCCTTATTGGGTTTTTACATGACAGGGAAAGTACCATGTCGGCTTAATTAAAAATTAGGAATGCTAATCTCTATGCTCATAGTTTTCATAATGATCCGGCACTTTCCATCATAACTTTATCAATCTGATGATGATGATGGCACTGTTGGAATTACATCCTTGTCCTAATAGATATGTGTTCGCCATTTCGATCACAGAGGTTAAAGTTATTTCTATTCTATGCAAAATATCCTTTTCATCTTAACCTTTTTTTTAACTTCTATTATGGATCTTTTGGCTTTTCTTTAAGTGGGTTCCGTCACTTATATTGAGTTCATGTGGAAAATTTCATCGAGGACAAAGTTTTTCTCCACCCATATCCTAGGGTTTTGGTATGTTCCAAAATACCCTCCCAATATCCATTCCTGCCCCTTGGTGAATGGAATCTCATTCACCGTAGGTGGAGGGAAATGGATCAGGATCGTCTCGTCTCTAGGGAGCTCAACAGCCAAGGTACTGCCAGGGGGCATCCAACGGTTGAGCTATGTCGTACATATCTTGATGCACACCTAGGAATGTGTGCGGCACAGCCCAACGGCTGACAGCACCTTGGGCGTGCTGGGCTCCCTAGAAACGAGCTAAATTCGAGGGAAACTAAGATCCTTTCATTAAAGTTGAAACTTACATAAAGAGAGGACAATATGGGCAACACATCAGCCTCAACTAAGCTACCTCAACCAAAAGGAAAGAAACTTCCAACACACATAGATAGGATAATAGGCCTTTAGGAGTTTTAAAAATTAGCTCATCCAACACTAACCTAATAAAGATCACCCCACTAGTTAGGGTGAAGGCCAGACACTGTTTGAAGTTTGAACCTGCCCCCTTTTGCATCTCTACTTGGTCCTTCAATTCAAGGAAATTGGCCTTGCCAAAAGAAAGAAGAGAAAATGAAAAGAGAGGGAAATTCAAAGGAGTTTGAATAAGTTTTTCTGCCATGTAGCAAAAGATCTCCAAAAGAGAAAAAAAGAAGAAACAAAAAACACCTACACTCACCACAAATAAACTATACATACATTCCAAGTTGGTTTATTGTTTATAAGGGGCCCTAAGTTTATGGAACTTGAATAGGGTTTGGCTCTACTCTACCACTTTCACTTTCAGGACTATTTAGCATATTAGCAATGTGACTTTTGATTACTTCGCCTTGGGGAACATAACTTAAAAGAGTTTAGCATAGGCTTTTGGTTTAGAAGAAGTTTGTTTATATCCAATAAATTAAGTTAGGGGGAGAGGGGGGGGGGGGGGGGGTTCGGATGTTTTGTGTCTTTGAAACCAAACAGAGTTTTGCATTTTGTCATTGGTGAAAACAATAAATAATTGAAAGCTGGATTTGTTTTGAATTTTGGGTCTTCTCAGGGCACCTGTTCCTGTCCATGAGGCCTAGATATTGGGAGGGTATTTTGGGTCTTCGTTTGCCAAACCCTATTAAGGCGCAGGCCATGCCCAGACACAATGAGGGGGGGGGGGGGCGAAATCCGCTCCCATGAAAGGCAGAACTTTCTCCCTCGATATGTCAATACATGCACTCTCATTGGTTGTCGTGCACATGTGATCACTGCACTTCCCTCTTCCCCACAGAAAACGCTCTCCCTATATTTAAATAGAAACACTGTAATTGTCATCTGAGTGATTTTGACTCTAATGATAAATGACAAAAATAACATTTGGTTGGACTTTTATTTGATTAGGTACATCCTCGATCTACCCTCTTTAAAACAAAAACTCAATGTACATCCCAATATGAATGTTCAAATCAAACTAAACCCAAATCATATTTTGATCATGACCTAATTAATCCATTGACAACTTCAAATTTGGTTAGAGAAAAAGACAGATTAAGATGGTTGTCTTCATATTTTTTTACATTTTTAAGTGGGGAAGTCAAAATTAAGCACAAACTTATTTACCAAAAACAAAGGTTAGATGACAAGCCATTAGTGGTGAATACGTGTTTAATGAATTTACAATTTTCCTAAGGGTGCTTCATGCGTGAATTGTCATTGTTAAATTATTTTTAATAAAAAATTGTTTATAATCTAGGGCATCAGTAACCTTAAGAAAAAATATTTGAGATTTTACATGAATAGATCATACTTTTAAGATTATCTAAAAGATAATATAATCAAATCACTTAACTATCTGATCTAAGTATCATTCTTAGAAACATTTTGAAACCATATTTAAACATTTCTCAACCGTCCAAAATAAAAAATAAAAAATAAAAACACAAACGTTGCAATCATTGATTCATGATAAAATTTGGTTTCACATTATCTTATAGATGGACCTACTAAATTTTGAGCCTTGATCCTTTGAACATTGAACATGTGGAAATCACTTGGAAATCAGTGGGGGTCCAAGCCTCTAGAATGGGTGTGGGTCATATCCCAAATATGGGATACTATTACCCATTTAGCACTATTTTGTGCTACAATCTATCATATTTGGTGGGTACCAAACAAGAGATGTTGGAGTGTTTCCTCTCACACTCTTCATCAGATTTGAACTTTCATTCCATTTGATCTTCTTGCACCCAGGCATTCTCCGCTTCGTTGATCTTGTCTGTTCTTTTCTCTATATCGGTTAGAGTTAGCAACAAATGGGCATTGCTATCAATTTATAAATTGAGAGCAGAAACCAACCTTGTAATACAAAACAACTAATACCTCTCCCGTAACAGGCATAGTTACTAATTTGTTAGGGTTTAGGGTATAAGCAATAGGTTGCTTAAAGCATTACACCCTGTATATCAAGTTTGGAATACCCAGGCTGCTGCCTCCAACTAGTATTTATAGGAAAACTAGGGTTTAGGTCAGATGAACTAATTACTAGATTGCCCCTCACAGTCTGAGTTTTAATACAAGTAAGATTATATAAGAACATATGAAGGGATATTACATCAATACCCTTACATAATAGACCCACGTATCACTTTATACTTTAAGGTGGTTAATTGGAAGTCCATTAGCCATTAAAGATATGACCACTTGTATTGGACTACATCCAACTGGCCCATCAATCAACCCCCTTCAACTAATCTAATCCTATACAATGACTATGCTAAGCCCACTACGTGTGAAAACATTACATTACTATTAACTCTAAACAATGTAGAAAAGAGGGGTCGGACCATCGGATCCCTCTACTGCCGAGCTGCCCATACTGTATCATGCGCCCCAAATACAACAAGATGATGAAAAGATCGCCCTACCCTTGCCTGAGCAAGAGTAAGTTGGTCTTTTTCGCCTTGCTGTGTTTGGGGCGCACAGAAAAAAAGGTGTCATTGGACAAAAGGAAATGGGGTGTGGGGGAGGATGGTACCATTTTGCAAGCAGATTTTTAGGTTCATAGGATAATGAATCCAAGTGAGGGATGAGAATCCGATGTGATACCCGCAGTGCATTCCAAATTATTTTTCTTCCTTACCATCATAGATTGATGTTGGCTTGTGATAATACATTCTCAATGTTTCCCAATATTGGAAATTATTTGATTTCCACGATCTCAGCAACCACATCCCTTGATCCAATCCTGTATATTAGCTGTAGATGTAACCTTATCCCATGTAATCAGCTGTATCTTATCTTGTATACCCCTAACTCCTAACAATCAGCATTGACTAAGGATTCCATTAGCTTAAATCCAGAAACTGATCATGTACACCTCTGGCTATAAAAGCCACCATGTATAATAGATTCAAGTCAAGGAAAACAATCATTTTTCCCATATATTCTCTTGTCTTTTATCACCCAACTCTCAACTCAATTGCTTAATCATTTCTTAATTCCCTACTTAATACTGATTTGGAGATTATACTTTTATAAAGGTTTTAACCTCATCTAGTGGACTATATAATCCCCCACTTCAAAGATGCTTAATTATTTTAATAACTCATGTCCTAGCTTCACCCACACAACCTTAGCCCAACACTTGACGACAATAAATTAAAAACTAGAAATAAGTTTCCTATAAGATCGTGGTCAATAATACTTATTTCATTATTCTTAGAGCTTAGAAGAGAAGAAGGAGATTGAATAAATATTGAGAAATGGAGTTCGTGGTCTTTGAGGTGATTCAGTTACGAATATTCAAAGTTGAAACCGACCTTAATTTGTGCCTTTGATAGGCATTTGGTTCACTGCTTAAAGCTGAGATTAGGTTTTACCAACAATAATTTCTGACTTGAAGATTGATATTTGTATTTTACTAAAAAGCTTTAATCCTCATGACTCATCGCTCACACATTGATCAATCATCCACAAAGATCGGTCAAAGTTGAGTACATACCCAATTTTTTCCTTGTCAACTGCTTTTGTTAACATATATGCAGGATTCTTGTGGCTATCAATCTTGTAAAGCTCTCGAATGAAAGGTTGAGTTCCTTGTAAGTGAATAACACTCTGATTGTCACTTCTTAGTAAGTTGTTCTCTTACACGTGACCCCCAATTCTTCCATAAAACTTTGAAGTCAAATCATTTATTTGCTAGCTTTTGTAATAGCAATATATTCTGGAGGTTGGATAATACTTTGTGAGCGAGCGAGACCGTTGTTATTGAGGAAGAATCAACAGTACTTTTTGGATTAAGTTGAAATAAAGCTTCACTAGTAACAGAAATGACCTTGTTGTGCTCCTATAAACGATACCAATTTATCGCACATCGATCATTGGTGCATTCCCTTATGTCGTTTGTTGGCCAAATAACTTTTTCCCTTGTGTTAGGGGAACAGGTTTCCCATGACGCCAGAGTACCAATTTGTGCGTATGGTAACCCCCCTCCCCCAATTAGGAATTGTAAAGAAGCAGAGAGGGTGTGGAAGTTTCATTTTTTTTATAAGAAAACATATAAAGCAAAAAAATCCACACATGAACGGGATGCGGATCAGAGAATAAATGAGTAAAGGAAGTGAAGAGTATTTTCCTCCAACCCTGAAGCTAGAGATCGGAGGTGCTGTACATAGAATAAGACAATAAGTCCCTTTCATCTAAACTGTTTACATTATATCATTTTATTATGTATTAATGTCTGATATCAGCGACTCTCTTAGCTATAAAAAGCCATCGTTGCATTCACAGATTCATGAATCGGCTGGCACTTCCAGTGATGGCAAAGAAAGCTCTTACCATCTCTCCCCAGTCCTCAGTGGGATTCTCTCTCTCCATGGCCAGTAGCTCTATATATTCGAATGTCTCTCTCCTCCCTGTGACCGAGAGCGCGGATCTCTCTTATCTCCTAGATTTAGTTTGTTTTGATTTTACATCTCTTTCCATATCATTTTGCAAATCCAGTTCTACATTAATTTCATCATTTTTCACTTGGATTATATATTTCATGTTTAGTTTTTGCTCATCTCTTCTTCCTCCTAGGTCCAAGACCACCCTGGTAGGAAGATTTTGTGTGGGTTATCATTAATTAATCAAGATGGGTTCTTTGATTTTATAGTCGTGTACATGAAAGATTGTAATACATGACGAGAGAGAGAGAGCTTTCTTCAGTCCACTCATGGGTGTCAGTAAGATTTAATTAGCTACTGACTCATTCACCCAAATGCCAAGTAAAAAATGAGAGAGACAATGCTTGATAAATGAGCGAATGATGCGGGAGATTAGTTGAATCTTATGATCCCCGTACTTGGACTGAAGGGAGCTCCCTTCTCTAGTTATAATATTCGTTTTATTTTCCTTGTTTTGGACAAGACAGGTAGAGACCCATGGAGTACTGTTGTGGAAGTTTGTGATTGCTTTTCACCACTTTGGTCTGTAAACTATTGATGGGTTCTACTCTTTGAGTAGTAACTATTAGTATCAATATAATTAATTTCTCTTGATTTCTTGCTGCTGCTAACTGATGTTGTTGTTGTTGTTTATAGTACCAATATATAGTTATGCCCTGTAGAAGAAGATATATAGAACAAGTAGAGCATGCAGAGAAGGAAAGAAACTGGTAATTAAGAGCCCTGAAATCAACTAGAAAGAAGTCTCCACCTAATTTTTGATCTCTTGTGATCCCTGGACATGATTTGAAGAACTTTCCCAAGAAGGGGCCGGAGACAAGATCGATGATGAACATAAGAGCCGATAAATATAACCAGATGGATTATCTGTTGCTTGGTTTTGGATCTCCTTTTTTCTGTCTAAATAGTATTCTCCCTGTTGCACAGGTGAGAGAGAGAGAGAGAGACACTTCACTTTATTGTTTTTGTTTTTGTTGGATCCAGATCCTCTACTGCCAAGCTGCCCGGCAGGACCGTGCTTCCCAGACACACGGTGCATCCAAATTGGTTTTTGTTTCCCGTTATCATGGAGAATAAATTGCAAGCCATTATATATTGTCCTTTCATCTGACGATTAAGGGTTTTTTTTTTTTTTTTTGCTTTATAAATTTTCTTCATTTATATTTTCTCTATAAACAATGGGAGATTGTCCTTTTTTTTATGGTGCGAGGAGATTGTCCTTTAAGTAAGCAATACTGGAGGACACATGAATGAGGAGCCAAATTGCAATTTAGATCTTCTACTACGGCCTGCCCGTGCTGTGGGCGTGCTTCTTCACACAGACAGGGGTGTAATAACCGTCCTACCTCACCTGTACAATGGGTAGGGCAGTCATTGCGCCCTTGCCTGTGTCAGGAAGCACACCCGCAGCACGGGCAGACAATAGTAGACGATCCGGATCCTTCTCTATCCACTTGAATGAAGCTATTAGTGCACCTAAAGATGCAGAAGATGAAAAAAGATTATATTGGTGATGATTCACAATGTTTTAAACTAAACAAGAGTATTAAGGACAAGGAAACCAATGACTGGTCTAGATCTAATTTTGAAGATTATTGGGAATAAATGGATTTTAATCCTATCCCCCCCCCCCCCCCCCTGTTTATTAAAGCTCTCCAATTCCCCAAAAAAAAAATATGGAGTCTAACCCTACAAATTAAGAAAAAGCCGCATGCTCCTGTGAAAATTTGCCATGTCAGTCGTAGCCAGGCACTTGGTCACCAGCAGGCCAACCCATGCATGCAGTCAGCTGGGCATGGGGTAGTGTTAAGAAAGTATTCAAATGGTTTGGAATATGATGATTATCTTATTTCATTGAGGTATATTTATACAAAGCAAATGAATAAAATCAAGGAAGCTAATAAGGCAATCCCTATCTGCAGGAAAAAATCAAGGGATTCTAACAAAAGAAGCATATCTATAGCTACTATGATCTTATTATGTATACAACCAAGCAAATCAATTCAAAAGAATTCAAAATCATAAAATCTCAACCTAGATTTTATCTCTAATACTCCCTCTCAAGTTGGGTTGTGAATGTCAAGAACCCCAACTTGGCCTTGTATTGTAGAAATAAATCTTTCCCTAGAGCTTTGGTGAAGAGATCAGCTATTTGGGAATGACTAGGGATATGTTGTGTACAAAGAAGCCCATTTTGAATGTTTTCTCGAACGATGTGACAATCAATCTCTATGTGTTTTGTACGCTCATGAAAGACGGGATTACCAGCTATGTGGAGAGCCGCTTGATTGTCACAGTATATATAGGGGAATTGACTGTGTCGTGGAAACACCCAAATCGTGTAATAAAGTTTTCAACCAAAGTAGTTCGCAGGTAGTCACTGCCATAGAGCGGTATTCAGCTTCAACCGAAGAGCGGGAAACGATGTGTTGTTTCTTGGACTTCCATGAGATTGGGCTAGAACCAAGAAAAATGCAATAACCCATAGTAGATCGGCGTGTCATTCGGAAACTAACCCAATCAGAATCACAATAAGCTTGAAGAGATAAAGAACTGGAGGCTAATAATAAAATTCCTTGGCTGGCCGAACCATGCAAATACCAGAGAAGCCGATTAGCTGCAACCAAGTGTGGTTGCCTTGGTTGATGCATGAATTGACTTAATAGAGTTACAGATCGAGTGCACAATGTTGGGCCTTGTGATGGTTAGGTAAATGAGTCGTCCAATCAATCGACGATATGGTGCTGCATCTAGTAGTAATTCACCATCAGCTGTAGTCAATTTAAGATGTTGTTCCATAGAAAAAGCAGTCGGTCGGGCTACAGTGAATCCAACATCAGAGAGAATATCCAGGGTATATTGTCGTTGATTTAAACAAATCCCTTGGTTGGAGCGGCCCACTTCAAAGCCGGGAAAATACTTTATTCGGCCAAGGTCCTTTATGCGGAATTGTTGATGTAGAGTAGTCTTCAACATGGAAATTGTTGTAGTGTTAGGAACTGCAATCAATGTGTCGTTGACGTACATACACCAACAGGTAGGCCATCCACACGCACGCAGCAGCAGCCATTGGGCTGCATTGTTTGTAGGTTGGGGGAAAAAAATGCTAGCGTGAGTAGCGTGACCAGCGTGGCTCCTACACCTAAACACAGAATTGCCCTGTCCTCATTGAAAAGTAGAATGCGCTTTCATTGGCCAATGCACGCATTCAGGGCTCTAGAGGCCCAGGCAGCGTTCTCTTGCCCCATACATATTAAAGGGAATGGGTTTTTCTATTAACTAAATCAGTTTGAGAAGATACATATTTATAAACTGTTACAAGTGGCAAGAAAAGAATAAAAACTAACTAAAACACATGGCCTATTGAGGTTAGTTAAAGAGAATTAATATCTAAATAGATGGTTGTGTACAAAAGCCTAAGATGGTTTATCATCCTTTATCAGGCCCCCTCAAGCTCAACCGGGGTGAACCATCGATGAGCTGAGAAAATTAAACCGGATACAAGACAGAATCTTGGTGAGTACATCAGCCACCTGATCAACTGTAGGGACGTAACAAACAACGTATACCAACTGTCAAAAGGCAACCAACTCACGAACATAGTGAAAATCTATTTTGATGTGTTTCGTTTTAGAATGAAACACAGGATTTGCCATCATGTACGTGACTCCTACATTAGCACACCAGATAATTTGACCCAACCCATGTCACACTTGGGTTTCGACAAAGAGAGAAACCCAATTGAGACTAAGCCAGACCCAATAAGCTGAGACTGAATTTGGGCCGAATTGTAACCGCACCTTAAATCCTCAACTATTCTATTGAGACCAACAATTTTGATCTTCTGCTTTTTCTAACATTCTTTTCTTCTTCCTCTTTGCTTTACTTTCTTCCCAAAAAGATCATGTGCAACACCCTGTCCAGGCTGCACGAGCATCAGACACAACGAGGCATAAAAAGACCGCCTGATCCCTGCTAGGACAAGATGCTCGGGCAAGGGTAAGTCCCACTTTCTTCACAGTCTCAAGTATACGGAGAGAGAGAGAATACATAGAAAACCATATAAAACCCACTCCTGTTCTTCAACCACAAGACAAGAAGACCAAGTTGAATTCCCTGTGTCTTGTTTGTGTCGCGCGCTCTGTGATGAAAGGGGATGCATATTTTACCCTTAAGCCCATTATCTTTAATTGTTCTCTATCTGTATATTTGTTAATAGAATGTTGCATTAGTGGCAATCAAATTGAACCTTCTATAATAGAATACTTATAATCCTTCAAAGCATAAATACATAGATTATTTACACTTCAAAATTATACTTTAAAAAGAGGGAGAGGGTTCGCTACACGGCATGCCTTGGAAGAGGGGTATTATGGGAAAATATTAAAAATAAGGGGTATATGAGATATTTTACAAGGTGTGTGTTACAGTAATCTGAGTCTTATATGGGTGACTGGGTGAGCATGCAATTTTGAAATTAAACTGACGTTGTGCAAATCTTTTACCCTTAAAAAGACGAAGAATTACAATCTCTAATAACTACAATGATTAGCACCTTTCGTACAAGGGGATAAAAAAAACCTCAATGGGTAACTAAGAGAGGCTCGAAGTCCAGACCTCAGATTGACCCTTCCACTATGATGGTCATTAAATCATAGGAGAGAGATAGACGTAGGGAAGCACTAGTGTATGCTACACAGCCAGACAAAAAACTCAATCCCAATTTAAATTGTTCTGGCATAACTTTTTTTTTAAAAATGTAATGATAATTGTTTATTTCTTTAATGGGGTGAGTGAATTTTTTTATGCTACCCTATCCAATAAAAACTTTTACAAATTTTCCTTTTTAGTAATGCTTTGTATACCACAAAGCTCAAACTTTAGTGCCTTATTGGGTTTTTACATGACAGGGAAAGTACCATGTCGGCCTAATTAAAAATTAAGAATGCTAATCTATACTCATAGTTTTCATAATGATCCGGCACTTTCCATCATAACTTTATTAATCTGATGATGATGATGGCACTTTTGGAATTACATCCTTGTCCTAATAGATATGTGTTCGCCATTTTCGGTCACAGAGGTTAAAGTTAATTCTATTCTAAGCAAAATATCATTTTCATCTTAAACTTTTTAAACTTCTATTATGGATCTTTTGGCTATTTCATTATAGCCCATTAATCCTACCATGTAAATAGTCATCTAAAGTGATGTTTCATTTCTTAATTAATTCTTTAAGAACCAATGCAATTTTGTAATAGGAGTCAACTTGTTTTCTAGGTTATAAAATGTTATTGGGGTCAAGTGCATTGCATAATGAAAATATATCCCAAAAGCAAATGCATCAAAAAATTGGAGTCAATATTAAGTACCATCTTTGCATTTATTTATCTTGAGACTATCGTCATCATGATCTTCATTATTAATAGAGGTAAAATTTTAGAAGTGGGTCACTTAAGCTATGTTTGGTATGCATTCTTGGAATGCATTCTAGGTCAATTTCATATTCTCGGACAATAAAAACAACTATTTTTATCATCAAAAAATGCAA
Organism: Telopea speciosissima; assembly: GCF_018873765.1. Classification (NCBI taxonomy): domain Eukaryota; kingdom Viridiplantae; phylum Streptophyta; class Magnoliopsida; order Proteales; family Proteaceae; genus Telopea; species Telopea speciosissima. The sequence continues at coordinate 64,855,054 of NC_057921.1, read as the reverse complement.
AATAGACTTGGAATGCATTCCAAGAATACATACCAAACACTGCCTTAAACTTCTTTCCTCCACACATGGTTCACTTATATTGAATCTTATGTTGATTGCTGATATAAGTTTTGCCGTTGTTAGATGAAGAAAGAAAAAACTTATTTGAGTATCGATCTTTCAATAAATTTATCAAAGGAGTCTATTTTCATTGTGTTTCGTGAAATATTGATGATATATGGTTTGGATTAGTCACATTTCAAATTTTAAAGTCTGATTTAATCAAGTATCCCCGTGTACTAACATGCATCCCAATGAATGTCCATGGATGTTTAAGGCATTCAGACAATTATTGTGTACTCTCTTATAGTCTTGAATTTTCAAACATATATTTTGCTACCACTATTAAATTTCATTCAAGTTAAATTTTACATAAAAGATAGGACAATATAGTAACACATCACCCTCAACTAACCTACCATGAGAAAGAGACATAATATAAGAATTAAAATAGTGGAAGATGATATCAAATAAAAAATTCTACACCATGGAATAAAAGATAATAAATGATGATCCTATGGCATCCTTAATGCTAAGTTTATTAGTTTAATATTGATATCAATTCTCAATATTAAACTTTCCAAAGTAATGAATTATGTGAACTTGTGAACAACTCTATCATTGATGCTAAAATTGGAATATAGATCAAAGAGATCCTTTTATGGTAGGAAATGCAGTGGTTACAATTTATAAGAATAAAAGGAAGGAAACTATACATAGTATGCTTGGATGGCCAAAAACAAAATATCTTACACAAACTTTAACTACCTTCTCCACCTTTGGCATTGCCATCAGCACATAAAAAAGAGTTAAAATCACCCATCATCAACAATATCTTGGTCCCCTGGACATCCCGCCTAATATCTTCTAAAATAAAATCAGGGGTGAATCCTAGGTATTCGAATCTCTTCTTACTGAAGCTCTTTTAGCTAGATGTCTGCCACAATGTCCACTTTCACTACAGCAGTGGAAAATTCTCCATAAAATCATGTCTAAATGGCCTTTATAAAACAACCATTTGTGTTGAAAACACTATGGAAGAGATTGATTAAGGATGTCATCTACCACGAGTTTCGAATCACATTCCACTCATACACAAGATCGACTGAGATCCATATCATAATGAGAAGAAAAACATAGAATGTACACTCCTGAAGATGATCGAAAAATTCCTCCCATCTTCACATGCCCAGGATTGCCAATCGCATTGTCATCTATTTGTGTTCAATTTCAACCAACACTTCTCTCGTTTCATCCAGAACACATCTTCCTAAATATAACTATTCCTGAAAGTCGTAGTAAAAAGATGAAACACCTTCGATAAGATCACCAATATAAGGACAATAAAAGAGGCATTCTGTAGACATTGAAAATTCGATTTTAAGATCACTCTGACATCTATGGGTGTCATTTGAATAGAAACAGGACATTGCCATTTGAGTGATTTTGACTCCCTTGACGAAGACTAATGATAGATGATCGACAACAATTAATATTGGGTTAGACTTTATATGATTAGGTACATCCTCTACCCAAAAAATAAAAATCAAGATACATTCCAATATGAATGTCCAAATCAAACTAAATCCATGTCATAATCAGATCATAATCTAATTAATCCATAGACGACAATCACAATTTTGGTTATAGACAGAGAGATTAAGACTGGTGTTTGCACACTATTTTACATTTTTAAACTGGGGAAGTCAAGCATAGATTTATTTACCAAAAAAAAAAAAAAATGGTTAGATGACAAGACATTAGTGGTGTGTGCTTCTCGAGTATATTTGGAGCAACAATTTTCCTAAGGTGGCTCATGTGCCAGTAATCATGGTTAAATTGTTTTTAAATACAAAATTCTTGTATATAGGGATTAATTACATGCCATGTGTCACACCTTCAAAATTAAGAAGCTCTTCTTTCTTTGATATTTCCTTGTGCCTCTTCTCCTTTGCTTGGCTTACATGAATAGATTCTACTTTTAAGATTATTTAAAAGAAAAAAATAGAATTATAATCAAATCACTTTTTGCCATCTAATCTAAAAAGTCTCATTCTTTGAAACATTTTGAAACCATATTTAAACATTTCTCAACCGTCCAAATAAATTATAAAAAAGAAAACATTGCAATCATTGATTCACACTAAATTTTACTTCACATTTTCTCAAAGATGCATGGGACCTACTTAAACATTGAGCCTTGATCCTATGAAAATTGAACATGTGGAAATCACTAAGATTCAAACCTATAGAATATTTACCAAAAAAAAAAAAAAACCTATAGAATGGTTTAGGTACCCATTTAGATGATCCATTACCTTAATAGGTTCCAAAAATAGTCAAATGTGAGAATGAAATTTTAGGTTGTGTTCTAACGTAATTTTTAAATTAAAGTGGACTTGTCATCTATTCAAATATATACGTATAACTATAAGAATAGAAGCTTGAGAAAAAATATTTTAATTATTTAATGATGCATTTACATTATTTTTTGAAAAATATAAATTATACCATTACTAATAAAGTGATGCATATGCTAAGCACCAATACACATCGAGAGCAATTGATCTATTGATCAATCCTCGAGAAAACTTTTAAGCGAATACTATCAAACCGCCAAGCCAAGGCCCGGGTGTGCCAGTCACAAAATTCAAATTAAAATCGATGAATCAATAAATTCTCAGTTCTTTTCTTTTCTTTTCTTCTTACAAAAATAATGCTCGGTTTTAAGGTCATATTTGGAAAATCAGGTTTTGACTCGGCCGAGTCACCCGAGTTGAGTCAAAATTTTGAAAAACTTGATCAAGAGTCATGAAGACTCGACCAGGGTGAAGAATGACGTGACTCAGTGAAGGATTTACCCGAGTCATTGATAACTAGGTGAGTCTTGTCAATTTTTAAAATACATATAAAATAGATGACTGTTGAGTGAAATATCAATAAATGTAATTAGCAACAATTAATAAAGTCATACTAAAACTTAAACAAAGTAACAAACGTGTAAAAGTAAAACAGTAAAAGACCAAAAGAAAATGACTCTTTGACTCCCTTCTCCATAGTCCACAGCCCTTCAGCTTCCCAATTCTCATTTCAACTTTTATCTTCTAGTTTTCATAAGCACATTAGCGTAGTGGAACGTTACAGTTTTTCACTTTTGCTGAAGCTTTCAACTACCTTTTGCAACCCCAACGGGCCCAGCAGCACTACAGGTCTGAAATTTTGATCTCTCTCTCTCTCTCTCTCTCTCTCTCTCTCTCTCTCTCTCTCAACTATGAACTTGGAAACTGCCATGTAGCAATTATAAGAGTTTTTGGATAGGCCAACCATCTTATATTCTTATTTGTTCCTACAGAGATCCAACCATGATGGGTAGTTAGCTAGGAAGGGGAAGGGTACGTAGGAGAATTAGCAACGATGAAATGTCCAATTCTAATTTTTTTCTGATTTTTTATTAATATATATATATATATATATTGTATTTAAAAATAAAATAAAAAAATGACTCGGTCTGATCAGGTTTGATCAAGCCGAGTTACCAGATTTTCTAAAAAGCGAGTCGAGTCAGAAAACCTGATTTTTCAACTATGGTTTTTAAACCTAGGCCAACATGAATGATTTCTGATAATTTGTGATGACGACCAAAAAAAAAAAAAAAAACACTTAATTGCAGAGACAAATATATTGAAAAGATAATGAACAAAAAAAAAGGAAAGAAGATCACAGCTGTAAGGGTGGGGGCCAAAGATTCTTTTATGAGAACCTCATCTCGCTAAAAGCATCTCCTGATCACCATACATGAAATGCTTCTGAATTTAGCTCATCTCTAGGGAGGCGTGCTCCCAGAGTGCTGCCAGGGGGCATCCAACGGTTGAGTTGTGCCGTACACATCTTGGCGCATGCCTAGGGATGTGTGCAGCACAACCCAACGGCTGGCAGTTCCTTGCTCCTTGGAGACGATCCTGATCCAATGCTTCTTGGGTCTGGTTCTTTGGTTGCCTGCATTGGTATTTGATTCCAACAAAGAGGATAGAGGCTTGGACCCTCTCCCTCTTTCAATTCACTTGTTTGTGAGGGGGAAGCACCTCTGAATCTAGCGTCTTCCATATCCCTAACCCTTTAACCCTAATTACCTAATCAATATTTGTATAAAATAACTCCTCAAATCTTCTAGAAAAAAAAGACAAGAAAAGAAAGGTGGTTAATGTCATCCACAACATTCCAACCAAAATAATAGGCAGGAGAGGATAGTGCGTCGTAGAAGATCTGTGTTGGAAGTATGACACATATCTAAGTCCTAGGTTGAGAGACTTTGTAAGAGCCCTCTGGCCTCTACACAATAGAACTATATTGTGGAATGTGATTTGAAAGGAAAACTATTATGGCAAAATGTTCTCTGTGTCGGGGGTGCAGGTTGTGCCTAGACATATGGGGTGGGCAAAAATGACCACCTTGCCCCACAAATAGCCAGCCCATGTGTCTGGGTGCGGCCTGCGCTGCAGCACAGAGAACATCAACCCATCTATTATTTAGGGAAAAAGATCATTGTCTGGGGGTGTCTCTTACACTAGCACTCCCATGAGTCTATCTTTCTCTTCCTCATATGAAAAAACATTTTTGTCCCTTGTTTTTTAGGAGGAGAGAGAGAGACACACACACATGGGAATTGGACAGAAAACTGCTTCCCTATTTTTATTATGAAAAAGAATGTTATCTAATCACGTGCATGGTTCCTATGCCCCAAACACAAGAGCATCCAAAATTAAGGAAAACATTTGGCATGTTCTTGCTGCCTCCAATAGGAGGGACCAATTTGGAATAATTTTCTCCCCCTTTCGATTCATAAATACCCCTTTAGGTTTTAATATTTTCCAAAATATCCTTCTAGATTTGAAAATTTACCACCTCACATTTTCTAAAATTAAAAAAAAAATTTAAAATTAAAAAAATAAAAAAATAAAAAAATAAAAAAAAAAAAAACCTTGTGTTGGTGCAAGGACTACACAACCGAACAACAATCTCTTACCTTTTTTATTAATACATGATCACATCATGGAAAGATTAATTTTTCGAAGTTTTGTTCTGGTTCATTTGGGATCTTCTGAATTAACCCTTTTCCCATAAACTGTATAGAATATGATATAGTAAGTTGTAATAACTAATATATTTAAATTCAAATCTAGACCTGGTTTTTTTTTTTTTTTTTTTTTGATGATTAGAAAACAAAAAGCCAAAGCTAAGTTACAGGAGCAGCTACATTTTGTAAACAACTGTTCTTAGCCAAGTTCCTAGCTATCATAAGACAATTTATCACCCAACCCAGTATATTTTACATTTTGAATGATGTTAGATATATGTAGAAAGTCTTTAAAAAGAAACCACGGCCATAAGCATTTGGTTGGAGATGGAAGAGTCTTGGTAATCAAGTCATTCTCAACCCAAATCTCTTTAATCTGCAACCCAATGCCGGCTGCAAGGTGGCACCCCTTCCTAATAGCAAAAAGAACAATTACTAACCCATCCGTAACTGGTAGAGTTCTTATATTAAAAAACTTTAACTTGCCATCTATCAAAAAGAAATATGACCACCTAGCTGTAGTTAGTACAGTACTAAAGTATCCTACACAGATTAAAACAGGAAAGGTAAGCAAAGGTAATTTAAAGGAACAATGAGAAGTAGGAACAGTAGTAGAGTCATTCATTACAATTGGGGAAGAAAAAATGGGGGGCGGGGGGTGTAAGTTTAAATCTGAAACTCGATTTTGAACATTGTTTATAGCCCACATAGGATCTGGTAGCTGTTGACCCATCACAGCCTTATTTCTAACAGCCCAGACAAAATAGCAAGTAATAAAAAACACACTGAAAAACCAACGAAGGTGGTACTTGTTTGACTTGAGCTGGAGGAAAAAGAACAGGCAAGTGGATTTAAAATCATTCAAGGCTAGAGAATTGGTTCGTAGCCCCAAAGGATCTCCCACCCAAATGTGTTTGACCCAATCACAAGAAAGGAATAGGTACCATGATGATTCAACAGCAGATCCACAAAGAGCGCATGTGGAGTCAATCTGGATCCACTTCGAGAGAGTATCCTTTGTGGGAATTCCTACATTTAGCATACGCTAGACTAAAAATTTAAATTTAGGGTGAATAGGAATTTTTCAAAAGAACTTCCACCAAGCAACAACACAATCAGTATTACAACAAGGAACAAATTCAAGAGCAACCAGCTTGATAGTAAGAATACCATTTTTAACCTTAATACACCATCATCTATCGTCAGAATCAGTAATACCAATGGATTGTATGATAGAAGAAATAGAAGCTGGGACCATATTATCAATCAGGTCATAGTTCAAAGTATTATCATGTAAACAAGAGTTAACCAACATTGATTTGTCAACACAGGTTATAGGTGACGGGAGGATAGTAGCAAGATTACCTGGCATAGTAGGGACCCACTTGTCATACCAAAAGAAAGTAGAGGAACCATTACCAATTCTCTTGATTACCAGGTTTTACAAGTGGGGTATAATATGTGAAATACTATTCCACACCCAAGAGCCTTTCTTATTTCTTACTGTTGGGTCGAACAACGAAAGCTTATGGAAATATTTGGCCTTGAGTAACCTAGCCCACAGCGAATTAGGTTCAGTGAGAAGTTGCCAACCCAATTTAATCAAAAGTGCAGTGTTGTGGTGCTCAGCTTTACGAAATCCAAAACCCCCAAGTCATTTGGGTCTGCACATTCTATCCCATGAAATTAAAGAGCCCTTCCTTTTAGAGTTATTACAAATTCCTAACCAAAAGTTAAGACATAAAGAATCAATTTTACGGCAAAAGATCAGGGAAAATCTGAAGCAGTTCATCAAAAAAGCAGGGGTGGAGGCAAACACAAATTGAATGATAACACTCCGGCCTGCATAGATAAGAAGTTTAGATTTCCAAGCCGCAAGTTTTCTTTGCATCTAGCTAGCACCCCCTCCAACTCTTTATTTTTAGATCTGTCATGAAATAAGTTAGTCCCCAAATATATAGCATCAGAAGACATTTCTTTAATTCCTACAAGAGAGCACAGTGATTGTTAAAGATTCAGAGGGACATTCCTGCTAAAATGATGGCTACTCTTAGACAAATTGATCTCTTGTTCAGAAAAATCAGAAAAAAGGTCCAAAATTACTTTAATAGTTAAAACATTATCAGAAATGATTCGACAAAAAATGAAAATATCATCAGTAAAAAATAAATGCGTAACTTTCGAAGCATATCTAGAAATTTTCACTTCTCAAAACGTATTTAAATCAAGATAAGCGGAGAGAAATTTGGAAAGGACTTCCATGGCCAATAGAAAAAGATATGGGCTAAGTTGAAATCCAAACCTGGTTTTCGTCCCCTCAAATTCTCAAATCTCATCCTCACCTACCTTGTGCAGTGATCTTTTTGAGAGAGAGAGAGAGATTGATTTGGACTTTGGAGGAGGAGCGGCTCTGTGGAAAACGAAGGGACAAGAGATGGATGGAGTGGAAAAAATAAAGGTGTGATTGGACATTGATGATGCGATAGAAAAGAAATTGGGAGAGAGGGAGAGAGAGAGAGAGCGAGGGGTACCCTTTTTTGCAAGCAGCTTTTTTAGGTTCATAGGACAGTGATGACTGATGATGAGTGGCATTGAAGGAAAATCTGATGTGATACCCGCTCTGTGCATTCCAAATTATTTTTCTTCTTTGCCCAATAATGCCCAATGCCCAGCCCATCATATAATGTTGCCTCTTCGTCGTTTCTCTACTCTCAAGAGTCTCTAATTAAGTCTTTAACACAACTTCCTTACTTAATTCTGATTTGGAGATTATACTTTTTATATAAAGGTTTTTAACCTCACCTAGTGGACTAAATCCCCACTTGAGAGATGCTTAACATATATTTTAATTACTCTTTGTCTTAAGACGAATATAATTAAAATTTAAAAAAAAATTAAGTTGCCTAAGATCGTGGTCGGTATTACTTTCATTATTATTCTTAATTAAAGCTTAGAAGAGACAAGAGTGGGGAAAAATATTGAGAAATTGAGTTCAGGGTCTTTGAGGTTGCTCAGTTACGAATATTCAAAGTTGAAACCAAACTTAATTTGTGCCTTTTATAGCTATTTGGTTCATGCTATCGTACCATATTAAAAGGCCTACTTTTTATGCATGTGACAAAAAATAATTTTGATCGAATTTTTCTTAAAACAATGGTGAACCGTAGATCTTGAGATGCACACATGAGGCCGGATATTGGAAGAGTACTTTGGGGAACACATTGAAACCCTCTAGGAGTTTGTAAACCCTAAAATGGTGTGGTGAAGTTTCACCGTATGGTAAAGGAAAATTTTTTCTAAGAAATTTTATCATAAATTTTTTATTTTATTTTTAAATTTTTTTCTTTTTAACAATTATAGAACTTGGAGTGGACACATATGAGCCATTTTGTGACAGACCTAGTTGAAAGAGTTTAGTCCCACATCAATAGAGTTAATGTACAACGTACAGTTGGGTGTATGATTTTGGGAAGAATCTCTTCACCCTGAAGCTCGAGATTTTAGATTGAAAATAGTATCACGTAAGAGCCAATGAGTGCATCTCCATGCCAGAATGACTTGGACACCGTCAAAACTATTCTCAAGTTTCATTAAGAAACCTAAAGACAAGTAACTCATCACAAGCATCGCCTCATTGATTCAAATGCTACAAGATTCAAAACTACTCTCATGTTTCATTAAGGACCCTCTCCCTTATATTATGGAAGAAAGTTCTCAGTGGGGGGATGCACCACTCATGCCCAGACACAGAGAGGCGGGGCGAAATGATCACCGTCCTCACTCCCATGAAAAGCGAAAATCCCCTCCCCCATGATACCAACACACGCTCTTTCATTGATCCCACACAAACAACGGCCAGACTCCCCCACAAAGAACACGGACCCCTAATATTATATACAACGATGTATAAAAGATAAGGAATAAGGTAAAGGAAGTGAAGGGTATTTTCCTCATACAGGCCTGGCCTGAAGTAAGAGATTGGAGAGGCCGAGCAGAGAATAAGTCCCTTTTTCATTTAATTGTTTACAATAATAATAATAAAAATAATCATATTAAAATAGGATTTGTCTGATCTCAGCCACTCTATTATAACTTTCTTAGCTATAAAAAGCCATCGATCGTTGCATTCATAGATTCATGAATTGTCTTAACAATTCCAGTGATGCAAATGGAAAGGAAACCTCTTTCCATCTCTTCCCGGTGGGATTCTATTCGCTCTTCGCTCTTCGCTCTCCATGGCCAGTCGCTTAATTTCTTCAAATGTCTTCTTCCCCCCTGTGTGAGCGTATCTCTTACCAATTCATTTTGCAAATCCAATTCTATTTCATTACTGCACTCTTCAATTATATATGTATCTGTTATATATTTTTGTTCATCACCTCATTCTACGTTTCGAGGAAGATAACAATTGATGAACTTTTTTCTTCGAACTTAATGATCAAAAAGATATCGAAATGATTTTTTATGTATAATAAGATTGTAATATATGATAGAGAGCTTTCTTCAGTCCACTCATGGGTGGCAATAAGATTTAATTAGCTGCCGACTCATTCACCCAAATACCAAGCAAACAAAGAAGGGAGAGACAATGCTTGGCAAATGAGCGAATGATGCGGGAGATTAATTGAATCTTATGATTCCTGTACTTGGACTGAAGGGAGCTCCCTTCTTCTCTAGTTATTTTTCCAGATTTTCATCCTTGTAACCCCTCCTCAATCTCTCTCTAAATTATGTCATCTTGATCTAATCAGTGATTTGCTGTTTCTGTGCAATCATGTTGTATTAATTTCTTCTGTGATTTTAATTAGTTGTCTTTTCCCTATTTTGGACAAGACTGGTAGTGACATAACCGGCCTGGAGATCAAATCAATTAGAAGTCCGTCTCACCAATAAACTAATAAACTGGTGTTCTCTTCTGCTCTCTTAGGAGTAATGACGAGGCTTGGACATGATTTGAAGAACCCTAACTAGAAGGGGAGAGAAGATGATGAACAGAAGTGCCAATCCAGATGGAGTATTTGTTGCTTAGTATTCTCCTCCTCCTTAGGTTGCTCTCGTCAATAGGAGAGTAGAGACTAAATAAAGGGTATTATTCTCTCCAGCTTCTGTAGTTCACTTATACTTAACCATTAAACCCATCTGAACCCTAAACTAGACCATTGGTCTGAGCTAGGTGTGGGTGTAGTAGAAGACGAAACCCTAAAAACAAAAATCTCTCCAACGTGAGAAATGAGTCACATGACACATTACTGAATTGACAACATTTGTTCTTCTGTTTCTCAGTGCGAATCCCTGAAGAAAACGACACCCACTATACTATACCTTTAATAAAATCATTTTTTAATTAAAAAAAAAAATTAGGAGAGGATTCTCTGAGCAAGCATCATAGTTGAGCATGGAATGAGGTATTAGTATCTGATTGGCTGGATTAGTCGGATCATATAAGTATTAGTTGAGAGTGATATCTTAAATCGAATATTGGTATCAGATCAAGGGTAAAATTGTAAAAAATAAGGGTAAAGTAAATTGTTTAATCCAATCTGACTTTGACCCAATTTGGATTAATGTCAAATCAATATCTACAGAGACTGATATTGATCTCGATACCAATATCTCAATCCCGATGGTGGATTGACACTGGGATTGAGATGGAATTGATTCTTATATAAATAAGATGGTAGCAAGATCATTTCATGTGAGTGAGAGAGCTTGTGTTACTTTACCTTTCCTGGTGGTTCTGGTTAAGATAACCTTTTTTTTTTTGATAAAATATTTCCGTGATGGTGCAGTGAACCATTTCTAGAGAAAAAGAACTTTGTCTGAGAGTGTGGCCTACGCCAGCACAAGAAGGAGATGGCTTAGGCCACACTCCTAGACAGAAAACTATTTTCCTTCCTTAATTAGAAAGAAAGTTTCTTGAGCGAGAATGTGACTCCCGTGCCTGCACCTCTGTGTCGTCTCTCTCCTCTTCTCTATAAAAAGTCTTTCTTGGCCCCTCATAATTGAACCAAAAGAAGGAGGCAATGATTGAATCTCATGCAAATGTAGGAGCCACTCTCCCAAGCGGAAAACACTTCCCCAAATATTTTACATTTTCCGACTCATCTTAGCTTTGCTTCTTCTTTTTTTTTTTTTTTTTTTTTTTCTTTCTTTTAATTTTATTAATCACTCTCTTTATTAATCTTTGATTGATATATAAGAATGCTTTATAATCTCATAATTCAATTTAGGGTGGGTGGAGCCTATTTCAAGATCCACATTTCCACCACTTGAGTATAAATCCAAGGGACCTTTACTGTGTGGCACTGATTGATGGGGTGTACCATCTTTAAGAAACACCAACAACTATTGTATGATGGAAATGGGGTCCAGAATTTTGGCCATTTTGTAGTGATCCAGATTCCAGAATCTTCAAGGAGGGGATTAGGGAACAAAAGAAGAGGATGATGTCCTTAAACTTAAACACTAGTGTGTTAGTGTTTGTTATATATCCATTCTTCTATGGGCCCTGGATGGATATATGGTTCCTTTCCTACCCGTTTGGAGAAGTTAGAGCACACTGGATATGGATCTATTTATCTATTTATGGAGACAACTGTAGGCCCAACACCATATATTAATGTGGAAAGTATTGGGACTAGTGTAGTGGATTTCTTAATTAATTCTAACATATATTGAACCTAAGATTAATTGGTTCAGACTGATCCAATGTTGGTTGAAGAAAATTCAAGCAGCAACCACTAGATTTGGACCGGGGTGGATGCTAACCAGCCTAATTTACCCATTCAATTCCCGACTCTACTTGGATATAATTTTTGGAGCGATGTTCTCTGCTCGGGAGAGCATGGTAGCGCCGGCTGTGCCCAGACACAGGTGGTCATCAGTCATTTAGGTGTATCGAGCACACTCTATGCCCCAGTGCACAGAATATTTTCTTATAACTTTTATTCAGCCACTTCTATCGTGATTCAAAATTATTATTTATCCTTAGCTGTTGATGCTTCTCTTTTAGGATTTGAATGGCTAGGGGTGTCAAACAGTCGGTTTGGATTGGTTTCTATCGGGCTGAATCGGTTTCAGTATTAGAATGAGTGAGATCAAAACCAAACCGATAAGAAACTTTGATTTTTGATCGGTTTTGATTTTAATCTGATACGATTTTAATTTATTTCGATTTTTCAATATTGGATTGATACTGGTTTATATCGATTTATTTTCGAATTTGAACCAAAATAAAATCGTAAAGCCAGCCAATAAGATGTTGTTTCGAGTTCATTTAACCCGAGTCACACACGCACAGAAACAGTGCCAATCAGTCATAGGGAGCTCGATCGAGCAATTGGGAAATGATGGATAAGATTGAGGTGGGAAACTGTGAAGAAGCTTACCAGATGGGCTTCTTTATAGGAACTAGGAAGGAGGTCATCGACTTTGATAAAGAGAAGGTAGGCCACAGACCTCATCTTTCAACATCAACTACTTCCTTATGGTCATTCTCCTCGGTCTCAACTGCTCTGGTGTAGCAACAGTTTCAGTCTTCTTCCAGATGTTCAGACCCCAGATGACATTTTCATAGTAAATGATTCCATGGCCATTATAGTACATGTGAGATGCACTGAATCAATTTGTTTATTTAAAAAGAAAAGAATTTAGAATTATCAAATATCGACTTCGATTCAGCTATTTCTCCTCTCAGGTTCTCGTTCTTCTCCTCTCAAGTTCATGCTCTGCAAACCCTAGGTGGTCGGTGGATACGGCAGCACTCTTTCCGGCTGTGCCCCTTTCCTTTTCCGGCAACACTGTTTGCAGCGGCACAGGTAAGTTTTATTCTGGAATGCCTGATTTTGGGCCAAGCTACGTAAGTAGGTTTGGCAATTATTTTCTGCCGTGGATTTGCTTACAGGTTAAATTAAGGCTTCGGATGATGCACATGGAAATGTTTGAATCGTAGGCCTATGGTTTTAACTTTTAAGCTTATCGTAGTGGCATCAGCCATGGCTGATCTCAGGATTGGCCTAAGACCTATATATGTCTGATTGGACCTTAATAATGTTTGACGCAGTATTGGGCGGAAATTTATACATTTCATCTTCTTTGCTAAGAGATCTCTCCATGGTATACAGACCTATTTAGGGATTGGGATCAGATCAGATTGGCCATAACGGCTGAGTTGATTTGGTATTGCCAAATGTGATTGGCTGATTGGCAATTTGCAATTGTCTGTTTACATTTCTCACTGATTTTACTTGCTATGATAATATATCCTCATGTTGAGAGTGGGAGTGCTGGAAATTGGAATGATCTTGATTACCCTTTTCATTCTTGAATTCAACTTGAGAAAAAACATTGTTAGTTAGTTGTTAGCAATTGTTACTTCTCATTTCTGATTTATGATGGAATATGGTTTCTAGTGGATGATGTTTCTGATTTATTGTTGATTGTTCAACTTATTTAATAATTGATTTTATGATGTTTTCTTTATGAATATTCAATTTAATGGTAAGTGGTTTCTTTGATTGGGTATTAATTTATTATATATTATGTTTCTGATGTAGTTTGTAGTTGACTCATTGTTCTACCATATTGCATTGTTACGGCTTCTATATTGATTCTTGATGTGCCTTAAATGTTGATTCTTGATGTAGCATATAAGGAGATTTATTTCATTTCTATACTAGATATAATGAATACATAAAAAATAAATACTAAAACTAGGTGGGTGCCTTGTCGCCTAAGCACTTAGGCAGCCCTCTAATGCCTTGGGTTACCTTGACAACTATGCTGAGCATGCTCTCCTCCCTAAGTCAAGTAATATTCCTCCACTTCCTTCAGATTTAGATCTCCCTATTGCTGTCCGGAAAGGAGCACGGGCTTGTAATAACCCTATAGTCAAGTTTGTTTCCTATGATGCTCTCTCCCCTACAGATGTTGCCTTCAATGTGGCCTTTTCCTCAACCTGTATTCCCAAGACCGTTTATGATGCCTTGTCTGACCCAAAGTGGAGGGAAGCTATGAGTGACGAAATGTTGGCCCTTGAGAAGAACCATACTTGGGATTTGGTTGACCTTCCAAGGGGGAGAGTCCCGATGGGTGCAGATGGGTTTACTAAATCAAGCATCGATTAGATGGCACTATTGAGAAGTATAAGGCCAAATTGGTAGTAAAGGGATACAACCAAGTGTATGGAATTGATTACCAATAGATGTTTGCCCCAGTGACCAAACACAACTCAATAAGAGTTCTCTTATCGTTGGAAGCCAACCTGAACTGGCCTCTATACTAGCTAGATGTGAAGAATGCAGTCCTCCATGATGATCTAGAAGAGGAAGTGTACATGTAGCCTCTCCCTAGCTTTAAGGTTCCCTCAGCTGATGGGAAAGTGTGCCGCCTCAAGAAAGCTTTTTATTGCAGAAACAATCCCCAAAGGCTTGGTTTAAGAGGTTTAGATAGGTTATTCTAAAGAGTGGCTACGCCCAAAGCAAGGCTGAATGGGTGATCATACCTTGTTCATATGTCGAAACAGTAGCAATATCACAACACTTATTGTTCATGTGAATGATGTTGTAGTCACTAGGAATGATGGGGAAGAGATTAAGAAACTTAAGTCCTATCTGTCTCATCAATTTGAGATCAAGGATCTCAGCCCCTTGAAATTATTTATTTATTTATTTATTTTGCATCGAGGTGTCAAGATCAACAAAAGGGATAATATTTGCCAAGGGAAGTTTGTACTGGACTTGGTACGGGAAATTTGGTTTTTTGAGGTGTAAACTAGCAAACTCACCTATTGACTGGAATCACAAGATAGGGGATAATTGCGGACAGCCCTTGATTGATACATGGAAGTACCAAGATTAGTGGGAAAGCTGATTTGTCTCTCCCTGAGTTGCCTTGATATTGCTTATGTTGTTGGGGTGATGAGTCGGCTCATATATGCCCCTAAGGGCAGATGTTGTCTACCGCATTCTCAGATATTGGAAGTCTAGCATAGGAAAGGGACTATTGTACGCTAAACACAACACTTGAGAATTTTGCCTTCACAGATGCAGACTAGGCATGGTCCATCTCAGATAGAAGATCCACATCTGGCTACTGCACATTTGTTGGTGGCAACTTTGTAAATTGGAGGAGTAAGAAGCAGTTTGTGGTGGCTAGGTCCAGTGTCGAGGCACAATTTAGAACTATGGTTCATGGAGTCTATGAACTCCAATGGTTGAGAAACTTGGTTTAAGAATTGGGGTATGAGACTATGGGACTTGTGCGTTTGTATTGTGACAGGAGAAGATTGACACCAACCTCATTTGTGCTCCATTTGTAAAGACAATTGAACAAGTGTCAGATGTCTTCACCAAAGGATCAACTCTCTCCAGTTCAGCACTCTCTTAAGCAAGCTGGGCATGTATGATATCTATTCCCCAGCTTGAGGGGGAGTGTTGGGATGTATGGTTGTAAGGGTGTAATAGTAAATAGGTAGTAATAGGTCTATTGTTATATGGTTTAAGGGTATTAAGGGTATATGTGTAATTTGTATCTCAAAAGCATCAATAATATTTGAAGTGAATGTAATCGATAAACACTTACACTCTTCTCCCAAAATCTCTCTTCTTCTTCCTCTCATTTCTTCTCCTATATTCTTCTTCTACTTATTCCTCTTTAATTGAACTCTAACATGCCATTTTCTATAGCTATTAAAATTTTCTCCTAAAACTGCTCCGAACATCACTTCATATTTTCAAACTAAACCAACCAAAAACCTTAACTATTCTCCATTTTTTCAGGATTTTTAGCATCAGCTTGGTTCTTCACTCGCTCTCTTTCTTTGTCTCTCTCTCTCGCTGTTTGGATTATTGATAAAAGGACCTCTCTTCCCCCTCTCTCCCCTAAATTGGATCTTGAGAAAAGGGGTTCCATTCTCATTGGCCCCAAAAGATTCTGTTCTGAAATCTTTTTTTTTGGGGGGGGGGGGGGGTGAGGGAGGGTACAAGAAAGAAATCTAAACTAAATGATCAGCAACCCTTCCTCTGAAATAATCAAATGGAATTTTCATCAAGTCTTAGGGAGAAGATGTGGATGAACTCAACACCATGTCTCTTCCTGGCTTCATTAGCAAGGAAGTCAGTGACTATATCCGCTTCTTTGAAAGATTGGGATTAAACCTTTATACCCCAAACCAGCAAGAGTTACAATGATGGATCTGTGAAATCCAGAGACGAGATTCTATTTGGTACATCATTGATCAAGCTGAAACATACTCAAATTATCTGTGAATTAGTGTCCTGGTTTACCTTTGTTTTATGGCTTCGAGTCTACTCGCTGTTTGGCTGACCCTTCTGAAGCCTAGAGACTCAAGTCCATGTTTCTTGATCAAAGGAGAGAGGAGAGAGAAAGAGAGGAAAAGGGGGGAGAAGCATTGACACTTACTCGTTTACTCTTTTGGGGTGGGGAGTTGACCCTTGATTTATTTATTTTTAGGGTTTTTGAGATTGATGGCTTTGCAACAAAAATTTAAGGAAAAGAAAAAGTTAATTTTTGGAATGGGACGCAAGAATAAGTTGTATCACGGAAGGAGGGAGTCAATTTCTTGAGTCAGATTCCCACCCTGTCATTCAAATCTTTCTCATGTAGATCAATGTCATTCTTCTTTTATCGAATTATTTAAATTTTTTTTTCTTGTAGTTAATTCAATAGGAAGTTGAAGAAGACCAAAGAAGATAGATGGGTTACTGCTTGTGGTGAGCAAATCCTGTCAGAAGAGAAGACACCAGCCCCACCACTGTCCTGGGACTTGACGTCTAGACGACTGGTGCCATCTTCTTCCTCCAGGAAATATAAAATGAGGATTGTGGGTTTAACTGGGGGGATTGCTTCAGGGAAGAGTACTGTCTCTAATCAGTTCAAAGCGAAAGGAATTCCTATTGTAGATGCAGACCTTGTAGCTCGTGTATGTATTCTGTTCTCTCTCTCTCTCTCTCTCTACACACACACGCACACTCACTCACTAATACACATGCACAATTCATCCAAATCTGACTTGAGGGGACATCATAAATCTGGTCTGTTCACAGGATGTGCTGAAGAAAGGTACTGGTGGTTGGAAAAGGGTTGTGGCAGCATTTGGGGAAGACATTTTACAAGAGAATGGAGAAGTTGACAGGGCACATTTAGGGCAAATTGTATTCTCTGATCCTGACAAGCGTCAACTTCTTAATCGGTATGCAATAATAAACTTTTCACTGCACTTTACCCTACCATTGTACCATGGTGCCCCAATTGACTTCTTAGCTTGTACAATTAGATTCCAATTGCTGTGACATAATATCATTACCTTCTTTTTGAGAGTACTTTGACATATCTCTTCCAATTCATTACCCATATGTGTTTATATGGAGAAGCATGCCTATGACTTAACTTGGTAAAAGAGTTATTGTTGATCTTGCTTAAATAGAATGCCTCATGGTGTTCCACTGAAAGAGCAAGACAACTGTAATGAACAATGAAGAGAACATGTTTCTGCCTTCACTGTAACAACCCCCCCCCCCCCCCCTTCCCCAAATAAGGAAAAAAAAAAGAAGAAAGAGCAGCTTTGAGAATAAGCAGTCATTCTCAATTCAGTTGCTGTTACCTGCTCGTAGGTTGTTGGCTCCATTCATTTCCTATGGCATCTTCTGGGAGGTCTTTAAGTTATGGATCAAGGGGTCTAAGGTCATAGTTCTTGACATTCCTCTGCTGTTTGAGGCTAAGAGGGATCGGTGGTCAAAGCCCATTATTGTGGTATGGGTTGATCCTGCGACACAGCTCCAACGACTCATGGCTAGAGACAGAATATCTGAGCAGCAAGCTAGAAACAGGATCAACGCCCAAATGTCTCTGGATTTGAAAAAGGCGAAAGCGGACATCGTGATAGATAATTCAGGGTCGCTTGAGGAACTGAAGGAACAATTTTCGCAGGTTTTTGCCCGGGTCGCTGGGCCCTTAACATGGAGTGAATTTGTGCTTACCAGACATGGTACATTTTTTACTCTTGTTTCTGTAGTTTTGGCTGTTGTTGCTTGCGGGAACCTATTTAACAATGATGGGACAAAGCAATAGTGACAATCTTCTTGTATAATTATTCATTAGTGCTTGGGTGGAATAAAATGAAACATCATTATTCGACTTAATATTTATTAAAACCAGTTAATGTCTCCTGTAATATGTTCACTTATTATTATTCTTAAGTTTGAAAAGGTGGTCGGTAGGGACGTTGAAAACACATTTCAGGTTTATGCCATCATATGTATTTGAGAAACATAGACTTCTTCCATTGACACTATCTCAAAATTTGATGGGAAATTGTAGGTTTTCAGTTTAAGGGGCTTGGGGAAAATCCTTATATCCATAAGCAGTTAAATGTTCAGCAGCATGAATATGCTAAAAAACAAGTATATTTCCTGACCAAACTGCAATCTTTGATTAATAACAGAATTCTTAGTCACCATACTTTTTTTTTCTGGACACAAAGGACTTTCTACTTTTACATGAATTATCACATTTTATGAAGTGATGAATGGTGAGATCAACTACAGAGAGGGCATCCGAGTTGGCACATTACACAAGTTTAGGTCCCTTTCTATTTTAGATATTCTTTTTGAAGCTGCTATAGATCTTTTTTTCTTAGAGTTATGGATAGCAAAGGCATTCATTTAATGCTATGTGGCCTGAGGAATGGTGGTCTTGTTCAATTACACAATGCATCTGTAATTTCCTCTGCATAAAATCTTGGTGATTAGATAGAGGCTCCGTTTTTCTTTTCTGTTCTTTTCTTCTTTTTTTCTTTTTTTTTCTAGTCCTCTAGTAGTAGTAGAATTTTAAGAGGATTTGCAGTGAGGTGAATTGCCTGTCAGAGATGTCTCTGTTAACGAAATCAGATTCGAATATGAGTCAGATGATGAGGCATTTTCTGGTTTGGGCCTTAAAACCCTAGCTTAAAAGAGGGAGCCTCTTAAGAATGTTGTACATAGTTATAAACAGGTGTCTTTGAACTGTAGTTTAGCTTTTGAATTTCTGGTTCTTTTAGCCAAATTAACGAAGCTCTTGCACTGATTTGAGAACCTTTTAATTTCTCTGTGGCCATGAAAATCAGAACATTCTAAGGAGAGTTCCCAAACTGCTGCTCACCATGTAACTGCCAGCACCCTTCTGGATGCAAATATTATTGGTCAACCCATTGATTGTGGATGAACCTTGGTTTTCACTTCAGACTATACATATATAGCTGTTCATATTTTCTCATCTTGCATCTACATAAATGGCTGCTTTGTTTAAATGATTGCATAGCAAGGACAAGAAAGCAACCACAGGGGACCTTTGAAGTTTGTGAAAAGTGACACAAAACTCACCACACTACTCTCAAATGATTGCCCTTATGGACAATTTCCATTCCTCTTGCAGATTTGGAAGGGCTCATGGGATCTAAATGGAACTGGATCCAAGTAGATGTGTGTAAAATGACCAAAAGTAGTGTAATAGATTTAAAGAAAGAAAAAAAAAAAAGACTAAACAGTTATATAATGCATGTAGTTGAATAGTGAAGCAAAGTTGTTGCATTGTTGTACTTCTGTAGTAAGATCCATGTAGTTTGGCAAAGTGAGGAAAAATATAGTTATTATCAAAGGAAAAAAGGCGGGCACATGTCTACAATGTACGTGCCCCTTCACAGGCTCTCTTCTCTTCTTATTTAATGACATGAGTTTTCTTATATACGAATCGATACCCATTAAGATTTCTCTTCCTCTCTAGGTGTGTATGATGTACAATTATCACTGAAAATTATTAGAAAAAGTTTTCATTTTGTATTTGTATAAACCTTGCATTTACCCTACAAAATTTTACATCCAACCCAGATTGATTAGAAGCAAATACATTTACGTCTGACACCATAAAACAATGCGTTGGAATGGCAATGGTTGGAATGTGTTAAAAACAAAAGAAAGTTCTACAACTATTATGAGATTTTCCCTAAAAGGAAATTCCCCCAATTTAAGAAATCCTGTGAAGCCACTGGTACCATGGTAAAAGTGGTTTGAGCCTATTGCTGTTGTTAGTTTCTTTTCCTGGTTAAGAAGCAATTTGGCATTCTTTGTCAAGCACAGCACCCTTGTCTCGGCTTAATGTTATAGACTCGTAAAGAAAGTTAACCACAACAGGTGGGTCAGCCTTTGGATCCATTATATGTTCACAAGATTTTGGGTCTATGATCAATCTCACGCAAGGTTTGAGTAAATCAAAATCAGTAATGGAATTGATCGCCTCCAATGCCGATCCAGATTGGATGGATCAGTGAAGACTCGCCTAATTCGGATCTGACTCTCCTTCAGTGTTTTTGCTGTCGTTTTGCGGACTGGACCCTCCAGCTCCCACCACGGCTGGAGGAAATCCATTTCCGTCTAATTCTCCCTAAAATCCATTTTATTGAATTGGGGTAGCAATCAAAGAGAAACATTTTGATAAATAAAATAGGTGATGCTTGGTTTTGATTCCATGCCTTCTTGTCTTCAACGAATTTGTTAATCAGAAGCTTCAGTAGGCCATAGCTATAATCAGGTTGATGTGGAAAAACATATGATCTTGAATGTTAAACTGCATCAAGGAACCGAGTTTCGGTTCACAAGGTTAGTGTGAAGCCTTTCTTTCGTGCAAAAATGTGTCTCCACCTCCAAGTAGAGCAGGTATTTTGTATTACTGGATGTAGGCATGCAGATAGAAAGATATCTTGATAGACAGAATAAGTTTAAAGGTTAAATTAACTGACTCACTATTTCAACAAAGGTACAAACAAGATGAGAACTCTATATGCAGGGAAAGAAGAGCAGGATTGATTTGTTCTTCTCTGCAATAAGTATTAATACAGTGTCTGATGCAGGCAGCAAGATTTGAGCTCTTCTAGTCTCAAACCAGTCCCATGATCCTAACCATGATCGATCCACCAAACATCCATCTATAGGAGATCACATTGTTCAGATTGTTACCATCAGCAAATCTAGTTGATTCTTGGTTTGAGAAAATTTCCTAGCCTGAGGCATCAAATGTATAATCAAGCCCCTGCATGTGTCGTTCAATGTTTCTATAGACTCTATTTATTATAATGTGACAAATAAATTTCCCACATAAATCCTCTCAAAATTGCTTACACCTTTCTCAACTCGCCTGAATGCTTTCAGGGCCAACAGCCTACACATTATACACGGCTGTGATTTATCTTGAAGAAAGAGCATTATCATAATTGAAGGGAACCCAACAAAGGGAGAAGTTTGTCGTGCATTTGCAATGTCTTCAAAGAAGTTTTGAGATGCCACAAATGAAAGGTCTCCCCTACTGGGTAGATCCAGCAACAGTTTTGCCTAGCTTGGTCACTTGTTTGAATGTATCCACTTCCCCTGTTGCTCTCACACAGGCTCATATAGGCCCAACATGTGACCATCAAGGCATCTCATAGCTGCAACCTGCAAGACAAACCCAGCATGTTCTTTTCGATCGTCGGTTTCTCTGGATGAGAAGAGACTAATGTTTATACAAAAGTGGCCTAATGCTTGTCACAGTGAGGATTTTACCTTCCCATGAATCTCATATTTTATAGGACCATCCAACTCTGCTCCTAATGCCATCAACTTTGTCACCGAGCTGTTAATGTCCATTACAGTGAAGGACAGAAGTGAAGAGTATCCATTCTGCAAAACATGTTCACTGTGAAGCAGGAGTTAGTGGTGGACCCAGGTGAAAGGAATAACCATCAGCCATAAAAATTTGGAAATCATTATTTTATAATGAAGACTTGATACATCTTACCATTTAAACAAGGCAAACTAGGAACTATTGAATGGCCAACATTATCTCTCCAGCTATGTTACAACAATGAATTCTTTTGCATTGTTCTTTTTGGCTATGTTGACAATACAACGCAATGCAGAACACTTGATGTGTAACTTTGTTTGGACAGGGGGAGAATATACTTTGTATCCATGTCAAAGACATTAGTTATGTAGGTGTCCAATTAATTAGTCAATAATAAAAAAAATATTTGCCCAGGCTATAATTGAAGGGCTGCTAATGTGGCCTATGCAACTAAGGAGTTGATGTAAACCACGGCTCAATATTTCATGAAATGTTGAGTTGTCAGAATAATAAAAACGATACAGTTCTACAGTTGAGAGGACCCGGGGTTTTCCTTTATCCACCTCCATTTTCCCTTCTTTGAAATTATTAGCATAAGTTTTGCTTGTTGTAAAAGAAAAATGTCAGTATCAACAGCAGGAAAACTTGTTTTTAACCAGATCAGTAACTCAAAAATGCAAACCACTTTTGAACCCAAGATCTATCACTCAAAATTTCCGGCTTACCAATTTAAACAAGTCAGCACTAATAAATTTCCCTCATTCTTACCAATTTATGTGCCTGAGATATCCCAAACCAGTAACACAGCCACAAAAGGACTATGTTTGAGATGTGAAGGGCAGAGATAACTAGATGAGGTTAAGATTTTCTAGTGACCCTTGAGTTCCCCAAGGCCAAAGAGAAGAGGAACCAAGAAATTTTCGTCTTCAAACTCAAAAGTCACTAGAATGTTCACACCACAATTAGTATACTCAGCACAATATGTTGTCCCTAGGTTTGGCATTGTCCCTCTCTCCTCTCAACGAGTTAGAGAAATTATATTAAGGAAAAAACAGACATCCTACTTCTGCACTTAATACTTCAAAGTGACCTCAACAATACCACTTGGTCAGCTGCTGGAACATGCCAATGATGATTATATTTGATACAATACTGGCAGTACAGCAAGGATACTAGTGGTAACATTCTAAAGAAACACATGGTCACAACTCCATACAAATTTTGTTTTGAGCTTGACATGATGCAACTTAAAGTGATCGGACAGGATGCTCAATATAATTCTCAATATAATAACTATTATAAGTATTGCATCAATATATTGGGTGAAACAACATTAACATTTCCCAGGATTGCATTTCAGAAATTCCCAAGTTATTCCCTGCTTTCAGCGTCATATTTGGAATCTAACCTGTCGAGAACCTCTCATGAGCACCTTCCTCAAATCTGCAATTGCTTCATCAAAATGCCCAATATTCTCACCAAGTCCTCTAGGCTCCCCAGCCACCATCATTTTCAATTAACCCAACCCAACCTACCAGGTCCAAAAGACAACCCACCACCAGCATCAGTCTAAAGAAAATTTCAATTAAGCTATTATAGAATGTCCATGAGTATCTAATCAAGTATGTTAAAATATGGATGCAAGCTTTCAAAGAAGCTCTCATGGGGGGGATGCTGTCCCTTTAGCAGACAGACATTTTCTCGTCCACGAACCCACTATCTCAAATCTTCTGCCCTCTAGAGAATGATGAACCTTAAATAGAATGAAACAGCCTTCCTGTAAAGCCTTTCAAATTGGTGTCTTCACCTCTCCTTTCCCTCTAACTTGACTTAATAACATATTGTCATAGAAGTCCTTTGAAGATATAAACATCAAATAAAATCTAGCCACAGGAAAACTGGATAAGCAACAAACGCTTAAATATACCTCCCCACACAGCCTTTCTCCCCCCAACCCCCCGGCATTTTTGTGTGAGGGGTTGTAGCCGTATGGATGAGATTCAGAGAGGTTGGCAATGTTGGAGATTTTGGCACAGAAACGAGATTTTGGCACAGAAATGATTAATAATTGTAATTATAGATGGCCTTCAAACTGATACTATATCATGCTACGAGAAGATTAAGCTATTCAGGAACCAACAAGTTGGAAAATAACTTAAGCTACTCTAACAACACAACATGAAGACGGTTCTTGGTGCAATAACTTATAACATTAAGAAACAAGAATCAACAATATTAAATACTGATACATTAACAATTCCTAACAAAACTAGAGGAAAAAGGTTCACTAATTTAAAATAATTTTTAAAAAAATACTGCTACATTTTGCTGTAGCATGGAAGCAACTTTGACTTCAACCTTTTCTTTGAGTAACTTCTGTAGACCCATCTAGAACACAATATTTCATTCACCCCTCATATTTCATATGGGTGTACCTCAAGGAATCTGGATAGTTTCTTCTTATACTTCTACTGTACAATTAAAGTGTATCACATTAAAAATATAAAAAGTACGCAAGGAAACTAAAAAGAGAAAGTACTTACACTACAACAGTAATTTTGGCTTCGACATTACATGCTTCAATTCATGATCATCAGATGCATATATGAAGTAGTAGCTTTCACTGAGAGAACTTTTTCAAACCTTAAATGCAATGGAAGAACAGTGACCGCCTCAAACATCATTTAAGTATATATATGTGCATATATAAGTTCCAATTAGCATGTATTCACATGGGCAACAGTTCCATGCTAAAGATTATCATAGATAAACCCATCATCGTCTGCATAACTATCTCCAAGAGAATCATAGACTGCATAACTATCTCCAAGTGAATCATTGGTTGGTATTAAAAGCATGATCAGATCAAGCAACATGCAGCTTATATTAGCCACAGGAGTTCTTCAACCTCTAATTTGTTTGACCATCTTGAAGATATATAGAGGAAAATACTCTTTATAACTTAGTTATTGTAGCAGAACAGAGCCCTAGGCTAATCTGCAATAAAGAACAAAGAAGAAGAAAATAGAGAATAAAGAGAAGGAGAAGAGAGAGATCGATAGAGAGTATGAAACTCTCCCACGATTTGTGATTAATCAAATCGTGGAGAGGGGAGTCTTATTTATAATCTCAGCAATAAGTAAAATACAATCAATTACCCCAAAATACCCTTAAGACAATAGAAATAACTAGAAACATAAACAGGACTAAAATACCCCCAGAATATGGTAAACATAAAACGATAGATCTTAACACTCCCCCTCAAGCTGGAGCGTAGACATCACCAAGATCCAGCTTGGAACAACCAGTCAAGAACTGAGGTCGAAATAGAGCCTTCGTAAACATATCTCCAAGCTGAAACTGGGAACGAACAAAAGGGGTAGTAATCAACTTCTTCTGAACAGCATCTCGAACAAAATGACAGTCAACTTCAATGTGCTTGGTTCGTTCATGAAAAACGGAGTTGTTGGCAATATAGATGGCAGCTTGGTTATCACAGTACATCTCCATGGGTTGATTACTGCAATAACCAAGCTCATGAGCAAAAGAACGAACCCACATCAATTCTGCAGCCATATGAGCCATAGCTCTGTACTCAGCCTCTGCACTCGAACGAGCAACAGTGGTCTGTTTCTTGCTCTTCCAAGTAACCAAATTACCTCCAAAGAAAGTGCAATAACCTGTAGTCGATCTTCTATCGCCATCAGAACCAGCCCAATCAGCATTAGAAAACCCAACAATGCTGGTATGACCATGGCGACAATAAACCAGCCCCTTACCTGGAGCACTCTTGAGGTAGCGTAAAATGCGACAAGCAGCATCCCAATGTATTTGCTTAGGTGTCTGCATGAACTGACTAACAACACCCACAGCAAAGGAAATATCGGGACGAGTAACTGTAAGATAGATAAGTTTACCGACCAGGCGTCAGTACTGATGTGGGTCACTAAATTCCTTGTCATCAGCAGAAGAACCAAACTTAACATGGGGATCCATAGGAGTATCAATAGGTTTGCAACCCAACATTCCTGTCTCATCAAGTAAATCAAGGACATACTTCCTCTAAGATAAGCTAAGACTTCGAGAACTGTAAACAACCTCAATACCAAGAAAGTACCTAAGATTACCCAAATCCTTGATCTGGAAGTTATCATGTAAATACGTCTTCACCTGTGCAATTCCAGAAGCATCATTACCGGTAACAATAATGTCGTCGACATAGACTGCTAAGATGACCACGTTAGACCCCTGACGCCTAACAAAGATAGAGTGGTCAGAATAGCACTGAGAAAACCCACAACCAGCCACAACACTGCTGAATTTATCAAACCACGCACGGGGAGACTGTTTCAATCCATAAATTGCCTTATGAAGGCGACAAACCTGGACACTATCCTCCCCCTGAGCAACATAACCAGGAGGTTGCTCCATGTATACTTCCTCCTGGAGATCACCATATAAGAAAGCATTCTTCACATCCATCTGAAACATAGGCCAGTCAAGATTGACGGCCAGGGAAAGCAAAATACGGACAGAATTTAACCGCGCAACAGGAGAGAAGGTCTCAAAGTAGTCGACCCCATAGGTCTGTGTAAACCCCTTGGCAACCAAACGGGCCTTGAGCCGCTCCACACTGCCATCTGGATTGTACTTAACCGTATACACACAGCGACACCGAACAAGATCTTTACCAGGAGGCAGATCAACCAATGACCAGGTCTTACGAGAAAGCAAGGCATCCATTTCCACATCCATAGCAAGTTTCCACCCAGGGTGGGACAAGGCAAATGTATAAGAGGTGGGAAGATAAGTAGAATGTAAAGCAGCAGCAAAAGCACGATAATGGAGTGGAAGATGAGAAACAGAAACATAATTAGCCAACAGGTAAAGAGGATGTTGAGTGCAAGTACGAGTACCTTTTCACCGTGCAATGGGGAGATCATCAGTGTCTAAAGGTGGATCCGCAGGCAAGGAGTCAGCTGGTGGCGGTGGAGGGGCAGCCACAATAGTTTGAGATGGCAAAGATGGCGGCTGCTGTTGGGCACAGCGCGTGTAGACCTTAACGGCAGTGGAATCAGGAGTTGCAACTAATGGAATAGGAGGAACAGGGGCAGCAACAACACTATCGCCCCCACCAGTATCAAACTCAAGACCAAGGGCAACAGAAGATCCAACAAAATAAGGGGAGTTTTCAAAAAAGGTAACATCGGCGGAAACAAACTGCTGGCGTGAGACGGGATCGAAACACCTGTAACCCTTCTGGGTACTAGAATAGCCAAGGAACAAACACTTGATAGCCCTAGGAGATAGTTTATCAAGACCAGGGCGAAGCACATGAACAAAACATTGGCAACCAAAGACACGAGAAGGAAGAGAGAAAACAGCCCGGTCAAGAAAAACAATATTAAAAGGAATTTGATTATTAAGAATAGAGGAAGGCATACGATTAATTAAGAAACAAGCTGTTAATACCGCATCTGCCCAATAGAACTTAGGGGCATTCATATGAAACATCAATGACCTAGTAATGTCTAACAAATGGCGGTTTTTGCGCTCTGCCACACCATTTTGCTGCGGGGTGTAAGAGCAACTAGTTTGATGAAGGATGCCATTGTCAGAACAAAAGGCGGAAACCTCACGTTAGATTATTTCTAGGGCATTGTCAGTGCGCAAAATTTTCAAATGAACACGAATTTCATTATAAAACTATTTGAAAGTAGATACAAATTCAGATCGATCCTTCAAGAGGTACAGCCATGTCATATGAGAATGATCATCAATAAAACTAACAAAATAAGAAAAACCTAACCGACTCTTGACCCTATAAGGACCCCAAATATCAGAATGAACTAATTGAAACAAAGAAGTACTCCTAGACTTTGGACTCAAAGGAAACACAGTACGATGATGCTTGCCAAGCTCAAAAGCTTCACACTCAATGCGGGAGACAAATTTGCAGCTAGGAACAAGATAACGCAGCTTGGATAATGAAGGATGTCCTAGCCGATAATGCCAATGTAAAGGAGACACACTAGAAGAAGTAGCAACCACTGCCGTAGAAGTAGATGCCAAATCAAAATAATAGAGGCCACCCTTCTCATGCCCGCCACCAATCGTCGTCTTTGTTACAAGATCCTGAATGACACAATGAGAAGGATTAAAGGTTATAGAACAATTCAAAGTCTTAGTTAATTGATT
Source organism: Telopea speciosissima (assembly GCF_018873765.1). NCBI lineage: Eukaryota > Viridiplantae > Streptophyta > Magnoliopsida > Proteales > Proteaceae > Telopea > Telopea speciosissima. The sequence goes on along the minus strand of NC_057921.1, from coordinate 64,827,093 downwards.
AACAGATAGAAGATTAAGAGGAAGCTTAGGTACATGAAGAACATCAGATAAAGAAAAAACTGAAGATAAGGGGATGTCCCCATGACCCGTAACAAGTATAAAGGACCCATCGGCAATAGAAATCCAAGATGGGACAGCGGACTGATTAAATGAGGAAAATAAATTGGGCTTACCAGTCATGTGGGAGGAGGCACCGGAGTCAATGACCCACGGAGAAGGTGAGGAGGCAAGACATGCAGTGGATGTACCTGGATGAGCAAGAACAGCTGTAGATGTAGATGAAGATGCCTCAAGTTGCTGAACTCGTTGTAAGCGCTAAGAAACCAGGTCATTGGAGGAACTACCACTATCGGTGGAAGACCCATGTGTAGTGTCAGGAGGATGCACAGAATCAGCCGCTCCATTAGAAACAACAGCGTTTGCAAACTGCTCTCGTGCCCATTGTGGTTTGCCATGTTTCAGCCAACACTTGTCAATAGTGTGGTTAGGACGACCAGAATGAGAGCACCACCGAGAACCACTATCACCAGAAGACGAACCAGCAAGGGGAGAACCAATTCCACGACCACTAGAACCAGCCCCACATCCACGACCAGATCCAGAACCACGACCTTGAGAAGAGGTACCACCACCACGACTACGCCCTCCAGGAGAAGTGAAAAGGGCAGAATTATCTTTAGAAACAGGGGCTGAATCAGATTTCACCACCATAGGAGAGACAACTCTCTGGATTCGACAATATGCTTCATTCATAGATGGAATCTTCTCACCAGCCAGTAATTGGCTCTTGACGGATTGAAGATCAGAGTCCAATCCAGAGAGAAATTTAGCAACCAAAAATTCAGATCGTTGGGATTTAATCACAGAGGCATTAGTAGATATAGGCTGGTATACATTGAGTTCTTCTCACATCCCCTTCAATGAACTGTAATATTCGCCAAGAGACTTTCTTTCTTGCTTGAAAGAGAAAAACCTCTCATACAAATCATAAATTCGGGACAGATTGGTATCTTGAGAATAGCTCTCCTTGAATTCTTCCCAAACTCCCTTGGCAGTTTTATGAAACATAACATTAGAGGCAATGGAAGGTTCCATGCTATTCCAAAGCCAACACAAAAGGGTGGCATTTTCTGCCTTCCAATCATCATATTTGTCATCAGTAGAAGCTGGTGGTGTCATAGTGAGATAGGATATCTTCCGGCGAGCAGTAACTTAAACTTCAAAGGCTTGAGACCAAAGAAGGTAGTTGGAGGCACCATTTAACTTAATGCTAGTAATCTGAATATTGAAGTTGTCCGTAGGAGGCTTCGATTCAGCCATGAGACCAAGTAAAAACTGTGAAATAATTCCTGGGATAGATAGAGAGCAGCAACAGCCAGCAATAAAGGGGACTAAGACACTAAATTGATTCCAGCCAAAACCCTGATTAGGGCAAAAATCGACAACTGCAGAGGAGGCTAAAACAGCCCAATATGTGACCAATTATTGGTGTAAATAATCACCAAAATAAAGAGAATAAAGATTCCCAAACCAGCAGCCAATGTGAAGAAGAATTTCCAGGAGAAGAAAAAAAAGAATCGATTTCATAGGGTTTTGAGAAATCGCATTCGCAGATGAAAATAAACACCACTTCAATTTGCAGTAATCTTGGACAGCAGCAGGTGCAAAACACGATCAGTCTTCAGCATATTAGGAAACCCTAGTCCTTCATTAGTGTATGACTAGGGTTCAGATAAGAGAATACAGCATTTGGTTGCTGTGGACCACGGCTAGAGAGCAAGGAGAAGGAGAAGTCTTCAAAACCGCAACACAAAGGAGTGTGGATCAGACTTAGTGCTCTGATACCATGTAACAGAACAGAGCCCTAGGCTAATCTGCAATAAAGAACAAAGAAGAAGAAGAAGAAAATAGAGAATAAAGAGAAGGAGAAGAGAGAGATCGATAGAGAGTATGAAACTCTCCCACGATTTGTGATTAATCAAATCATGGAGAGGGGAGTCTTATTTATTCTCAGCAATAAGTAAAATACAATCAATTACCCCAAAATACCCTTAAGACAATAGAAATAACTAGAAACATAAACAGGACTACAATACCCCCAGAATATGGTAAACATAAAACGATAGATCTTAACAGTTATAATCTGTGGATTTTCTTCAAAATTTCCTCTTGCTCCTTCCATCCCAACACTGATATTTTCTCAGGAAAATCTTAATCTTACACTTCATTTTTTCCTAACTAACAGATCAGGTAAATACAGAAGATTATCATCCAAAGGGATCAATTGAGTACACCTATCCTTTTCCACCATTCAACTGTATTTAAAGCCATACTTGGTGTTAGCACTGATCCAGGCATGAAAATACTAGGATAGAAAGTAATATTTATATTGGTCGACTTTTGAGGGACCAGTACCAACAAATTCATCAAACAAGAAAAGTGACACTCCACCCCCACCCCCCGCGCGGCGCATTAAAAGAGTGATGTTGAATGAGAGTTTCTGCCAATTAATATAAGTTTGTCTGTTGCCGCCTTCTTTTTAAACCGATTGTGTTTGAGAAGGAAGAGCAATTTGTATCAATATCTAATATCTTTTCTAGCATGTCAAATCAAGCATATGAAATGTCTGGGACTCTCTAACAGTAGATTAGAGATTGAAGAAGTGAAACAGAGAAAGTATGCCTTCTCCAAATAAATATGTATGTGCTTTCCTTCCCAGTGTTTTCTTGTCATTGGCTTCAATGATTTTGAACAGCTTATTTAGGGTTTTTTTTCCTTTTAATCTTTCAATAAATGAAGATAGATCTCTTTGGGGCCATTTCTTATCTTGTATATCTACCTAGGTCTAATATAAATTTTTTGTGCTGCATCACTAAATGCTATTCAAAATAAAATCAAATACACATATGTTAACTAATAGAATATTTGCATTTTATCTGGACTATAGTAGAATATACCAAAAAGCTTCAGAAGACATGGCCATTTCATTTTACCAAGGGAAACAAAAGGACATTTCTGTGTTCATTAGACTAGTCTGAAAACCTACGATGAAGTAGCAGAGCAGGAAGCTTCAAGCCATCTGTGATATATTTATCTACACTAAACCACCAGAAAATATCCCAATTTCAATTTTCTTCCTTTCCTTTTAGGATAATCAGTATATGGAGCACAAGGAGCATAAAATTATGAAAACTTTTAAGCCTAACATAACTCAAGAGTATTGCATTAAAATTATAGATTCAAATTAACCATAATGTCCTCTTTCCCATATCGCATCTTGGTACTAACAGGACGAGCAATTAAGAAATAACTTCAGGAAAGTACAAACGCAGACAGAGTTGCACACAAAGAGAGTTGGGGAGGGAGGAAGAGAGAGAGGGCATACCTATTGGATTGCACGAGAGCTAATTTGAGAGGGCCAGATTGAAGCTCAGCCCACCGAAGACTGCAGACATTGATGCTGAAATCCAGACCTTCAGAGTAGAAACGAGCGGCTCGAGGTACATCTTTATGGAGCTGAAGAAGCCACCTAAACGAAGCCATTTTGACGGACAGTTGCAAATTTGACTCTTTAATGAAAATCGGTTACCCTTTGTGGATTTTTTACTTCTCCGGAGAAAATCCCCAAACCAGTGGATCAATGGAGAGGCCAAGACAAAAGCTGGTAGATTTCAAATGGTATAATTCACCATTTTTTGCTGCTTCCACACCTCAGAACAGAATTCATAATAATACGAGCGAGCCACCAACAAGAACACAAGGAAGAGCTCCAAAAGGAATGCAATAAAAATATAAAATAGACCCTAGGGTTCACGAGTAATGCTATAGAACCAGACTGAGAACCATTATTTTGGCATCTAGAAGTAGGAACTAATCTGAGTGTACTCCACTTTGAAACTTGAACAAAGATCAAGCATGATAATGCTCTGCAATAATGACCTCTTATTGTATTATATCAAACCCCCCCCCCCCAATCACCAAAGATACCGAATAAATGACTTTTAGTTAGAGTCCATGACTTTAACTGTGGACCAGGTGCATGGTGGACCCGATTCTTCGCTATCATATAATAGCCTAATAGGGTGTCGGTATATATGAAAACAAAAAAATATAAATGTCGGTTAATGTCCTACACTTTATTGATATTCACCCTAATTCTTGTATAGAATTTTTATTTTTTAATTCTCTTAATAATGTGAACCTGCACCTCTTTTTCGTGAGCCATTTTAAAAATACTCAAATTACCCTTCAATAATAATTCTTTACTATTTTTTCACTTTATTTTTAAATTTATCTCTTAAGTCTTAAGTACATATTGTGATGAGAAAAATTATCCTCTCCAATTTCCAATAGCTTGGCAGTGTGGCAATGCTAGTGTGGATGTCCAACATGTGGCAGCTCGGATATTCAACGGTTTGAGCTCAACATAGTCAATGAGTTCGAATCGTTAAAAAATTACAATTAGGGTGTTACTTAGTTCGATTGTGTTTTCGATTCGATTTAAAATATACTATGCACAAACTCAAAGCGAATCAAAATCGAATATTTCTCATAACATCAAATTAACTAAAATCGAATCAAATTGGTTTTGGTTTTTATGGTTCCTATTCTGTTTTTGTATTTGGAAGGAAATTACAATCTCATGAAGATAATGTTCCAAGATGTCAAATATGCTACTTTTCAACCCTATTTATACTATTCAATGGATAAATAAATCCATAATAAATAATTTCACACAATTCAACAAAGACACATGATTGCGGGGATTACAATGGACTAGGTTCAGTTTAGTTGAGTTACACGGGTTATATTTCATTCAGTTCAGTTCAAATTAAAGATTTTTAGTCTAAATCTAACCAAACCGAATACAATGTCACTTTCAAAATTAAACTAACTAAAGTTCTGTTGAATTTGGTTCGGTTTTAAATGGCTTATTTGGTCTGTTTTTAGGTTTTGGTTCTAAATTGATAGCCTTAAACTATATATTACAGAATTACTAATACTTTATTATTCCTTTAAAACTTATATTTCATTTTAACTTTCATATGGATACCCTCAATTATATGGTGCAAGTTCTCTAAAATTGTCAACAAATTAGTATATTAATTAAACCATTGAATTATTCTAGTACATATTGAAACTAAATTAATACATAGACCGATAGATCTATAAAATTGATCAATTTGTATCGTATACATCAAATACCATAACTTGTTGGATTGAAGGTAACCATGTGGATGTCAGATCGTATTAATATGTATTTATTAGAAGATATATTTAAAGCTAATGTTAAAAAAAAATGTAAGAGTTGGGTACACGGTTCGATTTCGATAAATGTTAACAGAAGACTTTTTTTTTTTTTTTTTTTGGGTAGATAACAAACAAACAAAAGAAGACTTGTGGGTGACTATCACCATTATTGACCCAACCAACAACCATTAATAAGACTTTCATTTTTATTTTTTGGGATAGAAATAAGGGAAAAGACTTCTCTACTTCCAATGCGGGTTGTACTTCCGTACGCCCAACTTTGCCCCACATACAAGGCGATGAAAAGTACTGCCTTACCCTTGCCCAAGTGCCCTGTCTGAACGGGGTAAGGCGATACTTTCTGCCCGCCTTGTATGCTGGGCAAAGTTGGGCGCACAGAAATACTGTGCTCCTTGGAAGTAGAGGACTTTCTTACTAAGAGAGTTTTTTTTCCCTTAATACAAAATTCATGCAGTTTGAAAAGTGACGCAGCCATATCTGACTCCTTTCAGGTAAGAGAAGTCAAAGGGGAAACAGTCAACCTTTTTTCCTTCTGAAGGAATCCTCCTTTCCAAATCGTGTATTAGTCTTCATTTCAAGTTTCTTCTGTGTTTCTATTGAATCAGTATCCACACGTTTTCCAAATCTTCTTCTTTTGCCCACCATAATTTATAACCAAAAGATTCATTTCTTACTTGCAGGAATCGTCTCCATCTATCTTGTACATATTTGGAACTTTACAGGAAGAAAGCAAATTAAATGATTTCGTTGTGTTTTAATGTACAATATCATTTTGTTTCACCTCGTTCGTGTGTTCCCCCATGCTGCTTCAGAGAACTCTCTCCCAAAATTTAATTAAATGACTCTCAAAACTGAAATCAAAATCTATTATTCTACATGTATAAGAATACGACCCAATGACTTGCACATAGTAGCATACTTGTATAAAAATTTATGGAGCAATTCATGCATGGTCACTCTATAACGGTTCTAGAAGCAGTATAATTAGAATGCTAATATGATTTCTAAATTCGAAGCATGTAAAGCGATCAATTCAGGGGGGGTCGTGTGACCTGTCAACACTCTTTTTCCCTTTCTTTATAATCATTTTTCTTTGGTTAACCAATGAGTTCATGGGGAGACTGTCGTCCGTTTAATATCTAAGAATAGCAAAATCCATCTTAAGGGTTAAAAGAAAATCTCTTCTTCCAAAATGATTTGTTGGGATGATTAAACTCTAAGAATAATGAAAGCCATCATTAATTTGTATCCCATATTTATGAAGGTCCAAAATATTTTTTTTTTTTAATCCAATCAAAATGTCAGGTACATGAATTAAGAAATTCTCTTTCAAACGTGGGTTAAGGAAACTCAATCCAATATTTTATATGAACCATTCAAACAAATTAATGAAATAAATACGACTTCGAAGAAAAATGGCACAAGAATTATTTTTCCTATTATATTTCTTGATCAAAGCAATGAAACCCACTACTTATTCTCTCATCACAAGATACACACATGGCAACTTATAAATGTCTAATAAACAAGTAATTTAAAGTTTTAAACTTGAGGTAATTAGCATGCCTTTGATGGAAAATAGATCACCTGTGTTTTTTAACACGTGGAAGGGTGATATGATAATTATGATCATTACATGTTTAGGACAAGACGTAACATGTCAAAATTTAGATTGAGATCCTCTCATACTGGGATTAGTATTCATTATTGAACTCAAATCGTTACTAAAATTGATACCAATACGGATCGATCATATTTGTCCTTATCAAGCTGATACCAAATTGAAAATGGCAACCGATATACATCACTAACCAAAACCGATTTTTTATCTTAATGATTTGGTTTCAGTTTTACTTAATACCAGACTGAAAAGGACAACTAATTAACACCCTTACTGATACTGATATTGATACTGACATCGATAATGATACTTAAATTTTCAAAATTTTCGAAACCTTGTTTTGCCATTTGGAAAATCAAATTTAATTGAGATCTAACAAAAAAACCTCGGGTCCAAATTTATCAAATAAATAAACCAAAAAAAAAACAAAAAACAAAAACAAATATATTTAACCGTATTTTGTAATATTTTACCAAAAAGAATCATTTTTGTAATAAAAAAGAGCAGTGATGGGGGCTATCATATAAAACTAATATGGTGGTAGATTGATTTGAAATGGATGGATAGATTTAATGGATAGGACGGATTAGCAGTTAGGACTCTTAGGAGAGAGGACGAGATGTGGAAGGTTCAGGTCGGCTATGTCTGTTTTCTCTTCTTGTCGCCCTCGCAGTTTGGCTGTTGAAATTTGGGAGTTAGATAGACACTTATCTCTCTCTCTCTCTCTTTCTCTCTTTCTCTCATTTCCCTTCTTTATGTAGTGAATCCGATCCTCACATTCCTTTTCCAAGTTCTACCTTCCAGAGGCGTTTCTTCCATCTCTGTACACAAAGTTAGGTTTAGGGTTAGGGTTAGAGAAAGTGTTTCTGTTTCTTGCTCTTCCTCTATTTTCTTCTTCTTCTTCAGCTTCTGATTGCTGATGTTCGGACAATTTTAGACGTGAGGAGTATGAAAGATTCGAGCACGGATCTATTCGATCCCCGAACCATAATGGATTCCGATTTCACTTCTGATGGCCATGCTAGCTCCGATGGCGATTTTGGTTTTGCGTTTAATGACAGTAATTTCTCTGATCGAGTTCTTCGAATCGAGATCATGGCGGGACTTCCAGAGAACAAATCTGACGGAGAAGGTTGTAATTCTATCGCTGATTGGGCTCGTAATCGGAAGCGAAGAAGGGAGGATATCAAAAAGGAAAATGGTTAGTGTTTTCTTTCGTTCATCTTTAAAACATAAAACAAGTTTTGGGATTGAGTACTATTTCTTGCTATCACTTCCTAGGACCCTCTCTCCCCCCCTCCCCTTCTATATTTCGTTGGAGTAAAGATTTTCTCAGACCGTCATCCATTTAGCTCATATCATTTCCCTTGGCTGATGAAAAATTGATGACCCAGGAACCCTCCTTGCTAACTGAAAGTACATCTTTTGTCCATTTTTCCAATTTTCCAATTCTTTCGTTGATATGATTTTGCTTAGTTCTTTGTTACCGAATATATGGCCCCTGACAGAGTTGAATGGCAGAAAAATCAGACGCATGCTGAGAGAATCCGTTGAAATTGAAAATATGACGGTAAAGATCAGTTGGACCTCGAGGATCAGGTTATCAATTGGAAATGAGATGAAAAACTGCTCGAATTGCCCAGTTGGAGAAGTATTTCTAGCAAGTCCAATGCTATAGAACCTAGAAGTTACATAGGCTTCATATATATATAGAATGTTCTTATACCTGTATGTTGCATGTGCTTCACCATTAGAAGAAACAATCTCTGATATCGGGAATGGACATGACCTCGTCAAGGATGAATTTTTTTACTTTATTGAGTGAAGATTCTATGTTGCCGCCGTATCATCTCAAATTATAACTTGACGTTCCCTAGGTAAAGGGGAGAGATAAAGATAAGAAAATGGATAATTAGCTATTTTCTGGGAAGAAATATGAATGGAAGTAGAGTAGGGCCCTCAAAGATAAATTTTTCTCTCCCCTGTTCTTTTTGTTTCTTTTTGGCTTAACATTATGCATGGGTGATGCTAAGTCAAAGAAATCAAGGTAAGCCTTTTTGTGCAGCTTCATACATACATTGAAATAGAAAGAAAAAATGCTGCTTAACACAATAAAGGCAAAAAAAAAGGCCTGTCAATCCCGGGGAAACAATAACCTTCTATATGTGATTCATTATGCATTTGTAGTTTTCTGTGACTGTTCCATTCTGGTTTAGTGAGATAGAAATAAAGTTTGGGGGCCTGCGATGCTGCTACCATGTTCATGTAGTTCATATAATACTGTGAATTTTTTGGTGCAAAGGTACAAAGGGGTCCGTACGTAAAACGTCTGTATCCACTTAAACATCGTGGTTTATGGACTATGATCTATTGGAAACTAGTATTTCTGTACAAAGAGCCCATGTTGAGAATGAATTGGTGGAAGATGCTTTATGGGATGATGTTCTGTAGTCTACCGGTAGTTGAAAGAAATATAGATAATAGGCTATCCATCCCTCTGCTATGTTGTAGAATGTAAGTTATTAAAGGGCCTTGGTATTACTATCTTTATTCTTATTGCTGATATTATCATCATCACCATCTTCAGAATGTAACGAGAAGTTCAAGTTTATCTTAACAGTATAAAGTCCTCATTTGTAAAAAAAAACTCCTAGAACTTGGACCTTATGAATCTACGATGCATCTTATTTATGATTTTTCTTGATTGCTCCCGTAATTCTTGAAATACTATAGCTGTTCATTTCTATGCTTTCTCGTACTTGCTGTATCATGCAGATATACATAGTGTAGAACTTTGTGATGCTCAAGTGGTAATTGATTTTAGTGATCATAGTACCTTTTTGCTCTTTATCTTCAGCTGTGGATTTTGCCGTGTTCCGGGAGGAGCAGATTTTGAATGTTGGCCTTCCTGATACGGAGGATGGTGTGGCCTACGAAAATCAAGATGAGGAAGTTGTGGCAATGATGGAAGAATCACCTCCAGGTGTTGTACTGTCCTTGAGTGGAGTTCATACATTTGTTCTCGTTTGCATTTTTTTTTTTTACCATAACAGGTTGTTGGTGCTACTGTGTTGTTCATATTATTGACTTATAAAAACACATTTTAAGCCTCGTTTTATCTTGAAATCGTTATTCCTATGCTGAAAAACTACTTCTTTGCGTGCAAAGATGACTCAATGCAGGAAAGTGTAGAAGATTAAAATGAGAAAAACCTAAGCACCATATAGATAATTTAATGAAGAAATCATAAATGATAATAAAATATGAATAGCATCCATCAAGTTGCCAACTAGGGCTAATTCTTCAGGTGATAACTCTCTTTTCTAGCAGTGTTACTAAGATATGTCAAAATCAAAAGATCTATGAGAATTGATATCCATTGGCCTTAGTAGGTGATGTCACCAAGAGATGCTTTCACTTGGTTCTCCTCCCAAAAAAAGTAACACCCGAAAAGGCACATTGTCCTAGATGCAAATATTTGTTTTATTTTTTATGCTCATTTTTTTTATTTTCTTTTAGGATGCTTGCTCATTAGATTGAAGTATGGGCATCAATATGGGTACATTGCATTACATGCTGAAACACAGGATAATTGAAAGCAAGGCCTTAAGATCTTTGTTAAAAAGAAACATTTCTTTCAACTTAACAAAATTTTCTTAGCAGTCCACCCTCTACTACTATCGTCTTTTCGGTTCATTTAGCTAGTGATGCTCTCTCTCTCTCTCTCTCTATATATATATATATACTTCTTCGTGCTCCTAAGATTATCTGTTAATACATAACAATTAGCAGGACAATTGGATTCACTTTGAACCATTGAATGTTGATGAATATATGGATTTATTTCTTGCTCCATGGTAAACATGGTTGCCTGATCACAATGTCTGGCAATTTTTAGTTGTGGCATTGAAAATGTAGGAATCAATCAGATGACACTTGCGATGAATGTTTAAACTTGGCAAAAAAAAAATTTGTAACTTTCTGAAATTGATGTTGGTCTATGCCTCTATGGTGATTCCTTCTTCATATCCCACATCAGCCTCCAGTTGTGTAGTGCAAATATTGAATCAGCTTATTACTTTCATAGGAGATGAGGATGCAAACAGCAATGATTTGTCTTGGAGCATGGACTGTACAACGGTTCTGAGAGTCCGGACCATACATATTAGTTCTCCTATTTTAGCTGCAAAAAGTCCTTTTTTCTATAAGGTAAATATCTAATTTTAAATATTATTCCTTTTTAAATTATTGTTTGATCTGTTGTTCTAATATATATAATTTTTTTTTGGGGTAGCTATTCTCAAATGGGATGAGAGAATCAGAACAAAGACATGTGACGCTGCGGATCAATGCCTCTGGTAGCTACAGAAAAACTTTGTTTCAATTTTTTTGTTTTAGTAATTGTTATGTTTTTCTTAGTTCTTATGGCAATCTGGGCAACATTACTTCGTGCTTTTATGGCGTTAATTGACATTAGTTGTGTGTCTGAAAACATGGGCTCATTTCCTAAGAAATCTGGGATACTTGTTTCCTGTGGCTGATTTATGTGGCATTTTAAACCCTTTGAAGTTTCTGTTGGACTAGTTCTTGATATTGTATTGTCACCATAATGTCATATTGAAGTATACATGGCATGTGTAATTGAACATGGAATGCTTATTACAATTTCAATTTTTCCACTTGGACAGAGGAAGCCGCTCTCATGGAGCTCCTTAATTTTATGTATAGCAATACCCTATCAACAACAACTGCTCCTGCTTTGCTGGACGTGCTGATGGCTGCTGACAAATTCGAGGTGGCTTCATGCATGAGATACTGTAGTCGTCTATTACGGAACCTCCCCATGACACCTGAGTCAGCATTACTCTATCTGGAGCTCCCATCCAGTGTTTTAATGGCTGAAGCGGTTCAGCCTTTGACCGATGCAGCAAAGCAATACCTTGCTGCACGATACAAGGACATAACCAAGTGAGTTACCATGTTCCATGATACTGTTCTCTTTGTGTCCCATTCATGTTGGTTCTCTCTTTTACACGTCTAGAGCATTTAATTTCAAGATGAAAGTTTTAAATTGAATGACAACAAAGCTGCCTTGTGTGGATGATTTCCTTTCTGCATGTGCCATACGTTGATGCCAAAGTTGTTTAGGTTACCTATAAAATATTTTTGACTGAATGGGGAATATAGGGCTGAAAATGGTCTCTTGTCTTTTCCATATGGGCATCTGCTGAGGTAATGGCAGCGTCCTGTTGTTGTCACAGAGTGAATTAAGTGTTCCTTAGACTCTGGTTCTAGGCTTCTAGTTAGCACAGACTTTTAAATGCCAATAAATTTAGATTCCTAGTCATTGCTTGCATTGACAGGGGATTCAACCCTTCTAGCCAACGCAGGACAGCTCATATCATAGGGTTGGCTGTTTTGGTCACTAATTGCACAAATGTGGATGCAAAATTGTTGTGCATTACATGAAATTGAAGCAAGTTTCTTCGCATGAGATTGACCTCTTTATCTGCTCTTTCTGAAGTATGACTTACTGTGTTTAATCATCTGTAATAGAGAAGTTTCATAATATTACTTTTTCTCTAACCAGGTTTCAAGAGGAAGTGTTGAACTTGCCGCTAGCAGGAATTGAAGCCGTTTTGTCCAGTGACGATCTCCAGGTGGCATCAGAGGATGCAGTCTATGATTTTGTGCTGAAATGGGCTCGAGCCCAGTACCCCAAGCTGGAGGAGCGACGGGAGCTCTTGGGCACACGCCTGGGCCGCCTCATTCGTTTCCCTTACATGACCTGCCGAAAGCTGAAGAAGGTCCTCACCTGCAATGACTTCGATCATGACCTAGCATCGAAAGTTGTTCTTGAAGCCCTCTTTTTCAAGGCTGAGGCCCCTCACCGACAACGTTCCTTGGCTGCTGAGGAGACAGCTGCCAGCAGCCGTCATTTTGTGGAGAGAGCCTATAAGTACCGTCCAGTTAAGGTAGTGGAATTTGAGCTGCCAAGGCAGCAGTGCGTGGTGTACTTGGATTTGAAAAGGGAAGAGTGTGCAAACCTGTTTCCATCAGGGAGGGTTTATTCACAGGCGTTTCACCTGGGTGGGCAGGGATTCTTCCTGTCAGCTCACTGTAATATGGACCAGGCAAGCTCGTTCCACTGCTTTGGGCTATTTTTGGGGATGCAGGAGAAGGGATCTGTGAGCTTTGCAGTTGACTATGAATTTGCGGCAAGGGCAAAGCCTACGGAGGAGTATCAAAGCAAATACAAAGGTAACTATACTTTCACAGGAGGGAAGGCAGTTGGATACCGGAACCTATTTGCTATACCATGGACATCCTTCATGGCTGAAGACAGCCTGTTCTTCATCAAAGGCATTCTCCACCTCCGAGCGGAGCTCACCATCAAGCACTAACTCAGAGTGACGTACTACACACCCCCCCCCCCCCCTTTAAGATAAATAGATTGATTTGGTTTATTTAGCCCTAGCAGAACACACGGAAAAAAAAAAAAAGCTGCAGGTGATCAGATGTTCTAATGGGTTGGTGGGTGGGTCCGATGGATACATTTCTTTGACCTGAGCAAGATTGTGATTGTAAAGGGAAATTATTATTTTGGGGAAGGGATTGCAATGCTTGAGTTAGGGGTTGATGGTGCCTATTAGGCCCTTTGTTCTAGACGTAGTTAAAGGAAGAAATCTGAGATATGTGCTGTATGCTGCTATTATTATCTTATTCTCAAAGCATTTAGCATCACCTCCGGCATCTTTACACATCATAAAATGGTAACTTTAATCAAGGCCAAGATGGCTTTTAATTCCTGAAACTTAAAAGTTTTGTCTGTTGTATGATTAGGTCTAACAAAACTGTCTTGAAGTGGGCAGCGATACTTCTCAAATAATCTTTTCCTAATTAACGTGCATTACTTTTGTCTTACTATGGATCCAAGCTTGAGTTAATTACATTAGTTTCTTACTCTACTATTTGTTTAGCTTGAGTTAACTGCATTTTATGGATGGTATATTTTTTTGTGCAATTCTGGATTGATGAAAATACAAGGGAAATTGGAAAGAAAAAAAAAAAAAGTCTAAATGTAAAGATTACTCTGTAAATCTGTAGTCTCTTGGGTTCCAAATGTTTCACCTAAAATTAGGTGGAATAAGAAAAATGCAACATTTTATATTGTGGATTGTATTGGCATTTTTGGCGTATGGGGTTTCACTTCTTTAATAAACAGGTAGGATTAAGAAATGTTTCGTGTAAAACAGAAAGGATTGCGAAGAAATGCAGAAAAATATAAGATTGAACAAATTGCGCGATTAGGATAGAAAAGTTTGTACATACCCAATGTACGAGGCTCCCACCACCGTGGGGTCTGAGGAGGATCATAATGTACGTGGCTTTACCCTAGTTTTTACCAACACTATTCTAGATTGATAGATGCTAATTTAGAAGTGTGCTCAGAAAAATGAATTCAGATCCCCATTAGAATTAAGGAAAATTCTTGGTTTTGTAGCCAGAAATTACAGGATCTACTCTTTCAAACTCTGATACTTGGGCACATTAGCCAACTGCGCCACCATCAGAGTGTTGGAGTTTTTTCTGCGAATTTTTTTATATTACTGTTACCGTTACTGCATTCCAGTACACATGCATCCTCACCACTGTGGTCTGCAGGTAACGGCAGTGGTACTGCAACTGCCCATGTGTTTTCATCAAGTAAAATTTTTCTGGGCTGGGTTTGTTGGAGAAGAAGTCAAAAATGTACATCCTCTATAGTTTTATAATTCTTTTGCTGACTTCTACGTTAAACCAAAAAAGAAGTCTCCAAAGCCACAGCGCTCCGAATCCTGTGTGACCCCAATCAGCGCCGAGTACAGATCTCAAGTTCATGTTCATCGACTGACCAAAGAATGCTGGCCCTATTTGGTGGAATCATGGTCATGAAACTAGCTGAGGACCAATACCCCACAAAGTATAACAAATTAACAGTATTCTGAGAAGAAGTTGAATTCAATTCTTCCAAGTCATTCTGAATGCAATTTGTTGTCTCATTTTCTTGGCTAGTTTGGCAGATTAAGTTGGTTCTGAATAGCATACTGGAATCACAACGAGTCAAGAACTCAGTTGGAAACTATGATCTAGAAATTAGGATCATATATAACGGCTATTTTTCTTTCTTCTTATTTTTTTTTTTGAGAAAACAAGCTTTGAGATTACTTCTAAAGAAATAGATGTCTGAATTCCATGGAACAAGTTGGTTGATACAAGAAAAGAAGAGGGGAAAAAAGAAGTGTGTACAGTACAGGATCCAGGTGCCTTTTATGTATGTAACTCTGGAAAGAACCACAGAAAAACCAATGGTCGAACTGAATGCAAAATAAACTTGTCATCCAATGTGCATCTCTACTCGGTTCCAGCGATCTTCTTCTTGAATGCTTCAATGTCTGAAGCTAGTTCTTTTCTGCTAGACTGGATATAATAAATAAACTCTTTAGTATAATAAATAATGTAATATAATATTACAATGAGCAAACCATCTTTTCAAGTGTGTGTGCTTTCTGATTATGATGGCATGAATTCCATAAACTATGGTGTTTGAAACTTATCCAACGGAAATAAGTATTGCAAAAGCTAGTAGTTTTTTAAATAATGACAGGATCCACAGTTTTAAAATACATAACAGTATTGTCAGTCAGAAGCTATAAATAACAAAATCAATCCACTAAATGTGTCAAGTTGATGGAAGATTTTCTTATTGAAGCTACCATCTAAATAGCAAAATGCATAATATTGTACAATGGTTTAATCTTGGTTAACAAAACAAGCTATGGAACAGTATTTTCCAGATTTTACCTTGAAAAGAAGGTACCGGTAAACAAACCATCCAGTGTATCCAAGCCCTACTAACTCCATGATCTTTGGAAGCTGGCAAGACAAAGACAACCCCATTCCAGAGTTTACAAGGGCCAGAAATAGTTACTTAAAAGTTTAAGAGAAGCAATCTAAGGGTACAAAACCATTGTCCGTCTGTCATATTAATCTGTTCCAGATTAAGAAATAAAAGAAAGAAATTATTCAAGCATACCAAAGGAACTGAGTTGATGGCGCCAACCACAATTGAAGATAACCAAACTGCAACTATCGCTCCACCTCCATAGAGAAGTACAGTGGACTTATTTTCGAGTGCATCCCACTATTTAAAAAAAACAGACACGGATTTGGATTTAGAGCTCACTAGTGGAATATAATCAATAGAGAAAAATATGAGGTGAGTATCACATTTAGGCAACACAAGGTCCAACTTTAGTGAGTAGGCAACTGATCCAGCTGACCATTTGGACTTTACTTATAACTAAATACCACAGATTCAAGAGGTCTGGGGAGGCTTTCACCTTTCCTTTCAAGTCTTCGAACACTTCTCCAACCTCAATGGTGCTCTCTTCTGTGGAAGAGGCTCTGATCTGATGCAAAGAAAACCTCTGTGCCTCTGTTTCGAAGAAACACCAAAACAAATCATTTGTACAGGTACAATGAGTAGAGTGTAATGTTACAGAATTAATATCTTTTGGGACCATATTGAATGTCCAAGATATAAATAGACGATGCAAGTGACAAACTATTAGAAGAACCCATATTATTGCATATTCAGTTTAGTATAGAGAATTCTCTTTTTCTTTTAATAAAGTGAAAAACTTAGTAACAACTAACCTACATGGATAAATCTCCTAAAAATACAGTAACCAAATGTATAAAGCAAATGATTGACAAAGATATAATATTGAGAAACTAAAAAAAATAGTAAGAAGAAGTGTCACATTTAGCAATAGTTAGATCAAGGAGATGTTGGACCCAAAAATACTAAATCTCTTAAGCTGAATCAGAATTTTTTCCATTGAGTTTGCATATATTTCTTTAAAGATTAAACATGTTTAATAAAGTTATCTGAACCCCCTACAAGATTGGTTGGGTTTGGACTACGAGTTGCAGATTCCAGAGTGTATGCACTTTGTCCTCCCTTTGAACTCCACAAGCTCAAAATAGCAATTAAGTTTACTCCCAACCCTCACTCAAGGACTTGAGGTTCGGAAACAGCTTTGCCAGTGATTGCAAAAAAATGTAGCACATTACTTTTGAAAGGCCATCAAAAGATCAGCAGGGCCTTGGCACACCCAAGACACAATGAATTTAGCTTTAAGAAACTACACAAAGTCACCAAACATATTGACCTAAGCTTCTATAAGTTACTTGACAAACAGAGAGCTTGTACAAAAATTGTGAAACCAAACCACATTGGAGTGCTAACTTCAGGGGGGAAAAAAATGGGGAATGGGGATATGCACCTGGTCTCAGAGAGACTTATAAATTACAAGTTTCTGTTGAATCCTTGGAGTTAATGGGCTTGGTTCCTTCTATACTCTGACTTCGAGTAGTCCTCTAATGGTAAAGTATCTCCGATACACACAGGTATGGAATATGGATTAATGACACTGAAGCTTTTCCCAATCAATACAATTAAGTTATTGAGCAGAGGTCTTTAACTAACAAGAATAAAGGGTTGCAGGGTTTCAATCCAAATAGGAAATAACCCAAGTGCAAATAAAATTGGCTGCGGATTCTGCAGCCCCAGACTAAGGCATCAATCTCTATTTCGAATTCTTCGGTACAAATTAGAGCAGAAATTGCATATTAAACAAAATGTTCCAAAATTTTCCCTCTGGTTTACAACTATTTGTGCATTAACCTACTTCTTATTTGATTAACTGTTTCACAGAAGAGAGAGAGATTGAAGAGGTAGAAGCTCACCTGAGAAGTGTTTGAAAGAGATGGAGGACGCGGGAGCGATAGGGCGAGGTGGTAGAGAAGGCAGAGCGGAGCAGCGTGGACATTTGCTGGTCGTGGGAAGACGCGGACCCAACACCGCTACCGCCATAGTAGATACGCCTGCGTACGCCGTCGTTGCCATGGCCTCCCAACAAGAACAACTTCACAGTCTCTCTGGTTGACCTCTCTTTCTCTATCTCTTCTTCTTCTTTTCGTTTTTCTCTGTCCGCGATTCTTTTCTCCTCCATTCTCACCTCCCCAGCTTCCTTTCTACGACATGTGGCACTAAATGACTCTCTGATTGGCTGCTTTCCTATCTTAAAAAATCCACGTTTGCATTCCGCCACCCACCCTATTAATCATCAACCATCTCTCATATTAATTTAAAATTCCTAAATTACCCTTATCCTTCCTCCTCTAAAGCCCATCCTCCCAGCCCCCTCCATCTGGCAGCCGGGAGTAAATTGGCCAAATCGAATCGGCTGGCAGTGACCAGATCCGATTCCGACCAATCCATAAACCATATCTAGAATTAGAGTGCAGAATCTTACTGATTGAATCGGCATTGAATGGACCCGATTCGAACCTGGATCCGAGTTTTGCATCCTTAGCTACAGTACAACAACAATACATTTGGCATTATCCCAACTTAATGTGGTCGGTTATATGGATTCAACAAAACAAAGTAAAAAAAACTGAGTTCTAACCAAAATAGGAAAAGAAAAGAGAAATGATAAATGATAAATGAAAGATGAAAGATAGTAAGAAGAAAAAGACACAACCTAGCATTTCAGGAGAATCTCAACTCAATGGGGTCTACATGGATCTTTGCTCTCTAATAGGCTCTATCCGAGGTCATACTTGGTACAAGACGTAGATTATGCATGTTCTTCTTCATCACTTCTCCTATGGTCATTTTAGGCCTGCCCCTAGCTCTATTAGCTCCTTCAATCAGAATCACATCATTTTAGGTCATTGCATCCTTAGCTGCAATGATTACTGAAATATCAGATTCCCCTCCCCTCCCCTCCCCTCCCCTACCCTACCCTACCCTACCCTACCCTACCCTAGCTTGGATTTGGCTCCTCTCCAGGGAGTCCATCACTGGATTGAACTCCTCTCCAAGGAGCCCAACACCCAAGGGGCATCCAGCCGTTGGGTTGTGCCGCTGACATCTTGATGGTTGATTGGACGCACGCCGGGATGTGTGCAGCACAACTTAGCCCTTGAATGCTCCCCTAGGCACTCCTTGGGCACTGAACTCCCTATAGAGGAGCCGGATCCGTCCATCGTCCAGGGATACATCCAACTGCTGGGCTGCCACACACAAATTCCAATGTGCATCAAATCAGCATGTATGGTGCACCAAGATGTGTGCGCAGCAGCCCAACCATTGGATGTGTCCCTGTGCAATGGACTCCCTGGAGAGGAGCCTGATCCCCCTAACCTAGCCTATAATTAGATTGCATATATTGAGTTTAGCTGCAATGAGTAAAGTAATAGCTTGTTTATGATTCTGCTCCCCACTTCGTCCCTTTTAAAGAGTTTAGGACTAGCTTTACAAATGAAATGTTATGGAATCATCCTTCCTTCCATATTCAGTTTTCACGCCATTAACTGTAGCTTTGTCTGTTAGAAATAAGAACAAACTTTTATGGTTGCGCTTCGTTGTCATCTTTTGTCATCTTTTGTCCTAACTTAACCAACCATTTCCTTCTCATTTTTAGGGATTCGTCTTTCCATAAACACTCCAACTGATCCAACACAACCAAAATCTTCAAACCCACCATTATTAAGAAGAAATAAAAATGGAGAAATCTGAAAATAAAGAGGATCTTCTGCCAATCTGGATTTTCCTTTTCGAAAACTATAACGTCATTAAAATCTTAACGGAGGAGGTTATATGACTTTGGAGGACCTAATTCCTATTTTACCGCAGTCGATGCCTCAAATTGCGTTGGTAACTGGACTCGAAATTGAGGATTATAGGAGTAAGACCCATTATCGTTTTCTTTTTACAGATCATCGTGGGCTGCTCTCCCTTGGTAGGAGGGACTAGGGAGGGAAGGGAAGGGAACTATTAACCTCTTCTGCTCTGATCTCCAGCTTTTCCCTTTCCCATCCTCTTTCTCTCACATGATTTCCGACCATTGTTGCAGAATTCCCTTCTTGTCAGACACCTAACCTGCCCAGTGAGAACCGAGCCCAGGATTCCCTTCTTCTTCCCTTGACGAGGTGATTCAATCTCAATCCTTTCCGTTCTGGCTCTTTTTCAGGCCTTGAGTGCCACCCTTTCTTTTGTTTTCTGTTGGGTTTTTTTATTCTCTTCTTTCTCCACCTTCTGGAATGAAATCATTAGGCGTTGGATTTAATGGAGGAAGGGCATCGTAATCGTATTATTCTTCTTGGAATACATCATTAGTTTAATTTGTCTTTATGGGTTGGAACCCATTTCTGCCTCTCAAGCAGAGAGGAACATAAAGCAACAGATCTCATTATGGCAGTTCCTTCCGGAATGCAGCATTCTTCATGGCATAAATGTTACGGAAGGGAACTGCGGAGACTAATTATATATGTTGGGTTTCACTTTCTGATACCTAACTTCTCATCCATTTATTGAGATGCTGGCTGACAAAATCGGAGGAATTGAGTTTCCTTTCCAGTTCCATGGGTTGCAGAAGCTTGTATTTCATATGCGTCATTTTCTCCCTATTCTTTTCATCCATAGCCCAAAGCTTACAGAACCAGTCTGCTCGCATTTCTTTAGATGATCTTCTTCAACAATATGCCTCCAGAGTTCTTGCCCGATCTCACTCCGGTATTCTGTACAAAGCAACCCTTCCTGCAAATTTATCAGGCATGGAAGCCTCAGTTGTCCGGCTCAGGGGCGGTAGCTTTTGGACCAGAGGAGCCAACTATAGCGCTTTCCAGTTGCCACCCAAAATCAGTGCTTCCCCTTACATCAAGAGATTAGCCATAGTCTACCAAAATCTGGGCAACTGGTCCTCCCATTACTACAGGGTATCAGGCCATTCATTGGTCACTCCTGTGGTTGGTTTCAGGGCTTATGATGCCTCCAATTTTAGCTCCAGTGTCATTACACCAATCAATCTCAGCGTGATTGGGGATCCCATTTCAATCCATTTCCCCCAGTTCCTGTTGCCTTCAGGGTTGAATTGGACTGCAAAATGTGTTACATTCAATGTAGATGGGACAGTGTTCCTTACTGACATGACCCTCCCCAATGTATGTTCCACACCCAATCAAGGCCATTTCTCCATTGTTGTTGAACAGCCCAAGAGGAAAGCAAGGAGGGGGTGGAATCTGTGGAGGTGGTGGGTGGTAGTAGTTGTGTGTGGATTTGTTGGATTAGTTTCCATATGTGTGGTTTCTATTCTTCTTGTTAGGCACACTAAAGCAAAGAAAATCAGGAAAATGGAAAGAAAAGCTGATCAAGGTGAGTCTTTCAAAACAATCTGGGTCGGATCTAGTAAAATGCCTTCTGCAGCAGTAACTAGAACCCAGCCAATCCTTGAGAATAGTTATGCCCCATGACTTGATTTCTTCTTCTTTTTTTTTCTTGTCTTTGGACTATTGCTTATTTTGTGGTCGGCAGAGTAAGGTAGAGGATTTTTGTATGCATGTACAAATGGGAAAGTTATTTTTGTGTTTTGTGTTTTAGGGTGGTAAGGAAGGGTGGTAAGGAATTAGTAGTGTTCTTTGAATTTTGTAAGGGAAGTTACAACCAATTGTAATTTGGGGCTGATTTCAGATTGAAATGGTTGATGATCAAGTTCCACGTTGATGATCAAGTTCCACATTGTTTTGATTGGAGCATTCTTCTTTACTCTCTTCAAAGTTTCATTGCTTTTATGACTTCAATACCTCTTTGAAGTGAGTTTGATGTCTGCAACTCTGTAAGAAGTGTTTTTCTTGTTCTTTAATGGACATAGATAATCTGATTGATATGGCAAGTAAACAAGTGAATTTCACTTGATCAAGTAAGCAGAATTACCTGGTTTTCAGCATAATCAATAGTTTGAAGTTCATCAGTGTCTCCCCTCGCTGCCACGATCTGTTCACACATGAATGCATATATGCATGATGAAGATGCATGAAAATATAAATTTTAGATTTGGTTTTCTAATATTATTCGGGAAGTTAATCCTCTACGTATTCTATCATTTGATTAGTTAATTCTCCTGCAGTTTCTCCTCATCTCCCCCTTGGTTTCCTGTGAGGGGATTTAAGTTTCCCTTCTTAACCAGTGGCATTTGTAGAGTCGCTGTAGAAGTTCTGTGAATCCTTGATGCATGTCATTACATTGTCATATATAGACCCTCCACTGAAGAGATCTTTTGTGTGCAACAATCCTCTTCTCAGGGTGAGAGCTTGGAAACAGTGTTCGCTGAATTGATTTGGACTTTGGTGATCAACTTATCCAACATAAGTTTCATCACAACCATATGAAGGGCACCTTCATTTTCTCTTGGAAGCAACCAGCACTTCTAGGTTTGTTCCATTAAATAAATGGTTACAAATTGCGACAACTTGCTATAACAATCAAATGAACTTGACATAAACATTTCTGTTCCTCTGAATCCTGGCACTGATATTCTCTTCAAGGTCTGCAAATGAAGAAGGGAGAACTTCTGCAGCTTTTCTGTTTGCAGTCCTTGCCTCCCTTCTTCCCAATGGCACTGACCATTAAGAATCCCCATACTACAACTGACACAATTAGATTGACTTTTAATTGTATTTTCTTTGGGGGGAGAATTTGAAGCATATCAATGTATCCTTGCAATTAAAAAGGTGGGTTTGATTGCGCAGTCACAACTCACTAGGGTGAAGGGTAGTAAACTTTTTCTTCATATTCAGTGACACCTAAAACAAAGAACAGAAAGCTCTATCTTGTAAGCCAGAGTATCTTCATAGAAGAACAGAACAATTGCAGAACAAGAGACAGAACAAGAGAATCTCTCATTCTTCTATTTCTGTTTTTCACCCATTGCCCTGTAGATTTCACCGTGTCTGATCAGAGAGAGAGAGAGAAACAACAAAATCAAATGTCAAAGCTACCCCAGCAACATATTTCAAACGAGCCATTGACCATATTAGTAGTTTTGATTCCTTTTTCTTCTAAAAGCAAAAGTCGATAACTTTTGCAATGATGTATCCTACTTTTTAGAGCAGGTGGGTAGGATGGTGTTGTCTGTTTTTGATTCAAGCCATTTTAATGGATCATGGAATCATGCCCTTTATAAACTCTGTATATGATAAAACACAGGTTGCTTAAAGTAGAACTATAATTTATGTGAAAGAGACCGAACGCCATCCCACAGCGCATGCCACCTCTGAGCCCAGACACAGGAGCATGTGAAATGACCATCAGACCCCTAGTCATTGCCATCTTACTAGGGGTGCGATAGTCATTAGTGCGTCCCTATGTCTAGACGCAGGGGCGGCGTGCGCTGCACAGCTGGGTGGCGTTCTTTCTTCCATAATTTATTTTTCAATCAGATCAGTGGTTATAAACAACTATGTCTACCACCCCTGAAATTTAAAAAATTACTTCTGTATCCCTGAATATTAACTGTTAGTTTTGAAATGAAATGACAATTTGCCCTTGTCCTCACAATTCTTATGTTTCCGTTCTTTGGTTTAAGATCCAATCTCTGATATCTTGAGTTTTGAATTAAGATTTTCAGATCAGAATATATATTCAGAATTAGCATTTGATATTCTGTTGATTTCCGTTTTAAAAATCTGATCTTGATAAAGATTCAACCAAGTCTTGTTCTGTTGGTACTCCCAAGTTTAAGTTCTTGAATGTGCTATTATTACTACTGGTTACTATTTAACCCTGCTTCAGATCCACAGGTCAGAATATAACTATCCACCACCACCACCACCGCCGCCGTAACCACCCCCTCCCCTTCGACCACCACCACCTCTACCCCCACCGTTTTTCCCATCGTATCCACCACCTCCACCACTGTAACCATCACCTCCGCTTCCAAAACCGTAATCCCCACCACGGCTACCCCTTCCCCCCATCGCCACCGAAACCATCAGACCTACTGCTTCCTTGAACAGAATCGATTAAAACCCTAATATGCCAATCTAGGGTTTGAAAAAAAAAATCAAAGGAGTCTTATCCTGCTTCTCACTCTGTTGTTTGTAGCTAAGGGTGGTGGCATTGTTAGAGTTGCAGAGGGATAGAAGAGATAATATCAGGAAGAAAAAAAAAAACAGAGAAAAGAGCTTGGATTCTGAAGCTATGGAAGCTCCAAGATACATGGAAAGCTTGGGCTTCAACCCTTTTGAAGAAGAAGATACATGTTGATTTGGGAACAGCAGAAAATTCAAACCTCAAAAATGATTACTGAACAAGAGAGAGAGGTGGCGATAGCACTTAGAACAGGCCGATATCCGGCGAGGATTTTGGTTCTTCGCCGGAGGTTGTTCATTTTCTTCCCTTTGTGTTTCGTTTTCTTCAGTTTTGAGATGGTGATGTTTCATTCATAATGGGGGGTAAAAATGTAATAGCACTTCATCCCAAATAGGGTAAATATGGAATGAAGTGCTGTTAAGGGTATTATGGGCATTTACCCAAAAAAAAAGAAAAAAACTTTCCACATCATGTAATGACTGCAATTCTGTGTGACCAGTCACCCCTTAAATGTCCATCATCATATTCCTTGAAACTTATTCGCTTTCTCCAATGGCGGCAATCGTTCTAGACTTTAAGCATATCTCGCATCTAATGTTCGGGGAATGCTCGTTCTACTTCATTTCAAGCTTGCTCTGTTGAGAGTAAGACAGTAGTATTCTTGGTTCCAAGCTCTTTGTGGCTTCGATGCCACTGGTGTAACTTCTCCTCTCCTTCTGATTAATAAATCGAATTCTTAATACGAAATTCACCAGCTTAAAACCCATATGGTGGTCGCATTATCTTCCTCTAAATTTATCGGGTAAGCTCTGAAAATGGCAGAACATTATGCTGCTGCCCTCCAGTTTAGAAGTTTTTCGCCCTTCCCGTTTCAGGAAATCCTGTGTGTCCTCAAACCTAGCTCCTTCCAGAAGGAAAGTCAAGGTCTTCCAGAAGGAAAGTCAAGGTTTACTCAAAATCCTCTGAAACAGAGCTCTCAGCTGCTGAAGAAGGATGGCTTTAAAAAAGCTTCCTGAGAAGAAGAAAACTTTGTATTCTCAGAGTTTTCCCTGGATAGAGGATTTTCGGTATAAGGTTTGCCGAAATAAACCTTGTTTTGATTCCCTTTGTTCCTACACTGATAGAGATGTTTCACCCTTTTCCATAGTTTTGGATTTGACTTATGGTTTCTGCTACAGCTGATCTCATAGATGAATGATAGACAATTTTACAGAACCTTTTCTGATCTTACCAAAAACAATGGATACTAGAATCTACAAATAGATCACTTGCTAGCATTGTCATCAGCACTTTCATTGAATTGTCATCTTCTATTGTAGTCCTTCACTTGCCTAATGAACTATTCATATTCACCAGAATATATTCGAAAACATTACTCCATGAGTTAGTCGTCATATGTAAAAATCCATTCATTCCAATGGCTGGATAATGCAGAACAGCAAGTCACTAAAGATTTAGAAGCTAACAATATCCCTTAATCCACAAGGCAGAATACCCCAAAATCCCAGTCAAAGGGAGGCTAAGAAAGGCCAGAGTAAGGAACTGTATGCTTTCTCCTTCAAACCAGAAAACTCAGATTTAACAACATCTACCATAGTGAAATACCATTACAGCAGCCCTCCAACAGTAATAAGACAAATAAAAAAAATACCCAAGTAATAGCCTGCATAGGATTTGAGAAAATAAAAACCAGTAGTAAAAGAATGAAGATATGAAAGAAGAAGAAGGGATATGACCATGGCCTTGGTCAGTCTTCCAACAACCAATAGGGCATACCCCCACCACTGTCTCTCGCAGCAAAGGCGAACAAAGCCAGTCTTTTTTCTTTACTTCAAATCCCCCTTGCATGGAGAAGAAATCCCTTACAAAGTAGCAACCCATTAAAATAGAAACTAGCCTAATTTAAGCCCTAATTTTTAGATACATCTCAATGTAGAAACTAATACAAAATAAAATCTAACTTGTAGCTACTTAACAAAAATAGAAACAAACTAACCAGTACCTAATAAAGTAGCAAACAATAAAACAGAAACTATCAAAATAGTAAGCAGGACTATCCCTCATACATGGACTACTTTAAAGACCAAATAATGGGCTTAAGCCTGGCCTATTAGGTGGACCAAACGGTCCAAACCCAACACAAGGGCCCCAACTTGGGCTGCTTGATGGCCTAGGCTTGTTGGCCCCTCTTTTCTTCTTCCTTCCTCGCATTATAACAACATGTCAATACAGAAGAGCCATTGGATTCTATTGTTTAATTGCAATTTTGTGAAACTCCAACTTACTGTGCTTCTCTCTAGCTAAAATTTGGCGAGTTAGATGGACGTGGGCTCCTCTTTTCTTTATCCTTTTGGAGACTGTCCCTTCTCATTCCTTTGTCTTTCAAGGTTCCTTGTGACAATATTAAAGGTCACAAATACATGAGTTGGGAACGCTATACCTGAAGTCAAATGCATAGTTGTGTAATAAATTCTGACTTTTTGAATTGATGAGAAAATTTCAATACAGCATGATACATTCAAAGAAAAGAGATAAATGTAAAGCTTCCATTCATCCTCTGGGCCCAGAGTAACCTGCTTAAATTTCTTCTACTTGGATTGTCTTTCATTAGCTAATGTTGATTTGCTGAGTGGAAATGCGACCAGTATTCCTTAACAAGCTGGCCAAACAATGATCCTTCTCTCTTCATCAATGTTGTTGGTTCATCATATTCCACTACTTTACCTGAAAAAGAGAAAATAGGAGGTTTACAACACTCAGAACAGTCAACCAAGCACTTGATAATTAACTCTCTTTTTTTCTAATTGACTCGGTTGGTTTAGGGTTCATGCTTTCTTAGGTAATTTTTATTTTCATAAAACTGGACAAAACTCAAAAATAGTATTTTTTTTTTAAATAAAAAAGGAGTAAACTCGGTAAAATTGAAGGATCCCCCTTTTCTCTTAGAGGAAAGCGGCCAGGGGGGATGTGGGGATCGGCATCAACATGGGAATATGAAGTAGAAAACAGACCAACTAACACACATACATACATATATACATAATCCTTGCACTTCTAGCCCACCTGCTCATTAGTCTGGGCTGATACTGCAATTTGAGAACCCCCTCTAGCATGGACTGTACAGCCAGAACTAGACGGTGGCCTAAGCTTTCTGCTAGAAAAAATGTTTATCTGAAGGAGATGCTTGAAGATCTAACTAATGCTGAGAAATTGGTGAATTACAGCTTCCCTAAACCCCCTCACCCCCCACGGTGGTGCGAAAGAAAAAAAAATCTCTAATAGGGTAGGCTGTATCTGTTAAACAATTTCAAATAGCATTCCTTCCATATGGTAGGTACTCTTCTATGTTGGTCATTACATAGGCTGAAGGTTGTGTAACTTACCATCAGTTATGGCGACCACCATTGTGCAATCCATTACCGTTGGTATTCTGTGGGCCACTGTAATTACAGTGCAATTTGCAAATTCAGTCCTTATGGTTTTCTGGAGTATTGAATCTGTTGTAGTGTCAATTGATGCAGTGGCTTCATCAAGAACCAATATCCGGCTTTTCCTTAACAGAACACGGCCTAAACAGAATAATTGCCGCTGCCCCATGCTCCAGTTTGATCCATCTTCCATTACTGTAATTTTATATGGTTATGAACAATTCATAGCTGATAAAGAAGGAAGAAAGAAAGAAAAGGATCTTACCTAAAGCATCCAGACCCTTTTCCTTCTCTTGTACAGCCTCTTGAAGTTGGCATTTTTGAAGGACCTTTAAAAAATGCATGAACATAGAAGTAGTTAGCTATAGTTAAGTTGAACTGAAACTGCTACTGATGATGGGATCAAATTCATTTTTCAAATAACTACTAATTCTGCCTAAAGGGGCATTAGTTTCCAAAGCCATTGTGTTCTTTTTCACTGCCAAATCAAACCTCTAAACTAGAGAAATGCTGTTTATATTCAAATGAGTTATCGTTCTGCAATGATAAAAGAGGAACTTCGTCTTAAATATTTGACATTTCTATCAAGTTTATGTACTACGTTCAAGAGTACATTGTCAAGTCTCAAATATAATAGAGTCCACTTTAGCAAATAGTAAGGCCACAACTCTGTTTTACTAAAAATTCAATCAGGCTTGACCAGAAACTTCTTTGTTGAATTATTGATTCGCATAGCTGGTTTCCTGACCAAGTACAGTTTTGTAAACATGAAAATGGGAGGTTCAAACGATTTCACCCATACATAAATCGATCTGCCATTGCCAAATACGATAAACAAGTAATTAATTTGAGAACTACTTCATTATGTGGTCTCACACAGGTTTCAGCACAGTCAATACCACAAATTAGAGTTTTGGAATACTTCACTGTTGGAACTGTAACTCCTGCTCTCTAGTTTTGGGGAAAAATAATTATGTAAGAAATTTTAACTTACTGTTAACAAAATTCCTGGAGCCACAGTGGGTGAACATTAAAAAAACTCTGCTTGTGGTTTCAAAAGCTAATGTAACTCTAAAGCAACAGCACATTAACAGTTGTCATACCTCCCATATTTCCTTGTCAGTATATTGTGATAATGGGTCCAAATTGTATCTTATAGTCCCATTGAAAAGAGTAGGATCTTGAGGTATGATCCCAATACGTGATCTCAGATCATGAAGCCCTATCATGGAGATGTCTAGGTTGTCTATGATGATCTTTCCATCTGCTGGCTCCACAAGACGAAACAGAGCACCAATCAAAGTCGTTTTCCCACTACCTGTGCGGCCAACAATACCAATCTTATGTCCTCCTTCAAATGTACAGCTGATCCCAGAAAGAACAAGTGGAGTATCGGGCCTATATCTGATCTGCTTGATTATAATTTGGAGTATATAAATATATTAATATATTATTGTCATGAAGAATTATGCTGAAATCACACTCATGTTCTTATAGATGA
Source organism: Telopea speciosissima (assembly GCF_018873765.1). NCBI lineage: Eukaryota > Viridiplantae > Streptophyta > Magnoliopsida > Proteales > Proteaceae > Telopea > Telopea speciosissima. The sequence goes on along the minus strand of NC_057921.1, from coordinate 64,798,288 downwards.
GTTACCTTCAAATCATGGATCTGCACTTTTCCCACAGCTGGCCAACTTGGTGGGGGCTGGTTCTCTTCTATGACTTCAGGGGCTTCACTGGGTATATGCATGTACTGGTTTAGCCTCTCAACAGAAATGATGTAATTTGCTAGCGTACACTGGTTCTGAATAGAGTTAATGAGGGAAATGTTCAAAGAAAGACCATAAGATAGTGCCATTCCAACAAACCCTGCCATCAAGATATTAGTAACCAAAATGTCCAGTGGGTGATTTCATATGCGAACCTGTAGTAAGTCAAATAAGTGTTTTCAAACATTAACGCAAAGAGTTCTTCCACTTGCCTAAAAGTTGATTTATCATCCTACCATTCTATAGAATAAGTCTTACAGGCATGGCTTCTTAATATTCAAATTATTAGCTGAACAGAGAATATGAGAATGGCTTAAGTGAATAATGCCTTCACTCAGCCCCTTTACTTATAGATTTCATTAATAGGGCAGAAATACAAATATAACCCTCCATAGCTGACTATGATAGCTGGAGAGGGAAATAAAGGAAATAAAACAAAGAAAATAGCCAAAATACCCTTATCAAGTTACGTAACTCAACATTCCCCCTCAAGGCCTCAAGTTGGTGCATAAATATCACACATGCCCAAACAGCTCCATTAAAGGAAAAGCCAATTTCTTATTCATCAAAAAGCGTAGGGAAGGGGAGCCCTTAGGCTTTTACACATATAGATAGAGTTGAATAAGAATCTCAAACTCTATGTAATAAATTATCCAACTAGGAAACTAAAAAAAGGAACTCTCCAATGATGGGAGTGTTCTAAAGCTACAAGTAACTTATGTGGTTGACAACTATTACAAAGTGATTAGATAGAGTTCTATTCTAATGGAACTCAATAACAACTAAATAATTATAATATAACAAACAAATAAAAACACGTAGAGGTACCCCACGATTCTGGTTTGGGTGACCAGAAAAACATTGCATGTATAAAGAGTTAAAGACATATTCAGTGCCTCCGTACTAGGACAATATTTCGAATTCAGGAATCTAGTTGAGATATGAAGATTAATGAGGAACAGAAAAACAACCATAACCGTGATGCAAGACAATAATAGGAACTCACCTGAGCCAAAAGTTCTCGGAGGAAGCAAAACCATAGCAAGTGCTGAGGAGGAAAGAACAGTGGCACTCAAAAGTTCTAAACGTTGGATTAACCATTCATTTGCTGCAAAATTGTGGAAGAACGGGCTAGCATTTCTATCAATGACATCGAAATTCTTTGCAATAAATCGCTCCTCATCCTCAAATGCTCTGATTGTCATGGCTCCAGCAGCGGATTCTGCTAGATGGTTTGCTACAAAAGACTTAGTTGTCCCATTGATTCGCATTAACTCCTTCGCAGAAGCAAAGTAGTATTTCTGTTGGTTATAACCAAAATCCAGCGAAGTTAGTTTCTGAGAAGGGCTAATTGAATTAACAAAAAAGATTAATCAAAACTCCAGAAAGGAGAACGGGAAGAATGAATCCTTGTAACTTCTCTTCTTTTATTTATCTATTTCGATATATGGATGCATCTGCAATTCACAGAGCATTTGTGGGACCATTCGGTAGGTCCCATAAAGGAAATACAATTGGAACTGATCTAACCATAAGAACATTATCATCGTATCTATGCAGTTTTCTTTACCATTCATTATGATTATCATCCAAGAGAATACAGTAAATCAGGTAGCTTTGAATTATGACCATTTGAATGAGTTTGCGGTTGTCTCCACAAGATCATGTTTGTTGTTTTGTTCATTAGATGCTTGATGAGAAGTTTTTGCCAATTTTGAAACTCAGAAGACATCCATAATTTATGTCATGGCCTAGTTAAATCTAGTAGTTGGTGACTCACTTGAATTGATATCATAAAACCTCATGGCTATGTCTTAGGCAATGGAGAGTGCGAATTTGATAAAGATAATTCTACTTACAACAGTAACTTGAATTTTATTATGGTAATACCTGCAAGCATAGTGCCAGGCAAATCACTGGTAGGGAGACAAATAGAACTTGCCAAGTTACAACAGCCAATGTTCCAAGACTCACACAAGCATTTGTGGTAGCTCCAACAGTAGAAATTAAACTGAACGGGACATCAAGGTCTACAATACTCAAATCAGAAGAGACCTGCGCAAGAAAGCAATATAAGTCTATCAAAATTTTCTTTAAGCATACTTAATTCATTGTTAAGTTCTAGGATGGAGAAGCTCACCCGACTCAATATCCTTCCCAGGGGAGTTGAGTCATAAAAAGACATTGGTGCATGGAAAAGAGAGTTCAATAACTGAGAAAATATGGACTTTGATGACTGGATGCTCAAAACAACTACGAAAAATGATCTAAAGAGCAAAAAGAATGTTGAACCACATCCAATCACGAAGTAGACTGTTATCAGCATCAACTTGCTAACATGAGGATTCTGAACATTAGCAGCCATCCAAGAGTTCTGAGATATCTGCCCAACCGCAAATATGATGTGACCAAGACTTGCAATTGTGAAATACAATAAGCCTTTATTCTGATTTAGATACTGTAGATAAGGATTAAATCCTGTATCTCCAGTTTCTCTTTCTTCTTGTTTAATCAACTGATCTCTTGTTGTTGCTTTGAACTGTTTTTCAGTGTAAGTCGTCTTAATCTCTGCGGAAGTAATTTTACCCCTCTGTGAAGTAATCTCAGCTAGCCTTTCAGAACCCGCAATATCCTTGTGTGCATTGACTAGATCCTGAAATTCTCGAGTAGAGGCTAATAATTGGTAATAAGGAGCATCATGTAAGATTTCCCCATCAGACATTAACTGCCAACAAAATAGAACTTTATTAAAATAATTGCACAGAATTATAGATATGCTTTCAACATATTTGTGGGGAGGCTATAAAACCACTCCTTGTTCTTCTATACAATACCAATCTTTGTTAAGTATCTGTCTCTATAGGGTCAGTGACCCCTACGAAGTCCACTTAAACTTACATGCATTAAAAGACCAATTTATCAAACTAGGTGAGCGAAGTCATTATTTTTCCCCATTCCTTGCTTTAATTTTTCATTTTTTTTTAAATTTCGTTCAAGAGTTTATGGAACAAACTAGACAAGGTACATGTAGCCACTAGTTTTCTTGGGTATATGGGTGTAGCAGGGGATTTGATGATTTCTATAAGCAAACATTAGTATAGGTCAAACCATTTTAAAATTGAGTTTAAAAAATCAATAGGAGTCATCTTGGCAAAGTCTACTTGAGCTTTGGCCTTGGCCCATTGTTTCTATGGCTAACCCAATCCCTCATTACTGATGTTATAGGGCTATAAGGAGATAATCTTTATGATTAATTAGAACCCCCTCCTCCGCTGCCCCGCCCCCCCCCCCCTCCCCCTCTCCAAAAAAAAAAGAGATATCTTGGGCTAATATCCTTTTGGCAACACAAGAAAAAGATGGTCCAAAAACTGATAAGTACTGAAATGGCAATGGCTCGCTAACTTACCAAAACAGAATCAAATGCAGGAAGGAAATCAACTTGGTGGGTTACAAGTACGACCGCCTTCCCTAATAGAGCTCCCATCACATATTCCTGCCACCAGAAATTTAGACATTCAATGTTAGACAGTAGTCAAGAAGGCATAAATTGCATGCAGGTAATAGTTGTGTTTACATTAAATAGGCTCATGGCAGTATGTGCATCAACGGCACTAAATGGATCATCCAAAAGATAAATATCAGCATCCTGATACAATGCACGTGCGAGTTGAATGCGCTGCTTCTGACCACCACTTAAATTAACTCCTCTTTCTCCTATTTCAGTCAGATCACCAAAGGGTAGCATCTCAAGGTCCTTTACCAATGAACATTTCTCAAGCACTTCTAGATATCTTTGTTTATCCATGGCAGAACCAAACAGAATATTCTCTTGTATTGTTCCTGTTTGGATCCATGCCATCTGAGAAACATAGGCAACCTTTCCATAAACTTGAATCTGTAAATGAAGAAGAAGAAAAGTTATAGCTAAACAAAGATTGCTGACATAATTCGCTTCAGAACATAATCAGAATCTTTAGGTCATTTGAAATAGATATTGTAGAGATGATCACTTCTGAAATGAGATCTGAAAATTTTCACTGTAGATTTCATTGACTATTATAGTGGGAGAGCCTTGGTACAACGGTTAAGTAGCGCTATTGCAACCATCAGGCTGCGGGTTCGAAACATGGAAACAGCCTCTCCGTGAAGCAGGGGTAAGGCTGCATACATTTGCCCCTCCCAGACCTGCTGTAACGGGAGCCTCGTGCACTCGGATGCTTTTATTATTTTATTGACCATTATATAGCTACTCACCGTAAAAAGATGTCGTAAGACGTATCTATATATAGTATATATCTTGGCTATGTCCCCAAAGTAATCAACAGAGCATACACAAATATGGAATCCAAAATCCATACGAAGTTTTGGGTATGATCTTATATGACAAAACATGTATGCATATTAGCTTTACAACGTTCTTTTCTATTTTTTAATGACACTCAACAATTTCCAAAGAATGATGACAGATTTAATTTCTCCTAAGAAACCAGACGTCCTGCGTGCCAATACCTGGCTAGGAATGGGTGTCATTATAAAAACTAATATAACATCACAAAAGGATGTGCTCTCTAATGTTTAATAAGAAAAGTCTTTCGAGAAAGTACAATACACTGGAGTCCCGACTGATGCATAGATTATGACATTAAGATTTTGACTTTATCTATCAGAAACTACACCAAGAAGTTTTATCCCGAGACAACAAATAATCATTAATAGTTCTAACAGAATTGAAATATTTACTCCTCAAATGAAATTGGAGCAGGGTGAGAAGAACTTACAGTTCCCCCCATAAGTGGAACTTCTCCCAGAATTGCTGCTAAAAGGGTTGATTTTCCTGAGCCAACCTCTCCACAGATAGCCACTTTTTCGCCAGGTTTAACTGCTAAATTTATGTTTCTTAATGTGAGCTTAGATGGATTCTCCTCCCATGAAAGATTGGCTAACTTGATAGAAAGAGAGTGCCTGTACTCCTCAGCTTTATACTTTTGCCTAATATTTTCATTTTGCAACTCAGGTGCCTCAAGAAACTTGACAATTCGTTCTAGTGAAACCTTTGCTTGAATGACCACTCCAATAACATCAGGGATTGATCTAACAGGATTCTGGAGAAGACGTACAGTTGCTACAAAGGTGAAAACATTACTAGCATTAAGAGAAATACCGAGGAAGTAACATGCCCCAAAAGTAGCTGCTGAGACCAATACGGGGGATGACCAAGACAGAATTATGTTGTACGCTTTTCTCATCTGTACTGCTGACAACCATACATATTCCTCAGCCCTAATTCTTTCTATAACATCCTTGAAACTGGTCTCCCATGCATACAGCTTCAACACCTTCATATTCACAAGAGCCTCAGAACAAGCCTTCAGCCTCTCATCTTGGGCTGCCATGAGCTTAGCTTGGAATTTGTTCTGTAGTTTGGCCAGGGGAGAATTGCAGAGGACAAAGAGTACAATTACAACTAGGGCTGCAAATGTTGCAAGTCCCACAGCATGGAAGAGAATCACCAATGCAATGCAAAGCTGGAGGCCTGTTGTCCATGTTTGATGAAACCAGTAAGGAAATTCACCAACTCGATAAGCATCTACAGTGACATAGTTCATTATATTACCGGCTGAATGCATCATCTTTGCAGCATTTGAGAGTCTAAGTTGTTTTCGATAAATAGCTGCTGAGAGCACAGACCTGACTTGGAGGCCGATTATTCTAGAGCGGAAGTACCAATGCCTTTGTGACAACGATTCTAAGCATTTTGCAATGAATAGAGAGATGGCTAATACATAACCTTCATATTTGAAGACTTCTTTTCCTTCAGCAACCTGAATGAATGCATTAAGAAGTAGAGGACCAGCAGACAGTGTGATTATCTTAAGCAATGCAAAGAACCCAGAAATTAAAATCTCTTTCCAGTGGCAGAAGACTATTGTCCACAAAATTGATGGTGGGGTAGACAAATTGGATTGTCTGTGTCTGTTCAGTTGTTCCATGAAGAGGGTGTAACAGGTTTCTGCTCTGTCTAATTCACGTAAGCGGGGTATATCTTCCTCTTCAAGGGTTTTCTCCTTACCTTTCCTCACTAAGGGGTTTAACCACCAAAATAACATTTTACTGATAATTCCAGCTTCAGCACAAGGAGTCACAATGCTATCCAAATTAGTTTTACCACTCCCATTGGCCTGTCCATTCAAAGGTGTATAGAGGGCAGCGCTGTCAATAGAATCATGAGTCTCTTTATATTTGTATACCTTGTAAGTGCATAGCAGCAATAAGATTGCTCCTGGCAACAATAAAATATCCAAAACAATCTTAACTGATGTCTGTTTCCCCACGCTCGCAGCCAAAAGAGAAGAAAAAAAAAGAATTCCTGCAACCAAGCACGCAAGAATGGACCAAAGCCTTAAAAATGCTTTTGGAAGTCGTTTTCCACGAAGGCTAATGATGAAAGAAAGTAGGAACCATGTAAAGCCTTGAAATAACAGCACCAGCCACTGATGCAGAGGTAGAATAGTCTGCACTTTTCTCAAGTTCTCTTGCAGTATCCAGATCCCATAAGTAAAGTAAACCATGCCTAGACCACCATTAAAAATTGAAGAGAATATCTGAAAAGGCAAAAGGCCTTGAATGCAGGAAGGTGTTTGAAGCAATGCTGGAGATGGTTTGTGAATGAAGTTGAATAACAACATGAACAGGAGCAGGATATTGAAGGCAATTGCCAAGGCATTGTTGATGCACGAAGAAGGATAAGTAAAGAACATAAAAACAGAACCACATTGCTTCCCACCCTCAAATGAACAATCAGATTCCCCACAAAAAACAGTGAAGAGATCCTCCATCATTTTGTATCTCTTTTCTCTCCAAACTCTGCATTGACATTGAAGGAAAGGTCAGGAATAGAAACCTTCTCCTATTTTTCCCCCTAAGTACTGGTTTTTATTCATTAAAACAAAAGGAAGAAAAATTCTCTGAAGCTGATATTAACTAGTGAGGTTTTGACAAATAATGATTTTGTAACTCATTACATACCTCTCTATTGGACTAAAGATGGCAGATCTTTTCTTACTGTGCTTTGAGAAATGGTAGTTCTCAGAAGTTTCCTTGCTGATGTTTCTGTTTAAGAGCTCAACTAAGGTCAGTACAAGTACAAAATCTCAGAAAACAAAGCTGATACAATATTCACAGGTGTTCTTCACAAGGGCATTATTGTCATAAAAATGTATTGTTATTGTATTTATTTATATATGACTACACAAATGAAAACCCAGGTTGGCACGTGCTACAATTCTCAAACACTCCATAAACTCTGATATCAGCTATCCCCATTAATGATTTCAATCGTTTGAAGCTTCTTATTTTGTAATTTAATCAATAAAAACGATTTTTGGTACCCAGAAATCTCTCTAGCTTAAAACATGAAAAACAGAACATGAATCATAATAAGAGTAAGGAAAGAAACTATACAGATGATCGAAGACGATATAAAATACCAGAAAAAATGTGAAACTCAAATTGAAACTCCAGTTCAGCGTGAACCTTTAATGTAGCCAATCTCAGAGTAGCAATTGTAAGTAAGTGTTGTCTGAGACTCGAACAGAAAGTATAGTATTTGAGAGAAAGCAGGGAAAGAAGGAGAAGGAAATTCGTAAAGGCATTCCCCTTCCAAGAAATAAAATCCAACCATTCAGCCAATTGGGTTCTGCTTGGTATATAGTTACGCGACTGTTGTAATCGGATATCGTCATTGCTCACGTACGTAGCCGAAGAACGACAAGTCGGTCACAGATACAGAGATTCCCCAACTCACAAACCCTTCACAGATCACAGCGGGGGAGCAAAATCCAACCCGTTTTATGTTTTTTATGTTAACCGGTCTACTGATCTGTCCAATTAAGAACTGTCATGTGTCGGACAAAATATCTTCCACGTGGTTAGATTATGTGTACAAACGATCCCAAGTCCCAATCTTCATTACTTATATCAAATTTGATCTTTGTTGTGAAAATTGACTTACAATCTAAATCATGTCTTTCTTATTCAATGTTTGGATTTGTCAAATCAATTTTTTCCCCCCCTCTAATCATATTCCATACCAATTGTGTAATAGAGGGGTCCATATGGTCAAAGATGACAGATTATCAATGCAAACCCACATGGTTAGTATTAGGACTGTAAACGGATCGGATTCGGCTCGAATAGTGCTATATCCGCATCCGCATCCGCATCCGCATCCGATTAGCTATCGGACGGATTCGGATAGTGCTAAACGGATATGGACACTGATACGGATCGGATATTTTTTCCGTTTACATGTAAATATAATTTTTCAGATAGCTATAGCCTATCCGTATCCGCATCCGTTTAGCCTTCGGATGGATTCGGATAGTACTAAACGGTTACGGACACGGATACGGAAACGGATTTCGACTATTCATTTACACCCCTAGTTAGTATATGAAAAAGATGTGAACAAAATATACTCATACCACGTATGAAATCTTTTTTTTTAATATTTAATGAGATTTTTTATTGACACCTCTAAATAATTTTTAACTTGTTATATATATATATATATATATATATATATATATATATTTTAATTTATTTATTATTTATTTATTGTCTTGGAGTGACACTAAAACCTGTCATTTCCCATGCATACTTGAAAAAAGTGCGAGACAATGACAATTTTAGAAAAGGAGAAAAGTTCTATGTGGAGGAGTATATTACCCATACCCAGACACAATGGGGTGCAAAAATGACTACATCGCCCCCATGATGCTTCCGTTTACACTCTCATTGGCCCTTGAGCTTGCATGTGCATATGGGCCATGCTCCCTTCACAGAGAACGCTCCCCCTTTAGAAAATGGCATTGATAGTATCTATACCACAAATTAGCTAATGTTGTATTGTTTATATTTGGGACGGACAACAACCTTATTGAAGCTTAGCAATCATTGTCTTTTTATGCCTCCTGCCCTCACATAAAATTTTAGGAAAGAGAACGTTGCCCAGTCATGTGTAGCCTCTGTCCAGGCACAACCCCCATAAATGATCACCTTCCCCCTGCAAAATGAAAAATCCCCCTAGTCGCGTAATGGTGTAGGGACGTAGGGTCCACGTGACCGGGTAATGTTCTTCTTCCCTAATGTTTTTGGGGGAAGGATTATTTGAACCACCTACGTTGCATATGCACTTTCACACTAAATTTTTATTCATTTTTTATGAAGAAAGAAAAATTAATAAAAAAAGGTAAGAGATCATTGCTTGGTTGCATGGCATGCACCAACATGGGGGCCAATGTGAGCACATGTAAGGCATCAACATGGATGGAAATTTTTACTTCCTAACCGGTGTGAGATCATCCACTACCATTAGAACCCAAATGATTAAAATATAGTATTTGGTGAATTTTACGAAATTCTACAAATAACGCGAGGATCTTTATCATCTTCAGTTCCCTACCCTGCCCAGTTCCCCAGTTCCTCTAACAAGGGGGTGTTGGAAGGACCATCCTACCCTTGCCTAAACACTCTGCCTGGGCCCCCTATTAGAGGAATTGGGGAACTAGAGGAGGTAATTTTCCAAACGTGAAGGCTAGAAATTGGTTCGGTTCCTCTCCAATGAGGAGTGCGCTCAATGAGTTCCCAATGAGCATCCAACAACTAGACTGACTGGGCACACGCCAGGATCGTCTCCAGGGAACCCAAAGCCCAAGGCACGCCCAAGGGACATCCAATGGTGGAGCTGTGCCTCAAACATCTCAGCACACGCCTAGGGATGTGTGCGACACAGCCCAACGGCTGGTAGTACCCTTGGCGTGCTGGGCTCCTCCCCGGAAACAAGCTAAATTTCAGGATGTGTGCCTATGCACATTCCAACGCATGCACAACCAGCCTAGCCGTTGGATGCGTCTTTAGGCAGCAGTCATTGGAGAGGAGCCCGACGCCAGAAAAATCCATATGATTGACCTCGTTATCTTCCTCAAAAATTTGCGGGTAACCTCTGGATATGGTTGAAAGTCTACCACCGTTTCCACTCTGCTATATCGAAGCAGTAAAAGCAAAAGTGTGTGGGGGGTTGAAGAGAGAGGGACAGAGACCAAAATGCCTGCTGTGTCTAAAATTATGAGCCACACCATCGCACCAGTGATGCCCTCCTCAATTCCTTCAGATGCTCTTCAGTTTAGAACTTCTCGCCCTTTCCGATTCGGGAAATCCCCTGCGTGTACTCAAACCCTAGCTCATTCCAGAAGGAAAGTCCAGGTTTTCTCAAAATCCTCTGAGACAGAGCTCTCAGCTGCAGAAAAAGAATGGCTTAAAAAGCTTCCTGAGAAGAATAAACCCTTGTATTCTCACAGTCTTTCCTGCATAGAGGCTTGGCTGAAGAATTTAGGATTTTATCAGAGCAGAGAAGACCCAGCAGTTTGGTTTATGGAAAAACCTGATTGGCACGCTCAGTCATCTCTTGATCTCACCGATCTTTATATAAGGTTTGTCGAAGTAAACTTTGTTGTGCTTCCTTTTGTTCCTTTTCAGGTGGGCACTGAGTGGTATAGTGGGATCTGTGGGTTATTTCGTGTATTTCTGATGATAGTTTTCTTTTCTTTCTCGCTACTTCCCCCCCACCCTTTCCTTTTCTGATAGAAATGTTTCTGCTTTCTCCATTGCGTTGGATTTACTTCTGTTTTCTATTCTGCTAGTTTTCATTTTTCATTATTGGGGGAAAATTAAAATAAAGGAGTACTTCTTTGGCTTTCCCTTGTGGAATTCTTGCCATTACGGATTAATAATGTTTGATTTGAGATGCAGGTATCTGAAGAGTGGACCTGGAAATCTAGAGAAGGATGTGGAGAGGCGACTTAGTTATGCTCTGAGTAGAGAAGATATTGAGAATGCAGTACTTGGAGGACCATAGAAAATGTATTTTCAGTCCACATTGGTGGAGGGAGACGTTTTTATTTGTTTAGTGTCTATGAACTTTCATAAACACCTTATTTGCATATTTAGCCACCTGCTCATTAGGCTAGGCTGGAACTGCAATTTTGATCCCAACCCCCCCCCCCCCCCCTCTTTTCTGCCTAAGATGTTTGTTTAAGGAGTTGGCTTGAAGATCTAACTAGTTGGACTGAAAGGAAGAAAATTGTTTCCCTATGTAATGAACTGCACAAAGGAAAAAATTTGTTTCCCTTCTTTGTTGATCATTACATAAGCTGATAGTTGAAACTTACCATCTCTCATGGTGACCACCTTTGTGCAGTCCATTGCAGTTGGTATTCTGTGAGCCTCTGTAATAACAGTGCAATCTGCAAATTCAGTCCTTATGGCTTTCTAGAGTATTGAGTCCATAGTTCAAAATTTTGCTAGTTTCGGCACACCCGATATGAAAACAAGAGGTGAAACCCAGAAGCAGCATAGATTCGGGCACAAAGATGCATTGTTTCGTCAAAGTTTTGATCATTTTAGTTGAATTTTTTTTTTTTTTTTGATTTAGTAGTTGAAAATTTTGATCATTTTGGAAGTTTGTCTCCCAAATGGCCAAGCAAAACTCACGGAAATCAATAGTTTTGGTCTGATCAAAACGAGACCAAAATACGAGTTTTTAAACTATGATATTTGGGCCTGTTGCATTGTCTATTGATGCAATATCTTTGTCAAGCACCTATGTCCGGCTTCTTCTTAACAGAGCACGGCCCAAACAGAATAACTGCGGCTCTCCCATGCTCCAGTTTGATCCATCTTCTATTACTGTACTTTTAGGTGGTTATAAACGATTCATAGCTGATAATAAAAAAAAACAAAAAGAAAGAAAGAAAGAAAGCAGCTAGCAGCCCATATCTGTGTCTTACCTGAACAAGCATCCGGACCCTTTTCCTTCTCTTGTACGGACTCTTGAAGCTGGCATTTTCAAAGGACCTTTTAAAAATGCATAAACATAGTAGCAGTTAACTATAGCAAGTTGAACTGAAAATAAAAACTGAAACTGCAAACTGATGATGAGACCAAATCCATTTTCACTAAATTCTGCCTAATATGGAATTAATTTCCAAGGCGATTGTGTACTTTTTCACGGTCACATCAAACCTCTGAACCAGAGAACTGCTGTCTTTATTCTAGTGAGCTATCTGTTTACCTTGAAAAAAGAGGAAGTTGATCCTAAAAGTTTGACATAAAAGTTTATGTACTATGTTCAAGAGTTCATTGGTCAAGTCTCAAACATGAGAGAGTCCACTCTAGCGAATGGTAAGGCCAGCAACTTCTTTGTTGAGTTATTGATTCACAATTTCACATTGCAGGTTCCCTGAGAAGTCCAGTTTTGTAAAACTTGAAAATGGGAGGTCCAAGCGATTTCTCCCACACAAATAAATCTCCCTTTGCAAAAAAAGGGTTAACAAGCAATCAATTTGAGAACTACTACATTATAAGTGGTCTCAGAGAGTCGCAGGTTTCAGCACAATCAATACCGCAAATTAAAGTTTGGAATACTTCATTATTGGAGCCGCAGCTCCAGCTGTTTAGTGTTGGGGAAAAGTAAAAATGTATACAATTTACATTGTTAATAGAGTAGGGTCTCACCACTGTCTGGCTGGCTGGCTGGCTGGCTGGACAGAATCAGAACCTCATTCTCATTGTAATTGGGCATATCACAGACTCTCTGTTCTAAATTTCTGTGTCTGTTAGGATGGCGATTGGGCTTTCAACATTATAATACATCAACAGCAAAGTAAACCAACACCATAGGAAGCTAGATATCCATAATATTCGATCAGTTCTGAATCCAATTTATAATGGAATATCTGGCAGGCAATATGGTGAGATATTTTAAGCTTGAAGTTCCTATTTCAGCAAAATATTTGGTTTCAGGATTCAATATGCCATAAACCTTCTGTTCAGAAGGCATCAAAGATGTCAATGTTGAGTCCCCAAACACAATCAGCTTAACAATGTGGATTTTGCACTACCAAAAAAATATGTGAAGTTCCAAGAAACGCAGAGCAACTCCAGAAAAAACAAGTTGGCAAATCCATTCCAGATGAATTGGCGATTCAAATCCAAAGTTACTATTTAAACTAAGTTATAGATTACTTCATTTTACAACTATTAAGAACTGAGTTTTCTAAACGTCAACAGACACAATGGGCACTGGAGCAAATAACAATCTTGTCAATAAAATAAATAAAGATCCAAAGGAATTGAAAATGGAAAAGAGTTCAATAACAAATAGAACAGAGTTTCTAAATTGATGGGCAAATTCTTAAAATTATATTCTCAAACGAGCAAGTGATGACACAAAAACATCCAACCAATCATGCTGCATCCTGTCCAAAAAGCGACTTACGGATCTGCTTGAGCACAAGATGAACATTAGTGAGGTATCGCCATAAAAATGAATGAATATAAAGTACTACAAAAATGCTGGCATTTATTTGCATCAACTGCATCACTGAAATGGAAAAATAGTGCACATTGTAAACTAATTAATGAGGATTGAAAGATATTTTACTGATCTCAACTACGTTATGTAAAAAGTAATGACATAAACAAGTAAAACAATAATAATAATTAAAAAAAAAAAAAACACAGGCAAGCAATAATAACCATCTGATTGACATACTTCTATCTGAACCATCCTTTTTTTTTTTTTTGGGGGGGGGGGGGGGAGGGGGGAATAAACAGAAAATGTCAGGTCAAAGTGTATATTATTGTCCTACCCCAGATGCTTACCATATGTTCGTGCCATGTGGTACACTTATGCTACTTTTGGACTAGATGGGATAGAGCTGGACATTGAAATTCCAAATCGATCTTGCAATCAAATCAATGATCAACAGAACCCACAAATGTCCCCTACGAATGTAAAAGGAATGAAGTATTTTGGGCTCATGCCAACAAATAGAACAGTACATGCTAGTGCCTCTAGACAATACTTTGGGCTGATGCCTGGATTTGGATATTGTAATTCAATCAGAACCTGATCAGCCAAACAACAGAGCAAAAGAAGAAGAAAAGAGAGGGAGGACTGTGCGGTAGATCCTAGCCAGCAACTTTATTTATATTAACTGAGGTTACAAAGTAGAAACAAAATAGATTACTTAGACTTCTTACCCAACTATTAGTTATCTAATCCTAACCGCACTAGGAATCTGAAACATACTAGGAAACCAATACTAATTACAATAGGAAAAAACACATACAGGATTGACACACGTGCTAACAGCCATGTACACATGCTAACAAATATCACGTCCAATGATCACACATGGTTGGATAAGTAGTGGATGGAACAAGATTCCAAATGGTTCAAGCCGATCCCCAACCTGCTATACAGAAAAAGACGTTGAATTGTTGAACAAACCAACAACAACAACAACTAAGCCTTATTCCAACTAAATAGGGTCGGCTACATGGATCGTTGCAAAGACGAAATAAAAAAGAAAAAAGAAAAAAAGACCATTAAGCTGCTGCATAAGATCTGACAATTACACCTTTTTCAACGTGTTCATTTTTTTGACATTTGCTGTTTATCAGGTCAAACAAGCAAGTTTTCCAATAGGACTGATTGGCATGACTTCCCCACTGACTGTTTCTAGATCTCAAACATTGATATCACTCATCCATATTCACAGTATTGCAAACAACATAACATCACCCAGGTGCCATAACTCTTCAATGTACAATTAAAAGGCTTCATTTTATATGTTCAGCTTCTACTGGTATGTTAGAAGTATCTTTGATGACTAGAGATAATTCAATCTCTTTTCATCTTTCCGAGTTGTAGAAAACATGACAACATAAAAGATAATTTTGTCTTAAACGTTAATGTACTGACAACATTTTAAAACAGAATGTATAGGGCAGAAAGTATCAGAAACTTTTTCTTTCCTTTTCTTTTTTTGCAAATTTTATCAGGTTAGCACAAAGATGGATAAATCTTCTCACAGCCGGGCACAGAGCATTTTCCAATCGAGCAATGCAAGGAAGCCCCCACAACAGATATGTCAGCAACAAAATGAGATGAATATAAACGCTTAACTGGCATGTGGGATTATACCTCTGGCAGTTTCTTGCGGAATAGCACATCCAACCTCGCATCAAGGGTGTTCTCACACACAATCTTTCCATCTCTAGAAGCTAATACAACTCCTCCAGAGCTGAACCCAGGCAAATTATTTTGTATCAGAATCATGATTTCGTTTACACACAAACTACAAATCATTCATAAGTCTCAAAATTGTCAAGCTCAAGAGAAACCAAAAAATCATAAAGGTATATCTCTTTCGAAATCATCCAAGCATGTAAACCACATGTTGGTTATACTTCAATTGATAAAATAAATTAGTTCCACAGACAATATAAAAGTGAAAAAGCTTAACCTTAGAATCAACCAATGAAACAATAAAATTGCTGTCCATTTGATCCTGAGAAGTTATAGGATGGTTGTCAGCCTCAGATCCATCGTACTCAATTGATCCTATCTCATATGGTACACATTGCGACACATTCAATTCATGGGTGACTTTTCGAAGGGGACTCAGTTGAGGACAATAATTTTGAAAAAAAAAAAATCTTGGGGTGTAATATGATAACACTCAAGGAACCTACCAAGTAACCATGCGTATATCTGGAATAAGAAAGATTCAAGGAGCTAATAGAGAAGTCTCAACTTCCCAAATAGATGCTGAATTCTGGAGTTAAGTGTATGATAAATATAGAAAATACGAAGAGGAGAAAGGGGGTGAGAGATAGGGGAAGAGGTTCACATATTGCGAAATAGAATTTAGAAACCATTCCAAACTGATTTAAGTACGATGAATCCAACAGGTGGCACACCAATCTAAAGCTGACTTCAAATCTACGAGCACAGCAGTGAACAGGGTTCATTAAAAATGGCATCCCAAGAGCCCAGGACCTTTCTTTCCACCCCTCTTGGTTTCTTTAATAATTTTTCTAAATGTCAGATAGAGAACATAACCCACAAAAGAAGAATGATGAAGTGATCCAAGCCCTAGTATTTGAAGACATAGGATCAACTCAAAGTTGAACAGGCTTGTAAAAAAAATAAAAAATCCATGATCCATCACAATGCAGAAGCATGCTTTAGTTGCTAAAAAATAGGAAATGTCTAAGCTTTTTTTTTTTTAAAAAAGGTACTGAGGTGAAGGCAGAATGTGATCCCAGGTCTTGGCAACAGCATGCCACCGACTTTATTGACCAAGCTAGTACCACCTTCATGAACATTAAATTATTTTAAATAGTAATCTGTAACAAATCTGTAATTAAGTATCGAACTGCAGAAGAATGGAGCAAGATGCAACTTTCCCTCTGTTTATTTTGGGGTCCCCAAGTAGTTGGCTTGGCTAGCTCAGGTTCAATATATTTTCGGGCAAGCATTTATCTTGCAGAAGCCAGATCTCTGGAATCAACTAGTTAACCAGGTAACCTAAGGAATGTAGGAGATAACAGCCTAGGCAAGTGGTGGTGTTGTGCTGTTTTACAAGGAAGGCAAAAAGGTACAAGGAGTTACACTCAAGTGTAAAAACAGGCTATAGCATCCAATTCTGTAATACAAGAGAGCGAACATTAGGAGACCAGAAGGATGTAAAAGGTTCCTCATTTCAAGTGTACAAAACACAAAAAGACATCACAAACCCTGTTTGTTCATGATGCCACAAAAAGGCATGAGTAAAATGAATATACATTTTCTTTTCTGATAAGGAACAATTATTTATTGAAAAGAAAATAGTTGAGATACAACCCCAAAGAACTTACAATATTCTATATGTCACAGAAGTTAGTGAACTGCCTTCAATTTTATGAGGACAATTTCTTGAAATGTAGCACTCTTCAATGGATACGGGTGGATCTCACCAATGAAGTTTCAGTCCAATATGAGCATGTAAAAGGGGGCAAAACATAGTTCAAAATTATAAATGTGCTATAACTTCCAATATGTAAAAATAGAGGTTAATAGCACTTTTTTTCACAGCTCTGTTCGAATTTTTAACTTATACAGCATGATCATTTCGCGTTGAAATTTGATAAACAAGATGGGTGTGGGGTCCTCTAACACGAGGATGCACACATGTTTGCTGGCATGGCAATCATGATAATGGTGGCATTTCACTGATTTGTGTGACCCTTGTCAGCCCCCATATGAAAAGTGCAGCAGGTCAAGATGATAAAAGATGCATATTACTGATTAAGAAATAATACACAAACTGGAAGTGAAATTCTCCCAAGGATCTGTTCACCAGCTCCAGCTAAATTGAACACTTTACCAGAAAGGTCCATGTGCATGGTGATGGGTAGGAGCAGGAGGCAAATAGACATGACGGTCTATAATAATTTCAGGTTCATGAACACTCGCTTTCTCTGCATACTCCAGACTCGCTGAGGGTAAAACAGCTTCAACCAAACTTAGATCATCTTTCCGACAACGCAATAGGACAGCAGGCTCTTTCAGTCGAAGCAAACTCTGCAAGAGAAGCAAACCGTATTATTAACACTTCTGTACAGAAGACTCATGAAATAGTCCCATAAGTCCAATTTGCCCATGCCTGAAATATTTATTACCCATTTCATAGACATTTTTTCCAATTATATGAACACAGCATCAAAAATAAAAATATATTCATCTACTAAAAAAGAAGAAAGAAAAAAAAACTGTGAGCTTTACAACAAAATAGAAAAAATATTTTAACGGGTAGTACAATTCCACCATTTTCTTATCACAATATAGCAATTTGTTTTGAGACTATGTAAATATGCTGTTTGAAAACTATACATGGCAGTTAGGTTCTTAAATTATTTTCCCATTGTTTATCAATGAAGAATTCATTAAAATACAAAATAGGATATTGAAAAATCAGGTTGATGTTTTGTCTGAAAATCAGAGAATCAAGATTTGTTAGTTGTAACTTGTAAGAGGGAAAACAAAGAATATTACTACTTATATTTAAATTTTTTATAGGTAGTTATCCATGTAACAATGGAAGGTGATGTTTCCAAAATCACAAGACAAAACTAAGCCATCCATTTTTACGTTTTTCCAATCTAAACCATATGTCCTCACTCAAAATTGGGAGAGTGCACAATAATGCCTAGAGTACTGCTACACATGAATGGACATACATGGGATGTGTGCAAATATAAAAGGGGGTATTTGATTGAATTAGACTCCGAAATTAACACATGGATAATCTAGATCATGTCCTCTTAATCCAACGGTCGGAATGGACATATCATCTGTCCACATGGCAGAATAGATGCCTTGTGACATTTGGAAAAATAACTGACCTTTTTGAATAATTTGTCTTTTATTTATTTGTATTTTACATATTTATTATTTATTTAAAAATTCAGAGTTCACCCCCCACCCCTTTTTCTTCTCTTGATGAAATCATAAAAGAGAATTCTTAAATCCTTAGGGAAGTCCTCTTGGCAATATATAAGCAAGATTTTTCTTCCCATGTTTATATTTTCAAATAACCACATCACAAATTCCAATCCCCATGCCTTCTATTCAAATTCCCGCCCCCCCCCCCCCCCCCACCCCCATCCCTAAAAAAAAAGGCGATATGTCTATGGATGTGTGCTTCTGCTCATAAGGTGGAAGCAGATGGGGGAATTTGAATAAATTATTGGAAACGGGCTATAATTCCCAGCAAAATAACTTATGCATATATGGAACAACAAATGTCCAAGGTGTTTGCTGACCTGAACAATAAGGTTTTTCAGAAGATTCTTGTACACATGTTCGTCATGGCTCACACGCAGGAGCTCCTTTGATGCCGCCTCCTTCATGGAGTTAACCATGTCATCCTGTGCTTGAAGAACTTTGATACGAGAAGCATTGAGCTGCATAGAGTATTCACTGCATGAAACCAAATTTGAAGAGTCTTAATTGATAAATAATAAAGATCTCCAGTCAAAACATGACAATATATCAGTATAAAGACAAAGACTTGTAACTTTTTTGCATAATCCCATTCTCCAATACATTGTAGGTAAACAAAAATTTAATCCATTCTCTATATAATTTTTACTAATCTTAAGCATTCTAATTCATCTCAATCACTTATATTTGCAGAAACCAATCCGGCTTCCTGGATTAAAGTTTACATGTAATTCATTCTCCGTATCTTGTCCTAATATTTAAGAAATCGAATTGATCTCAATCATATTATAATTTCAGAAACCAACCCGGCTTCCTGCTGGATCAAAGTTCTTGTTGCACTACAAATTACGAGAAAATGAGAATATTAAGCAAATGGATCAAGTATATAATATGACTGAAGAACAACTGTAAGCAAGATCACACTTGATAAGAATAAGCCAGGAACAGAAAAGGAGAGCAAATTTGATCCATCTTGAAAGCTACTTCGTAAAGTAGCAGTTAGAAATGACAAGTTTTTAACATCAATCAAAGATAGAACCAACAGTAAGCATATGTCTTATAAGTTCCGAACCATTCCATACAATTGGCTTGTACAAGGCATCAGTGACAACTCAGATTAAAATGATCCATATTAATATTATATCCCGAAATAGAGCAAACAGAGTCGTGTCTAATCGGAATCATAGATTTACAGAGGTTAACCTGCCTCTGCATATAAATCAGTTTAGCATCTAGTCGAAATCGATGATCGTAGTCTGCAAGTAACTCTACTAAAATGATCTGAAGGTCTTTCTTATGCTAGAAAATTATTTTTTCAGTCGAATCAAATTTTGAATTGATCTGAGTTGAAGACTTACATTTTCTTCCGAACTTCTCCTTGCTTCTCTTTGCGCTCATACTCCTGTCTGATCCTCCTTTTTTCAGCTTCAACCAATTGCAACTTCTCGATGTTGAATTCCTGCAGCAATGAACACTCGTTATCGCAGATGTCCCATTCTATACCATTAACATGACGCAGTGTCGAGAAATCGATAAGGAAAAAAGTTGAAATCAATGAACTATAGCACTGAAACTAGACCAGTATATGTGAATCTTCAGATCCGTTGAGAAGAGAAATATTATCGCAATTCACATAAATCAGTTTACAGTTATAGATTACAGTAAGAAGCAAACTAAAAGAATTTCCCTTTTTCAGGGAAATTAGCATACTTCTTCGGAGGAGACGGTGATCTCGTTGGCTTTCTCTTCTGCCTCTTGGCGGATGAATCTCACCATCTGCTGGATCTGTTTCGATACATCTGTGTCGTTCATCTTCGAATCAGAACAGGGGCACCTATGGCACGGAGCCGAATGTCTTTTACCTGTAATAGATCTTGACTCCGACCAGGTACGAGTGGAGAGGAAGGAAAGCCAAAAAAAATTGCAGAGACATAAAAAGGGGCAGTTTATCAGAGTCAGGGATTAATGGCAAGCTTCGCTGGAACAAACAGTAAATTCGGGTGCGGGTAAGCTGCGCCTACGGTGCGGGTCCTGTGGGATAAAATTGGGTTAATGCCAGGGACTGACCATGTAAAATCGAACGGAAACTGAATATTGGAATCGAAACCGATCGTTTAAAATTGAACTGAATCGTACAATAGAAAATTGATCTGGTGTTGATTTTATAGGTTCCCTTTTTTATTCGATTTTGATTTGCACTGCAAACCCGTGGTTTTAAATTGAATAAGAAACTGGTACCTCTTACTTGAATACTAATCCATACATCAATTGGATTAATTAATAATATAATAATTAATTTAATAAATAACAATTAATGCATTGAAATATGAAATAAGTAAATGTTTCGGGTTAACTAAATAATATATTTGTTCATGTATGAATTGAAATTGATGGATGATGTTAAAATGAATTAACAAAACCCTACTTTTTAATAGAAAAAACATAACTTGTTTATCATGTGAGAGTAGAGAAGAAAAAAAAAAATTGGAAAAAACAAAAAAATAGGAAAGCAAAAGAAGGATGGGTGAAGATGGGAAGGGTTGTTTTTTTTTAATCATATAGGCACGAGAAATATGATGAGTGAGGGAGACCGTGAGAGAATGGGAAAATACGAGAATATAAAGCCTTGAAAACCAAGATTGTCTTCATTACTGTTTCCCAAAATCTACACTACACAAACCGCATATAAATCAGTTGTGAATCAAATAAAGAAAACAAACGAAAACCGATAAAACCAGACCATATGTAAAATGATTATTATTTTGGTTAATTCCTATCCGGTTTAGTTTTGATTTCACCTTATCAAAATATAAATCACACCGCAATCGAACCGAATAACCAGACGCACTAATTGACATCCTTACCAAGGTCTTGGTTCCAAGGTTCGTAATATCTGATTGGATCGGTATTGATCGAGACCGATCTGATCCACCCATCTAGACAATAGTAAAAAGGTTTCAAAAATTGGATTTAAAAAAAAAACAATAGGGGCAAAGGTGTCATATTTGCCCGAGCTTGGGCGATCCCGATCCGATCCAATATCGAAATTACAAACCTTTCTTGGTTCACAATATCGCCACTGATACTTAGGGTTATAGGAATCAGCTATTTTGTCAACCGATACTGATTCGGATCGGATAGTTTTACCTTTGATTTTACGTCTAGGCAATGTAATTTACTGGTTGATTCACCTCATTCCACACATGTTTATATTCCATCGAAGAAAGAGAAGCACTTAAATGGTGGATTTTGCTCTAAAACCACTATGATACCCAAGGAGCTTTAATCTTTCCATTTAGCATGTTTACAACCAATTTGGAATTTGACCGAATGAACACTTCATAGAAACCTTTTTCGATACATAAAGTCATACCCTAAAAGATAGCGTACAACTCCATAAAAATGACTAATCTATCTATACCTGAAAAAACAATAATGGGGGAATCCATAGTATCACGAATCAGCCCACCAAAAGTTGTCTTTTCTTGGGATAGAGAACCCCATGAACATGCCTTTGGTCTTTACCAAAAAAACATGCCTTCGGTACAATAGAAATCCACTGCACAGTAAGAGAAATGTAGTTACATCCAAAGCCAAAACATGCGGTGAGCGTGGATAGAACACGCAACCTTCAGATCTTCTGTCTGACGTTCTCCCAACTGAGCTATCCCCGCAATAGTTATAACTGGCGTCGCCCGGACTCGAACCGGAGACCTTCAGTGTGTTAGACTGACGTGATAACCAACTACACCACGACACCTTGATGATAGGGAGGAAATGTTTATAATATCATTGACATGAATTTTGCTATCCGGATTGAAGTATGAGCCGATCCATTTCGATATTGACTGTGGATATTAAACTGATTAGAACAGATACTACACTTGATCTTATCCAAAGGGCCGAGAAAGGTATTGTAGGCAAAAGTCGAAATCAAAACGTTTAAAGCAGAATTGATTTGACGGTTTTAAACGTCTTGGTCTCGGTTTTTTTACCGGTTTGAGGTAATAGGCTCGGTTCTTAAATGTTTTCCCAGGTTTAAACTCTTTAACCTATTGCATATTTATATTTGGGATAAAGACCGCTATATGGGCGTGAGCGGTGTACTACCATGCACCTAGACACAGGGGTGGCAAAATGACCACCACAACCCCATGGAAAGGTGAAATTTTCTGTGGGTGTGACAGTCATTCCACCCACCTCTATATCTCAACGTAAGTACAGTGCACCCCGCACATGCCCAAGTAGTGTTCTCTTTCTGTATACATTTATGTTCTAAATAGCATAATTGCACTTACCAAAATGTGAAGAGTTGTTTTACATGGTTAGTAGAGTTAAATATAATTAGTTTAATGGTTTGTAAACAGTTCAAATCTGATGGTTAAATGATTTAAAATCAAATCAAATCGTTTTATTAAACGGTTGTTCTCTTCTAAATCATAATCAAACCATTTATTAAACGATTTGACTGTCTTATTTTAAATAGTTTAATTCGATTTTAAATGTGTTAAAACTAATAATATAAAAAAAAATTAGATTAATGCCGAGACAAAACAAGGGGGGACCGTATGGAACTGCACTCACTAAAACTATCTGCTACATGGTAGTTCAATTCAGACCCTAATTATAATTACAATTAATCCTTAATCGGAGCCATCCTCTTTACATTTATTTAATCTAAATTGTCTATTTTCACTTAAGGCTGGGAGAATGAACAGTAATTCTACAGTATTTGATTGAATTAGATTCTGAAATCTCACATTTTACTAATATAGATCATATTCTTTATATGCAATGGTCGAAACTGGCATAGTATAGATGCCTTGTGACAATTGAAAAATTAACAGACATTTGTGATACTAATAAGTCACCTAAAAAATAAAGCAATGAAATATTCTCAAAATTATTTTTGACCAATCATAGATTGTGAAAAATACAAAGAAAATGAATCCTCGTATTAAATCCATGGGAGATGGTTGGGCACGTTGTTCATTTTTCGGCAAGCTAGTGGCCGTGCTCAGTGCGTAGGGTGAGATGGAGAGGGCAGGGGGTCGTTTTCCAAAGTGGGGTGAGAGAGAGATAGACACATGCTAGGTTGGGTACAACGTAGGCGTGCCCAACCTTTACCCTAAATCCATATATATTTTTTTAGTAAGAACCCTAAATCCATGTACTATGAAGCTAATCGGCTGACTGATCTTCTTCCTAACATGATATTGTTTATTAAATGGTTCCAATATCTAAAATTGAAACTAATTAAATTTGTTAATCCCAATAAATAAATATGATATTGTTGGGTCTAAGCCCAAATTGTGATTTAAGAAATAAAAATTGTTCTTTTTTTTTTTGTTGGTAGAAATAAAAATAGTTCAGTGGCAGGGGGATTGCTGCCAGGGTGCGTGATACAAGGGCCTCCAATAGGGGTGAAAATTTTCACTTCACATAGGGTAGGGCGGTCATTTCTCCCTTCCTATGTCTGGGCGTAGGTGTCATATAGCCTGACAGCCTTCTTTTCCCTTAAAATAATTTATAGGGTGGAAATCCACTATAAAACACTAGAGAGGGTATATAGAATAGCCTGGTAGCCTTCTTTCCTTTAAAATAATTTATATGGTGAAATTCCATTATAAAACACTAGAGAGCGTATATAAAATGCAAGACTAATCCATTTTTTTTAAAAAAATTGGTTTAGTATGTATAATCTGCTCAATAGTGTATCGGTGCTAATCAATTTTAATTGGTTCAAAACCAATGGTTTAACGTTTTTACTTCTTAAAAACAAGACTGAAACGATCAATAAACGGTTTCGGTTTGTAATTTACACTGTCACCTTAAACTTGGTAGGAGAGTGTTAACTTTTTAAGATCTTTCCCTGAAATTGTCCAATGTGTATATAGAGATTGGGAAGTAGTTTTTTGTCCGAGAGTGTGGCATACGTCATCACTCCCATGTGGTCTACCTCTCTCCTCCTTAAAATAAGGGGGCAAAGGTGTCTTTTCATATGGGAAAGAGAGAGATAGTCTCATGGGAGTACTGACATAGGCCACACTCTGGGAAAGAGAACTTTCTCCCATAGAGATTTTATGGGACCCAAACATCCTCGCTATAGATAGTTGTGTTGAGGATCTTGTTTGCTCTTTTTTGCCTCCCTTTCCCCTTCTCTTTTCATGATATTATGTTTAAAATCTAATGGAAAAGAGGAAGTGCACGATGTCAGTGTACAAATTCTTACGTACACCTTCTCACATCTCACCCATGGATCCTACACCCTCTCTTTTCAATAAATGCCTACTACCCCTATTAGTTGATTCATCACCATCCCCTCCTATTGAGGCAAACCCTCTCTGAAGTCTCATATATAAGGGTTGGTATTCTCTATTGGGGAGCATGCCCCTTGCGTACAAAATGCATATATGTTGGCATCATGGGGGTGGGATCTCTACCTTTCATGCACCCTAAGCCCAGACACATGGGGGGCAAAATGACCGCCCCACCCCCATCAAATGCACAAATGACGCCCTGCTTGATGCCCATTGCACGCTCTCCCATTGGCACCCAGGCACATGTAGGAGCCACACTCTTGGACAAAGAACACTTCCCCTTAATTTTTTGTTTTCTCTAATTAAAATTCTATGGAAGCTTCATTTCTCTACTTAATTTTCAAAGTTTTACTTTGGTACTAATTAAGGCTGCAAACTAACATATATGTTCCGACCTTGCAGTGTACTTTTTTTTTTTTTGGGTAGAGAAAAAGGCTATTCATTCATGCGAGTCCAACGCCAAACAAAAGATAACAAAACACATAACATTGATAGATAGCAAGATAAACACAAGGTATGGATATATGGTATTCAAAACCAAGGAGTGGAAATTGACCCGGTCTCAGTTGCCACTGACTGGGTCATCCTGACTAGGGGTTGGTTCACAGACACTACCCTAGAGATCAAGCTGTAAACACAGCTAAAATTAAGCTCATGCACTAACGTGCCAAGAAAGGGATCCTCATATGTGCCGAAAAGAAGCAATCCGCACTGCCCTCACGGGTCGACAAACTGCCACAGCCTACATTCAAACAGACACGCCAGATAGGGAAAGGTCTGAATGGTCGGCAAGTGGAATTTCGGTTGATGGCAAGAAGACCACCAAAAATGCTGCCATAGCCTACTTTCGAACATTTCTTCAAGGATCTGCTGGATCGACGAGTGGAGCGTCACCCGACGACAGAGGGTGGTAGTGAAGACTGAACGGCCGGTGGATCAACCGAGTTGTCGTTCACCGTGGTGCCATCGACGCCAAAATCGGTATTACCTGCAAAAAAACAAATAAATAGAATAGAAAAACCTTCCGATTGTCCCACGTTCATGATCAGATGGAAACCCAAGCCTAAAAACTCAAAGACAGCATCCAGAGAATGGATCTCACCAAAAGAGGTCAGTTGCCAACAATGGCAAAAAACCCCGACAATCTGCAATGTTGGGAATTTCAGGAGAGGGGTACAGGTCACGGTGGTGGAGGTCAAGAAGGGAACAGGGTGGAGAGGGTGTGGGAGGGCAGTGGCAGTGTTGAAGAGAGCAGGGCCAAAAGGGAAGGGAAGTGAACGGAAAGGGTATGGAGGCAGAGGGAGGGGGAGGGGGGCACTTTAGGCTGAGGGTGCATATGCTGTACTTCCTCAATCTGGGAACAGTCAAACACCGAAGCTGCGTAGAGCGAATGAAGCACCACGAGATTACCGGCTTCCCTCCCAACCTCTATATCAGAGGTCACGACCATCTAGGGAATAAAACGCCGGACAAGGCGCCGGAGAAAACTCACCCACGTGGTCACCTCCTTGTCGCGGAGCTTGAGCTCCATCATGATCCAGCCGAGGGAGATGAGGGATCCGTAGATCGCACAAGTCCTGATGTTGATGAGCAGGCACTTCAGATCCACGCGAGAGCAGCCATCGGAGATGCACCAAATACAGAGGAAGACCAGCAGGTCAGGTTTCTAGCACTCCTTGTCCAAGGCGAAGAGAGCTTTGATGGGAGGGTAGGAGAGCTCGAAAGGCAAGTTGGTGTTGTCGTCAGCGGCCAAAGGCATTGTAAATGCTGCTGGGGCTAGCCTCCACCCCACAGATTTGAACCGAATGCAAGAACAGATAATGCCGACGATGGCGTCGGCATCGTCGTCGTCGTCGGTATCTTCCTCGTTGGCGAGGCCGTTGGTCATGGAGGAGGGGCTAAGAAGGATATGGAGAAGGAAAAGGCAGGTTCAAAGCACGCACATAGGCCGGAGATAGGGTCACGCCACACAGGCGGAGATCAAATGCACGCCACAAGGGCGGAGACACGCACGACGGCAAGAGAGTGCTAACAGCGGTGAAAAAAGGAAAAACCTTTGCAATGTACTTACTCCCTAATATTTGTTGCATCCAATAAGTTGGGTCTTTTAGAAACGACTTTCTAGTTGAGCCATCAAAAAAAAAAAAAATTCCCACTGGATCGGGTTGGAAGTGAAATTGATTTTAAAAAGAGAAAGAAAAGTGCTATAACCACGATTGTGTGACATACTTAAAATTCTTATCATATTTAATAATTAAATTCTATAAATATATATTTTTTAAATTAAAAATATTAGATTAAATAATAAAGTAAAATTTGATAATCAAATATGAAATGTTTTGAAATTAATACACAATCATGCTAAATAAAGATTACAAAAATTTTATTTTAATATTGATATGATTTCACTTCCTTTCCTATTATTTCCATGTGAGGCAAACAGAACCTCCAATAAAAACCTTCCCTAGCCTGACCCTATATAAGATTTCATCCATGTCGAATCCCATCAACCGCATTGTTTATGGTGGCAACAGCAGCGGGCCTCATGTAAGAGACATTCTTCAATCGAATTGGACGATCACACCGTTACCTGGTCCCCACGAACCATACATAGCCTATGTGAGCCCCAATTTTAATTGAACGATTTCTTTCTATTTGTTTGGATTTAGCTGATTTCTCAACACAACTTCTTGTTTGTTTTTTTTTTTTCTTATTTTGAGGGTGGAAGGGGGAACACAATCAACATTTCAGCCATTTTGAATTTTGGTAGGCGCATTTTAATTAGTATTTAGGGGAAAAGAATGCTATTTGGTCCCGTTATTTGTGTGACTCTATAAAAATACACAAAAGTATTGCACTGCCCCCGATGTGGTAGAAAACTATTTATATGACACCCCAACCTATGGACTAGCTTTGGGATACTCTCCGATTGTAGCCCTATTTATACCATGCTGCCATGAGGTATGAAGTAGTGATCAAAGTCCTTGTCTGGTAAGTCATCTCTTGCAAGCAAGTGGTTTCCTACTTTCCTTGTAAGAGATGGGATATACATGGAGAGTCTTGATATGGGATTGGGATCCCAAGAGCCCGAGTTGGGATGGATCTCTATTGGTAAGTTATGATTCTACACTGCAGTACAACTCATTGATCTACTCGTGAGATTCTTGCTGGCCACATGTCATGTCTTCAATGGTTAGCTCATTTTATGTGTATTAGCACTCATAGAAAGGCGAAAATCCCACCCAAGGCAATGCTTATGCATGTGTGCTGGCTCTAACTTTTCACCTAAAGTTTTGGACTGAAAATATCTTCTCACCCTGGATATCTGAGCCCTTTAATTAACATATGAGAAGGGTATTTTTGATTTTGTACAATAAGAGATAGGCGTTAATGATATGACCAATCACAAGATCACATCAAATGTGGAGAGATCTTCTCCTCCACGGTTGAAGAAAAATTTTAATTCAAAGTTTTTACTATTGTGGCTTCCTAATTAATTTGAGATTAAACTGAAATCATGTACAATCTTTTTATTCCTGATTTGCCCCTTCCGTTATTTCATTATTGGAACTCACAAAATAAAAAATGGAATACTGAGGTAATACAGTAACAGTAAGGGTACTTTCGTACTTTAGCATACTTTCCGGAAAAGGTCCGTTACATGTGCATTGTTACCTGTTAATGTTATGTTTTATTGAAAATGGTCGGAAGTTGAAACCTCTCCTCCGTCGACCCACCTTCTCTCTCATTGTATCTGTATCAGATTTGAATCGAAGAAATCTCGAGATCCCAGCGAGGGAGATCCTGTTCAATTTTCGAAGCTTTTGGATCGTTTCGGAGTCAAATGCGTACTACCTGAGGATCTGTTAATTCTCCATCGTGTCCATTGTTCAAACTGAATTAGAAGATGCAGAGCCGGGGATCGAGTAACCGGTTATCTGGCATGGTTTTGCGATCTCGGCTTTCGGCTCTAATGTTCTCGATGTTTGCAACAATAGCTTCAGTTTATGTGGCAGGCCGGTGAGTTTCTGAACTTCTTTTTATCTCTGTACTTGTTTTCCATTTTGGTCATCTGTTCACCTTGGTTCCTCTGTTAGGGTTTATCCTTAGTCATGGCTATTTTCTTATCATATTTTGAAGTTTTGGATTCTGATAAATGAGTTCGTGTGTAATTTACTGAAAATAGAATCCTATATTGTTATATATTTTCTTCTTCTCTTCTCCCCCGCATTCGTAGACACTTTTCTCTAACCCATAAAAATCAAATCTATTATACTCTTATTATATTTTAGGGTTTTCTGATGCATGAGTTCGTGTGCAATTTTCTGAAAATAAATTCCTACATGTTTATATACTTTCTTCTTATGTTCTCCCCCGCATTCGTAAACACTTTTCTCTACCCCATAAAATTCAATCTACTGAATATTGTTTTGAGTGTATTTGATAGACTATGGCAGGATGCAGAGAACAGAGTATACTTAATTAAAGAGCTTGATAGGGTAACTGGTCAGGTAAGATTGTCACCCTTGGTCTAGCAGTTTGTTTATAGCAAATGTATTTATATGCAACATGTATGTGTTTCATTTGATTGCTACTGTGTAATGGGCCACCTGCTGGTTAGTTTATACTATTAATCTCAAACCAAATAGATATTTCCAAACATCTGGTCTAGAACTTCCACACTGTCGAAAAAAATATGCACACTGCTTCATTGCTCTGGTAATTGGGAGTAACCAACTTGGCTTGTGGTCCTTTCATGAATAACCCATCAAATTGGACATTGTTGTGGTCGAGCTGAGGTGCTTTGACTTTGTGTCCTTTTCTTCTTAAACAACCTATGTTTTATTTCATATTTTTTGCAGTCCTCGATGGAATATTTAAAGCTGACTGAGTGGTGTTCTAATTTCAGGGGCAGTCAGCTATATCAGTTGATGATACACTGAAAATTATTAATTGCAAGTAAGCTGACTATAGGTTCTGTCTCTGCTGATTACTTTGGAGTCAGTATTTAAAATTTATTCAAAGCCTCCATCTTTTTTCTTACCTGGTTAAGTTGGAGATGTTATTGTATAAATAAACTTTGTAGAAGTTTTGAATTGTTTTAAGAAATTTTTACTTTGTCAGGGAACAGCAGAAGAAGTTATATGCCCTTGAAATGGAGCTGGCTGCAGCCAGACAGGAAGGTTTTGTTTCGAAGTATGTATCAGAGAGAAATGGGACTCACTCTAAAAGACGGATGTTAGCTGTGATAGGAATAGCTACGAGGTTTGGCCGCAAGAACAACAGAGATGCTATCCGGAGGGCATGGATGCACACTGGTAGAATACCTCCCCTTTGTGAACTTCTTTCGTTATTTTCTCATTATGGTACATTTGGCGTGCATAGTAGTCAGAACTTCCTTTTAGACATGAAACATGGGTGGATTGGGGGTCAAGTGGCCAGCCCAAACCCTAACCTCAAACCACCTGAAGTTACAGTCTGAAACCTTTTACCAAAGTTGAGTCTTTGCTGGGTTAGCTTGTGTTAAAGTAACTTTACAGTGTACACCTGGTCCTGTTTTGGCTTCAAATTGATTTTAAAATTGTTAATTATCTAGTGTCTATTTCAAATCATGGTGATAACTAAAACTTTTTATAAAGTCAAGCAATCAACATGCATACATGTGGACACCCATGTGCAGTTTGAGTTTTAAGGTGGTTCAACATGCATGATATCTCAAGTCGGTCCCAGGCCAAGAAAGGTTTGGAAAGTCCAACTGAAACAACAAAATCCAAACAAAAACTTGGTTAGATAGGTTGGATTTTCTTTGTGCCCAACCAAGTTGTATCTCGGCACACTCCCTGCCATAACTATTATGGTTGTCTCTGTTGCCTAGGGTTGCAAGCCTCACCTTTTTGGATGAAGCTTCCTTATCCTACACATTTTCATAGTGTTACTTGTAACTATGTTTGCTCTCCATGTCCAATATATGTTTAACAGAGGTCCTCTGTTCAAAGTTATGCATATCATGCACCAAATTTACACTAGCTTATATGTGTGTACTGACATGCCTGATCTTTGTTTAGTACCTCTCAATCTCTACATTTATAGAAGCAAGTTTCTATAACTAACCATAGACTTTCCAAGAAAGTGCTTGGAAAGACTCTTTATTTTTATTGATAGATTTGAAAAGATTTTTAATTGAACTCTTTAAGACTTAAAGAGTTAAAAATCTTAATAAACTGACACTCCTGACATTTTTGTCAAAACTTTCCTGTATCACATTGGATTTGCAAGGTCTGGGCATTGCCTGTAACACTAAACCAAATAAACGAAAAGTTAGGAGCACCCAAATAGGGACTAAAACAGTACAGGAATAGATTTTTTTTTTTTTTTTCTATTACAACAAACTAAATGAATCCTTTTTCCATCTATATTTTCTAAATTTCACAAACTCAATTATTTCATGGCTCTGAACATAGTTTCTTGGATAGTTTCATAAGATCTTTGTGTTCTGGCTTTTATCCAACCCACCTTTCAGCTCCATGCCCCCCAACGCCCCCACCCCCACAAAAAAATCATAAGAATCTTAGACCAACTAAATTAAATCTAGAATCAAAATCAACTGAATAGATTTTGTATTTCATCTCACATAACTCACTAGCCTTATCCGAACTATTGGTAGGCTGTAGATGCGATTTTCTGTTTAAGGATTATGTGGAAACACATGGGATCCATTTAAAAATCATTTACCCATCTCATGCTAAGACTAGTAAGGAAAAATATGTAGGCTTCCCAAATTGTCTCATGGGCTTTTTCTTCGGCCAATGCAAGCATGCATTCGGTGAGCCCCTTCATCAGCCAAACATACTTCTCGCTTTCTTCCAGAATAAAAGCAATCCCAAGGGCAGCAATATCATTGAGGTAATTGCGCAGGGTTCTGCATGATGTTCAACAACCAGTGGGAGCCAATTGGGCTTTCAATTGTAGTGGATTTGCACAATAAGTCCCATTAGCTCATATCATTTTTTAAGCTTATCGACAGATGAAATCCATACATTCTAAGAATATATCTCGCCTGTTCTTGGAAGCATTTAACTATCTCTATTCATAGTCATTTGCTTTGAGAGTACTAAGCCTAAAACATATCACTGCAGGTACAGCCTTGAAAAAACTGGAAGATGAGAAGGGCATTGTTGTTCGATTTGTAATAGGGAGAAGGTTTCTTTTCTTTCTACTAGAAGAATACTTCTATGTTATTGGTTAGACCTATGCTTTTTACTCAGTCTAAATATTAACTTGCAGTGCAAATCGTGGAGACAGTTTGGACAGGGGTATTGACAATGAAAATAGGCAGACCAATGACTTCATTGTTCTGGTATGCTCAATTAACTTTGAAATCAATGCTTATGGTGCTCAGTTTTAAAATTTCAGTTTGTTAAGCAACTTGGAATTTTGTATGTTGTGCAATTTGATCTGAAACCAAATTTGAAAAGGTAAATGACTTTTAAGCAAGAGATACTTTAGAAAACTAAATCGGCACATTGTTACTTTTGGAATCATTTTCTTACTTTCCCTTTTCTTTGATATTATCTTTTTTTGGGGGGGGGAGCTTTAGCCGACCCCATTTAGTTGGGATAAGGCTGAGTTGTTGTTGTTTCTTGAAAAAAGAGCTTTTTAAAGTAGTGAAATTTTATTGAGATAGTCAAGAAGAAGCTTGAAAACAAACACAGCTTGATACAGATCCAACCCTGAAGAGTCTTACCCGAATACACAGATCAGAAAATTTGGGCTTGGGAATAAATCGAAACAAGAAAATTTTGAGTTGCGATTTCAGAAAAGTGATCAGATTTAGGATAAAAAGAAGAACCAGAATACAGAAAAAATTCGTGGATGGATGACTTTGGGTGTTAAATGTTTTAATTTAAAAAATTCAGGACCAAAAACTGGCCTTTTATTTTATTGAGGTTGTATAGGTCCAAAATTTTTTGGCTGAATTTTCATGAAAACTGTTTTTAAGAGTCCTAATTATATGGACCTGATTATTCATTTCCCAAATTCTTTATGAATATTCATGGAACCCCGAACAAAAGTGAATTTTCCCGAACCTTTCAGATTTGATCTGGGTTCAGGCTGAAATATTCATGGACCTAACTTTTCCTGAATTATTCAGTGGTCTTACCATGACATGCTCCATTGGGGCCCCCTTTTGTCTATCTTACGCTGATCCTGAACTTTTATCCAATATAAGCCTCTGGACTGTGAAAGACGAAGCTTGGTACCAAATAGATCATGCATTTTATGACAGCATTGTGTCCTTTCCCTTCTACAGGATAATCATGTTGAGGCACCTGAAGAGCTTCCAAAGAAGGCAAAATTATTCTTTGTTCATTCTGTAGATACCTGGGATGCTGAGTTTTATGTTAAGGTTAATGATGACGTTTATGTTAATATTGGTAAGTTGTTTCTCTTTTGATGTATAACTTGGTCCAATTATCATTGTTGAAAAAAAAAATGGTTGTTGTGTTGATGTATTGATATTATTTCCTAAAAGCATGGCAATGAATTGTTACACCTTAACTAATCTTGTGTTTTATACATTCAAAATGTGAATACTGCATTCAAGTCTGTCAGGGTACCTTGAATTTTGAAAAAATGTCCACATAGGAAGTGGCAATTCAATGTTGTTGTAGACAGTGGAATTCTGTTTTTTTTTTTTTTTTTTGGGGGGGGTGGGGGAGGAATTAATCATAAATCTGTAGGTTCCAACAGTCAGAAATGAGAAATTTTTTGAAGGAGAACTGCAGAATTCAGATTACTGGCGACCGTTGACTTGTACCCTTGAACCCTCTTGGCTCTAATAACTCAGCAGAAGTCATAAATCTGCACAAAATTCCACTATGAAGACATAACCAATTTTCCCCCATCCAAACACTTATAAACTAAGTCAGCAAGGATGCTTTTATAAACTCGATATATAACCCTATTTCCATATTCAATATAAACTGAACTCAAGATTAGGTCTCAATGGGCAGTCTGGGCCTCAAATGATGAAAGCCTGGTCAAGTAAGGGCTGGATTGGGCTTGACTGATCAAGCCTGTTTTTTATTTTGTACTTATAATTTTGTTTCTAACATAATATGATTGGATCCAAAAGCTCCCACTTCATAAGCAAGAAGTATCCAGCTAACCTGGATTAGGTTACAAATTAACAACATTATGAAATGTATATAATTTTATCTTTTACTACAGAGAGCCTGACAGGCCTGAGTCATGACCAGGGCCTGGTATATGGACCCTTATACTGTGCTAGTCCCTGCCTGATAAATTTCCACCCCTATTTAAGACCCAAATGGTAAACGTAGCTCTAGTATTTATAGTTATTCTAGGATAGCAGGCGGTGAGGAAAATTTGCTGACAACTAGTGAGATTTTTTTTTAATAAGTCAATTGATAAGAAAATTTGAATGGTTAAAGATGCTGGTAAGCAAAAGAATAGAAAATACAGGAGCAGATAACATTAAAAAGAATGTAAGAAAGAGAAGAAGAAACAAATAGAAATGTGCAGAAACTCATCTAGATTTCCATATTTGAAGATTCAATCCCCCCACCCCCAAACAAAAGAAACATAATTCATTTTGTTCATTGACTAATCCATTTCTTCCCTCACAACTTAAGCGCAATGATGGATGGGTACTTTGACATAAAAACTACTAGTAGCAGTTTTTGCACATCTCTATTTGTATTAAAATACCTGTTATCATTTTCTATAGTATTTCTATTAAATTCTATAGAAAATGATAACAGGTATTTTACTTAATGACCATAAAAGAAACACTAAAATAGTGGGGATACTAAGTGTATTTCACAAGTATGCATTGGCTGTTCTTGTGTCAGAACCTTTTTTTTTTTTTTTTTTTAAATTTCGCAATAAGTTAGAGGATCATCAGTCTTCTTAAAGAATAGTTACTCAGATTTCTTTTCGTATGGGATCAGTACAGTTTAGAAACTTAGGTTTCTCTCCTTGGAACAATGACTTATTGGCCTCATTTTCCATTTGGCAAGAAGGGTTGTATAGAGAAAGTAAAGGATTTTAGAATGGAGTAGAGAATGATCTGAAACTGTCTTGTCATGGACATGCTACATAATGTAAGGAATTTAACCAATGTCTTGAGCCCCATCTTTTTTTTTTGGGGGTGGGGGGGGGGGGTTACTGTATCTGCTGGGATTAAACTTCACAGTTCACCCGTAATTAATGCTTCAATGTTAGATACTGTCAACTTTAGATTCTTATGAATAAAATTTCTGTTATCATTTTCTATTAAATACTATAGAGAAGGAACAATACTCATCTCATCAGCTTTAATAAACAGAGAACTTAACAGATGTAAAATTTTCTGCCTTGTCCTAAAAATCATTTGTTGTAGCAGCAGTACTGCCATATGTGGAGAATGATAATAAGAAGAGCAATACTCTTCTTCTTTGATAAACAGAGGGCTTAAAAAGTTTGCATTGTAGATGTTTGAGTGTAGCATTTTTTTTTCTTTTATTTTGGTTTTGCAGATGCCCTGGGTGCAATGCTTTCTACTCATTTGGACAAGCCTCGTGTGTATATTGGGTGCATGAAATCAGGCGAAGTTTACTCTGAGCCGTGAGTTTGCTATAATAAAATTTTAACAATATGTTGTTTAGAAGCTGTGGAGACACCTTTACCTTCATCTTTTGGTTGTATACTCAAATTTCTCATTGTTGGCCTTCTACAGGAGCCACAAATGGTATGAACCAGACTGGTGGAAATTCGGTGATGGAAAATCGTAAGAGATAGTGCATTGGATTTGTTTCTTAGCGTACTCTAAAAAAGAAACAATTATCACTTGTCAATAATCAGTGTCTAAGAATAACATCAAAACTATCACAATTCCTGAAGCAATAGAAAGTGTCTGTGGTTCATAATTTACTTGAACTTGAATATGAGCTCCGATGTAGGATCGGTCCAATTATCTCAGGATTCATGTTTGTATGGTGCTGCTGCAATAACTTATGAAGCAGCACCAGTTGCAGACCATAACTTCTGTCTATACAGCGATGGGATCTTAACTTGTGATTTTGGAATGACTTTATTTTCTCCTTTTTCCCATTTTTCTTTTATGCAGCCTTAACTTTTCCTAGAATTAATTAGATTGCATCTAACAGATACTTCCGTCATGCTTCTGGTGAGATATATGTTATATCTCGTGCATTGGCTCAGTTTATTTCGATAAACAGGTAATGCCTTTTTATTTCTTTTTTTTTTGGGCTGGAGGGGGAGGGTGCTGTTTTTTCTGTGCATCAAGTCCCTGCATTCCTTCTCTTTTTAACAGATCCGCACTGAATTGCCCATCTTTTTAATTGATTTTATATATTTATTTACTTTTTTTTCTTTTGAGTTGGCAGGTCTATTCTTCGTACATATGCTCATGATGATGTCAGTGTTGGATCATGGCTTATTGGTCTTGACGTAAAACACATTGATGAGGGGAAGTTTTGCTGTTCATCATGGTCTTCAGGTTCTCTCTCTCTCTCTCTCTTTCCCCCCCCCCCCCCCTCTCCTTCAGGGTTTCCTAGTTGTCATTGGCCATTGCTCCATCTGTGATGGTGTCTTTTGAATTGGATATTTTTGAGGGAAACTGAAATACTTCTTTCATATTGCAGGTTCTATCTGTGCAGCAGTTTGATTGACTGGTTCAAATTCACTTGGAAATGTGAATCAAGATGCCTGGTATTTTCTGTTGAGGGTTCTAGATCAGAGCCCGTCTCAGATGTCTAGTGGATGTCAAAGCAAAATATTCCAACTACCCCAATCTGAAGAAGGGTCTACATTTTATGAGTTTTAGAGGAGTGGTGATGGTGATCATTAGAATCCCAGCAAAAGATGAATCTGGATTCAGGCAACGATTCTGTTGCTCTCAAATTTTAATGGATCAGGGGAGGGAGTGTCATTGTATTGTCTGATATATCATGGTTCATTGTGACACCAGCATCACCAAATTCTTTCTCTTTCTGTTTATAGGTAATTCATCTTCCTTTTTCTTTCCCCCTATGTAACGGGGGAAGAAGTTGCCATTCTTTTTCCTTTTGTTACACCTACAAACCAGTGATAGAAAGAAAATTTTAGTTGAGATTCAAATATATATATTTTTATCTTTATGTGAGTTCTGTAAAACTACCGTAAGGTTGATCCAGGGTGGTAAGTAATCGGAGTTGGACATGGGATCAAATTCCATTGATTCTGATCGGAATTGGAATTGGCCAGATCAGAATCGGTTGGATTCAGCCCAAAATCGATTGGAACCCCTAGAAATTGGAATTGGGAAGAAGTAAAATTTCTCAACTCTTTTTTTTTTAATGTTTTGATTTAATTAACATGGGATCTTGTTTCAACTTTCAAGAGGTTAGTTTCATTGTTTTTTATTTTGTCTACTTTAATGACAAAAATAAGTAAACAAGCATTTCCATATATTTTCCTTCTCCTGTCATATCTACCATGTGCTGATTTAGTCTTTATTGTTGAAGTATAGAATCAGAATATTTTTGATCTGTGGAGAGGCTAATTGTCAACTTTGATAGTTCCTCTCGATTGGAGCGTTGGGCTCCTCTGTAACGCGACACACTGTGTAGTGTACATCCAACGGCCTTGTGTGTTTGGGCACGTAGTCCAACATCGAATTGTTATCGTCTACAGTTCCTGATCGATGCGGTTCCCTAGTGCCTCTCACAAGAGGGGGTGGGACCCACCCAGGGCACTTGACTGAACACTCTGTCTGGGTGGGGTCCACCCTCTTGTGAGAGGCACTAGAGAACTACATACGATAAAAATTCGTCCAACACCCTGCCTATGTATTGGGTTGCATGCTCGAGCACAGATGGTGCGCTATACACTGTGTCATGCTACAAAGGACCCAAATCCATCGATTGGATGGTTTATTAGTGTATTCAAAAAGAAAGGATCAGCTTTCCTTCACCTACAGTGATCTCTTCACTCATCGCTCACTTTATGGGTTGAATGGGACCAGGGTTTGAAAAATCTGATCACATCAGACTGATCCTGAAGGAAAATTCCCCCCTCCCCCCCTCCCCTCTCACGGCCTCTGAGCCATAAGATCCCCCCCCCCACCACCCAAAAAAAAAACGTTATTACTTTGGCTGGAATTGTAGATGACATTCGGTATATAGCTTCAAAGTTCATAAGCAGTTCTTTCTCCTTTATTCCTAGTGGTGTGAATAGTGTTGCTCACTCTCTAGCTCAGAAGGTTTTTCGATGGCAAACAAGACAGTTTGATATATTTCCATTCTATGACTTTGTGATCTTTGTAACAAAGAAGTCTCGAGCTCTTATTGCCTGGTTTGCAATAAGATTTGTTTTCAAGAAAGAAAGAAAGATGGATTGATTTAGGGAATCCATATCTTCTACGGTGCGGCTGCCTTAACGGCCTGTGCTGCTGCACAGACACAAGGTAATGTGCAATAACTGCCTTACACCCATTTGGACAAGACACTTTGACAGGGGTAAGATAATCATTGCGCAGCATAGGCCGTTGGGGGCAACTGCGCCGTAGACCTGTTTGATTAGGTGAAAGATCTTTACCAAAAAAGAGGGTGAAAGAGAAACTGGGCCCAAAATAAAAAATCCGGGGCTCGGATGGATTCTGCAAAAACTTTGCTTGAGGTTCACGTCTGGTTGGAGTCGTTTTATAGTACACAAAACAATGCTCCTGTTTTACCTTTTTTTTTTGTGCAAACGCTCCTGTTTTACCACGTCATACTGTGTCGGAGACGAGACTGCTTCTTAAATAACCACGTCATTACAGATTGTCCTTTCCCACCCTTCCAGTTGCTCCCATCATCACCTTCGCATCCGACGGTCCACATTCCTCCCTGACGTGGACTCTTATAATGCTAACGTCACTCCCCACAACCCAATGTATATCACATGGGCTGGTCTCCCTTTGGCCTCTTCTCTGCCCAATTCCCTTCTCCCACCCTAAAATGACTTGTTTTTTATTTCAAAAATACCTTTTGTCTTGGGTGCAGTCTCGAACGGAAAATCGACACGTGTAGGTTACCCACGTGGAGTTTAATAGGCCATTAGGAAAGTGACTTCCCATCAATAAAAGTCAAGCCACGTGGATCGTGGAATTCGGAAACGCATCAGCTGCTACGGAACCTCGCGGGGCCCATTGCCTTTGTCAGTGGTGGTGGTGGCATGCGAATTGCGATGACCGAGTCCAGTGTGGGGAGTGGGGACCACCCCCAATCCAGCCAACGACAAATCTGCCAAGTAACGTGGTTGTCTCTTTTCTGATTCACACTCGCCTACTGCTGTATGGTAAAACCCGAACCCGCCTGAGTCCGATCCATATTTTCCGTTACGTCACAGCAGCACAAGCCACAATCAAATCGGTAACTTTTTGTTGTGCTTTTTTTCTTCGCTTGAGTGACGCTTGTCTTAACACGTGGTTTTCTCTTTTCAGATGAACCATCGATCGATGGGGATTGCAATCTTTTATACGAAATGCGTTGCGTAGGCTCTTCTTTCGTCAAAAAAAAGGAGGGCCTTCCCCTCAAAATAGAAATGGTGTGCGAATCCCACTTGTTGTGTCGCGTGTTTGAGGAGCCGAGAGGTCGGTGACGACACTGACAAGGCTCCAGCGCATGGGTGTTCAATTTACGGAAATGCCCCTCAGCTCCAAGATACCTCTCCTAATTTAATATCACTCTCTTATCCGTGATTCTGTCAACTACCTACTACCCTCTGTCATCAAAACCTGTTACTCCGCTAAATCGAAGCTGGCCCAATAAAATAAAAAGAGTTAGGTTTTGGTCTCGGTTCAATTCGGTTTCGGGTTTGTATTGAGTTGGGTTAACAAGTTGTTATTGAGTTTGTATACTTCAATTCAATTTCAGAAATTAAGTATAAATACATATTTTTTTTATTTTTTCCCGATTTTTATCAGGTTCGGATTTAGTTGGTCCAGTCGATTCAATTTCTCTCTGTTGAACAGATTCTGTTCTGTAAGAATCCAAACAAATCCATCGGGTTAGAGTTCAATTTGATTCAGTCTGGACTCGGACTGAATTGGTTGTTTCAGTTAGTCTGACATATTCAAGCTTACACTTCACTCCTTAAGGTAACAGAAAGACTTGTTGCATCATCAAAAGTCAAGACACCAAAATCTCAACAGGTTTATTATTATTTGTTTTTGGTTGAGGGGGTGGGGGAGAAGATCTTTATCTCCTCCAGTTCCCTACCCAACCCAATTCCATAGTTCTTCTAACAAGGGAGCTTGTTATGACCACCCTACCCCTGCCTGAACACTCTGTCTAGGTGGAATCCACCACCCCCCTATTAGACGAATTGAGGAATAGGATTGGACAGGGAACCAGAGGAGATAATTTTCCGGGGGATAGAGGAGGTAAGTTTGCACATGAATTTTTAAACATATAACCCTTAAGGTAAATTGGGAACCATCCTTGTTTTTAGGATAAGATGTAAATTACAGAATTAGCCAAAAGCTGAATCATAAGAACATAAACATGGTTGGGTTTTTAATTTTTAATTGAAACTCAACTATACATAAGCCAAAATAGAAATTATGAGAAATAAGATAGAGTTGAATCTTACCCAAAAAAAAAAAAAAAAATAGAGTTGAATAAGAGAATAAAATATGAGAAATAGTTTTTTGTCCCATATGTGTATGTCACTCATCCTCAAAACAAGGGGGTATAGATGTCTTTTCATATGAGAAGGAGAGAGATAGATTCGTGGGATTATTGGCGTAAGTCAAACTCCCAAACATAATTCTTCTTCCCTATAGAACATGCTCTTAAGAATGATGGATTTCAAAGGTAATTTGTTATATTAACCTGGTCCTAAATTACTAAATATAACCATTTTATAATTTTTTCTATTTTTTATAAGAAAATATGACGAAGGAAATATCAAAGTTAGTCTCTGATGACAACAATGTGAGTGTTTAGGGTTATCATAAACTAATAGGGACTGTTTCGAAATAATAAGACAATTTGATTAGGATATATTGATCACAAAATATCAATAAATATATTACTAATAGGGAAAAAGAATCCATTATGTCCTCACTCAAAAGTAGCTTTATTAATAATAAAAAGGAAAAGTTTTTCTAAGTTGACCGGAGGGGGTCAAAAGTTGGTCCACACTGATATAGCCTGCATTTGATGGACTTGACTTGAATCAATCGGTTGAAGGGTCCGATTGATTACTAAACATGTCGTACTCAAGCATCAACTGATTAGTAATTAGACATTCCTGGTGCAAAGTAGTAGTCTACAATCATCCAACTGTATCAACCAAATATTGTGAATTAATCAGTTTAAAGCTCGATTCCTTGAGCCCGATGGTAGAATAAAAACATATCAATACCTTAGCCTACGAGGCCTAACTACCTAAATGGGTAGAAACATTGCAAAACTTTAAATTGGTGGGGACTAATTAGGTCTAATCAAAATAGATTAGGCCCAACCGGTTAATACCCTTAATATACTATGGATCAGACTCCTCTCCAGGGAGCCCAATGCCCAGGGGGCATCCAAGGGTTGGACTGTGCTGCACACATCTCGATGCATGTCCAAGGATGTGTG
The DNA here is from genome assembly GCF_018873765.1 of Telopea speciosissima. Taxonomy (NCBI): domain Eukaryota; kingdom Viridiplantae; phylum Streptophyta; class Magnoliopsida; order Proteales; family Proteaceae; genus Telopea; species Telopea speciosissima. The sequence continues at coordinate 64,756,820 of NC_057921.1, read as the reverse complement.
AAACACAGCCCAACGGCTGGATGCCCCCTGGATGTGCTCGGATCCCTAGAGAGGAGTTCAATCCAGTATACTACTACCTCTCAGTCTTTCTCTCTGACCCTTACGTACGTTGCTTCTCATTGGTTCACTCCCTACGCGGCTCACTAGAGAACCTTCTCCCATAATAGATCACAAAATAAGGATTTGTCCACTCCTCCCCCTGGGAGGGTGGGTGGTCGCTGGTCACTGGTTAGTTGACTCGACTCAACAACTCTAACTCTGGTTTGGATCTTCGCGGACGTAAAAGCGCCTGTTCATTCTAATTCATTTATTTCTCAAACTTTTCCTTTTTATTTTTTATTTAAAAAATTGAAACAACCACGTAAGCCCACATGATGAGGGATGGATTAGCTGGCTTTCAAAGTACAAACCCCAAGACGCGTAAATCGATCAATATACGCACACGTGTACGGTGGAGGTGACGTAGGAATAAATAAATGTCCTCCACGAGTACCGATAGCCAACTCAACTACCAGCGTACGCTCCGTATATACGTGTGTTTATACACCATTGGATATATGGACACGTGTTTCCTGACGTGGATGTTGCCTCCTTTCTTCTTCTTCTTCCTCCCCTCTCCCTTCCCTGCGCCCAAACGCACTGGTTTTCTCTTTTACCATTTTCTTGAGAGAGAAGGATACGCAGAGGTAGATACAGAGAATGCTGAAGAAGAGCAGAAGTTAAGGTTAGAGATTTTTTCTTTTCTTTTGCACAGAGAGAGAGAAAAAAAAACTTACCATTAAAGATAGTTAGAAGCTCCGGTGGATTTTCTTCCAGGATTTTATGAGGTTTCGGATTTTCAGAGCTGCAGGTACGTCGAATTTTGCTTTTGAATCTATGAAATTGTCGTTGAGAGCTGAAAAGACTGTCGAATCTTTAATTGATCTGGATCGCTGAGTGTTGGTGATCCATGACTTGAAGGTTAAATTCTCTCTCTCTCTCTCTCTCTCTCGTGATTTATTTGGTATAGTTATTTCTATTTGATTTTCAGATAAGAGTTTTGGTTTGCTTCGAATACTACAACATTACTTGCTTAATTTTGCGTCTTAGGAAGCAAACATGATAGAATGAAAAAGAAACAACAGAAGGATGAAACGTTTTAAACATTGATGCTATCTCCTCTGCCTTTGGTTCAAGGAACTAAGATCTTTGAAACGAACCAAAACAGGAAGGAGGCTGGTAAGGTGAAAAAGAAAAAACAGGGAGAACAAAACAGAAAATGGAAGAAAAGTTGGGTGATTTGGGAATCCAGGAAGCATAGTTGCTTCTTCGTTGATGAAAATCGTTGATGATTAGAACTCTGTAGCTGTCTTATTGGGATTTGGGAGGGTATGGAACACTCTGTGATAACCACCATCAAATCCATAGTTGGAACTCGAAGTCGGAAGGGAACAAGTTTAGTACCTTTTCAAAAACACATTTCAATAATTTTTCAATAGTATAAGGGTATTTCAGTCATTTTATATATGTTGACGTGATTTAATGCTGCCCTGCGATTCGTGGCCGTGATTTCCTCACTTGGACCCCTGAGTTGCGAAAGGTCTTTAATGCCCCTATGAATGCCCTAATTTCCCATCTGGCGCAAGCTTTTGGGTTTCAGACTTTCCGGTCTTCGAATTTCTTCAGTTGATGTGTTAGTATGGTTTAGGGTTTTATCTCGATTGAATGGCCGGTGGTTTGAGTTGCCTCTGATCTTCCCTAACCCGAACAGAGAAAAGATTTTGGCTGATTAAGTCATGGATATATCGTAGAATTCCATTGGATTAATTATAAAATCTCTTTGGGCTTTTCATTATGATGATGAAAATTTGGTGGAATTCCATCCTTGACCGTCTCTTTGGTTCTTGCCTGCACTAATTCTTAGACTTCAGAAAATAAAAACTGGGAATTAAATAAAACGAATTGGATATATTTCATCTGTATTATGTGACATATGCATTTAATAACTGTAACAGTATGTGTTGTTTCATAATCAATATCAGCCAGTGATCTTTTTTAGCTTTTTGAAAATTTTTTATTCTTTCGTTTGCTCTTTACATGTTTGGAAGAGAGCATCTATATTATTTAAGTAGGCATTTTTGACTACTCTTTTACCTTTTATTTGGTGGAGGATAACTTCTCTATTATTAGTTCCAGTCAAGGAAAAGGATATGATTTAATTTTTGAAGTTATTACTTATCTTTGTATCTATTATCTATTTAGTTCTTTTTTTTTTTTTTGGTTGAGAAAAGGGTCAGTTGCAGGAGCAGCTGATGGTTTGCCATCGTTTCATGTTATTTTACGTGGTTAACGAGGGATCATTTTCTTTCTTTTGATGCTTTTGCTACATATGGTAATTTTAAACAAGGAGACCATTATGTACTTATTTGCATGATCTAACAGTCGCAGCTTGCCCAGCTAAACTTTGAACAAATACTATACAATTGTGTACAATTCTGGTATCTTTTCAAGCAGTATATATTTAGAGGTCCAGATTTTAAGTATAATCCTTCACATACAGCTCTGGAATACTGTACTGTGAAATTCTCATTAATATTACCAGAGCTCTTTCCATATTTGAAGCTATCTGATGTTGGTTATTTATATCATCATTTCCATAATGGCCATCTGAGTTTTGCCCTAGGAATTTCCTATCAAAGTTTGTATAGCTATTTTTGTTCTTTATCACCCTTATATTTGTGGGTGTTTGTGTGCATGAATCTTTATATGTTAACTCAGCACATCAGCAGACTGAATATTCAATACCAGGAACAGAGTAGCTTGCTAAGATAACGGGATTTTCCACCTCTCAAGCAATCAGTGTATATTTTTTCGTGCCTTGAAATTCAACCATGGGAAACAACGAAGCCGACACACCTTCAAAGTCTGAAAAAGCATCTTCACCTGCACAGGTGAGCTCAAAAAGTCGTAGGATAATCCATTTTCTTCTTATATTATTGACCATGCAGTAGAATATATATAGTTACTCCTAATATTCCTGATATAAATCTTTATGGCTTTGTATATTGAAATGACCTTGAATGGCAAGAAATTGCATATAAAAGTAACAGAGAGAGAGAGAGAGAGAGAGAGAGAGAGAGAAAAGGACTCTCTGTCATTGCAATGAGAGACCTTACTTTGAAAATGTGAAATACCTTGTGTTTATTTTGGATTCAGCCCTCTATAATCAATAAAATGCCTTTACTCTCATATCACAAAGATAATATCCTTTAGGTAACGCCTAATGACATTGGACTAAATTGTATTTTGGAGTATTTGAACATTTACATATTTAGATACAATTTTTGCACCTCTTTTTGGTTTAACACCTGATAATGATATCTAAATATCAGTCAATCCCTTTGCATTGACAGGAGCAGACTAATGTTCATCCTTGTCCTGAATGGGCAAATATCCAGGTTAGTGGTTGTTTACATGCTTCTTCTTTGTCATTCTGAATTACAGTAGTTTCAACCTTTTAGTTAAATAAGTAACCAAAAATAAAGTAGTTAAATAGAAGGGAAATTTTTTTTTTCCCTTTCTAGATTAAGTAGTTAAATAAAAAGTTTACTTACTAGATTATCATGAAAGTATCAACTGTTAAGCTGGTTTGTTATATTTTCAGGCATATTATGGGCCTGGAGTAACACTACCACCACCATATTTTAACTCTGCAGTTACAACTGGTCATGCTCCTCCCCCATACATGTGGGGTCCTCCTCAGGTACTAACTAGGGTTGTGGGTCACCTAATTAATTAACTGTTTCATCTCCTTTGTCAGCTATTATATGTTGCATTTTGATTTAAATTTGTGGAGCAATGTGACAAACTGGAATGGTACCTTGGGTTTTTTGTGTGTGTGTGTTGGGGGGGGGGGGTGGGAGGGTGAATATCTACCTTGGGGTTTTTCTCAACTTGGCATCTCAATTTTCTCAGCCTCTAATGCCGCCTTATGGGGTGCCCTATGCAATCTACTCGCATGGAGGTGTCTATGCGCATCCTGCAGTTCCATATGTAAGTCTATACTTATTTTGAACTTAGGATGAGAGATGGTTTTATTTTTTTACTTTGCTGTCTTGATTTGCAATATCAGCCTTTGGTCACCTTCCTAAAATAAGGAAAAGTGAGGTGGTTGTAGCTGCTCATGCTGACATGTAGAATGTGGACTGGGAATTGAGATCCCTTTCTTGAATAAATTGGAAGAATTGGAAGAAAACAATGTGTTTACCCGTGGACATCTGTATAAAAATGCCAATAAACATGGTGTCCATCCTGTATACCATGTACATGTGCATCAATTAGTACTGCCGAACCATTAGTCTTGACCAGATCTGGCAGCAGTGGTTGACATCTATGGTGGCAATCGATTTATCACACGCGTTCACACACACACACACACACACACACACGCATATTCTTTTGCACATGCACATATATAATAATTAAAAAATGTGATTAGACTGAAAGAACTCATGCACATGAGCACTTCTTGTGTCAGGGATCACATGGGCATGGGATTCCACCATCACCTGTTGTAAGTGAAGTCATGGTAATTCTTTGTTTTTTTTTTTAAACTCCTCTAGTCTATCTCACTATGATATTTTAATTTTGAAGAACAGTTTTCTGAATATTTGCGTTATGAATGGAGGACAATGAGAATGTCTTGTATGTTTAACATGGCTTACATGATGGTGTGTTGGATCTAATTATCTCAAGTGTGATTCAGGTTGCAACTCCTTTCGGTGTAGAACCACCTGCTAAGTCTTCAACCAGTAAAGAGCGAGGCTTGATGAAGAAATTGAAAGGATTTGATGGGTTGGCAGTCTCAATAGGGAATGACAATGCCGAGAATGCCCTTGGTGGTGCAATCCACAGAATGTCACAAAGGTTTGTCACTCAGCTGCTCTTTATTTCTAGGAATTGGAATATTCTTGGTCTCTTGGTCTCTTGGGAATGCAATAACTTATGTATCCTCTGCTCTGTGCAATTGGTGTCAGTGTGGATTAATGCAGCATTAGTGGGTTTGACCTAGTAGATCTCCAAGGTCAAAATTCATCTATATGCTTTTGGAATTGAGATATTCTTACTCTCTGGTGAATATAACAACTTTTTTATCCTCTACCCTGTGCCTTACACTTGGTGAGGATTTGGATTACTACAGTACTTGGTATGTTTGACCTAGTAGATCTCCTAGGTCAAAATTCAACCTAATGCTGCTTCTCCACTCCCTTGCTTCCTGACCAGACTAACTCTTTAATTTTTGGATGCCTGTATAGTGGGGAAAGTGGTACAGAAGGTTCCAGTGATGGAAGTGATGGGAATACAGGAGTATGGCTTCCTAAACACCCATTAAATTACTTTGTACCTTCTATAACTTGTTTCTGAATCGTAGAAATTGAAATGTTAATATTGGTCTTCACCTTCTGTTAGGGGGACAAATCACATAGGAAAAGAAATTGTGAGAGCACACCATCCACAGGTATGAAAATTCTCCTTACCAAACAGTAGTCTTGTTGGGATCATGTACCTTAATGGCCTAGGTACCATACTGTACAAAAGGGTAACTTGTCTGTCTGTCTGTTTTCCTGGAAAAATATTACTGACTGAGGTACAGCCCTAAGGCTTTCCAGCTCTGTCGTCCATTTCTGCCAGTGGACTGAACATTTGGTTATTCTGATCTTTGAATAGATAGGCAATCTTCTAGATTGTCCACTGTATAGTTTCCTATGTCAACCATATGGTCCACCATGTATGGGACTCCCCCCCCCCCTCTTTTTTTTTCTACGAGTCCACGTTCTTCAAACATTGTTAACTTTTTGACAAAGTTTTTTAGAGCATCATTTCTAAGCACATGGCATTGACAAATTGGACTGAAAATTAACTTACGACTAGATATTGATTTCAACATGTCCATATAGTTAGAGGACCTATAGACCCTGCCTTTTGGCTGATGAGCCAAGACAGTCAGAAGTACAACTGAGGTGCAGCCAGATTTGATCAGTGAACCTATGGCTTTTACATGTCATTCTACTTGTATTATTGTTATTATATCATGAACCTGTGGGCCCGACAATGTCTCATTGTAATTATTTCTAGCTGTATCTATTTCAAGTTAACTCTAACAAGTACTTGTGGTTGGCTGCATGAGTCTATATCTTCTGTCAAATCACAAAGTTGTCACTACTGGACAAAAGTTATTGCTCACTTTCCCCTTTTATTTGTGGAGGCCTCCTATTTTAACTGAGACTAAAACTCCATGTATTTTTTTAAGTAATCTGGATTATTCTGAAAGTTTTTGAATTTTTAGAATATCCATCATATTTTTAGCTTGGGATTTAAACCCTCTCTACTACATCATCAGAAAACAAAATGCTTTTGTATGCTTTGGAAAGAGTGAGTTTTGAGTTGAAACCTCTGCTTCAAGTTCTAAGCCAATCCATGGCCAAAATTTCATGCTACTGCACTTTATGGTGGTCTGGAAAGGGGGTTGCCTTGTTAGAGGTTAGCTGTTTGATATTATGGCAGACTTCCCTTTCCTCCTTTTTTGGGTGTATTATCTTTCATTTTGTAATTAACTGCATTAAATTCTGAGGGGGTTTATTTTTTCCATCTTTATGTAAGCTGGCAAGGATGGGAAATTTGACCCTGCTCCAGTTGGAGAGGCAAATGTTACTCCTGGTAGTACTATGGGAGCTGCCATGGCTCCTGTTAGTGTTCAAGGAATATCTGTTGGAACTGATCCTTTGGCTTCAATGATTTCAGGGTTGGAGCTTACTGCCTCCCCCAATGGGAATGTGAAACCCAACTCTGGTACTGTTCCTCCTTCACCAGGTGTGGTGGTGCCTGCTCGTGATGGTTTACCATCCGAACTGTGGATTCAGGTATGACTTAGATGTTTCTTTGTTTTTTCAATTGTTAATCCAAATCTTTGCAGTGATTCAAAACCTGGACATGAAGTCTGCTCCCATCAGGAGTAGTTGTCCTATCTGGTCCCATGGGCAGATCACTTTCCACAAGATAAATGAAGCAAAGATCTTGGTCCCTGCTCTGCTGTATGGACTGGTTCAACTTGCCAGTCAAGCAGGTTATTCTGAATGAATGTATTTGTGTGTCAGAGAGACCTTTTTAGGAGCCCTTTTGTGGGTCAATTGTTATTGACTTGATTCATTAAATTCAATTTTTTCTAGTGAGTGGAGATTGCTAATTAACAATTTTGGACCTATTTAAATTAATCTAATAACGTAAGTTGAGTTTGTATTGAAGGAGTGGATGCCAAATTGAAATTTCTGTAACATACATAACATTTTTCCTAGATGTGCTGGTGTATTCATATTTTCTGCTTTTGGGTCTTTACTTTTCTAGGATGAACGGGAGCTGAAACGGGAAAGGAGGAAACAGTCTAATAGAGAATCTGCTAGGAGGTCAAGGCTGAGAAAGCAGGTACTGGCATACCCTCCCTTTGATCCTATTCCTTTTGATCTATTTGAACCCTTATGGTGTCTGTATTAGTTGGCAACTAAATTTGACAAATTATTTTGGGTTCAAGGCTGAGACTGAAGAGCTAGCCGTGACAGTTGAGACCCTAAGTGCAGAGAATATTGCCCTCAGGTCAGAATTAAACCAACTAACAGAGAATTCACAGAAGCTGAGGCTTGAGAATGCTGCGTTAATGGTACCTTCCCTCTTCCAATTTTCCTCATATGGATATCATGTAGTAAATATTCGTCGATCAAAGATTCACTTACCAGATTCAAGATGTGGTAACTTCAGAAGATCTAGTGATACCATTTTCTGCCAGGCTACAGAGATTTAAACACAACCTCTGCACAATTTTGCTTCGCGCAGCATTTGTATGGAACTTAACCTTGCTTGGTTTCATTATACAGGAGAAATTAAAAGATGCCCATCTGGAAGTGGCAGAAGATATGGCTCCCAACAATATGGAATCTGAAACGGCCCCACCTGATAGTACTGTGAACTTGTTATCCAGGGTAAACAATTTGGGCTCTGTTAGAAGTGAACAGAGAGACAGTGAGCCCCATGAAAACTCCAATTCCAGCACCAAGTTTCATCAACTCCTAGAATCAAGTCCCAGAGCTGATGCCATAGCTGCTGGCTGAGCTTATTTTGTTTCGAATGATCAAAGAAACCAACTAGCCATGTTTCTGCTATCCTTTTTATGATTAAATTCCACCCAGTTCTGTAATTTTGATGAGAATTCAAACTTTTATAATCACTCCTAACAGTAGCTGAAGTAGTTTTGGACAGAGACAGCGGCTAACAGGCAATGAATTAATGAATTGCGTAGCGGTGAGTGCACACATGATTCCGAAGGTAGTAGTGGAGTATGAAGCCCTCCATGGCTAAGAAACTTGAAAATTGAGTCTTGGCAAAAGGAATTACTAATTTGTGGTCTATTAGATTCCTGATGATGCTGGGGATGTCCCCATTGGTACTGTACATTGAAGAGGTTTTAGATTGATTTAAGAAGTGTGTCCCAGTCGTGTTATGCATATGTACTGTATATCTTCCTCTATTTGCTTGGAAAATGTAATGCGGCAGAACAAGACTGTTGGACATATAAGAAATTTATAGATGGTTTACTTTCCTTTGTTCTTAAGTTTTTGTCTTTTTATTCATTTCCTGGGGATGGGATATCCCCCAGCCGCCGGCCAATCTCAATTCTGGCCGATTCTGGAGTTGGGCCAGACCAAAACCAATTCGATCTGGATCAGAATCAACTGGTACTGACCTGATTCCTGATCTCGGAATTGTAAACACTGAATGAATCATTGTTTTATCATTTAAGTAGAGTAGAATCTTCCCAAGATAAACAGTAGATTATAAACCCCATATTTTAAGCCTTAAGCAAATGTCCCATGATAATCCCTTCCAACGGATATAGAATAACCTACACTCAGTCCAATTTGAATCGGATCTGAATTGATGGAAATGGGTCAAAACTAAGGTTCAAGTAAGAAAATCAGCAACGGGATTGGTCTCAATGAATTCCGATTCTGATACAGCTGGAATCAGCATGAACCCTAGACACCCTTCTTTGATCAGTTGATTCGGATCTAAGGAATCGAGATTGGGCTCAACAAACTCTAACTCAAATTGACAATTTCAATTCCGATTTTTAAAACTTTGGACAACCTTAGAAATTGAAATCGGAAATAGAAATTATTTTTGGAAAAATCTATGATTTTTTTAAAGCCTTTGGATTTAATAAATTTGGGGATCTAGCTGCATGAGTTAATTTTCATTAAAGATCAATCATGAATAATATGTGATTCAAAATACGGAATCAACCAGCCGATTTGAATTGGAATCAGCCCTAATAAATCTTGATTCCAGCAATTCTGGAACGATCGATTCTAGGGTTTTTGGGACTGGATCACTGGGTTTTAACACCTAAGTTGATTTTGTGGTTTTTTGGCAGGTTCTGATCCAAATTCGGAGTTTACAACCCTTGCTACACCACAGTACCACATCAACGTGACTCATGCATGGTTTGAGGAATTGGAATCGGATCGGCCAATTCGTATCAATATTGGTGGAGATTGATATCGATTCTTGGCCGATCCCACATCGGTGGATTGGTACAGACAAAGGCAAAAATGTTTTAAAAAAAAAAAAAAAAAATTTTAAAGAAAACATGATCGATCCAGACCAATACAGACCGATCCGGATCGGTATTGATATTGGCCCATTCGCCCATTCGCCCATACCGATACCTACTAAAACCATGGACTCATGGGATTGGGGGCCATGGGGGCGTGACCCTGAGGCTGCCAACAATTACTACTTTTGCTTTTGCAGCTATTCACCAATGTGACTCAAGGGGAAGAATCGAGAACTGTCCTCTCTTTTTTCTTGAATTCAACATTTCATGATTCATAAGCACGACCAGAAGAGCAAGTAATCCCGAGCGGCAAATTCTATTTTTGCGTGCGAGAGAGAAAGGCGGAAAGTGAGAGTTACACAGGTTATCCACACACACCTCTTTTCAAATTCAACGGAAAACGGACGGCCTGGACTCAAATCTCTCTGGTTCTGACGCTTCAGAGTGAGAGGTGGACGGCGGCCACATTTTCCACGGCCCAAACCTTTTGCTTTTTATGAAATCCAATCCAATTGAGCTGCTCTTTGTTTTCTACTGAATTCGGATAAGGAAGAAATTAAAAATTTGATGATCGATCCATCCATCCATCCATCATCTGTCCTGCTTCCTGAATATTATCTGCTTAATGCACCCCATTTCCATTCTTTTAAACCCTAATTCTGATCCGCATTCTACAGAGACACATAACAACATGTCATGTCATGTGTACTCCAAATTCTTTACTCATAACGAACAGATTTTCTGTTCCATTTCACTAATACGGGGTGATAAAATATCGAGATCGGTGGCTAGCGATAGCAATACCTCAAAACCATGGTTTTCACAGTTCACCCACATCAACAGTCTCTGGTTTCAAGTTTCAAATTTCAAACTAGGTAGGCGCAATTTAGGCTTAGTAAGCATAAGAGTCGAAAATAGGAATGGTAGGTACGTGGCAAGACTACAAGTACACCCTAAGTCTCTAACATGCGCCACGAGCGATATTATCATGGCCCACCACGAGCCACGCAGGCCCCAGGCCCAGCAGGTTTTGCAGGTTTATACAGACCCTCCCCTGTCTGGGAAGGGGGTGGTGTGGGGTGGGGGCAATTGATATTCTAGTTAGAAAATGGTTTCAATTGAAAATGGCAATTGATGATGGTCTTTCACGGGTATCAAGGTTTTAAGAATCGAGAATTGGACAGGTGAATCGGCCTTGACTGATTCGGTACGGATCTGAGGACCGATTCTAAGGTTCTTGAACACAACAATTTGATACCATTCTATGTTTTAAAACCCTAACAGGTATTCACTCTAACTATCAAGTGTCTGTTAGACTCTTATTCCCCCTATTGAAGCTTCTACTATTATGATGGATACTATGTGTTTCCTCCTTGATTTTGAAGTTGTTTTTTCTCCTTCCTTGTGAGTGAGGAGAATGTTTGCAATCCATGATATTTCTAAATGCGTTCTTTGCAATCTTTATTTGGGCATGTGGAAGAACTTTTCCCTAGATGATCTTATTCAAATTGTACTTTTCCTTTCGTCTTTTGGAGCTTTATAATTTACCCCGTCTGCATAGTTTTTTTGTGCAAGAAAAATTGAAATTTATAATTATCAACCTCACATAGCACAGGTTTATAAGAATCAAAATTAGATCGACATTCTAGTTGAATCAGACTAAAATTAACCGGATTCGACTCCTTATTCTTGTTGATGCATATTTTAAAAAATCGAACTTTTCTACGGTTTAAGTTGATTTTGTTGGAATTCTCTCAATTCTTTTCATCGATTCAACAAAATCAGAATTCATAAAAGTTCAGATTCCATTTCTTCGAACAATGCCCTAGAGTCCCTCGCTAGTCACCACACAAAAATAGAAATAATGCTTCTCTGTTTATAATTACGACAAAGGCAAGAGCTTGATGTCTAGTTGTGTAGTGTTTGCATCAGTATGGGGGCCAATGAGAGCACATACGAGGGCATCAACATATTTTATGAGGATAAGGTGGTACTTTCTTCATGTGTTCCTATGTTTGAACGCAAGAGCCACGTGGCTAGGTATCATTGTTTTTCCCTTATGATAAATGTATAAGGATTTATTATTCTACTTTTGATATTATTAATTATGTTGTTATTAAATCATAGGGAAAAAGATTATTACCTTGGCATGTAACCATGCCTAGACACAAAAAGCACCTTGGGTGCCTTAAAAATTCCACTTTTACATGGGGGGGGGGGGGTAAGTCGATAAGTGTGTAGGCATGGTTGCCACGCATTACACACGACGACCGGGTAACATTGTAATACTCTAAATCATGAAAAGTAGTTTTCTGTCCCATCATATTATCAGTTTTTCCTTACCCCACCCAACATGGATGGGCTCATGCCTCATAGTCTCATACATTACATTATTATCTGAGCAGTTCGGAGTTTTGACCGTTAGTACAACTCCAAACGTACTTCACGTATCTCCATGTAAGATCTCTGTGCAGCCTGCATGCATGCATGCATGCATCCCAATGTGACATTAAAACAAGGGAAACCCCATTTTTGTTTATTTTGTAATCAAATCTTGTACCAGAGACCTCAGGCCTTGCCTGATTGCTTCATTGCTCACCTCATTTATGTTTGCGTTATCGTTTCTTTCTTTCCCCTCAGCCCTTTGGGTATTAATATTCTTTTCTCTGTAACAGTTTAAAGGATGTAGCTGAGCTCTGACTGACCATGATGCTAAGTGTTGCCTTCCCCTCCCCTCCCCTCCCCCCATCTTATCCTTCTTGGTTTTCTTTCTTTGAGAACATCGAACTGTTCCCACTTTTCAGAAATTGGGTTTAGAGGGAAATTGTGTTTGAATATATGATAGGCAATTTAGTTCAAGAATTCAGTTACTTCCAGTCTTCTTCCCTTCTTTTCTCTGTTTTTCTTTTCCTCCTTATTTTTAGAGATCTAGGGCTTCTGGGTACCGGTGGAACTGGGTTTTCTCAGACGAATTACTTTAGTGGTGTTTTGGATTGTGCTCTGTCATCCATCCCCCCTTCTTCAATTCCTGGGGTGGTGTAGTTGTGGATGTTGCTTCTCTTATGGGGTACCGAGTTATCTTCTTTTTACGGTAAGGTGTCTCGGATTTCAGGGATTCCTGCATTGGGTTGTGTTCCCGTGATTTAAATTTGAGAAAAGAGAGATACTTAGTTGATATTTCGGGTGAGGTTCCTGTGAAACTACTGGCTATGCCGGTGGTTCACAAATTTCCATTTTCAATCTTTCGTTGGGTCTTGGATTTGTTCCCTTTCCCCTCCCTGCTATTACAAATAACGGGTGTAGAATGCTATATGAGTTGAACTGGTAGGTGGGCTTTTTAGTTTTGATTCACGGGATGATAGGGGTTTATCACAGGAAGATTTTGGATGAAGTTCATGTTTTCAACTGTCAATGTGAACAAAGCTTCCTTTTTATTGATAGCTCCGGTCTTTACCGCTCAAAGTCTTCTGCTTGAACCTCTTCCAAGTTCTAAGACAAGGAATTTCGTTAATCGTTAGAGCTTCTCTTGTTCTTTTTCCTCTCTCTCTCTCTCTCTCTCTCTCTCTCTCTCTGTGTTTTGGAGATGGGTCATTCTGCAGCAGTTTGGAACCAGAGAGATGCGGTTGAAGTTACAAAGGACTGGAATGGAATCGATCAGGTTGTCCTCCGTTCCCCAAGAGGAGCTTATGCTCGGGTTAGACTCTTTCCCACGATTTCCTTGTCTTCTTCAGTGGTTGGGATTGTGAATTTTTGTTGAGAAAGTTGCTTTCTTTCTTATTACTGCAAGCACTTAGATTCACTTATTGTAGATTTTCGCTTGTACCATGAGTAGTAAAAGTGTTTATTTATTTTTGGCTGAAATAGCATATTCTGGTTTTCTTCTTGATGAATTATCTGTCAGCAATCCAGGTTAGTTTGCTTGGAGGGCAGGTTGTTTCATGGAGGAATGATCGTGGGGAGGAGCTCCTGTTCACTAGTAGTAAGGTATGTGGATTTTGTTTTTACTCTTCTCCACTCCAACAGTTTTGCTGTCCAATTTTTACAGGCCAATTCAAATCCTACCCAATAGGTTCTTTAGCCTTAACTTTCAAATTATAGGAACTTAAAGAGATGATCCCTTGACTGGATGGATCTGGATCAATTAACCTCATAGAGTATTGCTTATAAGGATTGTTGATATGCATCATCTCATAAGAAATGATACCCATTTGTTTCTTGTTCTTTTATTTACTGCAGGCCATTTTTAAGCCACCAAAAGCAATGCGAGGGGGCATCCCTATTTGTTTCCCACAGGTATTTCAAACCATTATTGCGGATATTAAGGCATATTATCAACAGTGATCAGCTCTCACTAACAGGCTGTAGTTCAATATTTTGAAGTTTGGAAACTGTGGATCATTAGAGCAGCAGGGATTTGCAAGAAACAAAATTTGGACTATTGATGATAATCCTCCACCTCTGCGCCCCAGTGATTCCAAGGGCAAATCTTTAGTTGACTTGCTACTCAAACCATCTGAAGAAGATCTGAAATTCTGGCCTCACAGGTATGAACCTAGATATTATGGAATAACTACTACCACCTTGTGGCTCTAAATAATAATAATTATTATTATTATTATATAACTTATTGGTATTTATTGAAATTTAAAAATGTTTGGAAATTTTGAAAAATATTGGACTGTTCTGTTTTATTATTATAATCAATTAGTTGAATTTTGGTCAGCTTTCAGTGGAATTATGTGCAAATTTTGTTTCACTCTGCTGAAGTGAGAATCAGTAATTTTCTAAGACCTTATGCTTTCCTTCAAAATCTCCAGAATCCCCTGTGCCGAAATTGGTTTATCAGATAATGGAAGAATATAATCAGTGCTACCCCCACCAACCCCCCAAAAAAGTCGGCAATGTAGATGATCCTGTTATTGTCATCTGATTTTGAAAGTTCTTGGGCTAAAGATCTCTTAGTTGTTTTCCACTTAATGTTGCATGTTCACTGCAGTTTGGGGTTTTATCCCCCCCCCCCCCCCCCCTCGTTTTGTTGTCAAAACAATGAAAAGTCACTAACGAGAGGAGTTACCCTGGGATTTTCAGCTTCGAGTTTCGCCTTAGGGTGTCTCTCACAGTGGATGGAGATCTCACCATGATATCACGAATTAGGAACATCGATGGAAAGCCATTCAGCTTCCCATTTGCTTATCACACATACTTCTCCGTTTCTGACATCAGGTACCATTCATTCTCTTTTTATTAGACTTCATTTGCTCTTTCAGCCTCATATTTGAGATTCAAGTTTCAAAATCCAAAAATGAAAGAAGTATGGTGCTCAAATCAACGGATTGCCGATCTTCTTCCATCTCCATCCACTAATCCTTGGCCCTGGCCATTACTTAAACTTCTTTTGGACATTAATCTTATAGGCCAGGATATGAACTTTAGGTTTAAAGAAGGATCCTTTTTGTTCGGTGGTCACTTCTAACCTAGCCAAAATGGCTCAACAATCAAACAATACTTTTGTATATTCCTCTTTCGATTTGTAATATATTTTGGTTTTTTATCATAAAAAAAAAAGTTTCAAAATCCAAATTCATATTTCTTGTGCATTGGTGTCATCTTATACTGATATTAATTGTTTCATGCTGTAACGGGCGTAGCTTTCTGGATCTTTTGTTCTGATATTGTAGAGGCCTAAGCTGTCGGACTGGTGAAAATTGCACCTGGCCAAGCTGTCTGATGAAAAGTTATTTTGTAGATCCTGAACTTCCAAAAGATAGAAGAAGAAAACTTAGAAGTTACAACAATCAGGTTAAATTACAAATATAGATACCATAATTGTTCTTGTGATGTCACCGAAGAATGAACCATCTGTATATCAACCTGGTAAGTTAACAAACTTGTAGGCAGAAACGAGGACTTTTCTGATAATTCTTTCTAAGGATAAAAGTAAAATAGAAAATAATCAAATAAAATGCTAATTATTAGGAGGGATATGAATTCTAAACTTATTAGCTTTTAAGAATTTATAAATGGATGAACTTTCCTTATGTGCTCTGTTGTATCTCAACTAAACAGGATGGGAACAACAGGTTTCTTTGTCTCACACTCTCTCATCATGAACAGACATCATTAACCTGTGACTGAACCATTGTATTAGTTGGTGGTTACATTTAGGTTCTATTTGTTTTTGAGATATTCATATGAGTTATCTTCACAGTGAGGTGAGGATAGAAGGTTTGGAAACACTGGACTATCTGGACAACCTTTGCCAAAGAGAACGCTTTACAGAACAAGGAGATGCAATCACCTTCGAATCTGAGGTAACTTCTTTCAGTCTCACAGTAACCAACCTAAATGTTTTGCCTAGGCTTGGGAGTAATGGATGAATCTAACTCTTCCTTCGGAGGGGAATTAGGAAAAATCAGGAGCTTAAGATTTGTGAAAAGAAATAAATTTCCTCACTCCCTATCATCTTTCTTGTCAAACTTTTCAATATGTAAGTCATTACTTGCTCTAATTCAAACAATGTTTCTTTTTACTGTCATTTATTTGTCAAGAAATTTATAATTTATCAAAAAACCATGATTTCTTTTAATAATTTCAATAAGCTACAAGTTCATTCATCATCTATGCTTTAAAATAGTGCCATTATTTAGGTACTTCTTTTTGTGTTGAACCAAGGAATTCAAGTTCATTAGAGTTTTCCTATATGCAGGTGGATCGGGTTTATCTCAGTTCTCCTAATTTAATAGCAGTCCTCGACCATGAAAAGAAGCAGACATTTGTTATAAGGAAGGAAGGACTTCCAGACGTAGGTAAGAATTTTTTTTTTTTTTTTGTTTGGAGTGAAATTTAGAAAGCAGGACCTTTTAGGATCAGGCAAAAAGCAACTTGGATTCCAGACAATTGGTTTTTCCCTCTTGACTCCTGAGTCAAAAAATGTACATTGTTGCACTAATATGGGAAAGTTGACTCTCAGTGGCTGTAAACCTTTTGACACTGTTATCCCTCAGGACTGCTCTAGTGCAGTCTGAACTTTGTATGTAACACGTACTGAACATTCGGGTTTTTTGTTTCTGTACTTATTTGTTCATCTTTTTTTTTTTTTTTTTTTTTTGGGTGGGAGGGAAGGGGGTTGGAAATTGAAACCCAAAAGATCCTGGGCCATGGCATACCTACTGCTAACCAGTGGATCATTTACTTGCATGCCAGAAAGTCATACTCCACTTGCAGCTCTAGCTTGGCTTTTCTCTAAATATCCATATATATTGTCAAACCTGTGATCATAATAATTCAGTCATGCTTCTTTCCCATACTGCATTACCTGATTTTCAATAAAGAAAAGAAAAGAGCAAGCCGGATGATCCACACCATACACTCTGCTCCTTTCCAGCCTAATTCTCTTTATTTGCTACCTATTTTAACATCTGTTTGTTTCATTTCATTTACTAGCTTCAATGAAATAATTTTCTTTTTCTCTCAACTCTTCTTTATTGTTTTCCTTGTTAAATATTTGGTTTACATTATGCAGTGGTTTGGAATCCATGGGAGAAGAAGTCCAAAGCCATGGTAGATTTTGGAGATGAGGAGTACAAACAAATGCTTTGTGTTGATGGTGCAGTAATTGAGAAACCGATCACCTTGAAGCCCGGTGAGGAATGGACAGGGCGATTAGAGCTCTCTGTCGTGCCATCAAGTTATTGCAGTGAGCACCTTGATCATCCCCCTCAAAGGAGCTTGTGAAGGTTGAATGGGCTTGTTCTAATAACAATAGCTGTTGGTGTTTGCTATGACATCCCATCTCACTTAGAAGTCATATATGTAACATGGACCTGTAAACAATTTTAATAACCACGTGGGTACAAAATCCTGAAATGAATTAAAAAAGAAAGTTTTCTTAATTGATTTGTACTCTTTTACTTCCCAATGCCAGAGAGTACTCCGTCCATTTTTTTTTTTACCTACTAAGTACTGGGTTCAACGTAGTCAATGAGCTTGAACCGTTAGATATCCAAGTTGCTACGTGTCAGACATTTACACTAACACTGTTGCACTGCCAAGCTATAGGGAATTGGAGATAGATAATTTTCTTATGTAAGCTGAAATGTAAAAGTTTTAAGAGAACTTTAAGGGAAAAGTAAGTACATACTGTCAGTGTGTACTGACCCTTAAGGTCTCTTTCCTCCGTCTCTTCTATCCCTTCCTTCTTATTGGCATGGTGGGTATGATGTCAATATAAGTGGTGGTGTGTACGTCCCTTTTTCCAGGTTGACACTCCCCACTGTTTTTATTGGATTTTTCTGTATGCCCTCTCATTGGCCCTGTGCTTGTGAAGGAAGCACATGACCGAGCAGCATTCTCAGTTCTTCCCTAATTTCAGATACACATTTTTGTTGGGATTTTCACTTGGCTTATTTTCGGGTTTGATTCATAGTGTACAACATTAGAAGTAGTTTACAAAACCTACCGTGATGTATGCTGGAATCTTGATGTTGCCAAAAATCAATTCACAAAACATGAGTTAATAAAGCAAACCAAATCCAATCAATCTGCTAGGTTTAAGGACCCATGGTTTATCTTTCTTGAGCCATGACAAGAGTTAAGAACATAGCAAATTAAACCTGGTTAACTTCTCTTAACGAGTGAATGCTAGGATTTCATTGAACCAGTGCTGGCTACAAAAAACTAGGGGGAAACATCATATCTTGTTCAAGCTGATACCCAGGTATCAGTTCCTTTACACTGCTTTATTCCCTCTTCATGCGTTCCCTTTCATAATCCTAAAAGAGAACACAGAGGGATGCTTGCGGCCACAATGAATGGGGTGACTCTGCCTTCAGCGATGCTACCATACACGGCTATGATCCACCCTCTACTGGTCAGTCTCATCTAGGGCTTCGGTGGGCAAGCCGGCATTCGCAGAATGAAGTTTCATGCTAAGCAATTTATGCTGTCAAGATTATTGTGAGGCAACCGAAAAAGGAATGTTTTTCTGGTGAGTGGAGCTAGAAGCCTGCAAATATTATTGTGGAACGCTCTTTTAAGGCAAATGTAGGCAAAAACATACCCTTAAGTGCCCGACCACTGCTTGATATATTGTTCCATTTTGGCGTGGTTAAATTACTTCCACACTCCGGCGCAGTTGTCTACAAATCACAGAAACCTGGTTCCAGTGACTTATAATTGATTCCCTTGTAAACCATATATGATCATAACATTAGGGGGCTGTGCAAACCAATCGACCAGAAACTGCCTATATCCAGGGAAGAGATGACCTGCATCAAAGCCCAACAGGATGCTCTATACCATCCACAGATTCTGGAAAGAGTAATATTCAAATTACATATCATCCAAACACCTAGTGTGCAGTTCACTGAATGGAGTGTACCACATCAGTTACTTGTTAGACATCTTTTTCTTGGAATTTTTTCCAAGAAACTCTGGTACATATTCCGGATCATATCACCTGTACACATTGCACAAATTGGGAACTGCAATTCAATGTGTTTACAATATTAATTCTAATGATGCATGACATAAGTTACAACTGATTAACCTTCCAAGAAGGCAAGAACCAATCACAGATTAGCTACCAGTTGGTAGTATTAAAAGAGTACAGGATCTACATGTAACACCACTGATTCACTATATATTACAAGTGAAAAACTAAGTTTTCTAAGTTTTCTTTCTTGTGCTTCTTCTTTGATAGTTGAGAAGTTAACATCACCAACATTCACCATGGCCAATTTCCTAGTATCCTGGCAATTGTGGCTGGGTTACCGAATTAGTCACCAAACTAGGATACTTCTAGTTTCATGAAAACAAACATGGCAATTTATAAATCAAGCAACTGGATCGGATGCAATCCAGGTATGTACGATCAACACAGCTGGTTTTCTGGATCAATATATTCTCGTTACTGCTGTTAAAAGAGATGAGGTCAACCATAGTATGGGAAATAGGGGTGAGCTCCAAATTATCACAAATGAAACCTCGTGCTCTTCCAACAAATGCCAGGGAAGAGTAAGATCCAACAGCAACACTAAAATGTGAAAACAGGTTGTTTAAGAAGGGAACTCAGCCTCTCTGTGCTACTTTCATCTGAAAGACAATAAGGTTGAAAGGTTGAGAACAAATAGTAGCCAAAATACTGCATTAAAAAAGGAAAAATACCAAAAATAATAGTCAGTAAATTCAAGCATTGATTGCTCACAAAAGGATACCATGCCAACCAACAAAACAAAAACCCAAGCACATGTATGGGCACACTAATAGTATACATCCAGGGTGGGATATGTTCGGTGTTGAATAACAAAAATACTACATCCAAAGTTGTTAACAACCAAGAGGCACAATATATATGAATAAGGTACGTCTCCATTAAGCTAAATTAGAGCTCCTACTTTGACAGAACACACGAGAATAGAATCTTACAAATCTCAGAACATGCAGTGTACTGAGATCCAGTGGAAGGCATAATTACATACACACAGAAAACAGGACATCTTTCTTTCCTCTACACTACTCATAATGGGGTTATTCTTGCTTTTAGTTGCCAAAGCTCTCTCTCTACCACAGCAAGGACCCTGCAGCCATTCTTGATGCATCATCTTCTTCATTCAAATTCCTCAATCACCAAGAAACAAATTTAAAAACATTAAATTTGTTTTCGAGGTAGTCTTTGTTCTCTAAACTCTTAAATCTCAACCATGGAAATCTCTATCTTAAAGTTCAAAATTTTTTATTAGCATGTGGACATTTACCCTTTTTTGGGTAGTCATATCAATATGATCTTAAACAACCTAGTCACAAGAAACTTTCTGATAACTATTCAACTGCTAAAATCACCTAATTTATTTGAAATTACTGCTGGCTATAAGTTTCTAGAAAAACTTTACACATATGTACATACTACAAATATCCCAACCAACTTTTCAAATTCCAATTGAGACAGCTAGAATCTTAGACTGATGGAACTACATTCATGCCCTTTAAATCCAATATAACATGAACAACAGAATGTACCGCTAGTGTCACAAAAATAACAAGCCAACAACAGCTGAAATGCTAAAGAAACAGCTCCACTATCACAAAAAAAATTTATAATATGATTTCAATATTCAGAGCTACAAACTCCAGCACAAATCAGCTTGAACATTACTGCAGTTTACAACTTCTGATACTCATGAGGGATGATACAATCTATCTGACAGCAGATGATATGATACTCAAGAATGGGAAGTCAATTTAAGAGTACCTACAGAACAAAAGCAAAAGATGATAGGGAAGAAAGAAGATAAAACCAGGATCCCAAGTATCCATGTCCAAAGGCCTCCACATATAAAACATCCCCAACTAACCAAGAATTATGGAAATTAAAGGTATGATGATGCAGCCAGCCAATCTTAGATTCCAGTCAAGGAATCAGAGATCAGATCAGCAGCTTCACATGCCTAGATCTAAACTATTTCCTAATAAACCAGGATTGAAAAAAGCTTACTGGTGGAGGGCCAATAGGAAAGAAGTTGCAGGGGAGAGATAAATGCACAAGAAGATGGGAGGGAGAGGAGTGCACTTGCACACAGCCCATAGGCTACTCAAACCATAAGTCAACTATTCCATTCTATTCAATCTGCTTCAATCGTTAGTTACACATCTATTTATAAAACCTAGAAAATAAAGAATCCTAATTACTTCCTAAAACTTAGACTAAAAATAGAAACTAAATAAAACTCAAATTGAAAATTTCCCTACATGTCTAATAGCTACCGAAATAAAAGATTACATATCTTTCCCAAATAAAATAAATCCTAAATATCCTACTGAACTAGAACAAGGTTGGGACCCGGTTAATCTTGGTATGGGTTCTCAAACAGGATCAGGTCGATCCATGGGAGTGCACCTGCATCAATTCCCCTAGTGTTGAGAAAAACTCGCCCACAAGTTTTGCAAAACGAGAGAATCAGCACCACTCGATCAGCATCCACAAACATCGGCTTTGATGGGGTGATGATCCAGCGCATCTCATGATCAACCGTCACGGTCTTCTGACGGTCGATAGCAAACGACATCTCTTCAATGGAAATCTGATCGTGGGGTTTCACAACTGAAATCGGACTGTCGATCAATTCTTCAACTTCAATCCTGATCGGACGGTGTACTTCAGTTTGATCGTCTCTTTCGTTGTCCACATTTTCTTCCACATTGGATCCGCCTTCTGACTATTGTATCATGTTTGACATCTTATCATAGAAGTTGCTAATATTGGCAAGCTCCCGAAAACCTGTCATCAAATTAGAAAGTTTTGTTTGCAATTTACAAAACCCATCGCTAAGGAGTAAATCGTGTTGATCAACTTCCATGATGCAGTGGGTTTATAGGTAAATAAACAGAAGCAAATAAGACGATGGCAGAATTGTAATTAAAGAAATCTAGAAGGGTTACTAAGGCAACCTAAAGAAGGGATATGGAGAGTAACAAAAATTAAAGGCTAAGAGCTAGCTTGGAACAAATTGAAAATAATGGGTGCGCCAGAATTAGACTAAAAGGGGAGGATAGTTTAGGAAATTAAGAAAATAAAGTAACTACACAAAAGGAGACTCGTGACTAAGGCCTGTGGGTTACCGTGTTTGACATGGACAGGGAGAACCAAAGGGTTTTGGCTGCGTAGAAGGGTTCTTCCTCATGCGACTGCTGCGGAAAAAAAATGGCGGAAGGACTTCGACAAGGAGTTTGAGTCAGACCAGACTTCGTCAGTGCAGTGAATGGAATGGGGTTTGAATGCGAGATCGATCAGGACGTTGTCTTCAACTTGGACAGCGATTGGGGAGTTCGACAGGTGACTTCACAGCGGCGGTGGACAGAAGGCAAGTTCGAAATCAGATATGCTTTCACTCTTCTTTTTATTTTTTTGTTTGATGCTTCTCGCTATCTCTTTTTATGTGCTCTCTCTCTCTCTCTCTCTTTTTCACTTGGTTGAATCCTGGAAGGAGGGGTCATTCGATAGATTCACAGGAGGGGGATGGAAGAAGACAGTGGGGAGGGTGCCGCTAGGGATTGAAGGGATGGGATGATAATGCAGGGGTTTTTTTTTTTTTTTGAAATCGGGGTGAGGAGAGGGTTGCGGTGGGGTTAGGGTTTCACAGTGGAATTGAAGGGTAGGGGTTGTCGCTGGAAACGAAGGAGATTTTTTTTTTGTGGTAATTGAACAGATGCGTGAAGAAGGTGGGGGGGGGGATGGAGGGCTGGCGGATGTAGTGGGAATTGATTTTTTTTTTCTTCACTGTACCGCAGAACAATGATAGGGAAGAGATAATAGGGAAGGGAATGAAAGAAATTGATGGGGAAGGAGATGGATCCTTCGGCTCTGATACCAAATTGGTTGAGGGCCGGTAGGAAAGAAGTTGCAGGGTAGAGAGGAACGCACAAGGAGGGGAAGAAGAGTACACTCGCACACAGCCCATAGGCTACTCAAACCATAACTCAACTATTCCATTCTATTCAATCTACTTCAATCGTTGGTTACACATCTATTTATAAAACCTAGAAAATAAAGACTCCTAATTACTTCCTAAAACTTAAGACTAAAAATAGAAACTAAATAAAACTCAAATTGGAAATTTCCTTATATGTCTAATAGCTACCGAAAATAAAAGATTACATATCTTTCCCAAATAAATTAAATCCTAAATATCCTACTAAACTAGAACAAGGTTGAGATCGGTTCATCTTGGTCTGGGTTCTCAAAGAAGTCAGGTTGATCCATGGAAGTGCATGAATTGAATACAAGTTTGAGTTTTTCTCTTTGAGAGTGTGTGATTGTGCAATCTCTTTCCCCTTCCCCTGCAACTATTCCCTTCTTCCCTACCGGCCCTCCACCACTTACTGATTTGCTGGTTTCAGTAGCCTGCGTTGGGGAAAGAAAGAGAGAGGATATAAAGGCTGTTATGGGACTGTGAACAGTACCTGAAGAGAATGAAGAGAGAGAAGAGAAGGATAGGGGACAAGAGAGAGAGAAAGAAGAAGCCTTCTTGGCTACACAATTCAAATCTTAATCCTGCATTCTATTCTAAAGGGCATACCCAGTGCACAAGGCTCCCGGGGAGGGTCCTAATGTACGCAGCCTTACCCCGCTGCGTGCATAGACTGTAGTTTCCAGACTCTGAACCCGTGACCACTAGATTGCAATGGAACAACCTTACCGTTGCACCAAGGGCCGCCCTCTAATTCTGTATTCTATTCTATTTAACCATTATCATGGGGGTGGTTACATATTTATCAGAAAACAAAAGAAAGCCTCTTAAATCTAAAACTCCTAGGTAGCTAGACTAACTTAACTAACAAGTTACTCTAAAATACTTAATTAATTGTAATTGTTGAAGCCTAAGTCTTCTAGATAAATTGGGCCCCACAAAACTAACCATAATAGAACTCTTTAATGACTAAAATAAAGCCAAACTACATTATCTAATGGACTCCACAACTAATTAAATATCTATTTTTGTACAGCCCTTGAGAGTTGAGACCCCCACTTTTGGGTCTTATAATGCAACCCATTACAAATAATACCCGAAGATTAAAAGCTCACACCCCATAGATATTGAAACAGAGCAAATTTTTGGACTGGACCTGCATTAGATGAAGCTTTCTTGAGACACAAAGTAGGAATATGGGTCAAAGAATTAGTTTCTCCTTCAATTCAAATAATGCGCTAGATTCTAGCAAATGTAGCTTATGGATTTACAGGGCATTGCAATTTGCAAGAAGCACTAAGGTCCAAGAATAAGGATAATCAGAAAGGGATTTTCCTTTGCCTAATTAAGGAGGTCCTCTCCCATGCAGAGAAAAGAAGCTATAATTGGAAGGTATCATATGGTTGCTGGCAAATAAAGATGGTCAAAGTTCAAAAATGTAAAATGAGTACCATGTAATGGAAGATCACAGAATGGATGTGCTTGCATCAGCATTTGGAAGCTTTTATAATATTGTCCCAATGTCCCTTCATAATTTAAGCTTCAGAAATTTGTTAAGAATTCCATGCATAAGCATAATTTATAACTTTGTGCAATCAGAAAAGGCACAAAAGAAAATTTTCATTTTCTATAATTTTAGCAACATTCTGTTCATGCGATGTTTCTCACTAGAAAGCAAAAGGCAGATTCCTTAACAAGATAATATTACATATTTCATTAATATACATGTCATAAATAAAGAACTGTAACTGCTAAAGGAGGATCCAAACTAAGGCACACTAAAACAAAATTATGAATGAAACCCCACAAATTAAGTACTAGGCAATAAAAGTTGGCACAATCACAAACCAAAGATGTGGTCATTTGCACCAAACATGGCATTGCTAAATTGTCTTGTATTCAAGTCACCACCATCCAAAGCAGAACCAAACCGATCAAGCCACTGAGTTGGACTGGGGTTTTCTGACTCTTCTACCCAGTCTGAAGTCATGTCTATGTCGTCAACTAGAATAGGGTCAGTCTCTATGGGCTTCCCTTTCATCCGGCTTGCTAGCTTGAGGTTGTAATTTATATAAAGAAGGTCATTCAAAGTCTCTTTATCAAGCCTATTGCGCTTCTCAGAGTGGATCTGCTGAAATGTGCTCCAATTTCTCTCAAAAGTGGAAGCACTGCAAACTTGACTGAGAATTCTAACGGCAACCCGTTGCAGTCCAGGGGCAGAATCACCATACTGTTCCCACCAGAGACCTGCATGGTGTATTCACAACATATCCAAATTTTCATAACATTAATAGACATTTAAAAGATTAGACAAACAGATGTAAAAACCCCCAGAAACTCAATATCAAGACAGTTTACAAACATGACATGCTTTCGGAAATGATGAATGTAAGTTAAGGTTTATGCTGAAAGCATACTTTGATGTACAAAGCATTAACCCCTCTTCCCCGGTGATGTAGATTGAAGCCTGAAGAAGACCAAAGAAGAAGAAAAAAAAGGAAAAAGGGGGGGGGGAGTTACTGTTCACGTGACACTGTTCATACGAACAGTAATTTTGGGGCTGATATGGACTGCTGGCTTAGGGGAGTTGATTTTTGGTGTTATTTTTATTATTAGACACTTATTTAGTTTAGTTTCTTATTTGAGTTGTAATCCTAATTGGGAATCCTAGTTAGAGTCTAGTTTCTGTTTTATAGGTTTTATTAATTAGTTTCTTACTTAGATTAGGATTGGGTTGCTTTATTATAAATACATGTATGCGGCTGAGCAGAAGGGGACGGAGATTGAAGAGAAAAGAGCTATTGATGAAGCTGTGAGATGCGGCAACGGTGAGATACCGTGGGTGAGAGGATGATGGGCTGAGATAGCTGATCCTATTCCCCCTTCTATATCCCTTTCTTCCTCTTTCCTATCCTTTGATGTTCTTCTTTCATATGTAAACAGAAAATAGCAATTAAAAAATTCAGTTTCAGTTATTTAGCTTGTTCTTTTATTTTATTGATCCTGCTGCAATCGATCTCCCGCTGGTTTCCCTGGTTCGAGGTCGACTGCACATTACCTGGCTGATCAAATAGACTTTTCAACAGATGAACCTTATTAGGGGACCAACAAATCCAAACTCACCCATCAGAAACGGAATCCATCAAATGTAATTGGACCCTCTTCTTTTTCAGACAAGCAGACCAATGGTCTAGAATAAAAAAAAATTACTCAATTGGTAGTATGTTAAAATCATACCACATGCATTACATAATACATATCAAGAAAAGTGATGCTGGAGAAACAAAATGACAAGATTCATCTTGAATCAATATTGAGAAATAATGTGTATGCATACCAGGTGATATTGTATTGCGTGCCTCTCTTGCTAGGCTACAACCAAACAACCCTTGTGCCTTTTTAAATGCAAAAATTTGTCCAGTCATATCATGCCTCAATTCGGGTGTTGGTAGAAGTTTCTCCAAAACATCAAGGAACTCTTTCTTTATCATGCCAAGAAATTTAACTTCAGGATTGTATTGAATACTAGGATTCAGAAATGCTGCGGCTGCATGTAGAGGTGAATGGAGCTGGTTTTGCCACCTTCTATCCACTATGTCTAAAAACGTCTTGCATTTATTCTCATCCATAATATAATATGTCCTAATAGATTCCTTGGCCTTGGTCATAAACTCATATATGGACCCCACAGCAGGTTTTCCACCAGAAACCTCCCTCAACACTTTCAGTAAAGGCTCAGAAACAGCCACACACTCTTCAACTGCTCTCCAGAAGTCATTATCCTCAAGGATGGCTCTACATGATATGCTCTGTGGTTTATTAGCATAAGCAGGATTAGTTGAATAATCTGGACTATTGAACATGTGCTTCAGTCTTGACCTCTGTTTCAACATGGACTGCAAGGAGAGAAAATTTGACACAGACTTTGTGATACCGGTCCGAACAATTTCTTGCCCCCCAGTGAATTTTTTCATTAGATCAAGCACCCATGTATGATTGTATACAAACCTAGAAATAGTTTGTGCTTGTAGGATACATTGATTAACCCAATCAATTTTAGAGAAGTCTTCCAAGATCAAATTCAAACAATGAGAAGCACAAGGAGACAAGAAAATGGTGCTATAGTTTTGCATGATTTGACTCCCAACACCAACATAGTTCAGAGCATTATCCATGATTATTTGAACAACATTTTCCGGGCCAAAATCTTGAATGACTGAATCAAATAAATCCGCAAGCCATTTTGTGTTCTTGAAATAGGTGGAGGCATCTACAGATTTGTGGAAGAAGGTTCCTGACGGCGATGACACTAAGAAGTTTATCAGAGCTCTTGATTTGTTGTCTGTCCATGTATCTGCAATGATCGTACAACCAGTGGTGGCCCACTCTTTCTCAATTTCTTTTGATTGTTGGCTCACTTCCGTTTTCATTCTCTCTAACCATGTGGTCTTCAGGGTTTCTGAGGATGGGCCTCGAAAGCCATGACCACAGTTTGCTACTGCTTCCATCATCAATTGATAGGAAGAAGAACGAGCAACACTGAAGTCCAGTTTATTCTCAAAAAAGAACAAAGCAATACTTCTCTCGGCATTTTCCCTGTCAAACGAAGGTGATGGGGCCATCTGTGTGCCAGAAGGAAATACTTTTGTGATCGGTGTCATTGCTTCCATAGAAATGAGAGTTTTACTTGCAGGCATATTTACAGGAGGTTTAGTTTCTGCAAGCCGTTGCTTTTTAGCACTAGCAGCTTCTTTCCCTTCCTCCTTTAGTGCTATAATGCCCCTTACCCTATCAGTTACTTCATCCCTTACTTTGCTACATGGATGAACACCTTTACTAGGCAGTCGAGAAAGATGATGTTTCAATCTACTAATACCCCCATTCAGAACTTTTTGACAAAATCTACATCTCACCTTATTTCCTTCTAACTTCTCACAGTATTCCCAACAGACATCTTTTTCTCGAACCACTGCCGTGACAGAAGTACATAATGAGTCAGTAGTAATTTAGGAGCTTTAACCTTTTTCTTTGATTATCTGACTTTGTATAACACCCAATGGATTTAAGAAGACTGGATCGATTATGGTAAACATTGGACTAGAAAGGAGTCTAGCACCTTTTCTTTTTTTCTTTTTATTTTTTTGGGATGGGGGGGTGGGGGTGTTAAGTAAAGCAAGATATTACAAAGGTGTATGGAGCAGCTAACTTGACAAAGGCCTTTTCAAACAAATATTGGTACTAAACCACTCATCACTCATGGTATAAGATATTTTTCCATCTGGTCCATACACAAATGGATCCAGACTCAGATTAAAGATGCTAAAACATGGAACTTTTATTTCTTACAAAAACACTTAAATTGCATTTTGACGAGAGAAAAGGCCGTACCCAGTGCACAAGGCTCCCGCGTTTAGCAGGGTCTGGGAGGGTCAAATGTACGCAGCCTTACCCCTGTTTCCAGAGAGGCTGTTTCCAGGACTTGAACCCATGACCAAGCGTTCAACAAGTGAGCACTTGACCAACGCACCAAGCACAATCAAATACAGCTTAAATATGATCTGCAGCTTGATTATGTAACATATTCTTTTCCTTCAACTGGATTAAAAGTTCAAATGCATGGATTTACTGGCAATCCTCTTATGAAAAAAAAAAGAAGAAGAAAATAGCATAGTCCTCAGCAGTCAGCACCACCAAAGACGGTGACTGATCCATATTCAAAGAAACCAAAGCAAATGTATGCAGTCCAAAACCTGAAATCAAATGGGCCAAATCAAGAAAGCTATGTAGAAATATCGGCAATGATTGATAGAATAGAATGGGTGGCAATTCCCAACACAAATACGATAGGAAATCACAGGTTGGGTAGGCCATAATCATGTCTGATTCACTTGTGCATGCACAACCTGTTTTATTAAACAGGTTGTGTTTCAGTTAAGGGCAAGTACAGTGTCCAACTCCTTTGACCCATTTAAAATTTTAACAGTGGCATATAGTAATGGAGTTCAGTTCATCTTAATATAATCTTACAGTAAATGAGGTCAGGAGATCAATTCATCTTACTATAAAATATTAACAAAATCTTAGCTTTTCAATCAGAAACAGATCATACTGGGGTTGTTCACTGTTGTGTCATATTCATATGAACCCAAAAACAGCACATTCATTGAACAAGTTACGCATGCCATGTTTATCCTCGGTGCTTCCACCTTTTATTAACAGTTAGTGTCTAGTTTGAGGCATACTTGCTTAGATGTCTCTACACGACATAAACCTGACACAACACAACCCATGGCAACTCTACTAGCAAGTAGAGAACTGCAAAGAATTTTATAGATTAGACAGTTAGGTATCCAAAAAGTGGGCGAGCCTTGACACAACGGTTAAGTTGCGCTATTGCAACCTGTTGGTTGCGGGTTCAAAACTTGAAAACAGCCTCCCCTATAAAGCAAGGGGTAAGGCTGCGTACATTTTCCCCTCCCATACCCTGCAGTAGTGGGAGCCTCCTGCACTGGGTAGCTCTTTTAGACAGTTAGGTATCCAAGTTTTATTGTTACTCAAAAAAATTGTTCTGATTGTTAAGCAGATGAGTCGGGCTTTTCTAAGTGCCAAGGAACTGCAGTATGGTGTTGCATAATGTATAACCAAATATCGAAATTGAACTTACTGATGATGTAGAAAAATATCTTCCTCCAATTTGTGACCAAAAAAGCAGAAGAAATCGTTCAAAACATGAACCACCTAATGAATCGACCATCTCTGCGGAAAGGATTCAAGAATAAAGAGGATTAGAATATTAGAAATAACAATTTGTTTGAAAACTCAATATAGATAACTTGCAGCTGACAATAGAGCAAATTTACAGCTCCCATAATACAGTTACACAAACAATAACAGACCTGAAGAGAACAAATAAATCACATGAATGTTAAATCCACCACAAGAGTCAGTGGTGCAGTAAAAGATGCCCAATAGATTCTTCTTCAAGCGACATTGTGACGCCACATCTGTAGTCTGAGAGGATAAAAAGATCACTGAACTTTTTATACCTCATTCAAACTTTTCTTATAAACCTCAGGTGAAAAAATAAAAAATAAAGAAGCTTAGATTTATGGAGGAAACAAGTATAATTGAAAACCAACAAATGTATAGAAAATGATGCTATTCACAGTTATACATCTTACTGATGCTATATATAAACATCACTCAAAGCTCCTTCCTCAATGAATGACCCCACAATGCAAACATTAATGTTACAACGCTAGAAGTTCTCCTATGAAATACTGAAATGGTCTCATTTCACATAAGGAATCCAACCTGAAATCTGATACCTAGATTGAGAATAGGAATAGAAGAAGCCAACAACTTTATGATTAAAACAGATAGGTGCCATCCAAAACTCCTCATAGTGGAATTTAGGACTCCTTTGCAATCAGAAGATAATTAGAACACAGTGTGTAGCACTAGTGCACAAAATCCTACCCAGCATTCCAACTCTAGGAAGAAATTTCTCCTTATGGTACGGTCCTGACCTGAAACCTTGTTCTTACTCATGCTGCCTCCATGGACAAACTATTCCTACCATGATAAAACTAAAACAATTTATTTTTCCAGTCTTTCAATTTTTTGAACTTGATTTCTCAGTATTCCTCCATGTAAACATCAGATAAATAAGTTTTTATCTTGAATTAAATAGTTCTTGTTTATTTGCCATGTGACTACACCACATCCCTAAACAACTACCATAATCATCCCTTCTTGAGATCACTAAAGCACATCACATCAACAACAGCCAACAGGCAATGTACCCTATATGCCAAATGAGGGGAAACTGCTACTTCTAGTGAAGCCCATGTCTGAGTTTTTTTAACAGTCTAAAGGAGACCACTAGTGTAATCCATAACCATGACACCAACTCCCCATCTTCCACATATCCCGCTAAACATGAATCATCAAATGATAAACTTGAATCTGACCAATGACCACCCTTTCAGGCATAAATTCTTCTGCTTTAAGTTCAGCCCAGAAAGGTCTCATTTTTTTCCCCATTTTTGCGCTCCAAAACTTAAGTTCAAGTCAGAAAACCGAACCCAGCAGATCCACAATTCTCAAACAATATAACACAATAAAAACCAAATTCATCAAGCAATCTCAGTACAAGTATCTCAAAACCCCAACTCCTAAAATCCTGATATAGAACCCCAAGGAGATGAGGAACTCAGGAAGAAAAGCTTCAACAGACATTATACCACTAAAGAGTCAGGAGTCAAGACTGAAGAGAAAAAGCACAAACAACAATAAAAAAATCGATAAATGAGGAGAGAAAAAAAAAGAGTTGCAAACTCACAAGAGAGAGAGAGACATCTTCTCGATGGAGAGATACCGGAAATCGCAGATTCTGCAAAAATAGATTTTATTTATCGCGAACGAATTTTCAGTCTAGAAATGAAACAAATATCGCGATATCTCAACATCTCGCAGTTTAGGGTTTTGCTTTTTTTTTAGATTTTCCCCAGCTTTTTTCTCGTAGTTTTCTTGTCATTTATTGTGAAATGCGATATCTCGCAGAGAAACCGATTTTTCGAGTTGTCACGTGTACGATTCTCTCTTATACTTATTGGAGTCGTTTGATTGGATTGCCAAACTCGCAACAAGTTTGAAGCAACTTCTCTCCGTCAAGCTTAAGCGTGGTCAATTGTCATTCCACGAAGCCAAGTGGACGGTTGGACCAGTTCCCACGAAGCCAACGAGATAATTTTTCGTTGGACCAGCGTCTCAAAATCCGGAACCGGGAACCAATTTTAATAACTTTGGAATTTACCCTTGGATATCAAAATTAAGCGATTTTAGCTCGTCTCCAGGGAGCCCAGCACACCCAGGGTGCTGTCAGTCGTTGGATTGTATCGTACATATCCCTAGACATGCATCAAGATGTATGCGGCATAGCTCAACCGTTGGATGCCCCCTGACAGTAGTTTAGGGTTTCTTCACTTTCTTGGCATGAAATAACCGTATCAAGAAGTACCAACTTTGCTTTACATAATGAAACTTTTGAATATTCAAAGTTTTAAATGCATTTTGCCTAATTATCTTGAGAGTCATGCTCAAGGCAACCAAAGTACCAAACGATGGTTACATAGAGTTAACATCAATAAATCAACATAACATCGTTTTGATTCAATTTTAAGAGGGACAAATATTTTGGATAATCGAGATGTCAATAAGTTTATATAAATCTCATGTTATGTTACTGTCTGTTGTATGTCATGTAGACGGTGAAACTCTTTGTAATCAAGAATGGTTACACGTAGATTAACCGAAATAAGGATTAAGAAGACTCTCTCTCTCTCTCTCTCTCTCTCTTCTCTCTCTCTCTCCTTCGATCCCTTGTTGCCAAGTCGTTGAAGCCTCTCTTGATTGATGCGCTCCCCTATGCCGCTTGCTAAAAGAACCCTTATTCATAAGAATTTGAATTTGAAAAGTACCCCATTCATAAGAATTTGAATTTGCTAAGTGTAACACTCAAGAGTGTAAACATGACTATTTTATCCTTCTTTGAATAGTAGAGAGCCTGTAGAGGTGGTCCAATTTGGTCTATAGAATATAGTGAAAATACAATGTCGTGGACAAGGTAACATGAAAGACCTAGTACGGTGTGTGATCCCCCCATTGGTAAATAGTTGTGTACCTCAAACTATTGTGAACTAAGGGCTTTGGATCCAAAATTCACCCTCATAGGAAATCAATCGAAAACATCTGAAATTATATAGAGACAAAGCAATTTGAGGTGGCTGGCTGTACGACAGAGAGCATCCTATTTCTTTGTTCACATGATCGCACACATTTGTAAATTTATGGGAAATGAAAAGTAAATTTGGAATTTTACAATAAAGGGAATATTTTATTTTTTTCGTACAAAATTATATCCTATCTCATGACAAAAGCCAACCAAACAAGTGAAAATTTTCTTCCAATCTAGTTGGTCTAAAGGGTATCTTCATACTAGCACAAATATCATCACATAATAGATTGGACCGTCTTGAAAGAATATACGATTGAACCAGAGTTTTAAATTTGACATGTGACCAATCCAAACCGTTTCCTAAATATCCATACACCTAAAAATACCATATAACATTATAACCCTTTCATGTAGCAAAATTTGGTACCCGCCGGTCTAAAAGACCTTTTGCCAATAAAATAATAAATAATTTCTTCTTCGACTACCAACCAGTTACAGTTTTATAAGTTCTTCCAACGCAAGGAAGAATGCACTCATCCAGTAATCATAAAAGCCAGGAATTCGTATTCAAGGCTGATTGATACTTTCAAAATACAGAATGAAATGCGACTATGTCTGGCTGTACATTTACGGAAATACGCTTTCTACAGAACACAGCGAAAGCAGCTGAAAAATGCTGAAAGAAAGGCAAACCATTTGAATCAGGAACAGCCCACATCAGTGAAGATATATGAAGCTTCTGAACAGAACAATGGAATGATGCTCATCCACCTATCCATTATTAAAATTCAGACAGGCTATTAAAAAAACAAATACACATTGTAATATGTAATAAATCTTTCTGGTAGAACAATGACATATTTTTTCCCTTTATCAACATAAATAATAAAGAGGCAAAAACAACAAAGAGGATTTCCTTCGTGACTCCACTAACTTTTCTTTGATCAAGCTCTCTACTCTTTAGAAAATAAGAGTGCAACCTCCCTACAGTTGAGGGCTCCAATTTCACACCAAAAAGAACCAGAGTGCATTCTCTTACAGTTGGCCGCTTCAAAGTCCATAGGTGACGTGCAAAACAAGAAAAAAAATTCAAAAATTAAGACTCGGTTGGTGAATTACACCCAGCATTTTAAAACAAGGAATGGGTATCTGAATCGGGTTCACAGCTGATTCCGTTCCGGATCGGCCAGAAGATTCTGTCTGAACCCTAGAAATCCAGAGTGGATCGGCTGCTCTAGAACGGCAGGAATCGGGCTCGGCCGATTCGCCAAATCCAATTCCATTTTTTAAAACAGTGGTTGCACCTCTTGTAAGTGTTGAGGTAAGTTGTTGGAGCATAACCTGCAACATAGGAATTTAAGCTCCATACCTTAAAAAAATTATATGCCCCGCCGATACTCCAATTCCTTTGTATTCTCCAGCAGCACCTGTCAATCAAACCAACAGGCTCAATAATGATAAATAGGTTTCCTTCAGAAAATCTTGGAAGGCCCGTCATTTCTCTTGACATTGAATAATGCAGTAGTGAGTGAATAGGGAGGATGAGAAAGTACTATCAAGATTGGCTCATAACAGTAAAAGCACAAATAAGGTAGATGAACTCAACCACCCTACTCAACTCAACAAAAGCTTAATCCGCAACTGCTTTGGAGTCAGTTACACAAGCACTGCTCTATTGTTTCACTCAACTTAGAACATATTTCCTAAATCATAAACACTCATGTATTTTATCATTCCTTCAACCCCAAGTCATTATTGGCTCTCCCTGTGTCCTTCTAGAGCTTTCAACTTGCATGATATCAATCCTCACTGGTGCAGTACAGCCACTGGTCTTCATAACACCACCAAATCATCTATAGTCAATTTTCACTCATTTTCACCTATTGGCACCATCTGTCAGTTTCTGCTGATGCATTCACTTGTTATTCTACCCTTTCAAGACTCATCATGCATTCTTTTCAACATCATACTCTCAGCTATTGTCATTTTTTATAGACTCTCCATTGCTAAAAATTTTCCTCCATAATGCACTGTTGGTCTTATAGCTTTCTTCTAAAATCTCCCTCCAGGCATGCATCAATAGCAGGGTGTATCCAGTGCACTAGGCTCCCGCCACTGTGGGTTCTGGGGAGGGTCATAATGTACGCAGCCTTACCCCCACTTCGCGGAGAGGCTGTTTCCCCAACTTGAACCTGCGACCACAAGGTTGCAATGGAGCAACCTTACTATTGCGCCGAGGTCCGCCCTCACATGCATCAATAGCAACAAACTCCACAAACGCCTCTCGATTTCATTTACCCTTCTATAGTGCTAAAGGCAACATCTTCCTCAATTAATGCTAAACTAGACCAGGATATAGAAAAGATCTCTTAGGCTATCTTGGTCATCAATCTCCGTGTTTCATAATTTACCTCATAAACTCTGCGTAGTCTGAACTATCTTGAAAGGTTTGATTTTAAATCATCCCTAATGATTCCAACTTGGAATTTTACCCTCTGTAATCTTGACAAAAAACAATATTATCGAAGCAACATAAATCATACGACCTTGTTTAGGCCTAAAACTCATACACATCTACTACAAGTTCAATGATGAACCATAGTATAAACCAACTCTGTATTAAAACCCACACTCCATCATACATATCCTAAACTAAGTGATAACAGTCCCTTATTACCCAAAAAAAAGAAAGCGATAACAGTCCCTTGAGACCCCTTCTCTTACTGAAAACCACTGGACAGGAAACCAAGATGACATTGCATTACCTCTCGAATGTAGTTTGCTATAGCCTTGCAACCTTCTATTGCAAGTTGCATGACATTTTCGAAGATATCCATTGGTATCTTTGCATCCATCTGCAACAGATCAACTCACCCATCATTATCATCTGGTAAAGAAGAAACTAGCCCAGATAATGCAAAATTTTAAAGCTTCACAAGCACACACCCCCCCCCCCCCCCCAAAAACACACACACCCTCACACTCCCATGCAAACCACTAGAAAGAGAGAGCACCAAATGCAAAGAAGCAAAAATCTCAGTTACCAAATTGTGAGTATTGCATGCATGACAGCAGTTCACCATTAGAGAACAAGAATAACAAAAGTGTTATTACTGAATGGAAATAAGGTCACATGAATTGAATCATAAAATTAAAAACAGTTATGTTTTTCTAAATATCAACAATCATGTGGTAAGAATATGGAAGAAAATGGTCATAATGCAAGCAGGTATTAAACTTCTACAGCATTACAGTAGTCCTCCATCCATAAGCCCATCACAATCAGGTCATTATATCAAACACTGTCCAGATTTAGCTTGACCCAAACCATTTGAAAAATTGACACTTTGCATTTCCCTGAGCTGATACTCATTTCTCTACCATTTCAAATAATATGATGATACCTTTCTTTATATATATAAAATAATAATAATAAATTACAATTTATGAGGATGCTGTTTCTAAGGCAGTCATTGTTCTAGACTTCTAGTGGAATTATTTCCATTGTTTGCTCCAGAACTTCATATTTCCTTCCTGCATAGAAATCTCCAAGCAAGATTTCCCCATTTTTGGTTAAAGGCTTGGAATGAGTTGAGTATAGAATCCTCAAGCATGAGGTGGGGACAAGAGGGGGGAGTTAATTTTATCCTGTAGTTGGTTATTCTTTCTCTCCATCCAAAAAAAAGGACCAAATTAGATGGTTTGGGATATCCATGAACAAAGGCATTTGGCTTGCTCAATGTTACTTGAAGTTATATGTATGCAAACTTGGATAATTGGTAGATCAGTTTAGTGAAAATATCTATGTGAGCTAGACAACGTACCCAGTCAATCTTTCTGCACCTGGGAGATTGCCCCTTGACTCTAATGGCCTGGAAGTTGGAATCAGGCAGCCTACAGGCCAGGGTGTCAGGCAATGCCTATGTAGGCAAGGTAGACAGTATACTGGGAACGGTTTTTGGCTCAACTGTCCAGTGTCCACCTAATAACTTTGTTTTGAATAAATTTATTAATAAAGCTTAAAGTTTTTCAAAAGGGTAGGGAGTGAAAAGGGAGAAAGAAAGCTATACATACTAACCCACGCAGCACACTGGGAAACCACCAACACTACTACCAGGCCATCACATAGAGAAATTAGAGAGAACTAGGTGTTCTACTCCACAGGGTACAGCTGGTCACATACCTGTCTTGTTCTGTTGGAAATATCCTCAGTCTCTCTCCCTTCTAATAGATGACTCAACTGAAATAGAGGGGTGCTTGAGGACAATCTGTTGTACATAAATCTTAACAATTCCCTTGAGCCTACCTTGCATAAATTTTTACCATAACACGAACAGAAGCATCATTTTCTTCATGTTCCTTCAGTTTTAGTTAGTTCTAGCCAGCCACAGGAAACTGCCTAGAGACATTGGCAGCATTTGGCTACAGTAGGACTTATCAGAAATGTCTCCATGTGTGCAGAGCATACAGCAAGGGTAGACAGCTTTTTCTCTCTGTGACAGGACAGGAGTATACCTCTAATCCTAAATCCAATTCCAGATTTATGAGGAAATAGCCTGAATTTTCTCAAACTAGTGCTCCTCTGACAGAAGGAAAGAAAACAGAAAGCAGAACCATATGCTTTCCAGTTATTGGTGACTGCAATCTGCTGTGGCAGGAGGACTGGAAATGTTAAAAATAAAATGAAAAGTATAACAAAGCAAAAAAAAAAAAACCTAGACTCTTACAGAGTGTAACAAATACTAGCAAATCACAAAAAGAATAACAAAAAATCAACCAAAGAATGAAGAATCAGAAAAGGACCTGTAGAAGAGTCACTTTATCCAGCTTTGTTAGAATTCCTACAGTGACATCTGGACCTCCAGCACTATCTTCCACATAGTTTAGATCTGCCCATATGGTACATCAAACAACAATAAGACCTTTAAACAAGTCTAAGAACCATTTAGACAAGGTAGACCATGAAGATTTCATAGGTTTACCAAGCAAAGGAGTGCTATTGAGATATCCAGCAGCACAGGAAGTAACAATGTCTCGCATTGGAATCCCAGCATCTGCAAGGGCCAAAGTTGCAGCATTGATGCATGCGGATCTTGTTCCTGCAAACAAAATGGTTACTGTAACATTTTGATTCA
This sequence comes from Telopea speciosissima, assembly GCF_018873765.1. NCBI lineage: Eukaryota > Viridiplantae > Streptophyta > Magnoliopsida > Proteales > Proteaceae > Telopea > Telopea speciosissima. The sequence continues at coordinate 64,718,840 of NC_057921.1, read as the reverse complement.
CAATATGAAGTCTCAAACACAAGGAAATACGTTTAAAACAAAATCCATCTTGCCATGCTTTACCTGAACTTTAAAAATTAATAAAGAAGTTGTTTTGAAATCCAAAGAGATGTTGAAGAAATTACTAAAAGGAATGGTAAGGAAATAACATATAGGAGAAGCAGCAACACCTGCAAGATTGAAGACAGTATTGATTACCTAATGAGTGACTCTTATGGTTATATAGGTACTGCTGCACCTTCACATTGTTTCCTAGTATTTCAATATTTACGGTTCACGTCATTTCATTGAGAAGCACCACTTTCCTTTACATTTTCCTTTTCCTGACCTTTCTTTTCCGTTTTGAAGTTTGAACAACCCTACCTAGGAGTCAGAAATTAAAGTATCTAGAGAATCCACTCCTTCCAATGTTTGGTATACTACCAACCTCTTCTACCATAAAATTATACCATAGACATTACATCCAACAAACATCAAATGTTCCAGACAAAATTTACCCGGTTTTTTCACCCCAAGCAGAATGCTGCAACAAACATAACAAAGATCTAGTATACTACAATGTACCACATTGATACAGTTGTGTATGTGGTGCCGTTATTTTTTTGTTAAATTCTGTCTGCCCTATGTGGATGAATTCATGGAATGTTTTGTAAAAAGAAAATGTAACATTCTGCCTTTTTTCTTTTTCTTTTTCTTTTTTTTTGGGAGGGGGGGGGTACTCAACCTTTTATGATTAATAACTATAAATGGATGGTCAGTGTTCTGTCCAACCAAACAACAAAAACCTTCACAAGTAAGTAAACTAATATATTATCTGCATTACCCCTATGAAGCATAACAGACATAGAAAAGAAAATGTCCCTGCATACTCCTGGCCAAACAAAGACTTAGGGAAGGGAAGCAGGCCAACAAAATGATCACCACCAAGACATTTTTTCTTTTTCCCAGAAAATAATTTGTGCATACCTCCATCAGCTTGAATAACTTGAACAAATATATCAATCTGCAAAATCCATTAAAAAAACGCTTTAAAAATAAATCGTAAAGCGCAAATGGAGTAAACCAAAAGTTGGTGAAAGAACCTGAGAACGAGGCATTAAGTGTGTCAATATGCATGCTTCCATGGTTTGGCGAATAACAAGAGATATCTCCGTGGATCGCCTGCACGTATAACAGAATATAAGAACGACAGAACTAACACGAAGAACTTAACATACTCCATCATTTGGTAATGTAGGAAATAGCATTATTCCAAAATCAACTACTGATTCACATTGGATGGCAGATATAAGGACAGAACTTTAACATACTCCATTTATAAACAGCCATTTTGGGGCAAAGAGTAAAAAAGATATCCTAAGTCCTTCTAACGACTACCTTAAATGAGAACTGGTCTTGTGAAGAATGAGGGGGAAAGCCCTCGCTTCTTCCCATCAAGAACTTCTGTCACACAAACTTCTTTCCAATTCCATGTCTTCTTGTTGGAATCTAGTTAGAAAGGCTGGACGCATCCAGTCTATAAACTATTCATCAAATTTTGGAGCTTTATTCCAACCAACAGAATTCTCTTTAATCATTTCTGACGATGAGAATGGCAACTAAAGTTTTTCTTTGAATTTGGACCATGTGAGATAAGAAGCACCATAATACCAATTGATGTGGTGTAGGTCTTGAAAAACAAAACTAACTAGTGGCATACACCAGTCACATATACCAAAATTTTCTAAGAAAATGAGAGAGCAAGAAGTAAATAAGAAATAAATTTACTTGAAGAATAAATTTAGAATGCAGAAATAACATATACCAAAATGCAATATCTAGAGGGAAGAGGGTTGGGCATGCTGCCAGCTTTCGGTAAGCTATTGGCATACACCAATCACAGGGCTGGACACAAGAGGGCAAGGGGATCTTTTCCAAAGGAGAAGGAGAGAGGAAGAAATATGCTGGACACCCTAGCAGCGTACCCAGCCTTTTCCCCATCTAGAGATAACCAGATAAGACATAGAGCTTAAGACCTTAAGTTCACAAACACATGTAAGTATTTTGATCTAAAAAAAATCATTAACACATATAAATTATCTATCTGGTATAAATTAAATTTTAGTTTTCTAATAATCAAAAAGTGAACTAATCCATATTTCCACCCCAAATCCTAGAATCCTACTTTGGGGGGTTTGCCGAGTCTGACATCTTGAGCTAATGTCAGTTTCCGATACCTGAACCCATATCAATATAACACAGTTTATGTGAATCCATATTGATAATCAACATACATAAGGTATTTCTTTGAGCCTTGGAAATGCAATGCTCCATGGGTAGCAATCTTGTTGAAAATTCTGCAGGATATCTATTTTATCAGTGTAACTTACAAGCTAAGGAGTATTTTTCCATCTTCTAAGACAGAATAATTAAAGGGGGGGCGAATTAAATATCAACTTATTGAGCTCTATATGAAACATATCCCACTGACAAAAACAAAACCAACAAATAGGTGAAAAGCATACAAGTAAATTTCAGTTTTGTTGCTCTAACCAGAAACTGAAATTTTCAGTTATATGTGTACATTTGAGTTTTATGAATTAAGTACATTAGAACATGTTTAAAAGCATACAAGTCGAATTCTTCATACAGGGAGCAAGAAAACCTATCTAAGACCCCAATCACAAACAATTGTAGAAGTAGCTGAAAAGAGGATAACCTGTCACCCTTTGGTTTCCGCATACGATCTCCAGTACTAAAATTAGCCATGCTATACTCACAGCGCACCTGTACAGAGTAATACGTAGTCAGTGAGAAAGTTACAGCATAAGTACCTGAAGACAAAAGACAGAGATAAATGAAGGTGTCTTACGAGAGCCTGGTCACTAAGTTGTTGGCTTCTATTCTGGACCTATAGAAAAGAATGAATGTTTCATGAGTTCTAATTTCATAGTACTTCTACTACAAGCAACATCATTTCCTTGGAGAAAAATTTTAAGTCAAAACCTTATATACTGATAAAGAAAAAGTAGTGGAATTAACATTATCCACAGAATGGATAATTGTTCAGGCTTAAAAATCTCATTAATGCTAAAGAAAACAAGGAATAGAGTAAAAGTGCATCAAACATATCTCTAAAAATCTCATTATGAAGATACAAACATTGTCACATTGCAGAATTTATCCCTATGTACACAGTAATCAAGGGCATAAAACTAATTCACTACAGATTACGAAAAACTCAACAAATACTGAAACTCTTAGAACTTTGTCAAATCACTTCATGTCACCATGATGACTACCAGAGACTCCCTCAACCAATCACCAACTTAACACCACTGAAACCAACCATTTACGTCTCTATATTTTAGTGAAGCTCATATAAACTCTTCGCGTATCTGTGTGTTAATAGACATTCAAGCCACAGACACACACGTGTACATGGAGTCATGGACAAAGGAATAATATTCGAACTCTCGAAAACATATACAAGCGTGCATTAATGTGGGGGTTCGGGGCCTTTTTTTCTTCTTTTTTTTTTGGCGGGAGGGGGGGGTGGCTGAAGAGTTCTACCTCTCTAGGGCCATATACTGCCGCAATGACCTTAGTGTTTCCCATCTCGAAAACAGCAGAGCTGCAATTAAAGTGCACATATGAGCCCGAAATTACTTATATTCGTAAATGTACAAGTTTTTAAACCATTAAAAAAAAATATCAAAGATTGAATAGATAAGAGAGACTCAACAACTGAATAAGAAGGAATCAAACAAGTATCTAAATCACAAGTAAGAAAGAAATAGGATAAGCATACCCATCAGCATTGGAGACGGCGCCAATCTCTGCACGGATCTGCCTCATCTGAAATTCAATATAAGATTAAGTATTTGTATACGAGAAGTAATAGAGCAGAGGAGGAAGGAAGTAGAAGAGACAAAATAGCTTCAAAAAAAAAAAAAAGGTGAAAATAGAGAGAGAGATCATTGTTTGCCACACACATAAATACAAACACAGACAGATGTAGAACTTGATACTTACTTCCATGGGGCGCCGGCCATCTAAGCGAAGCCCTTCGGGACTTACGTACTCCATCTTCTGTATTAGAAAATATGCGAGCGAGCTAGCGACTGCGTGAGTGTGAAACAAATAACGCGCTAAGGCCTCACGACAAGGAGAAGGAACTATGGCAACGAAAGAGGAAGAAAGGGAATGGGAGAAGTGACACTTTAGGTTAGCAGAGTATGAAGAGACTCGTCGACCGTTGCGAAGCGCTTCACCGCAGACCGCAGTAACCTGTGGGGAGTCGGGGAGAGCTGGAAGACGAAGAATAAAGAACATTGGTTAACCCTTTTGGGCTGGCGTGTGCGCTTGATCCAAAAACACAAAAAAAAAAAAACAGAACAATGGGCCGGCCCACAGGCCCAAGCACCAATCAATGGGAATTTTTAATCTATGAGAGACTTGATAAAACACCTAGTGATATAATTTATGCAATTCTAGCCCCTAATTCTTTGAGAAATAAAGGGTAAAGAATTAAAACCAAATTAATAATAAAATAAATTTGAGAAAAAATAAAGCTAATTGGTTGTGTGGTTTCTACACCTAGACACAGGAACGCACAAAATTACCGGTCATCAATTAAATGCCCATGCAGGCGCTCTTATTGACCCCCATGTTAGTGCACATGCTAGACGACCAAATAGTGTTCTCTTGCCCAATAAATTTTTTTGTAGTCATTACTTCACATGATTGTGTAGTTAACTCCCAACTTTTCCAAAGTTGATCCCAATATCTTGAGGAGAAGAAGCTCGTGGAACTTTATAATCATGAAGAATAACTTTGGAGATTGAACCCCGAAAATTATAATAAACTCAAAGAGGCAATAACACACGATTTTTCCATGTGAACTCTAGTGGAATTTTTATCACCTGCGGTTCCCCTGCCCGGTACGGTTCCCTAGTACCTCTCATAAAAGGTATGTGGGTCCCACCTGAGCAGTGTGTTAGGTCAGGGGGTGGAATTGTCACTTCAACCCCCCTATGAGAGGAACCGCATGACCGTACCGGTCAGTGAACCTCAGGAGATAAAAGGTCCACTCTAGTGAGGAGGGGAAATACCAACTAGAATGGATTTATAATTGGGCCCAAATTCTGGATCTCTTATAAATTAATTATTAAATAATATAGGATAACTTATAAAATACCACTTGGGGATTTAACCTAAAACCTTAAGGCATTAAGAGAAAGCATATTTTAAGGTCACAGAGAACCGAAGAGGGAATATATTTCTATAATTCCCAACATCTCAATAGTGTCCTTCTCATGAATACCAAGCAAAGGGTCTACTCCAACCCCAATGTGAGGATGCAATTAGATAGTTATTCTTTCAAATCTGGGCCCATAAAGCTCCTGGCCGAATGGATTCACAGCCCAAAACTTGGTGCGATGGTTCTCATTTCTCACATGAAATTTGCTCAAAGAGCTGAACTGAACTAATTTGATTTTCATCCCTAAGGGCCAAAAAGTTACTTCTTCATCTGATCACAGACCAGAAGCCTATGTACGGTGGCATATAAAATTATCTTCAAGCATATTGCTTCCAAAATGAACCTTCTCTTGGATCAATTGATCTCTCCTAATCAAGCAACCTTTGTGGCAAAAAGACATATCTTAGACAAAAAAAAAAAAAAGTAATGCCCAACAGTTTCTCCAGTCCACACCATGGTTCGAGAAATCGGTATTGGATCGGTCGATTCGTATTGGTATCGGTGGAAATCGGTATCGATTCATATCAGTATCGATGGAAATCAATATTGATTCTTGACCGATCCTGTTTTGGTGGATTAGTACGGATAGGGGTAAAAATGAAAAAAAAAAAATCATTCCTATTGGTATCTGCCAAGACCAATACTGATACCTATTACTGAAACCTGATCCACCCAATGAGGAAAAGGAAAGGGAAAGAAAGGGGCTTTACTAGCTTTGAAAGTGAATATGTTAAAGACTAGGGCCGCAATAGGGTCGGGTCCTGATTGGGTCGGACTAAACCTATTGGCCCTGACCTTGACCCTGACCCTAGCCCTGCAATAAGCAAATTAAAATAACAAATGTAGGAAAGATGTGAAAGAAGAGGCTTGAACCCAAGACCACTGGGTAGCAATTGGCTTTTATGGACCACAACCTTCCAAGAATGCTAGGCACTTATTTATATGAATAGTAACTTCTATTTTTTAATAAATAAAGAATTTTTTTTAGGGCCAAAATCAGGGTCGGGCTGAGCCCGAGGTCTCAACCCTGACCCGACCCGACCCGACCCTGACTCAGGGCCAGGAATTTCTTGCCCTAACCCGCCCTCAGGGCCAGAAATCTTAGCCCAAGCCCTGTTCGGGCTCAGGGGGTTCGGGCCGACAGGGCCAAACTTGCAGCCCTATTAAAGACTTTTGACAGGATGGATAGAGGTTAACTAAGAAAATGCTCAATTACTATATGACTCTATTTGGGTGGAAGGAAAATTAATTAATGCGGAGGGAAATGAAAAATCTAAACCTAAAAACGAAAATTTTGGAATCATTATTTCACATGATTTTATTATCAACTCCAAATCATTTCATATTTAGTTATTAAATTTTACTTTCAACCTAACAAAGCCTTAGGACCCCAGTTAGCTCGAGGAAATTCACTGTCAAGTCTAATGTTTGACGTACATGAAGGCTTCTTCATATCTCGAATTCACAATGATCTAAAATGGAGGTTTCTACGGAAAACCAAAATCACTATTCCTATGCTAGTTCACCTTAAGGCAGTGTTTGGTATGCTTTCTTGTAATGCATTCTAGGTTGATTTTATATTCTCAGATGATAAAAGCAGTTGTTTTTATCACCTAAGAATGCAAAATCGACCTAGAATGCATACCAAACACAGCCTTGTGTATCGATACTATGAAGACTCCCAAACTTAAGTGAGGTGAAATTGTTTCCAATAGATTCATCATTTTTGGTTGCAGAAGGAAGAAGAGGGAAGGTTCAATCAAACAGCATGGATGAAGGACTAGCTATCATCATCCATGGACTAGCCCAATCCAAAGGATCTGTCTCACCAGTGATATATGTAGAAGAAATAGTTAATGAAGTAAAGGTGAGTTACCTTCCTTATAAAAATGGCAGCTTAGACATCCTATTAGACATATGTTGAACTTGTTAACCCTCTTTTTGTGATGATCATTGTGAATGTAAATAGTGATGCGCACTCTCCAAGTTTCATTGAGTATAAAAACCAGACCAGACCACCCTACCGCTGACCCGCCGATACTTAAGAGGCAATTAGGGTCAAAAAGCAGGGAGTCGGGGATCAATTGGCGCTTGAAATGGTTTAATTGCCTCTTTTATTAAGAAATGGGAAGAAGAACAGGAACGCTAACTAATGCTGTGTGTGGGCGTGTATTTGCGCCCAAACACAGCCTAACGCAAAAAAACTCGTACCTTTGGACCTTTCCTCCTTTCCAAGAGGGTGTGATAGTCTTTTTGCATCAGGCTGTGTCTGAGCGTAGATACACGTCCACACACAGCACTGGTTAGCGTTCTTTCTCCTGAAATGGGAAAATTTATTGGAATTTTTCATTCCTTTTTCATTCTTTTATGTAACTGTTTACACCTAGATTTCGCTCCACTCCTTCATGGCCAAGCGGAGGCACTCGGCCTCGGAACATCTCGACCAAGCGGATTGATCGAGGTACAATGGCATTTTTCGATCAGGGTCGGGGTCATCAGCCAAGAAGCAAACGATTAGGGTCACTGGCAGTTCTTGGCAGTTAGGACTGGGAAGATGTGTGAACATGGCGAAATTGTGGCCGATGATTAAGGGAACCGTTCCTTTATCTTTACCGTATAAATAAGCAGGAGAAGCAAGAAAGTGGCATCAATCAATCACATACTAAAACCTGCATTTTACTTATCTTTACTTTCCGTTACTATCTTCTTTTCCTTCCATGATGGCATGAACTTAAGGTTTTCTTGTATTTTTGCTTTATGCGCCCTTATGATTTGCATTATAGATCGTTCACAACAAGTAATTCGAAGTGCAATTCCAGTCCATTGTCAAGTTCATTTGGTATGTTATCTTTGAGAAGTCCTCGGAATACCGGGGCACGAGTAAAACTCTAAGCTGCCATAACATTACAGGGTGTCTTATTCCCTGTCTGGCCACACCGAGTTGGCTCAAGGATTTTTGGCATAACAGTAACCAGGCATCTTTTATACAATCATCTGACGAGGTATCGTCTGAGTCATCTTCCACTTTCATTAGTCACAAATTCCAACAATAAAAGTGAAACGGAGAGAAGAAGGTCTAGGATTTTAAATTTCTTTTAGTTTTTTAGAAGTGACAAATATAAAAATGTGTTAAAGACAATTCTATATAAAAGATCTAATATTTTGATAAACTTACTCTCTTTTTTTTTGGAGTAGATTTTGTGCACAATCATCAAATCAATTCATCAAATAGGGAGGTTTGGTATTTGAAGGGAACTTTTGTCCTCATCCAACGTTTTGTGCACGATAGTGCATCATGCAGGATTATGCACAAAACCTTTCACCTTAATTTTTTTTTTACAATTTGTTTATTTTTTTGATGGGATTAGCCAAGGAAAAGAAAAAATTCTTTAATTCCTCACCAATAAAGTGGGATCTTATATGATTTTGATCTTCCTTTTTTATGAATATCTCCTTTATTATGATGTATGATATCTCGATAAAAAATTGTGTGATTCGAATGAGATAGATTTTATTTATTTTTAATTAGTAGTTGATATTATATCGAGTTTTCTTTAAGCCATAGTGAAGGAATTCTTTCTTCGCATATAATTATCATTGGATTGTATTTGAAAACCTAGAAAAACATTTCGATCCTCCAATAAATGAAGAGAAATAATTATGATGATAGATTTGTAGGTGAACCTTGTAAATGTTCTAAAACGAGAAATTGGTATGTGAATCAAATCCAGCTGGTTCCAATTTCATTCTATTATGATATTATGAATCAGACACAGCTGAGAGCATTAGAAGTGAAATTGAAAGGGAAAGGTCTTGGATTTTAAAGTTCGTTTTCTGTTAATGATCTAATTATAAATGATAAATAAAAAGTCTGATAAATTTTTTTAAAGGTTTTTTTTTTCATTAATGGGACCACAAGAAGAAGAAAAATAGAAAAGTGGGATCTTAATTTGATCTTTGATATTCTTTTCTGAATATTCCCTTTTCTTTTGAGTTGAGACAAGTGGATCAAAAAAGTTTTCTTAATCCACGATAAAGGAAATTTTCCTTCAATCTATGGCCATCATTGGGTTTGGATGGAGGAATCCCTCCTTCATCAATTGTCATCATTGTGTTTCTATGTGAAGGGCATTTCGGACCTTCAACAATTAAAGGGATGTAATTATGATAGTAGGAGGTCTAATCGATTCTGAATTTCTGATGTTGTGTGGGGTCCCAAGGATGGTTTTCGTACGTAAACGTGTACCGGACTCCTTTACGACACTCATGTGAGGTGTGCAGTTCCGGGCGGAAGAGGGGGGTAAAAAAGAAAAACATGTCCAATAGAGGGTATTTAAGACATTTTCCAAATGGGAGGTGGGGGGCCGTGCAAATTCTGTTTTAAGCCGGCATCGTGGGAATCATTAAGCCAATAAAGAAATCTAATTTATGTCAACTAATTGGCAATAAACATAGACAGTTGTCACTTGTCACCACAAGGCATTGAACGACACGGAAAACGTCTGTCGGTGTTAGTGATGGAAAATTATCACCTCCAGTTTGCTGATCGGCCCAGTTCCCCAGTTCCTCTAATAGGGGGATGGTGGATCCCATCCAGGTAGGGTGTTTGGGCATGGATAAAGAGGTCATTTCAGCCCCCCTTTGTTAGAGAAATTGGGGAACTGAGCCGATCAGCAAACTGGAGGTGATAAAGATCTGTTAGTGATCCTTTACTCGCCTTGTGATTGGTCCCTTTGACCATGTGGGGACTTCCAAAATAATGTGAGGCGGTGGCTAACGTGTCGTGAATCGTCATATGATAACGAATAGGGAAATATGTTTTTTATAAAAGTATAGGAATATGTTTTATGTGCTACCGGAGTAGGGTACGGTGGCACTTATCGGTGCTGGTGTCAATCGTCACCAATACTCATACGCATTGACTGTATTAGGTCATCATATCATATCAATATCACTTGCACATCAAAATTCAAAACAACATTATTCATGAAAAAGGAACATGTTCTCTCTCTGGAAAGAAGTGTAGCACATGTGTCAAAGTGTGGGCCAATAGGAACACAAGTTAAGGCATCAATATAGGCAGGATTTATACTTTTCATTGGACGTCATTTCGTCCCATTTTGTGTTTGAACCGCATGGGTTACACTACCAGACACTAAGGGTCTCAATGAGTAACCTGGAACCAAGTATGGAACCTGGATCCTAATCAAATAGTCTGAACCGACCATCTGAACCGAATTTAATATGGTTAAATCCTTAATCTAAAAATGTCTTTATAATTCGGTTCGATTTAGATTCGGATCTACCCATTAAACAGATGGATTTAATTGAATATCCGTCTTAAAAAGTTAACTTAAAACTCTAATAGTTTATTAGGTTTAAAGTTTTAATGGTTTAAGATTCTACGTTGATGGTTTATCCTTAGTGCCTTAAAGCCTTAGACTCACTTTCTACTTAGTCCATACTACTTCTTCTGTAACTCTTCAATTCTTCACTTCTTTCTCTTTACATCTTCATCGTATCTATCTCTTGCAATGTTGGAGCCGCTTCATAGGTGATCCTCAATCTTCAACAGCCTTGCAATTTCAACCTCCATGCAAATTGGAGTTAATCTGTCTCTGAGCTTCTTTTGTGCTCATGAGTCCTGAATGAACAAAGTGAAGGCCGAAGGTAGAGCTTGTGGGATCATCCTTCCAGTTTTCCGTTTCCTCTCCTCCATTGGTCTTAGTGCATTGTTCCAAGGCAAGCAAAGGTTACAACACTATGTATTGAAATTATAGAAGTAATGGTCTCTCTCTCTCTATGAGTTTTTTTATTTTGATATCGTAGTCAGATAAGAACTGAATTGTAACCAGAATTGAACTGACCACGATCAATTAGAGTATTCAATTTTAGAACCGATCCAGGACTTTGTCTGGATCTAGATCTCATTGCCATAGCTTGAAACCGAACAGGATCCGAACCAAATACCTGGTTCCATACCTAATTGACACCCTTACCGGACACTATTGCATTGGTTGCTCAATGTCAGATTATCAATCATGATCAAAATCGATACGAATTGACCGATATGATTGATCCAATATCGACTCCTAAAATTGTACTTATTTTTCTCTCTCTTCTTCTCACATAAATTGACCTATTAAAACGATAATTAACAAAGTGATACCAACAGTGCAACCACAAGAAGGATTAAAAGGCGATTGATGTGTCATCTTCTATATGGCTTTAGACCATACCAAATCGGATTGGACTCCTCTATAGGGCAGGGCAGGGGTGCCAGACCACAGCTCACCACCTAGATGAGCTCCCTTTTGGACGGCTTGAATCAAGTTGGAATAGCTGAACGTGGTGCCACATGTGATGTATAGGAGGATTTCTGCATTTTAAAATCAAGATTTCCAGCTCGATCCAGGCCGTCCAAAGGGGAACTTGTCCACATGGCGAGCTGTGGTGCCGTGCTACAAGATGTGGGAATTGGATCTTATCCAGCTGTGGCGGGAGCTGCACCTGTGCAGCTAAACGATAGAAAAAATAAGGGTAAGGTAGTCATTTCATAGGTGGGTCCCACCTGGGCCCCACATGTGAAATGACCACCCTCCCCTTGTATTTAGGGTGGTTTTTGGTGCTGCACAGTGCAGCTCCCGCCGCAGCTGCACAAGATCCAAGTCCCAAGACGTGTGGTGCACCCTGTGCCGTAGAAGAGACCGATCCAACCAAATCAGCATTTGGTGTACAGAGTTAGTTGGTTTTCCCGGTTTTATCTTCTACTTTAAAAAACTGAAAATTTGCTCGTAAGATCTCTAAAATAGCGTTCCTTCAACGCTACACGCGCAATTAACGCAGACAGTTTTATTATCATTTTTAGATTGATCAATAAAGACAATTTAGATTTTAGAATAAATAAATCACATTTGTATCATTCTCTTCTCTTCACTCCAGAGTCCAGACTTGGGACACTGCAGACTGTCACTCCCAAATTCTCGAGAAGATTTGCTTCGTAGCTTCCACCATCTCAAACCGAACCAGAAACTCACAGATGTCCACTTCTCCTTTTTTTGATAAGTATAAATTTATGATAATGGAGTTGCATTTATAGGATAAAGAATAAAGTGTGTCTGTGTGTATTTTGTATTGTATTTGTACAGTGGTGGACACGTCTTTTAGTGCATGCTCTTGCTCTGAAAGGATAAGAAATCCAAAATGGTGGTAAAACTTTGAAATTATGATTTCCGATCTGGGAATTTGAAGTTTTGATATTTTCTCCAGCCAGTCGTGATCTGATTTTTCTGGTCTAATTTTGTTCAGTGGGTTTCAAGATTTTCCTATGTGGGTTTGCTCGAGTTGTTGCTAGTGTGAGACCCTGTGCGAAGCTCATCAGTGGTTCATGCGTTCTAGTGTGTGAATGCAGAATGATTATCAGCAGCTTGATGTAATAAGGTGGAGGTTCTGGCAGTACTGCATCAGTCGTCATGGAAGAAAATCAGATGAAGCTGTTTCTTATGGTGACACTCTGCTTTGTTCCTATGATTTTTAGTGACACTCATCTTGGTGATTTACAGATTTTGAATGATTTTAGGCAAGGGTTGGATAATCCGGAACTCCTAAATTGGCCTTCAGGTGAAAATGATCCATGTGGTTCTTCTTGGCCCCATGTCTACTGCAGTGGTAACAGGATTACACAGATTCAGGTTGCGGAATTGGGTTTGAAAGGAACTCTACCTTCAACCTTCAACCAGCTCAAAATGCTATCCAATTTAGGGCTTCAAAGGAACCAGTTCAGTGGGGCTTTGCCATCTTTCAGTGGGCTGTCGGAGCTGAAGTCTGCTTATTTGGATTACAATACCTTCGACACCATCCCTAATGATTTCTTCAACGGTCTCACAAATCTAAAGGTCATGGCTTTGGATGAAAATCCCTTGAATGCCACTACTGGATGGTCCATTCCCAACGATCTTAGGGATTCAGTTCAGCTAACCAATCTATCCCTAATGAGTTGCAATTTGGTTGGCCCAATTCCTGATTTCCTAGGGAATATGTCGTCTCTTACAGCCTTGAAGCTTTCCTACAACACTCTCTCTGGTGGGATTCCTGCAACTTTTAGCCAGTCATTGTTGCAGATTCTTTGGCTGAATGATCAGAAAGGAAGTAAGTTGTCTGGTCCAATAGACGTAATTGCATCCATGGTCTCGCTTAAAATACTATGGCTACATGGAAACAGTTTCACGGGGACAATTCCTACTAATTTTGGAGACTTGTCATCTTTGAGTGATCTCAACCTCAACAATAACCAGCTTGTGGGTCTAATTCCTGAGAGCTTGTTGAGTTTGCCACTACAGGCATTAGATTTGAGCAACAACATGCTGATGGGTCCAATTCCGAAGTTCAATCTTGGTAATGCATCTTACCTCTCAAACTCATTTTGTCAATCCGTTCCTGGGCTTCCTTGTGCACCACAAGTTTCAGCACTTTTAGATTTCCTTAGCCATTTGAGTTTCCCTGTAAAGTTGGCTTCTTCTTGGTCTGGTAATGATCCTTGTCAGGGATTATGGTTAGGACTGAGTTGTGATTCAAGTTCTCAGGTTTCTGCTATAAATTTACGCAGATTTAACCTTAATGGAACTTTAAGCCCTGCAGTTGCAAAGCTGGATTCTTTAACCATTATTAATCTGGGAGAAAACAGTCTAACCGGTGCAATCCCCTCGAATTGGACTCAATTGAAAAATCTAAAGTCGTTGGATGTAAGTGGGAACAACATTGAGCCTCCAGTACCAGTATTTAGTGGAAGTGTAAAGGTTGTTCTAGACGGTAATTCTCTACTGAATTCTAATAACTCTACAGCCTCTCCACTGCTGTCTAACTCATCATCGGGGAGTCAGCATTCTCCATCCAGCAACCTGTCTCCGCCTTCTAATTTGGGTAGTTCAAACCACAAACCTTCTACATCATCGGAAGAATCTAAACCAAGAAGTTCCAAAACATCTAAATTACTTGTCATTGTGGCCCCTGTTGCTTGTTTTGCACTCTTGACTCTTCTGATACTTCCACTATCTGTGTACTACTTGAAAAAGAAAAAACGCACCTTTCAGGCACCGAGTTCCTTTGTGGTTCACCCCAGGGACCCATCTGATCAAGAAAATACAGTTAAGATTGTGGTCTCCAATAACACAAATGGAGCCTTATCTACTCTAACAGAGAGCAGTTCTCAGGGACACAGCAGTGGAATGGCAGAGTCTCATGTGATTGAGGCTGGGAACCTGATCATATCAGTTCAGGTTCTTCGGAATGTTACCAAGAATTTTGCTCAGGAAAATGAGCTGGGGCGTGGTGGTTTTGGGACGGTTTACAAGGGGGAATTGGATGATGGTACGCAAATAGCGGTTAAGAGGATGGAGGCCGGCGTGATTAGCAATAAAGGCTTGGATGAATTTCAGGCTGAAATTGCTGTTCTTTCAAAAGTCCGACACCGGCATTTGGTGTCTCTGTTGGGGTATTCTGTTGAAAGTAATGAAAGGCTTTTGGTTTACGAGTTTATGCCTCAAGGGGCATTGAGCAAGCACCTTTTCCACTGGAAGAGTCTGAAATTGGAGCCTCTTTCTTGGAAGAGGAGACTAAACATTGCCTTGGATGTTGCTAGAGGGATGGAGTATCTTCATGGTCTTGCACACCAGAGCTTTATACACAGAGATCTAAAATCTTCAAATATTCTCCTTGGTGATGATTATCGAGCAAAGGTTTCTGATTTCGGTTTGGTCAAACTGGCTGATGGAGATAAATCAGTGGCGACAAGACTTGCTGGGACGTTCGGATACCTGGCACCTGAGTATGCTGGTAAGCATTTAATTTTCTGAACTTTTTTGCATATATTATTATCAAATACAATGTAGGCAGAGTTTTCCTTTGTCTTATAATACAACAGTAAAGCCCCAAGGATAAACTTTGCAAATGTATTCTGGAGTGAATTGTTCTTGGTAAACTGTTTGACTCCACTCAACTTATCGAACCCTTGCCTAAAACATTTGACTTTGCCGACATGAAAAATATTTATCCTTTATCTAAACTGTCTGAGAAATGTTCACAGCTGGAGTCTTCCATGACTATAAAAAATTTTATTTGATGGTGCTGATTTTTGTGCTACTACATCTTTATGTAATACAAGTGGGATGTATTGCAGCATTACATCATAATTCATGTTCTATGTATCTAATTCCCAGTAATGCTAACTTCCTTGCACTGCTTGATTCAGTAACGGGTAAGATCACCACCAAGGTCGACGTCTTCAGCTTTGGAGTGGTGTTGATGGAACTGTTGACTGGGTTGACGGCACTTGATGAGGACCGTCCAGAAGAGACCAGATACTTGGCTGCATGGTTTTGGCACATCAAATCAAGGAAGGAGAAATTAATGGCTGCCATTGATTCAGCTCTTAATGTGAATGAAGAAACGCTTGAAACCATTTCCATCATTGCTGAACTAGCGGGGCATTGCACTGCAAGGGATCCCAACCAACGGCCTGATATGGGACATGCTGTCAATGTGCTGGTTCCACTAGTAGAAAAGTGGAAACCATTTGATGATGAAAGTGAGGAATATTCAGGTATTGATTACAATCTGCCCCTTACTCAGATGGTCAAAGGCTGGCAAGAAGCAGAAGGTAAGGATTACAGCTGTACGGGCCTTGATGATAGCAAGGGAAGTATTCCCTCAAGGCCCAATGGCTTTGCAGAGTCGTTCACTTCTGCTGATGGTCGGTAATTTGCAGGTTAATGTCATTCTTCGTGATTGATCTCTTTTGTAGGTGTGGATTATTAGTTTATCTGCTTTAAGATTTTAATTTCAGCAGCTTCAGTGGGTTTCTCATTTATGGAAGATTGAGTTTAGGATATGCTTAGTATGCCTCATTCCTATTTCTGCATTTTCTGTTAGTTTTCACTTTCAGTTTCTTTTTAAGTCGGCCCTATTTAATTGGGATAAGGCTATGTTGTTGTTGCAGATTTGTGTGGTATTGTGATGTAGATAGAAAAATATAAATGAAAGCCTATTAGTAATTCCCTATTTAATGTCCACAAGTTCCCTTGAATTTTGCCAATTATAGTGTTGTTTAGTATCCTTAATAGTGATTCTCAATCTCTCATTCTTTACTCATGAAAGGTTGGTGCTGACTTTTTTCTTTTCATCTGGGCATCTTTGTTAACTCTCTTTTTTAAGCTAAGAATCATTGCATTGCAAAAGAGCAAAAAAACAACCTGTACCACTCAAGGTTCTATACAATTGCCACAGGCTGAGTGGACCCTCTACAACCTAAAAGATAAAACATAGTTGTTACTTCTCCATGGAGTCTTGGCTGCAGAGATAAGGCAGAGGTTTTGTGGTTGACTGCTTCTTTATAACAGATAGTAGACTTATGGGGGATAAGGGATTCTGGCAGTTAGATATGGATGCAGTGTCGGGAAACTGAATCGTTGGATGATATCTTATCTTAGATTTGGACTTAGTTCAGAGCTATTTCTGAACAAAAGGTAAAATGCTGTCCGTCAACTCATTAATTGAGACTCTTCTATGGATTGGGATCTCTTGGATTTGGTGGCATAGCCCATAAAAAAAAACATCGCACCAAAATTACTGTTTCAAAATGATCCTGTTTCCAGATAGTTGGATAGATAAAATTTTGGTTGCATCTTTTATCTAGAGCCACTTGTTGCATATGTAAATGCCATATTTCATAAATAAAAAATAATATGAAGTGGCTCCGCTCCATAAACACTCTCTCTCCAGACTCAATTCTCTTTTCTTCTTCTATTGCTCTTCTGCTCAGTGAAACCTTAGCCAACACTTGAACCCCTTAATTTAGAAACTCACTCAAGACTCGTGAAAATTTTCTTATGTGTTTGCCCTAATCCGTAAAAACAGTGAATTCTCTTTTTATCTTTTGTGTTCTTCAAATTTCACACCTGGAAAACATCAATATAGTCCGCCCAACATGTTCTCCCGGAAGCTGTGCATGACTGCAACCTACGAAAATGACTATCCTATGAGCCTAACAATCACAATAAACCTTACTCACTTGGATATGTTGTTTATTTGTTTTCCCCCACTACAACTTGTAGAGAGCTTCCTCCCCCTCCCCCTTGTAATGTTTTTTGACAAGCTACCTGATAAATGGAGTGGCATTTTGCTGATGGACCTCCATAATTATTGAAATTCCTGTTGTAATTGGCATCAGTTTACCTATCCTTTGTAAGTATTTCACTTTCTTGTGGAAGCTTCTTTTTCCTTTTCTATTCTGAATTTTTCAAACACGTTCATTTGATAACTCTGGGACACCCTACAGGAGAGAATTCAGACCTACATGATCTTAGGGTGAAGATAACAACGTCACCAAATCAAGTGGACCTAAGTTCCATACTCAAAGCTTTAGGAGATAAACAAGGAAGTTCTTCTTGTTTATATCATTTAAGTGATTTTTGCTTCCCAAAAGAATCATTTAAATGCCTTTTATTTTTCTTCTTCCATCATCCTGTTCCTGCACCAGTATGTGCTGCTTCCAAATAGTTCTTCGTCTCATTGTACTCCTGTACTCAAGGTACAGTAATCAGGACCTTATTTTCTATCTCAACAGTCAAAAAACCATGGCTGAGCGAAAGAAGTACTAGTTAAGAGGATTGCCGTACAATCTAGAACTTGGTCAAACAAATTGTTGGTAAAGCTCTGGCTTTGTTAAATGTTGTGGAAAACTCAGACTTCAGATCTTGAGAAAATTTAAAATGAGGTCATTACTCAATTACATGAAAGAGCTTTCAGAAGGATGGTATTCAAGAAAACCTCATGGATACTTCACGAATTTGGAAATAAAACACGAAAAGTTTAACAAAGACTCAACAAACAAGAGAAGTCCCAAAATACTGAAAACAAAAATAAATTAAGGCATCTTGTCCCCTCATCATTAGATATCAACATTTCAGTTTTAGGCTCAACACCTTCGTTAATCTTTCCTATATGCCACACTCAAAGAATAATGCTATGAAGAGGGATGATGGTTATGTTCACACATTACTATCAAATGCCATAGGAAGAGCAATCTGAAGGGTGATGGTGTATGATGATTATCTTTTTCTGCTAGTGTCACTGCTGGCCATTGTTTGGGTGTTGTAGAAAGCCATAGGAAGAGCAGCTGCTTGATAACTTATTAGTTATTACTAGGGTTTGTGAGAGGAAGAACCAGTGAGAAGAGAAGAAGAAGAAGGGTAGTAGATAATGGAAGGCAAGAGAGAGAGAGTTTGTGGAGTTTTCTTCATAGATGTCGCATGTGCCAAGCTTGCTCAAATTCTATGAAAGTGTACACTACTTTTGGTGAAAAAATGTCAGCATCTCGGCCAGTTGGGATCCATTTTTACATATGGGGATTCAAACCAAAATTCAGTTTCTCCTTGATAAAGTTTCTTTCAACTTCTTGTGTTTCATTTTCTCATGTTGTGCAGGGTTGTGAGTGATGCTGATGGTAACCTTATTGTCACAATAGAGTTTAATTGGCTCCAGATTAACCGGAAAAACTCACAAACACCAATAGCCATGGACCTAAGCACTTTTTTGATCTTGCAAACACAATTTACTAATTCACTCTTAAGTCATCTGATTCCACAGCCTAGGCTGCATCAATGCCTATAATTATGAACCTCAATTAATCCTACGCATTGGATCCGACAAGCAAATATAGTTTCTTCCTTTCTCTAAAGACACTAGATTCTTACATCTTACCCTTGATATCCTGTAGCAGCTCTCTTGGTTGTCATGAAAACAGCATAGTCTACAATAATCTAGGCCTCCATTTTCATGTGACCGTATCAATCAAATGAAATACTCATTCTAAGAGATGGCTTTAGGTATTGAAAAATCCTTATATGGCTTCCAAGTGCAAGGTGTTTGGAGCTTGCATAAATGGATTTTACTCATACATATAACGTATGTTGTGTTTGGACAAGTGAGTGACAGATAAATGAGCTGTTCTACCAGTAGTTAATGTCGCCCAATGTCATATGGATGGCCAACTCACAATTTTCACAGTAAAAGGCATACTCAAAATAGAAGCATACAAAACAGTTTTAGAAGGATGGTTCTAATTCTAAAGGTGTAAACAACATTCAATTGAAACAAGATGTGAGAACTATGATACCTTAGACAAGAACTTCTGGAATCATACATGGATCATCACAAAAAATTTCACAACTCCAATTGTGATCCTATTTCCATGAGGTTTGCTTACAAATCTTTCTTAAGTCTAGCTCTTGCGTACTGTATTTTCATACCTGTTCACTGTAATGTGATCATATTCTAGCTGACTTAATTTGTATGTCACTGTGATTTCTGCAGCCTTAGAATCTTCTAGCTTCTCAAACTTGTGATAGAGCTTCACTTGGATCGTTAAGAGCCCTTATACCAAGTTGTTTGGACTTTGGAGTGAGGTTGAGGTTACTAATCCCATGTATTAACATTATCCACACTTTATTTGCTTATAAACTAGGCCCATTACATCAATAAACCCAAAAATAAGAGGTCTAAGGTTTATATAACCCAACCATGGGCCAAAATAAAGTCTTCTAAGGTCCAATTGACCCAAATTGAACAATAACTGCATCAAGAACTCCCCCTGAGAATATGAATCTCTCACCTTTTCTAGTGACAGAGATAGAGCCATCCAAAGACTCCTCCAAGACTATCCGGACCATGGTTATCAAGGGAGCTCCCATCTGTGTTAAAATTGATCAAATCCATGGGAGGTGGGGTCCAAGAGTGCTGAATCTGATGGGTTAAAGCAGAAGATGAGAGCACAAGGTCCCAGTGCCTTGAGTAAATAAACAACTGGAATCCCCTGAAATGCATCAAGAGTGAGTGCCCCATCTCACTGTTCCCACCTTAATGATCTTAATTATCTGTAAACTATTGTACTCCTATGTTAAGATGTCCTTCACAGTTTCAGCACAAACTTTGTGTTAATATTTGCAACAAAAAAAAAAAGAACTGTGCAATAACATCATAGATTTCTTTCTGGACTATTTTCAAACTCCACCAATAGTATCTCAAAGTTAGCTTTATGAGCTAATTGATCAGCTAGTTCAATATGTTTCCTACTAATATATGAGAGCCTGCAACTGTTTGAACTCTTTAAACAGATTCCAATCCCAATCATCAAACACATAAGAATTTAAAGTGTTTACTGCTTAAATGCAATCTGAAAACACCACTCTGTTGGTAGACCTTTCAAGTCAGCTTCGAATGCACTGCTACATTCTCCATTCTCGAATCTATCATGGACTTGAGATGAGCCTGGAAACAAAAGAAGTGCACACCATCCAGAAGCACTAAATGAAATATAACTTCCATCAGAGACAATCATAGCTGAACTGTTAAAACCATTTTTCTGAGTTGAGCAGAAACCAGTCATTAAGTGGAGAATCTGGTGTTCGATAATTATGAAGAATTAGATAGGTGGGTTGTTTTAGCTCAACGACAAGAATGGTAGTCGCCTTGGAGGTGTAGTAGCAATCGCAAGTTAGGGCTTCTCCTTTCAGTTTGTTATTGCTCCATGGACCAAATAATGGAAGAAAAGAAAGAGGAATAGTTTAGTAGGAAAGACAATTTGATCAACATATGACAAATTATAACATTTTTAGTCCTAGATCAACGGAGTGGGTTTACTTATTAATTGTTTTGAAAAATCAGGATGGTATGCATAAATATCTAAAACTCACGCATGGATCTATAATTACATGATACCTCAGAAGAGATACATGACCCAAAATTATTTCTTAGCAAAATAAATGCATCTCTCATTTCCCTATCTTTTGACTTCAATTCCAACGATACAGATAATAATAGGAAAATGATTCGTGCACGAAAGGCAAGGGCCCATTGATGATTTATAAATAAAGGGTGGGGTTGGTTTTAATATTTCAATGAAAACTATTGTCTCCATCCAATAGTTTTGTGCATGACCGTACATCATACATGAATATGATGATGCACAAAACATTTTACCATAATAATAAGGATGATATTAGGAAAGGCTGAGACTTACCTGTTAAAATTTTTGTCCCACCTAATTGGCCACATAGCACAAATTCGTGCTTGCATTGAAATGGAAAGCGATACTAACTCCACCTTGCCAGTGGGAAGATCCCAACCACAAACCCAATTAACGGGACATCTTATATATGATTAGTAGGGTGACCCTACGTATGAGCTTGGATTTGTGTTTGTAAAAATCATTTAATAGAGAGAGGGTTCCCCATGCTACTAGTGTGGTGGGAATCTCCCACATTACAACAATGATGATGTAGGAATATAATGGTGTAAAAATTCAGCCTGAATCGATTGGACTGATCAAAATTGATCAGTTCAACCCAAAGCAAACGAAACCATTATTAGCCGAAATGACCGACTGCACCGATTGAAACCAAACCAAACCAAACCTGATAAGAAATCAAACCCCGAAAATACAAGGACTATCCCATTAATTTTCTATGTTTATGAGTAAATATAAATCCGAAACCAAACCGAATCAAACCCAATAGTAGCCAATCACAAAATGATATAAAAAACCAATAAGGCATCGAACTAAAACCGGCCAAGAACTTTCCTAACGTTTGGTTTCGGGTTGGTCCAATAACAAATGAAAACCAGTTCAACTCTGATCAAAATTAGACCGAATTTATCGATTACCACCTTTACAAGGAAGAATATCATCCTTAAGGGCCTATATAGTCTGGAAAAGAAAGAGATGTATGTGAGAGGATGGGAGTTTCAAGGTATTAATTAATGGGTGAGAGTTTATGACTTATTCAACTCTTTGTGAGAAAGGATACGATCGTGCATGCTTACACGGGCGTGTATGAAAGCTTCCCCCTAATAATTACAAAAAAAAAACCTACGTAGCTGCGTGAGAAACTTCTTCCCCAATTTTATTTCGTATACGTAATTAATAACTTTCAAGTTGCAAAGGTACTTATCAAGTACTGGGTGTGACGTGTCAATGATTGTGACCAATGGTTTGAAGGTAGACGCTATCTTTTACAACGTGGGAAAAAATGGATCCTAGTGGGGGATTTGGTGGGCCCACCAAGGATCACCACTACGTACAATGTATTGGACAGTGACACCAATGATCTACGGTCTACATGCTTTATAGTAATGGAAATTAGTGTAACTTGACATATACCTTAAACTTCCCACTTTGCTGTGCTGTGCTGTGCTGTGCTGTGCTCATGAATAATTGATCAAATATATACCTACTAATAATACCTTAAAACTGCTCCCATGGTCCCATATTCCATAAGAAGTGGTTTTGGAGTGAAACAAATAATAATGATAATGTTTACTAGAAGTGGTGCTTTCATGGATATGAATTAATTCAATAATTGTAAATTAGATCATTTTAATCACCTAACCCCCACATTTTATATAAACCTTAATATATATTTTATAAGGTAGATGAAGAACATGTGGAGAGGTGTTTGGTAGATTTTGCTATTAAACAATTTTGTATTGATTTATTAAGGAAAAAACTAAATCAAAAATTAAATGCAAAAAATCCATTTATAATTTTCATTCAAAATCTTTTGAATCTTTTTTTCAAAGAATATTAGGAAAAAAGTTGGTAAGGTGTGGTGTGCTTCATGCCCATGCTCACCACGAGGTTTTGAGTTCGAAAATCCTAGCTAGTTTCTTCCCCCACTAAAAATTGAACCAAACCTGAAAAAGTTGACATAATAAAAAAAAATGATAAGGTTTTTATTTTTAATTTTTTCAATATGTATAAAAACTAAAACCAAATCGATGGTAGCCTAATACCTGACTAGACAAGAGACTGTTGAACAAATCCAAAAAAGATCGAAACAAATCGGTCCAAAAACCAAATTTTAGATTAACCATTTGCTTTACTGATCCAACCCGATCGTATCAAACCTACTAATTGACAACCTTCGGAGAGTGTATGATCCAAAAAATTCCCCATGGAACCCATTGTTTCTCCACACATGGTGAAGACAGAATCGTTTCCACACCAAGAAAAAAAAAAAAAAAAAAAAAAAAGAATAAAGAGAGAATCACTTCCTCCACCTCATCTGACCCTTTGATTGGATTGAAATGGTGAAGGGTGTATTCGACCATGAACAATAAGATTGAATCCACATTTCTATCATAGCGTCACATCACTATTAGTGAAGAGATTCTTAGGAAAAACTTAATCCCATCTCCATAAATACATAGATCATCTGATTAGTGATAATGACTTCTTACAGAATATGAGTAACCTTGACATTGACCTTTAATCTGTTTAACAACCCACTACCTAAAAAGATTCTGAAATTGTGGTTCAGTCACTATCTCTAAGCCTTGTTTGGACACTAGGTTTATTTCTATAATTCTAAAATACTGAGATTAGAAGCCAAAGCAAACATAACCTAAGTTATCCCTTACCAATCTCTCTAAGATTCGCATTAATTTCTCTTAAAATGCCTTTGACTTCCTTATTTTTTCGCCTAATCAATTATAAAAATTGATTAAATTAATCTCAAAGATGTAAAATTTTCTTAGTCTACCTGTCATGTAACGTAAATTTGACTTTTCAACTTTTGAACCTCTGACCTTTGGAATGCGTCTGGCTCTGGAGCTCCTACGCTTCCAAGAATCCAAGACCAAGTGTGTAAGACAAAACAAGTACAACCAACACTACCAGAGGAACACGCCAACTTCCAACTAATTGTTTTAACAGGATAAAACGTAAAGCGTGACGTGGATCTACACATTTGCTTCAACGTTCAAATATATGCCATGTCATCACAATTGATGACCATGTGACTATTTAGATTAGATGTTTATAATCACTTATTGATGTTAGAAAACTTTTTATGTATCGATCAAGTACTTAATATTTGGTATCAAGGTGAATCGGACTGACGAGGACAGATCTAAATAGAATTTGATGAGAATTTGATTATTCTCTCATTTACAAAATGACTTAAATACCCTTATTTTGACTGAGCTGAATCCTCAACCACCTGCCACGGTGTCATGGCCGGAGGAAAACCAGGTCCATCTGAATAGGGATAGATGCTTTTTCATATCATCTAATTGAATATGCAGAGGTATAACCACGAGTGAATTTATCGATATAGACAACGCAGAGGAATGATGAATGATTACTGTACATGGTGTGGTCCCACCATATTCGGACAAGTAACAGCCACGTCAGTTCTATGTCCACTAAACCGCCAGACCAGGCATTATAGCGGTTTATCGTAATCGAGAAAACCGGTTTACCTGCTCCCGCCTATTATTGTTGCTTTTCATTTGTTCTCTCTTTATAATTTTGGTTTTGGGGGTTTTCAAAATTATTTTTGTTTTTTAGTTTTCTGTATTAGATTCTCAAGTTGCAGTGAAGAATGAGAAGTTGGATAATGTATAAACCCTAACGAGCTGTAATTCCGAGAGCTCCAATGGCGAATTCTTCGTTCTTTATGTTTCAATTACAGAATCGAAGTGCAGGAATCCGCCTCCTCCGTAGCACGTCCATTCTTTTAATTGCTTTGTCCCCGTTCTTCGCTCTGTTTGCACATGGAAGACAGTAGATATCCCTGTGGAAAATTATTGTTTACTTTTGTTTCTCAACGCTTTCGCAATGATTGCTCAACAAGTAAGAACCAAGCAGATAAGTATATGTATGATTTGGCTGCTTCTCTGAATTCTTGAGAATGTGTTTGGTTTCTATCCTGTTTTTTCCATTTTGATTGCGAGAGGTCTCAGTACTGTTCTGTCTCTGAGAACTAGCGGAGGACCAGAAACTGTTGGTCATTCCTAGTTAGTTTGGAGAACAGTGGCTGCTGAGGCTTCTCGTTGGTGAGATTTGGAGAAGAAGCTAAATAGGGGAAGAACAAGCTCCACTCTTTTGCCGAAATTTGACTGAAGCAGCGTCTTTTTCGAACGAAACGGCTGAGTTAAAGTCTGAGAGTACAATCATTTAATGGAGAATTTTCGGAAACCGCTTGACTTTTAATGACAAAAGTCTAAAGCTCGATTGTTTCTGCATTTCTACTTCTTCGTTCGTAAGCACATACTTATCCGGGGAAGAGCGGTCGATCCTTCGCTGAGTTTCGAAGAAGCAGCTCGTCCTTTGACAATTCGATGGAGAGAATGCACGCTGTATTCGTTTTCTCTGCGATTTTGTTGTTCGGGTCACTTCTCCCTCAAGGAACAGCCGATCCGGTGGGGGATAAACAAGCTTTGCTCAATTTCATCAACAATACCCCGCACTATCCCACTCTCAACTGGAATGTGAAGTCACCTGTTTGCGGTAACTGGACCGGAGTGACCTGCAGTCCTGATAACTCTCGAGTTATAGCCCTCCGATTGCCTGGAAATGGATTTCAAGGTCCGATTCCGCCCAACAGTCTCAGTCGCCTTACCGCGCTTCAAATATTAAGCCTCAGATCAAACGCTCTATCTGGCCCCATCCTTCCTGATTTCTCCAACCTCGGAAACCTATCCGAACTCTATCTTCAGTTCAACCACTTCTCGGGCCCGTTGCCCTCAGATTTCTCAGCTTGGAAAAATCTCACCACCGTCGACCTCTCATACAACGCATTCAACGGCAGTATTCCTTCTTCCATTTCAAATTTGACTCATTTAACGTCTCTAAACCTTGCTAATAACTCGCTTTCTGGTGAAATCCCCGATCTCAATCTCCCAAGTCTGCAACAATTAAACCTAGCGAACAATAATTTGACTGGAAAAGTACCAAAGTCGCTTCAGAGATTTCCCAGTTCAGATTTCCTTGGTAACAATATTTCTTTCACAAATTCCCCTCCTCCAGCTCTTCCAGTTGGCCCACCTGCTCCTCAACCATCTCCATCGTCTCCAAGTGGTTTTACACTCAGTGAATCAGCGCTACTGGGTATTATAATAGGCGCGTGCGTTCTGGGGTTTGTGATTTTTGCTTTAATACTGATTGCTTGCTTCTCGCAAAAGAATGGCGGTGGTGGTGCTGCTGCTGCTGCTGGGAAGGTGCTGAAAACCGAAAGGTCACCAGCAAAAGCAGTTGCAGGAAGCCAAGACGACAATAACAGGTTGGTTTTCTTTGGGGGTCGTAATTTTGCATTTGACCTGGAGGATTTGTTGAGGGCTTCCGCCGAGGTGCTTGGGAAGGGGACGTTCGGGACAGCATATAAGGCGATTCTGGAGGATGCAACCACGGTGGTGGTGAAGAGGTTGAGGGAGGTTACAGTGGGGAAGCGGGAATTTGAGCAGCAGATGGACTTGGTTGGGAGTATCAAGCACGAGAATGTGGTTGAGCTTAAGGCATATTACTATTCCAAGGAAGAGAAGCTCATGGTGTATGACCACTACAGTCAGGGGAGTGTCTCTGCAATGTTACACGGTATGCTGCTTTACTAATTATCCTCACACCTGTTGGTTCATTAATGCTGTTTTCATCCGTTTCCTTTCCTCTTCTCTGAAAAGGCAGGCATCTGGTGGTCCAACTTTTATAGGTATAAAAGAACTAAACTTTAACTCTAATTGTTTTTGGCAGCATTTGAAGGAAATGAGCTAGAAGTAATTAGTTATGGTGAATTCATTCGAACTTCCATGTTATCTTCTATATGCTATTTTGAAGACATAACAGTGAAAACTAGGAAAACTCATTTATCTGGATGCCTGTGTTGGGGGTTTAGTCTTCCTAGTAAAAATTGAATAGAATCATATTTAACCGTTTAATCCAATTTGATTTTTCCTGGTCCGAAACTTATCTTTTATTTCTAGTTCTAGGAAAGTAGGAAATCTAGTTTGCAAGTCCTGTTATATGGATTCTATTATGTGGGAAGCGCAAGGCAGGGTTATTGATAGATCCAAAAAAGCAGAAGAAAAACAAAACAAGAAAGAACAAGCAAAAGCAAACACAAGATTTATGTGGCTCACCTCTCACTGAGGTTACATCTACAAGTGAAACAATTAGAAAACATACTTTTAACAAACCTTTTAACAAAAGCCACTGTTCCCGACAATGGCGTTGATCAGCCACCAAAGTGTTTTAACATTGGGAACAATCAGATGCTGGCACGAAACTTGATCAAGTGTTTGACGAAATCTTGGACATAATGTTCAAGAGAAACCTTAGAGAATTTGATTGCTGCCCATAGTCTACTTAGAACAATACCATGGGATTTCTTCTCATGTCCCCATTCGTGTGGCAAGGGAAAATTTTCCCATACTGGAGGTTTAGGGATTCCTCTCTCTCTTTCTTTATTTAAGTCTTCATGTTAGAATCTAGTATATCTTCTCTTTTCCATGAAGTTTGAAGGAAGCCACATTGGACTTCTCTTTTACCAGTGCTCTGCTTCGCATAAAAGAAGAGAAAGAAATAGAAAACTCTGAATGAAATCAATATAAAGAAAGAAAAAGAAAATTCTGAATGAAATCAATGCAAAGACATCTTTTATCCTTCTCATTCCTTTGTATAAAGAGATATTTCTTGTATTGAAATGAATTGATGAATAACCAATTTTACTAAAAGCATCTGTGATGCTTCTGCATTGTGATTCTGTACATCTAATAGTTGGTGCCATTAATCCTTGGTCAAAGAAGGTGAGGCTTTTGTTTTTTCCCCTCCCTCCTTGCCACCGGTTTTCCTTTATCTGCAAGTTAACCACTCTTTCTTTTTTAAAATTTTTTTTTTTTTATTTTTTATTAACCACTCTTTCTTATTGTTTGTATAATTCACTCCTCTCTAATTAATTTCTGACTCTTTCTTAGCCTTTAGCATTCTTACAGTTTCCAGTTCTCTACTTGAGGTTACCTTCACATTTAATTGATGAGTTTAGATTTCTAGTAAGCTGTCCTACAGCAGCTACTGTCTACCATCTGCTATTTACACTTATACAGTTATTCCACCTCGAAACCTTCAATCCTCTTAACAAGAACATCCTACAGTAAGCTGTCATACCAGAAATCGAGGAGAATAAACTAGAAGGGATGGAAAAATCTGGAATTTTGACTTGTTAATATTAGCTATGCCAACAATTCCTCTTCTTCTTCTTCAAAAAAAAATCCTTTAGTATATTAGCAAGCATTTTTTTTCCCTTCCTTTTCATCTCCTCATATTGTCCATCTTTAGTTAGCAAATGTTGAACATTCTTTCCACAGACCAATATTGGTCTATGTCAAATTTCTTCACCTCAAACCTTGTGGTTAACTTCCAAGCAACTTCATTCTGTTGATTGTTCTCATACCCTTGTTGTGTCATAAGTCTGAACAAACACACAGATTAGTGAAACTAGCACAAGATATGTGACATCTCCCCTAATAGGCATACATCTATGAGCAATCATGAAAAAATCTCTAGAGACACGGACCGTTCCCTAAGAGAAAAACATATTTTTTAATGAGTGATAATTTTATTGCAGGAGTGGATAAGAAAAAGATACAAGCCTAGAGGAACCATACAAGTACAAAGTGTGAAAATTCAAAATACTAACACACACACACACACACACAGTTACATATCTACTCCATAAATGGATCTTTTCATATGAATATATGGTCCCTAAAATTCCTTATTTGGCATCTGTTAGCCCATTGCTAGACCTGGCCTGTCTAATCAAGCTAGAGTATCTCCCAGGGCACTCTCCTTATTGACTAATCCATTTTGATGATCAGTGCTGAATCGTCCTCCAGCTCCCCCTTCAGATGGGTACAATCTAAAGTGCAGGCTGTCTGTAGTCTAGGCATTAGACTTTACTGATATAACCAGCTTGAGAAGGGGCTCAGTTGCACAGATATGCTAAAATAATTCCCATCCAGTTTCTAATTGTACCTTCAATGCTAGCTGAACCATTGTTACCTCCAGATCTCCCATCAAGTAAAGATTGAAAGCACTGGGGAGGAGGGCACACCTGGTGCACTATGGTGACTGTCAAGGGTGCAGATCCAAACCCAGAATAATAGGGTCTACCTGAGACTAGAGTAACACGATGAAATCCATGCACTGTTTGGGATGTGCAAATTCTAGTCTCTAGGCCTACTTTTAGATTTGCAACACACCAATAGTAGCAATTACTTTTCTGACAAGAAAATCTAGGATAATAGTTGTGCTAGGGATGGGTGAGAGCACAAACCGAAATGGTGATGAGAACATCTAGAGATCTGACATGCTAAAGTTAGCTAACTCCCAAGTCTCTTATAGGAATTATATGAAAATAAAAAGGATTGAAAGCTTCAGTTTCTGCAAATTTTTCTAGTATTGCTCATTTATGTGTGAAGTATATTTTTGCTCTTGAAAATTCTTTATCATCACTAAATCACATAATTCCATCAATGATAATTTATATATAGGATCTAAATTCTTGGAGCTTAATTAATGTACAGGGAATTTCACCAAGAAAAAGTGTTCCAACAAATAGCTATTTTCTCACATAAGTAGCATTGTAGTGGATATTGGACAAGTTAGTGAACTTAAAGGGTATTAAATAAGTTAGTGAACTTAAAGAAAATACATAACAGAAGCATAAATTAGTGATATTTGTTATTTCACATATAGCAAAAGCACAAGTAGTGGATATTGTATGCTTGAAGGTAATTTATTACGGACAAGGGGCAAAAGGAGATCTGGGTGCACCTCTTTTCTATAACCACCCCTATATAATAGATAGAACGAGGTCAGTTGCCAGAACACAGACCTGAGATATCAGGCCACAATCTCGTTATCAGTCGCATCCCATGAAATAAAGGATGCTGAGGAGAAGGAATATGTCACAAACATTCTGGTGGTCCAGGTTACACCATTCACTAGGTTCTAATCTTGGAACTTTAAAAGGTGGCTCCTACGTCTCCTAACCTCCTATACTTTTCTCATCTCAAATATCTAAAGAGGTTTAGTGGTATACAGTGGAAATTATCCTATAACGTGTTTTTATTTCACAGGAAATAGAGGGGAGGACCGGATTCCTTTAGACTGGGAAACTCGACGAAGAATTGCAATTGGTGCTGCAAGAGGCATTGCTCGCATCCATACTGAAAGTGATGGGAAGCTTGTCCATGGGAACATAAAGTCCTCCAATATATTTCTTAACTCCCGAAAGTATGGTTGTGTGTCTGATCTTGGCCTGACAACACTGATGAGCCCAGTGGCACCTCCTATCTCTCGTGCTGCAGGTTACCGAGCGCCAGAAGTGATAGACAGCCGAAAAGCAACCCAGCCTTCTGATGTCTATAGCTTTGGTGTGCTTTTGCTTGAGCTTCTCACTGGGAAATCTCCTGTCCATGCTACTGGTGGCGATGAGGCCGTCCACTTGGTGCGGTGGGTCCAATCTGTAGTCCGGGAAGAATGGACAGCAGAAGTGTTTGATGTGGAACTGATGAGATATCCTAACATTGAGGAAGAAATGGTGGAAATGCTACAGGCAGCAATGGCATGTGTGGTGAGGATGCCAGAGCAAAGGCCAAAGATGGCTGATGTTGTTAAAATGGTGATGGATACTCGAAGGGTTGACACCAGAAACCGTCCAATTCCTGAAATAAAATCAGACACTTCAACTCCAACACTTACACCAACACCACCAACACCAACATCATCTGCAGTTATTGGACCAGCATCGTCTTCCGGCCCACAGTGAGGCTAGCTATTTCCTTTAATAGTCTCTACTCTTCTCTCCCTCACTCCCTCTTTTTAATTTTTTTTTTAGCTTGTTATGTGCTCTTATTTCAATTCATCTTAGCCAAATGTGTTGATTGTTTATTGTTTTCTTTTACATGATAAGATCGTTAATGTGAACTCGACTCATTTCGGCTTTCTGTTCATCTGTACTTCGTAGTTTTTTTTTTTTTAAATAAATGTAAATTTGTATTTTGTAGATTTGCCATGTGCAGGTAACGACGTAACCACAGCCCCTCCCACCTCTCCTCCCCTTTGGACAATGGACATAGATTCGAGTCCCTAATCAATCAGTTGGTTAGAATACTTTGGATCTGGATTCAAAGTAAATGGGGTCGGACCTTCCAGCCTGGATTTATCATTGCATTAGTGAAAGTTTTGGGGGAGGGGGGAGGGGGTAATTGGTGACTTTCATCTCCTGGATCCGGCTCCTCTCCAGGGAACTCAACGCCCAGGGAGTGCCCAGGGGGCATCCAAGGGTTAGGTTGTGCCGCACACATTCCTAGGTGTGCACCGAGATATGTGACACAGTTTAATGGTTGGATGTTCCCTGGGCGTGCTGGGCTCCCTAGAGAGGAGCTCAATCCTCATCTCCTTGTCTGGAGATGGGACTTGATGTATTTTTAATAAGGGAGAGCAAAGGCAGACAACATGCTTACCTTGACATCATATGTGCGGATGTGCCAGAGGGAGAAAGAGTCAATGGATGTCGTTTGTCAATAAGGGCACCAAATCATTAATGAGGAAGAAGAAATTGTGGGAGGGCATATATTCCATAGGTGAGTGTCCACCTTTTCCCCTTTAAATAATTTTTCAGATTATAAAAAATTTAAATACATATATATATTTTTTCATAGGTTTGAGTCTGAAACAGCCTCTCTGTGAAAGCAAGGGTAAGGCTACGCACATTATGACCCTCTACCCAGACCTTGTAATGGCGGGAGCCTTGTGCACTGAGTACATTTTTTTTTTATACAATTTTTTTCCCTTCAATTTTGTCAAGCAAGTTTGTTTGTGTCCCACATTGCTTATAGGACATGTGTCCATATAGAGCTGTGTGTTTCTGTCTTTGAGGGACATAGCTCTACGTAGGGTTGTGACTCCAAATAAAGGGGGAGGTCTTTGTGTTGGAGGGATGAATCTTCACATAGACAAGGAAGCAGCATATGCAATCTTCTGGGATGTTGTCTTTTGAAGAAACAAATGTCTGTCGAGCTTCTTTGGACAGATCTACATGTATCCCTCTAGACAAACATGCCTGAAGGAGCACCTTTCCTATAAAGTATTAAGGACGTCTAATTGTCTAAGCCATTCTACATCCCAGTCTATGTGGCCTCTCTCCCTCTTGTTACTCTAGTGTTCTTGCTGTCTTTCTCCTACTGTTTTTTAAACGTTGCCCGTTGTCAAATGTCCAAAATTTTCTTTTGGCTGAGCACAATTTAAGTGAATGCATGAGTGTGGGGATCCGGCCCCTCATCAGGGAGCCCAAAGCTTAGGGAGTGCTTGGGGGGCATCTAAGGGTTGGGTTGTGCCACACACATCCCGATATGTGCCTAGTCAGCTATCGGGATGTGTGCGGCACAGTCTAAGGCTGGATGCCCCCCTCGGCACTCCCTAGAGAGGAGTTCAATCTAAGTGTGATGCCTTATTGCACAAATGTGAAACAGGAAAATCGATCCCTTGATCTCTTGGGGTTATGCACTCGACTGGTAAACCACCCACCAACTGACCAAGCAATTGTTTACAGTCTGCGACTTTAGAGTAATATAATTACAAAAGGCAAGGCAAAAGTCGTGACTTATACATATAGTCCACAAAGAAATTTTCTAGCAAATATAACCCTAATTAACTGTTGCTTTTCATTTCATTGCTATTGGATTTGAAAATTTGGGTCGGATCGGTTGATCCAGATTGGAATTGGCAGAGGCTACTCTCAATTCCAGGCTCCAATTGATTCAGATTGTACCGATCTTGTATAGAAACTAGGGTTTAGAAGGATTCATGTAGATTTCAACCGATTATTAACGATTATGATCCGATTCAGATCCTGAATCCTGTTTTTAAACCTTGTAGAGACAAACCGATACAGAGTTCGGGCGTTGGGCTATCCAAACCCGACCCACTGTGCAGCAATAACCATATTACCTTATTCCTTTTGGAATTACGGAGGCAACCTTGGGTAGACACGGGCACTTGAAGTTTGGGGGGGAAGGGGGCGGGAAGACACGTGGTTGGTGCGTAGTATGTCAATGACTGCACACCAGTGACAACGAAGACACAGCTAAATGACCTTCATCAGAAAAAGAAAAAGACACAGCTAAATGACAAAGCAAAGTTAATGAGAAGCAAAGTTTTCTTTTAACAAAGAAACGGAAATCACAAGACAATGAACGCCCAATCATTTCTGCACAATGATTCTCCAGAATCTTCTTTCTGTATCTCCTTTGACTTTGGTAATTAAAGGGCCTTTTCTAGGGTATTTTTGTAATTGCATAGTAACAGGTTGGACTCACCTTTCATGTCTTCCTCAATTAAAATTGACAACTTCATTATTTGGATAACAGCACTCATGTGGATGAACGTGCACTTCCGTTCGTTGTTAGACGGCGCCTCTATAAACAACTCTGATATTCCCAAACCCCCCTTTTTTTTTTTTTGTGTGTGTAAATTTGGAAGAAAATACATTTTTAAGAGAAATCATGAAAATATATGGTATCCAGCATGGTTTTAAATATCCGTATAGTGTCCGCCGATTAGGGGTGTCAATGGGTCGGGTTGGGCCGGGCCTGCCTAAACCCTGACCCGACCCTAGAGGCCTTAACCCTGACCCGACCCTGTCAGGGTCAAGAAACTCTCAACCCTGACCCGACCCTGCCAGGGTCGGGCCGGGTCGGGTTGGTCTTGATTTATGGCACCGTCCACGTGTCTCATTAGACCATGTTTTTGTAACATAGGATCTCAACCTATGGGACAACTAATAAATATGTTGAAAAAAATGGCGTGTGTATAAACTCTCTCTCTACAGTTGTAACTGTGTCCCCTCAATAGGCCTGGAAGCTTATAGGGGCTACAACTAAATAACAATCATGTCAGTGACTCTTTTTATGGTCCTGATCAAAATAGTAGATGATCTACTCTTTTTATGGGTTCCCACTTCATGATGATGACAAACCTAGTAGTTATCTCTGTACAATTCTCTTCTGTTTTTTTTTTTATCAAGAAAATACTTATATTAAGTATATAATATATATATATATATATGTAATATTATATACCTATAATTAATACAGGGTCGGGTCGGGCCGGGCCGGGTTAGGCCGAGGATCTAAACCCTGACCCGACCCGACCCTGCCAGGGTCAGACTATAACTAAACCCAAACCCGCCCTCAGGGTCAAAAAATCAGGGTCGGGCCCGGGTCGGGCTCAGGGCGGGTTCGGGCCAGCCGGGCTTTATTGACACCCCTACCGCCGATCAATATCGGTATCCAGTATCTCTCTCTCTTCCTAACATAATGACCTCGTTGTTCTCTTATGTGCGAAATTGTTTTATCACATCTCATTTGTACCATAAAATGACCTCGTTGCCCTCATATGTTTGAAATTATTTTATGATGCCTCATTGGTGTTGCTCCCCTATATTGTTTACCCTCTCTTTTAATTAGGTTATTGACATTGTATTTTTACTATTAAAAAATTATCTCATTTAATGGATAGATTATAAATTAAATCATTATAATGGATTTCAAAACCAACACATTTACACTAAAGTTAAATGACTACATAATTATTGTTGATTAGCTTAACAGAATTCTTTTTTTTTTTTTTTTTTGGTAAACATTAGCTTAATAGAACCTTGTACTAAAACTTGGGTTTTTAAAAAATAATGATAAATAACCTTTATATTACTATTTTTTGTTTTGCACCCTTGCCTTTTTTTTTTTTTTTTTTTTTTTTTTTTTTGTATAAATTTTTAATTTATAATAATAATTTTCTTGCATTACTAAGGAAGCGAACTTTCGAAGTTGGAGAGTACAAGTCACCACAGACTAGAGTGCTCTATACTTTGTAAATATTCTAAATTTGTTATAAGCAATTAATTTAATCTCTCTTTAATATTCTTTCATTGGTTAAAATTTACAAAAATAGCTTTTAAGTGTAAAAGAATTCTCTAACGACCTTCTCCCAGGGGAAACAAAAAAACAAAGGAAAAGAGAAGAAGACACCTTTTACATAAGACTTTTGTTAATTCACGCATGTTTTATACATTGAAGCACATTTTTTTTTGGGGGGGGGGTGTATCAGCCAAATTTTGCAAAAATTGCATTTTATTAGATTATGAAACATTGTATGAGATATCCTATTTATATACTATAGGTGACCCTTTATTAAACCATCTCATTTTCCTTCTTGTTTTCCTATTATGAAGCTAAACTAAAAGAGAGTCATTCATAAAACTTCGAATTCGAGCACAAACTTAATATTGGTAGTTAATCGGGTATATCGATCAGTACCTATCCAATCACACATAGGTGAAACAGTTCTTAATAAAAGTAAATTTGTCCAAAAACAATTTTGACAGACCATCCCATATTAACCTAATACAACCAATGCATATTGGAATCGATATCGATATTAACCAAGACCGATTTTTCGATATTAATAACCATGTAACACCACATATTCAACTAGTACCCCCCACCCCCTCCCAATTTTTTTTTAAAATTAATTAGCTACATAAATAATTTATATAGAAATCTTTTTATTACCCACAAGAAAAAAAAAAGTTATGGAAATCTTTGATAAGGATATTAGCATTGTAGCATAGTAACCTAGTCCAAGTAGATCAAGATCATCTCTCTATCTTATATGGAAATGGACGCACGTTGGAACAAGACAACCAAGAGGGGGGGGGGGACAAATGGGCTGCCACCCTATCAGAATAAAATCTACATAAGATTCCAAGTGTATCAATTTTTGAATTGTTAGCACCAAAAAATTTGAATATTTAATAATAGAGAGACATTTAGGCAATGTCTTTAGTAATTGATGATCACCAACCAAAGTCCAAGTCCAAGTCCAAGTAAAGAATGAGTATTTTTGTAAGGGAGGAAAGAACATGTGTTTCAGGTATTCTTCCTCTTAATTTTATCCGTCCGGCCCTGTCTGTCAGTTAGTAGTGTGCTTCATTTTCAGTGCCAGCTCATGTTGTGACAACGTGGCTTGCATATTTCCACTCCTAAAACTTATAAAAAAATAATAATAATGGAGAGGGTTCACTACACGCCACCGGTGTGAGAGGCATCTCTCATGCTACACCAATCACGGCGTTTACAAGGGTTTCATCAACAAGAGGAATCACATGATGATGGATGAGAGATAATGTTGGTATATGTCTAGTGTATATGAGTGTCAAATGTCTATTCGCACAGCCTGTTTCGTTTATGGATTGATAACCAACCTATCACATAGAAATATGTTCATACCCTAGCTTACAAGGCTCGATTACAAATGGTGTGGAGCCTTAAATTGGTGGGGACTATTTAAGCCTGACCAAAACTTATTAGGCTTGACCAATTGATACCCTTAGTCCATATGATCAATATGTGAGAGGGCGTGCATTATCATTCGGATAGGGATTCTAAGGGGTAAAAGATCACCGCCTAGTTGTGAATCCGGATCAGCTATCCACATGGGGACAAGACCCACACCCCCATGGAGGGTTCAGATCTGTCTCCCCCCGTCCCCATGTGGGTAGCAAATCTGAACTCCCTAGTTGCATGGTCCCATGCCCACACAGAAGCACGTAAAATTACCACAACATCTTCTTTAAAATTATAAATCCCATCCATGTTGATGCCATTGCACGCACTCTCAGTGGCTCCTGCCTCCTGCACTAATGTAGGACTATGTCATCCAGAAGTGATTCTCTTCTCTTGCCCTAATTAGGTGATCCCATATTTCCCATCTTTGATGTTACGAAAATAAGTTAATATGAATATTTTAATAATATATATTTCATTTTTTAAAAATAAAAATAAAAATAAAATAAAATGCCTCAATTATATTGCAACGGGTGGCAGAGAACATACCACTATACCAGGTCTAGTCGAGTAGAGGGACAAAGACAAAGAGTCCAAAAGATCCCCGCCACGTCACCTATAAAGAGCCGCGCGTGAATGTCGCGATTAATACCAGGTCCCTCTGCCACTCAAAACATCCTTCCCTCTTATAGTTTTCAGAGCAACTGCTTTTCTCTCTGTCTCTCTCTCTCTCTCTCGAGCGGAACTGCTCTGAAACTTACCAGACTTTTCATTCCAGTCCGATCCTAACTGAATTGCATTTGCATAACTCTTTTTTTTGTTATCCGAAGCAGCCACGAGAATCTGCTTATTCCTGATTCAGATCTTGGCAAGAAAAATGAGATTTTTAAGCGGTTTTGGGAATACCTGATCGGTCTGCGGGGGATAAGGTGAAATGTGAGCGTTGCATTCCTTACGAGGTTTGAGCCTTTTTCATTTCCTACAGGATTCATTCATGGCGGAATTCTTTGTAATCCTGTAATTATCTAGTAGTTCTCTTCAGTTTTATTTAGGTTCACTTAAACCGCAAAGAAATTCTTCATCTCGTGATTCTTTTTTTTCTCTTTAGAAGAGGTTCCTCCGATCTCACTAAAGAGAGTATTTTTCAGCTCCAGTTATATCAGATTTTACTTTATTCAGCTCTTCAATTGATATTTATTCTTCCTTAGTTCTCATTCTTTCCGACAATAATTCATATTAATTTACTGCTTAGTTTATTTGAAATCGTTCTTCCAACCTGGAAGTTTCTTGTCGGTTTCGCATCCAATCCCCAATCCGTTCTGAAATTTCCCAATTTGCACAATTTGCTTGGAAGTCAATACAAAATCCTCTCTTTATTAGCTTTTGAGAAGGATTTTTCCATTACTTTTCCTGTTCCAGAGTTTGGGAGAAAGACAGAGAGGGAGCTAAAACAATCAATCAATCTTAAAAAAATGACAGAAGCAACGAAACCGGTATTACAAAAACCACCAGGTTACAAAGACCCAAACGCCCCGATCTCCACGGCACCAAAACCACAAATCCGGAAACAGCCTCTTCCTCCATCATTCCAGCCGAAACGAAAACGCCATGGTTGCTGTCGCATCTGCTGTTGCTTCTTCTGCATCTTCCTACTCCTTCTCATCGTCCTCATTGCCGCCGCCGGTGCACTCTTCTACCTGTGGTTCGATCCAAAACTCCCAATCTATCGCTTGCAGTCCATCCAGTTTCCTCGCTTTAACATCTCCGTCACATCTGACGGAACTTACCTAGATTCCCAAACGGTCGTGAGGCTTGAAGCTAAGAATCCGAACCGCAAGAAAATTACATTTTACTACGATGAGAGTGAGGTTCGGATGACCGTTGGCAATGACGTTGATTTAGGTTCGGTATCCATACCAAGGTTCACTCAGGCGAAGCAGAACATAACGGCTTTGAAGTTTGCGACAC
The DNA here is from genome assembly GCF_018873765.1 of Telopea speciosissima. Lineage (NCBI taxonomy): Eukaryota > Viridiplantae > Streptophyta > Magnoliopsida > Proteales > Proteaceae > Telopea > Telopea speciosissima. Next base: position 64,680,394 of record NC_057921.1, on the reverse strand, counting down.
AGGTGAAGCACGCTTTGATAGACGATGGCGAAGGTTTGAAGCTGAAGGCTCAGTTCCGAAGCAAGAGTATGTTGGTTCGCGTGGAGGTTCGGACTAGATTCGGGGTAGGTGTGGAGAAATTGACGTTGGGGAAGTTGGCGGTGAACGTTTTGTGCGGAGGCGTCACATTGAAGGATTTAAGCGCAGGCAACACACCCCAGTGCACCGTCAACCTTTTCAAATGGTAAGAATGATTCATTTTAACTTTTTCGGTAAATTCTGTCAACCTTACTAATTAATAATGGGCAAGAGATCTCCACTTGGTGGTGTTTCCCACGCCTACTCACAAGGTTACATGAGATGATGTCTCGGCCCTCTGGGTAGATGTCAAGGCGTGCTCACCCATTGAAGAGCGTAGGAAACACAATCAAATAGAGACCTTGAGTTTTAATGAAGGTAACTGACTTCATATGGGTCATGATTATAAGAATTGGAATCGGAATTGGTAAAAATTAGGGGTAATTAGGGTCAATCAAGGTTAACCCAGCTCAATTAGGATCAATCAGAGCTAGGCTATGTTGGGCTGAGCTCAATAGGGATGGGCCTTGACTGAAATATCCTTATCTGACCTCAGGTTGGGCTTGGATTGAGTTAAGGAGACCTAGGGTTGGACTGAGGTTTTGGGAAATCTGGCCTGATTGCACCATTAGGTTTACTTGTCCACTTTGTGCCCCATTTAACCTAGCCAGTGGCTTGATTAGATGCTATCACTTGACATTAAGGTGGCCCAACTAGAAAACCTACTCAAAATTGTTGAGTTTATTGATGCAACATCTAGTAAATTACATCAAATGTATATAGAAAGATAAACAGGATTTTGCTAGCTTCATGAAACTTTTGATGTTGAAACATTACGATTCCAAATTAGAGGGAAAATGTTCTCTGAGCCGCTGGGATAGGGTAATGACCTTGTTGCCCTTCAATATTTGATACTATTTTATCGCATAGCAATAGCCAATAGGGTGTTTCTCTATGCCACTTGCTCAGAGGACCCTCTTCTATTTAAAAATTACTAATTTTTATAAAATCATATAAAATATTAACATCTATTTCTACTAGAATTTTTCCTAAATGATTCATCAACCTTGGCGTTTTATGGACTACACACCTAGTTGTACCATCTAAAAATTGGGAAAAGATTACTTGAGCCTCGTGCGAAGGAGGGTACTCTAGCACCCCCCCTCTCTCTCCCTCTTTGCATGAAATGACATCTTTAATTTTAAACAAACAGTCCTAACGTTTTATCTCTTTGGGACTTACATTGTCGTTGTTTGATTGCAGGATCAACATAAGATAACATTCTTTTCCATAAAAAGGGAAATGCGTAACACAAAGCCACCTTATTGATGAATTCAAATGTTGTATTGTTGTTTTGAGTTGTGATATGTATAATAAGTTGTTTCTTTCTTCTTCTTATAATTTTTGTTTATTAAATGATCCATAAGTAGAAATCATATGCTAATTTCAGTATGTGGCTAATTAGTGATATATATTTTTTTGGGGGATGTGTTGAAACAAGTAGTCATCTTTTTTTATGCCCATTGCATTTTGGGATAGTGTGACATTAGTGTGAACTGTGAAATGTTACCATGATCCATTTTGCTTTTTTACATTTCCATGTGTTCAGTGATTGGACTTTGCTTGGCTAAAAAATTATTACTACACACTATCAGGGATTTGTAATTTTATATATGAAACTCTAAAAACTAGTTGATAGAAGAGGGTTTTCACCATACGACTACTTGATCCTTGGTTTCCAAGGTAGCATACAAAGGTTCTGACCATTATTGGAGCAACCAAGTGTATTTGTAACTCCACAAACTAGTTGAAAATTCAACTTTAATAATTTGAGCCAAGCATTGGGTAATATGGTATAGATGAAAATATGGGATCCCAAATTAGCACATAGTTTATCTACTAATTATAAAACCCATTGAACAATGGTTCCCAAAAATGCATTCTAGAATCTAGTTGTTTTCTATTTTCTCCTTTTAAAATGTGGTTTAGACCCAAAGTCTATTATGAGAATGTATACCAAACATGGTCTTAATACGTTATGTTTTTATTATAGTTGAATCTTGACATGCATAAGAAAATGGTATGAGAATGATTGAAAAGTCAAATAAAAATACAAGGGCAAGCATATAACTAATCTCAAGGATACAATATTTATTCTCATAAAAAAGAAAAAAAAGAAAAAAAAAGATACAATATTTATTAGAGTGAGCGGCAACTCTGTGTTGTTTTAAGCTAGGCAACATGAGACACATACGATGAAGTTCTTCCCCATAATTTGATGCATGGCTAATCCAAAGTGGGCGCTACCTATTAAAACGATTTGATTTTGGTTTCAAAAGTTGGAGTCCTTTTTCAGTCGGTTTCATGACTAAAACCGTTGAACCAAGTCGAATTACTTATTTTTGAATCGAATAAGAAACCGAACAGAATTATATTTTTCTTTAATATTTCAATCAATGTGGATGATAAATTCTATTATTTTTTAAATGCTCAAATTTTTTTTTTGTGGATGATGACGCTAACAACCAATGGTTCCTTTGTTGGCTAAAATGTAAAAAGTTAGCCCAAACACCTAAAATAGGACCTAAATCAAATATGAAATCAAAACCAAATCGAGTCAATTCGATTTTTTATTTGGAAAATGTATTCCTATTACTGGTTCGATTTTGATTTATACATTTTGTATCTTGAACCAAACAAAATTGAATAACTGAAACCAAAGCAATTGACACCCTTAAAATTTTAACATCTTTTTCACTTTAATGAAAGAAAAACCAAATCAATCAATCATATGGTAGGAATAACCCCCATTGAGGGGGGACCTTTCCTCTTATATCAGGTTAGGAAATCTCCATCTATTGGACGTATATGTATGTAGGCTTTGTCCATGGGCTTTATTGCCGAATGAGGCTTTAAAAATTTTCCCCTTTATAGACCCACTTTGCATTAAAAAAAAAACAAACCCCATGGATAACTCTTGCATGCCATCTTCTAGGGTTAGGGAAAAAAAATAAAAGAGCACTTTAATCAATGAAAATTGAAAAATTAGAATTGATAAAAGTACCATTATAATATATATATTTTTTATATCTTCTTGAATGTGGCATGCAAGGCAATCCTTCCAAACGATCTCGCTTAGTTCACAACACAACTTGGAAGCCTCCTTATCCATGCTGGTTTCTAGTCATTTAGGTAGATTTTCCCCAAATAAGGTATCACTAGATGGAGCAATAAAAACTTTAAAAAATTATTAGATTCAATAGTTACGAAAATACTTGAACATTAAAGTGGAAGGAGAAATTTTCATTTTATCTACGGTTTAGAGAATCGAGGGTCATCATTCTCTCTCTGTTTAAGTATGAAGTTCGACTTTACCTCTAGAGTTACAAGCAAAACTTGATTCAAATAGATGGGCATGAGATTGGTGCCCGATCGCGTGACCTTGCATTAATGTAGAGGCCAATAAGAACACGTACAATGGCATCAATAAAATTAAATAATAATATAATTATTTGGCAAGAGAAGAAAATTTGACATTTTTTTAGTATTCTGGAAGTCTTCATTTCTTTGCCGTCTCAAAAAAATAAAGAATTGACCATATGAGAAAACAAGTCTTTAAAAATGAAGGTTCTCAAAAAAATGGAAGAAGCGAATGGAAAACCATGTATAGTAGAATGGAAAATGCCCATTCATTCCAAAATCCAAACAAAACAATAATTGATTATATGACAAAAACGAATTATTGAATTTGGGTGAGTGGTCGATTCCACCCATACATTGTCTATCCAAAGGTTAGAATTGTCCCATCACTTTCCAATTTCCACATGTCAAAAATTAAGTGGGTGGTTTCTACAATCAATCAAACCAGCAAACCGATTCACCGGTCGCAAGTGTGGAGTTACTGACAGCACAGCCTGGGTGAACCGGTTCTCCAGCCGGTTTGAAATTCCATTTGTTTTTTGAAAAAAAAACTGTAGGGCCCACAGAAAAGCATGGCCAATCAGGGGTCGGTCGAGTCGAGTATTGTGACAGAGCACTAAGCAGAACAGGTTATAAAATGTCAATAATTCCTATGTTTTCTCAGTTTCTATAATTCCAGAGATTCCGATAAAAGGCAGAGAGGACTGAGGAGGATCAAATCTCGCAGGTAATACTCAGCTCAAACAAGCTTTCGTGTTGTTTCCAGCTTCTTCTTTTCGTGCTCAAGACACTTTTTTTCTTTCTTCTTTCCTCATCTCCCTCCATCTGAGTTGATCTAGGGTTTCGCGATGGCTTCCAAGCGGATCTTGAAAGAACTGAAGGATCTCCAAAAAGATCCTCCTACATCTTGCAGCGCAGGTATAATCCTTGATCGCGAGCTCGATCTGCAGTTGTTTTGTTGTTTGTGTGTTGTTGTTCTCCTGGATGCTGCTTTTGTTGTTATCGTTGTTGTGTTCGGAATTATTGTTATTATTGTTAGTTTGTAATTATTGCGCTTGGCTACTTCATGTTGATTCTGGCTTTAGTTAAATCAATTAGGAGCGATACTAGTTTCTGATAGTGTGTTCATCACTATGGTAAATGAAATTGGAAAGGTCGTGAGGCAAAACTTCAGCTATTCGGACACTGCAGTGTTTTTTCCTTCTTTTTCAGGTTTTATTTGGAAAGCTAGCATAGAATTCCCTACTGCATGTAAAGAAGAAAAAACTCCTTTTTGTCCATGGATTTAGATGATTCCAGTCATTAGAGTGCAATTTGTCTTCTTGACATTTAAATTCGTTGCTATGGTACGTCGTCATGGGTAGACAATATGTAAGGTTTCTACTTTCCATGGAATGTTGTTCCTGCATATCCACCACTTTTTACTTGGGGGGAAAAAGCTATAATTATTGCATAGGATGGAATAGCTTATGAGTTTAAACTTCTATTTAGGGGATCATCCTGTTGTACTCTTATTCCTTCCAAGACATATCTGTACCATATTTTGTTACTATGTACAAAGTGATGGATCTTTTTTTTATTATTATTAAGATAGATAGGCCCCAAGCGAGTTGATTAATTGTGAGGTGTTGGTCATTGCTTGAGCACAAACAAAATGCCCAATGGATGGAGGAGAAGTGTTGTGGTTCTGTGTTACTTGCCTATAAAATAGGTAGACATTGTGATGTAGTTATTGTGGGTAATTATGAGTTATTATTTTTAATAGCATGAGTTGTTGTCGTATGGGTAGTTAGGAGATGTTGGGAACTTAGTTACCTAAGATAGTAGGAGAATTGGGGGGGGGGGGGGGAGGGGGGAGTTACTTAGTAGTTGTTGTAAGTTACGGTAATTGTGTGTACGTGGATTACCTTATGGGGAAGTTACTTAGTAGTTGTTGTAAGTTACGGTAACTGTGTGTACGTGGAATACCTTCTTTATTGGATGATAATGAAAGAGACAACACAATTAGTTATCCTAAATTATCTCTCTAGATTTATCTTGAGAAGAGGATTGGTGGCCTCCCAATTGCGCCAGAACGTCTGGCCCGCTTCGTCCGTAAATCCCCAAAACCCCTATCCCCCTATTATATATCTCTCTATCTCATCTCTTGTTCTCCTTATTATTTCTCTTTGTTTTCTTATTTTATTTTTAGATTATCCTTGCACGTAACATTCTGATTTACAAAAATAAAGGTGATATTTAGAGTTGCAAAAACTATAGAGGCATAAAAATAATGAGTCATACTATATGTTAAGACAAGAAACTATTATTACGTAGAAGCAATTTGGTTTTACGCCAAGAAGATCCATGACGAAAGCTATTTACTTAGGAGACTAATGTAAAGATTTAGAGACTACTAGAAGGATTTCCATATAATCTTTATTCACCAAAAAAAAGCCTATGACAGAGTTCTTAGAGAGTTAATCCAGCAAGTATTAGAGAAGAGTAGTGTTTCAAGTAAATATGTAGACATAATTAAGATTTGTATGATGGTGTGGTGACTAGTGTAAGAACTATTGGTGAATTCCTGGTGCGGAACACGGGTCAGTATATCCTATTAGGTTCGCTTATGGGCCTACCTGAATAATAGAGGACTCAAATAAAAGGATTGATGGCAATCCGTAAATATGTAGAAGTTTATATAACCAATGACAGAATGGTAAATAACTGAAAGTTATGATAGGAATGGTAGTATTGTAATTAATCTGAAGTTGTAAAGGAGAGATGGCAGATTTGTAATTATTAGAAGCACAAAAGACTTGAACAAATAAAGGAAAGGTGCGTATGAGTGAAAGGGGTAGTTTTGGAATGGGAAAACAAAATATGGATAAGATTCATATTAGGAAGGGTAAAATAGGAAAAAGTAAATTAAAGGGGTTTATTTACCTAAGGAAATAGAGATCGTCTTCAACCTTGGAGCACAACAGAACCAGCGGTAAGGAAGCTCCGTGCGATTGATTCAGGCCTCCAACTCAAGCTCTGAATGCATGCAAAAAGATTCGAACAGGTTCGTAATCCTTAGTGATATTGTTTCCAGATCATAGAAAAACCATCAGGGAAGCACCAAAACAAAGACCAACTACAGAACTGGATATGGCAGTAAAGGAAAACCAGATCTGCAACTGGTATACTTGCTCACTACAAAGGATGGCTTGGGGAAAGAAACTCCAGGGTTTCTATCGCCTATGAAAGCCCCACTTTCGATCAAGATATTGGACCAGATAGAGCTCTGCCGAAGGAGTTCCGACAAACCCTCTGTTATTCACTATTCTGCTAGAACATAACTAGATATAATTGTTCTTCTGCCAGAACAAAACCTGAGATTGGGAAGATGATAGGAAGAATGGAAGGAGAAGAAGAAGAAGAAGATATCAGAAGAGGGGAGAAGAAAGGCCCGCAAGGCTCATGTCAGCCATTGACTTAACCCAAATAATTTTTATCCAAAACTCTCAAATCTGAAAATACTTGTTACTAAAGTATTTAAAGACTCAAGCAATCCTAATCCTACCCTGAAACTGAAATAGAGTCTAACTCTATATTGGACTCAAATTCTAGCTCTAACTCAACGTACGATTCTATCAAGAATAAATAATAAAAAGAAAATTACAAATTTTAACTCAAAAAATAAATCCTAATTCCTACACATAATTGCATCAATTTCCAGTTACAATTGGGTTAATCAACTTCAAGCCCTTATTTGTTTGCAATTATCATAGATGATTTAACCAGAGACATTCAAGATGTGGTTCCTTGGTGTATGCTTTTTGCTGATGATATTGTTTTGGTGGATGAGACAAAAATAGGGATTAACGTCAAGTTGGAGTTATGTAGGTCAACCTTGGAATCTTGAAATAAGTAGAACGAAGACGGTGTATATGATGTGTAACTTCAGTTATATTAGGATGGATAATGAGATGGTGAAAATTGACAAGAGGGTGATTCTACAAAGTGATTATTTTAGGTATCTGGACTCAATCATAAAAAAAGAAGGTGATTTGGAGGATGATGTTTCACAGAGAATTAAAATAGGATGGATAAAGTGGAGCGGTGCGTCCAAAGTGTTGTTTGATCGATGTATTCCTTTAAAACTTAAAGGAAAATTTTTTAGGATAGTCATACGACCAGCTATGATGTATGGTGTGGAATATTGAGCATTTTATAAACTCAATGTAGCAGAGATGAGGATGTTGAGATGGATGTGTGGCATAACTATGAAGGATAAAATAAGGAATGATCATATTAGAGCTGATTTGGGAGTAACTCTGATACATGATAAGCTACGAGAAAGTCGTTTAAGGTGGCATGGCCATGTTTAACGGAGGTCTTCGGGTGCTCCAGTACGGAGGACTGGTTTGATTCTGATTAAGGAACTAAAAGAGCCAGGGGAAGACCTAAAATGACCCTAGGAGAAGAAGCGAGGAAAGACATGCATAGTTTATAACCTCAATTATAGCTGATTGAAGGGTAAGGATCCATGCAGCCGACTTCATTTTGTTGGGATAAGGCTGAGTTGTTGTTGTTGGTCTTTGCCAACTGAGCTAACCCCCTTGGGGTTCAGAGTGGTGGGAGATTCACTACTTCCATCTAGTGTTTATATTACAGAGTTAATATTAGGTTCTATCAATAGATGCCTCTTATTCTTAGGGTATGGTGAAATTAAGATAAATTTCATTGGTCACTATTTTAGGTAGTTATTATTTGTTATTAGTTTTTATATAATGTGAGATTTGTACAGCCTTCACTGGGGCCCTTCTTGCCACTCCTTTTTGTGTTTCTATTATTTCGATCATGTGCCTCTAACAAGTCTACACATTTGTAAGATAAATTTAAATGGGTTGGTACATGCTTCAATAAACATGGAAGTATTCTTTGATAAGTTTGCCATTTGCATGTAAGTGAAGTGTAGATATTTTTTTGAGATAGAGTTGATTTCTGTGAAACTTTTTTTCGCTCCCTTCTTATGGGCATCATGACTGTGAATCAGTTTTGAATATTGATTGCAATCTCCTGCTCAGAACATGGTTCAATAAAAAGCAGAAAGTTCAGATTTTGGATTTTACTAAATATTGAGGGCGGACCTTGGTGCAACAGTTAAGGTTGCTCCATTGTGACCAAGTGGTCACGGGTTTGAGTCTGGAAACAGCTTCTCTGCGAAAGCAGGGGTAAGGCTGCGTACATTGTGACCCTTCCCAGACCCCGTAGTGGCAGGAGCCTCGTGCACTGGGTACTCCCTTTATTGTTGAAATTCCAGGTTTTTGTACAAGCCCTGGTTAAATTTTCTTTTCAAAATAGGTTGCAATCAAATCAAATGTAGTAATAATAAATAAAAAATTTGTAGTCATTTGAAACGTTGTTTCTGCCAATTAAATGTGTAACTGGCTTTTCCAAATGCGAAAGTGAGATGCAAGACATTATTTATGCCTGGAAGGCAGCTGAAAACATCCATTATGAAGAGTAAATATCACTTACATAATTTTTTTTGTTAAATAGATGAATACATGACACTGATGACTTCTCATATATGAAAAATAAATGATAAATGTGTGCATAAATAAATTAAAGAGAATTTCATTGATAACTGATTTTTTTTTTGGGGGGGGGGGAGGGGGGGGTCCTACGGATGGGGGGGGGGTTGCAGTGGCAATTTGCACTGCAATATGCGGTGGTGGGGGGTCTTGAAACCGATACCCAAGCCCAGGGCCTGCCAGCGGCATAACCACCAGACCAAGTCTGGTGTCTACAAGTGTTATTTTGACTAAATTAAAAACTACAAAGTGTGATAAGACAATTTTTAATTGTTTCATTGAAAATATATGTTTTGTTGGTTTATGGATAATATGGGTCCTCACATTCCTTGATCGGAAGAAGTGCTGAACATTCTAACTGTATCTGTTGCCTAATATGATATCTAATTTTCTCTTTAAACTCAATGTTGTCTACAGTCATGGTTCAGATAAAATGCAAAAGGTCGGGTTTTGAAGTTTATCTGTTGACTTATTGGGGACCTAGTTTAAACCTGTCCTTTTCAAATCAAATGTTAAGAAAATTTGAATTTTCAATGTCATTTGAAACCTTTTCTCCACCAATGACTTGGTGTGTAGAGGTGAATTTTTCTAACAAATGGATGGTTCAAATGGTATTGAAGCCAATACACAAGACTGAATTTTGATGGTTAAGGAGGAGTGATATGATGCAGATTTGAAGAGTTAAATGACCAAGGGGTAGGCCAAAAATGGCTTTGGGAAGAAGTGGTGAGAAAATACATGAATGGATTTGGGTTGACAACTAACATGGATTTGAAATGAGCTGAAGGGTGAAACAAGATCCATGTAGCTGACCTCATTTAATTGTGAAAAGTCTGAGTTGAGTTGTATTGCATGGCAGGGCTTGTGAAAGATGTTTGTGCTTGCTACCTTTTCTTTGAGATAAAAATTCTAGATGATTCCTATTGTCAACCTTGAAGAAAACAGCAGATTTACCATCAGTTTAGACTGCATTTGTGTCTCATATTTCTCAAAATCAAATTTTCTGTAGTAGAAAAATTTTTGGACTTGCTTGACAAGGCAGGGAAAAATTTTCCCCTCAGTGGTGGTAAAAAAGGTCTTCTGGATTTGCATTTTGGATAGTTGCAATGACAATTGATTAGTATTAACATATTTGCTTGGTTGTCTTTAGGTTCAGTTGCTGAATACAAGATTATGTTATAACTTAGTTTAGTTGGTGTTGTCTCTGTCATTTTGCGAGTCATTGTTTAGTTTGGAATTGTCTATGCTGATTGTGGATGGTGCACATGAAGCTCTTTGTAATGATTAAATTATAATAGCTTGTACATTGAATTGGAGAAGCTATAGAACTTGTGTTATGAGGATGAGCTATGAGGTGAACAATGTGATTTATTTCCAGTGTACAGTGTAATCTGATGAAATTGCACTGGCATGTGGTAGTACTCGGAAATGTTCTCATAAATGGGATTGGTAGTGACAAGCAAGAACATGTTCCATTTGTGTTTGATCCTATGAAAGGGATGCTCTGTGGTGAACTTAAGACAATGGCGACAGCTGGTATGATCATAGAATGCTTTTAGAGAAATATCTGTATGAAGCCATGGGGAAGAATGGAAAAAAAAAAACCATCTGGTTAGGTGGGCCAACCGACCGATCGAGTTGAGTTGGGCTGGGCATCCATGTCACAGAACTTTCTCTGGCCAAGAATCCCATTATTGATCGAATCGGAGCAATTCCTTTAGCAAGTAATCCCTACATGAGAACCGATGTGTCATGATCAAATGATTCATGAGAATGCTTTTTGTGACAAAACCAATAGAAAGCAAACCAGAATTTATGAAGGGCAGAAAGACGGAACAATGGGAGAGGGTGTGCTGAATCATGATAAATTCAGTCTGCAATATGGTGGGTTGTGCCTTTATTTATAAACTTGTAAATACAATTGTAATCTGAATAGGAAACTAAACCTTGTCTAAACAGGAAACTTACTTAGATTAGGAAACTGACAACCAACTCCTCCTAACTTTACTAGCAATTAAAGACACAAAGCAATAAGGGAACCCACAATAGGGACACTCCTCTCGTGGCATATATCTTTACACTTTTAAACCACTATATAAATACTATTAATAAATAAAAATATAGGACAGAGAATATATTTATAGGGAGGTGTGCATTACCCTTGATACATATTTTTGAAATATTTAGATTGGATATGTGTTTGATATCTTTATTGAAGATCACTCGTGTTTGGTTTCTTTTTCTAGATTGTATTTAGCAAGACTGCGAGCTTTATTTTATAATATTTGAACCACTCCCTATTTTTACAAGTATCTAATAAAATATTATTATACATCTTCATGATCTTTTGCATCAACAAACCTTATGTTCTAAAACTTGAACAATGCTCTATTTTCACCAGCAAATTGGGAAGATTCTGAAACATCAACTTTGTTTAATTGATTTGTCAGTTCATCCGTCTCTGAGACATTTATTGTTTGTTTTCAGGCCCTGTTGCTGAAGACATGTTTCATTGGCAAGCAACTATTATGGGTCCCCCCGACAGTCCTTATGCAGGGGGTGTCTTTTTAGTTACTATTCATTTTCCTCCTGATTATCCATTTAAACCACCAAAGGTATTGCTCCAATTCTAATTGCTCTATGTGAATTTTTTGAATGTGGCTTCACATCAAGTACATCCTTCTTTTATTTGATGCTAGTGCTTTAGGATTATTTTTTTAATAGGTTATGATGCATAATATTTGAAGGAGGAAGTGGTGTACCAACTTCCTTGAAGGCTGTTCTTAGAGTAAGGGCAAACCATGCTTTAGAAACGCACAAGTAGCATACTAGTGAAGAGACTGTTTTACTTGAGTTGGGGGGGGGGGGGGCAGGGGTGAGGGATGGGGGTGGTTCCTTGTCAAAACCATGCTTTTAAGGAGTGGCCATCCCTGGGATATAATTGCTTCTGTCCAACACAAGATTTTGGCTGGTACAATTGGCTGATCCTATGAAATTCTCTGTGGATTGGCTTTGAACTGTTCATCCTGTCAGCAGATTAGAATTTATCCAAATTGGGATTGATTGGACCAATCTACTCCCCATTCCTGGTCCAATAAACCATGGCCTGAGCACATTGTCAAGTTCCTGGTATATGATATGCTACCTTTAAAAGTGCATGGAGTGGGTTGAATTTAGTTCTCTGTTTGACAATTCACTGAGCCACTTCCTCTGGACCTATGGTCGATCATCTAGTTAATTTTTTTCCCCTAGCATTTTCAGTTGTCAGATTGATGGAGAGCTGTTCAGACAATTTTTAACTGTTGGAGAGTAAAGAACCATGTGGATCGGTCATATGTTAAATTTGGAGCCAAACTGTATCGTATGGCTCTCATGTATTGAACTGTTTCTCTAACCCATCCAAAGATTGACCAAAATTGGCTTGTTGGTTGTGTTGCTTGATAAAATTCTTTTGGGTTGAAATTTAGCACAACTTAAAGGTGACATTGACTAGCTGTCTACGAATTTTGAGGACCAACTAAGCTATCACATGGCAAATTAAAGCACTCAAAAGGCACTGGTCTAGGGATACCTCACTAGACAGGCCAGCCTAGAGAATCCTTTCCCAATTATTATATACTATGTGTAGTTTGATGACTAAATAGTTGTATGAAAAAGATAACTAAATAGAGTTTATGCTCTCTTTTTACTTAGTGGATGGGCTGTGCAGGTTGCTTTCAGGACGAAGGTTTTCCATCCAAATATCAATAGCAATGGCAGCATTTGCCTTGACATCTTGAAGGAGCAGTGGAGCCCTGCCTTGACTATTTCTAAGGTTCTTCCTCTGTAACTTCTATACCTGACACACTGTTTCTGATAGCTGATCAATAATAGTAATTGGCCACCAAAGGAGAGGATAAATTGAGTTCCTGAATATTTATTTGGAATGAGCAAGACAACGTTGATTCCCAGTTCAAAAATCAAACCTTGCCCACAAGTTATCATCAGATCATCAGAACAAAAAAATGTTGAAAGGGGTCACTATAACAAGGTTGATTTTGACCTGGATAGGGCCTGATTTTAGTGTATTTGTATGTGTATATTTAGAGGGTGGGCCTTGGTGCAACGGTAAGGTTGCTCCACTGTGACCAAGTGGTCACGGGTTCGAGTCTGGAAACAGCCTCTCTGCTAAAGCCAGGGGTAAGGCTGTGTACATTATGACCCTCTCCAGACCCTGCAGTGGTGGGAGCCTTGTGCACTGGATACGCCATATGCCCTTTTATTTGTATGTGTATATTTATATACTAACCATGGCCCAGGTGACGTACATTCCCTCTTATCTATCTGTAGTCCATTTCCCTGACCCAAATCCCTAGAACAATGTCTAAGTTTTATTGAAACCCCAAAACTATAGCCCCCAGTCTTAAGAGTTGTGCTTTACATAATTCCCTCCTTGTGAAGTTTTATGTGCCTCGACTGTTTACCTGCCAGGTAATATGGTGGGAAAATCCTTTCTCGACCCTATAGTGCAAGAGTAAGGTTGTGTTATTGACCTTACCTCTACTAATTGCCAGCCCTAGACTGGTGGTATCCTTGGTTGTGGCAGTTTATCATAAGGAAATACAACGTAGGTTTGTTTCTTGTCTATTATAGAGTTGTCATGCTTGGAAGTTTGGAGTTGCAGTGATTCTGTTGAATGCAGTGAAATTTTTTCTTAAGAGGGTTGGAAAGATCCTTGTTTTCAATTTCAGGTGTTGCTCTCGATCTGCTCCCTGTTGACGGATCCGAACCCTGATGACCCTTTGGTGCCGGAGATAGCTCACATGTACAAGACAGACAGGAGCAAGTACGAGACAACTGCAAGGAGCTGGACTCAGAAGTATGCAATGGGTTAGTTGTGTGCGTGTCTGGAGAGGGTGGGTGGTGGTGTGGAGGGCTACATTCCTTTCGTGCTGGGGGGCCTTTTGTCTTTCAGTATTTCTGTATGACTGAAGTTTGATGCGTCTCTTCATACCTAAACTAGACCTGAAGAGAAAGGTCCAAACTTTGCCCTCCATTAAAAAAGAAAAACTAATGGTATTTCCAATTGTTTGTATGGGAATTTGATCTTTGGACTAAAGAAATTGCCCGTTTCTTAAATATATACATTGTCGACCTGTCATTGATCCTCTTTATTCCCTGTAAATGATATGTGAATAAACCCAAGAGATATGCATGAGATATGGGAATTTGGGTTTTAGGCAGCTTTTGATAATTTTGGTATGGCTTGTCAAAGGGTGCCTCTGCCAATTTGCGTTTGGTTCTTTCTTATCTCATTTCTTCATTTTTCTTCTCCATTCCCTCTTTACTTTGTTTGAAACCCCATTTAGTTGGGATAAGGCTGAGTTGTTATAATTGTTGTTGTTGTTTCTGATCAATTCTTGTGGAAAAGCTTTTCCCGTGGCCAAGAAGTTGTTATTAATTTGATTGACTTTTGGGGAAAAGATGCTTTACCATTGAGTAACCTTTATTTGTTTTTTGATGAGAAACCAAATAACTTAAAAACCATCGAGGAAAGTCTCAACATCGTCACGTACAGAGGTTCTAGTTTTAGATATCCTGGAATGATTAGCTTAATTGATGGGCTAAGACAATAAACTTTACTCCCCTTTTATCAAAAAAAATTCCTTCCCTCACCATCTTTGGGTTTTTATATGTTCAAAACTATCTTCCCGTTATCCATTTCTGCCCTTTCCTGCCCCTTGGTGAATGGGATTATGGGCGGAGGGTATTTTGGAACAGATGGTAGTGTGGTCATCAAAGGAATTCGAAATTTGGAGCAGCCGGTAGATAAGAGAAGCCGAAACCAAAGGTTCCTTATTTTTGGTTTCGTATTCATCATTATCACACCGAAAACAATACAACCTACTGACCGATTGATTCCCTTGCGCCACATGAAGAGATGGGTTGTACGAACTTGTTACAATGTGACCCGGAAATTGTTGAAGTTGCTGACCTTGAAATGGTTCGTTTATTAAAAACAAACCAGGCCAATCAAGACAGTCTTTCTATAAGAGTTACACGGTGCTTCTTGGATTAAGTTTTCCTTCACCAATGGTTATGTGACGTTATGATTGAACTTAGTGTTCATCGTTAACTCCCTCACCTTATTTAGTTCATAATCGAAATATCCTTTCGAGGGTCTCAAGGGGTGAATGAAGCGATACTATCTTCTTCATTGGAGGGATACTGGAACCATGCTGCTTAATTGGCAAAACAAAAAATGACACTCTAATTCAGGGATTTAGTAATCTATATCGGGATCGGTCCGTATCGGATAGATCTACCCTTGTTTTCTTAAAAAATAAAATCGGATTTTTTTTACATTTCTCCCCTTGGTCTGTACCGTTCCACCGATATCATTGATATGGGCGATCCAATACCCATTCCTTAAACCATGGTCGGATCGCGGTTCTAATGAAATGTACTTCTCTCACATAAGTGTCCCAAAATCAATAAAGAATCTATCCACCACACTAGTGCAATTAAATTTACTCATCATCTGCTTCTGCAAGAAACTACTTTCCACAGCAATAAACTTGTCCCGGCCGTACTTCTGATAGCCCAACAGAACCAGAGCTCATAGGGGTCGGTTGGATATGAGGAAGGTGAATTAAATATCACCATCCACCTCCCACTGTGAAAATTTATAAGAGTTCAATTTCTTCATTTCATCAATTCCACCAAGCTTTGATCACTGACTCAACTGAGTCGCCATTGTAAAGGATATAGTGTTACTTGTCGAGCTGTCCTATTAGCTGGTCTCAGGGTTTCACGAAGATGTGCTCCGCCAATGTTCTGAGGCCTAATAGTGTCTTTAGTATGGGCTAGACACATCTTGTGCTCAGTTCAAGTTCACCGAATTTATTTATTTATTTATTTTTATAATTAAAAAATTCATTACCAAAAGGAGAAAAGTTATAACTTATAAGGAGACCCCGAGAAGATGACAAAGAGACACAAAGAAGGAAACAAATACAAATATACAATGCCACACCCAAATTAGAATGAGCGGGGAAGGCCCCGAGAAGAGGCCACAAACAACTTGTTCTGACATCAAAGAGGATAGATAGGGTTTTTTCCAAATGCCCCTTCAAATTGCCCATTTGTACAGATGCATCTCTGAAATTTTACTATTTTTAATTGCATCCTTATTTTTCAAACTTTGTAACACTTTAGTCCAGTCCGTTAGTCTGGGAGGTTAGACGTTAGTTTCAAGGAATCTAATGACCAAAATACTCTTATGATAAAAACCCACTAAAATTAAAGAGTAAAGTGATCAAATTGCCCTCATCTTCCCTAAATGATTTACGGTTTAAAATTGAAAATTGAAAAAACCCTAAAATCATCCAAAAAAGCATCCCTCTTTGGATTATTGATGAAAGGTTGGATTCTGAAATGATCTCTTTTGGTGGAAAGGTTGGATTTTAGGGTTTTAAGGTTTTTTCGATTTTCAATTTGAAACCTTAAAACGATTTGGGGAAGATGAGACTAATTTGGTCACTTTACTTTTTAATTTTGGTGATTTTTTTTTTTTTTTTAAATCACAAGGGCATTTTGGTCATTAGATTTCCTAAAACTAACGTCTAACGTCTCAAACTAACGAATTGGACTAGATTGCTACAAAGTTTGGAAAGTAAAGATATAATTGGAAATAGTAACGTTTCAGGGGTGCATCTATACAAATGGACAATTTGAGAGGGGCATTTGGAAAAAACCCAAAAGGATAATGTCCCAAATCTGCTGGAAAGACTTAGATTTTAGAGGCCACCTTATGAGATTACGTTTTATCCAAATATGGTATATAGGGGTGCCAATTGTCAAAGGCAAGGTTGGTCTCAAGGTCACAGACTGAATTACCACCAAAGGTCATATCCACCCCTGTTCAAAGGGAAAAATTCTTCTCTTTTAGGCCAACATCTTGAAAGGTCACTCCAGAGCGTTCAAACATAGGTAGCATGAAGGAGGAACGAGGGTATGCCTCTGAATAAGAAAAGACAAGGCCTGCCAATTTATTTTATCTTATTTACATGAAGAAAATGAATCTATTTAATTGATCTGTTAACAGAAGTTTATGTGTATACACATTCTGTGCAAGTGCTTGGAAAAACTTGTAATTGGCAAAAGAGTGTTAAAAACAAGATAAAAGAAAAAGGCTTTGGGTGGGGCTGTGAAGATCAGACTGGTGGGCCTAAGCCCACCTGACTTTATCTAGGTTTGATTTTGGCCTTAATTTTGGTCTGAACCGTTCTAAACCCAGCCCAGTCGGGTCTACTTTTAGGCTTTAATTAATATTTCATCATCATGATCCCTCTCGCTCTCTCCCCACCCTAGTAGGGATCCGGCTCCTCTCTAGGGAGCTTAGCGCCCAAGGCACGCCCAGGGGGCATACAAGGGTTGGGCTGTGCCGCACACATCTCGATACATGCCTAGGGATGTGTGCAGCACAGCCCAACAGCTGGATGCCCCCTAGGCGTGTTGGGCTCCCTAGAGAGGAGCTCAATCCCCTAGTGGGTTGTTCTAAGAATATTTAAATTTTTCTTTTTTTTGATACTAATAAGATTGGACTAGGTTTTCCTTCACTCTCCTGGTCATGTGACTATGTAATTGGACTCTTGGAATAGTGAGTCTCATCATTAACTCTCAAACTTGCTTTATTGATGAAGGTCTGAAATACCCTTTTTTGATCTAATCAGAGGATCAAATCTCGTGATTTTTTAAAGAGATTCTCTCTTCACCATGGGTGAAGGAAAAGGAGAGAAATTTTTCTTGTATAAAAAGGGAAAAGTTAGTGCTCCAGCGATTGGAGAAAAATGGCAGGGTTGTTGAGAGGCAATTAAAACTCCTCACGCTCTTATCTATCACTCTATCAAACCATCATCCACTATAGACACTTAAAAGAGACGCATGCGAATGAACTAAATATCAGGTGGGACCCAATTAGTAACTTGGTCCTCATCCTCTATTCCTACCCAAAAATTAAAAAAACAGATTGTGGTTGGTGAAGGCAGCAACAGCTCAAAGCTCTTACAATCACTCTCTCCATTGTTCCTTATTTGTTGGCTATCCAAAATGCTCTTCATTGATTGAGCTTTATTGGCCATGTTGCTTACTCCTCCACGGTTCCACTGTGGACTGGTTCAAATTAAGTTAAACAAAAGGGATTGAGAATCTCTTCATCTATGATGTTTTAATGCTTTTATTGGACTATGGATGAACAATTATCACCTCAAATTTGCGGGCACTTCCAATTCTTTCAATTCCTCTAATAAGGGGGGAGTGGATCCCATCTTAAGAAGTGTTTTCGGACAGGGGGTAGGGTGATCATTTTCACCCCCATGTGAGGAATTGGAGGATTCGATCGAATGTTATTATAACTCTCCCTGTAAACGGATTAAATACAATCAAATACAAGTATTCTTTAATTAGATACAGATATCCCTAAACGAATTTAGTCATTTATATGTAAATTCGGATTTTTAACTATCCATTTACCCCTTTTACCTCTATATATATATGAGAGAGAGAGAGAGAGAGAGAGAGAGAGAGATATTATCATGGAACTGTGATGTATGGAAGAAGAGTGAAAGTGTCTTAAGACATGCATCCCATCAATTCCATACCACTCCATGGTTCTTCACTGTGTATTAAGACATGCACCCCATCAAGCTCACTAAAAGAGAGTACCTTTTTAAATTAATTTTCATTGGGTTCCAAAGTATCTTCTAATTCTATTTTATGTGATATTCAAGTCAACTCCTACAACGTAATCTTAGGAGACAAAGACTACTCACCAAAAATCCTAAACCCACAAGAGCGAGAGAGAGAGATTTTTAGGGTCTAGGGAACGCGGGACAATGGACCATAAAAAAGGAGAGAACACAGAAGGGACAGTTTCCCAAGCCGGCCTCCTATCCTATTGGGATAGCCTTTTCAACTTGATTCATTCTTCTTTGATTATGATAAGATAAGATGCTTCCATTAGGGGCCCCACTCCACTTATTGGTAATTACATTGTTTTACTAAGGTCAAAGTCAAATCTTGCGGCCACATTAATGGTTTTTTAGGCTGGCTAGATAAAACCTTTATTAGGTCCTCTCTAGGGTCACACATCCTTTCTAGGGTCACACAATCCCACTCTCCCACCCAATCTCTAGGTGACACGACGACCATGGTCTTCTTGGCAAGGGCATATTTAAGCATCTAAAGACTATTGTCCACTCATCAATTAATGCAGCAGGCACGCTTTATTAAGTTCTCTAATATGCTTATTGTTAGCTAATTAAGGCCAAGCCCCCATGTGGTGGAATTAGATATATATATATATATGTTTCTCAAAATTTTTTTTTAATCTGCAACTTGCTTTGAACCAACAATTATAGTTAAATTAAGGTTTTAAAAACTCGAATCGGTTATTGAATCGGTCGCAGCCGACTGAAATGGATAAGAATTAATCTAAATTGGCCCTAACCCTAATTTTTGTATCGAAAACGATCGGGGTACATTGGTTAGAATAAGAATTGCCCTATTCAATCAATTCGATTCTGATTCTTGAGTACGAGTGGACTCGGATTTGGGTGAGATCATAGCCGAGTTTCTTTTCATATCAATTGTATTAGTAGAGATCGATACCCATACAACACTGATATAGATTGATCGATACAATAAAAAAGTGGGGTTTTCACTGAAATCGCCTTAATGTATTGGTCCCAATTCTTACAAAATTAAACTTAACTGAGTCAACTCGAATGATGCAACTTGTTTCACTGGACTCATTGAAAAATTGACTTGTAATTAATTTAGAAGACGTGGTGGACACTTGTAATTAAGAGTAATCTATAGCAAAACTTGGAAAATTCTAACTAATTAAGAGGGAATGGCATGGATCATGCTTTTTTTTTGCTTATTCATCATGAGGTGTTTTAATGTTTTTCTATTTTTGTATTCAAAAGATTATATTTCTCAACAAATTAAGTAACCAATTAGAGTTTAAGTGTTATTAACTCTTAAATAAAAAAATTAAATATCAACGACTCATGTTCTTCTTAGTTCTATGACCAAAGCAAAGCAAAGATGATACCTCTCTCTCTCTCTCTCTCTCCTAAAATTATATATTTTCACAACTTCACAACTTACTTAGATACATGTTTTGTACTTTAATATGCTGTCTTCTCCAACCCATTCTCTAGATTATTTATATAATTCATATAAATATATATATATATATATATAAAAGGTATAGTATATTATTAGTATATAATATTCACACGGGTGGAGTCCATATGTCTGCACGAATCTGAGTCCAAACCCCACCATTTTTAGTAAAGAAAAGAAGGAATTCAGTCCAGCAAAGGAGTCGTGCACACGAGTGGGACTGTGGGACTGTAGAAGTGGGAAGGACCTGCCCCTTAAAATCAGGTCCCTAAGCCCTTATTATATTAATCACTTCCATATGTATCTTAGTGGTTGTCTCTACTGAAGATAAGGCTTAGACTCATTAAAACTGACCTCCCACTTGGCTGAATTGTCCCACTGAATCTCTCCCTTTCCAAAACATACAAAGACAAATAGGGGACAAAACGCTCTTTCTTTTCTCTCATTTTCAGCCAAGTTTATAGTTGAAGGACATAAATGGATGGGTTGACTTCTCAATTTTGATTGGTCATCTCTAATATTGTTTTGGAGAAAAGGATTTATATTGGCCATCACTTTTGAAATCTCTTCTTTCCCTCTAGTATTCGTATTTAAGGTTTTGAAGTGTTTCAATACGAAAAGGGTTGATTTGATTCAGATAGTTGGAATTAAAAGAGCCAAAGGTAAATCTAAAATAATTCTTTAAAAATAATAATAACTAGAGCGATTGTTTTCTATTAGGGAGCACAAGTTGCACTCAAACACATGGGGTGATCATTTCAGCCACTCAAAGGGGTGGGATGGTCATTTCACCCACCCCCATGTGTCTGGAGGCATCTTGTGCCCCCGGCACAGAAAACATTTGGCTTAATAACTAGTCGGACAAAAACAACTATATAGTTGGCATAAGATTGAGTTGACTATCCTTCTCTTGAATACCCATGAAACAATCTCTTCTTATTGAGCTAAAAGCTTGAAAGTTAATACATCAACATAGAACGATAGGACCACTTCTCTACCAAAGCTGAGCTGGATGGGCCACCATAAAAACTGGTTCTCTTTTTATTTAATTAGATGATTAGTCATTTGATAATTCAGTACCCCTTGTAGTACAAATAATTCTCTAATCATTGTTCCCTTACAACTAATCTTAAATTAATTGGTCTTTTAAAAGCTGATTATTTTATTGTTAATGACACCTTCTTTAAGTCATAACCAAAATTTATGCCTTCATTTCTTCTTAAATTTCAAGTTGTTGTCAGTTATAAGTGTTAACACTAGACCCTAAACCATTTTAATTAGATTGGGATTAAGATTGGTTAAGAAAGGTTTCCTTTCCAGCTCTTTTAGTAGAGAACCCCATTCACAACCAAATCCCTAAAATTGGTGTCTCACATACACTTGATATGTCCCAAATAACTCCAGTGTGTCACCCACACACTCTCACTCCATTCTCCTATTTTTTTTAAAAATGAAAAATTCTTATTAGAAACAAAACTACAACCCACAAAGCCAAAAAGAAAAAAACAATTTACCCCTTAACAAAAATACCAAACCCAATTTATGAAATTGGATTAACCGACAACACTACAGTGTAGCTTCCAAGTTCCAACTCCCGCAAAATCCGGAGGGCCAGGTCAGCCCCACATGAATAGGACACGTGTCATTCAGAGTCAATAAGGGTGGGAAGGGCCGTGAACGGCGCCGGTAACCGGCCATTCAGCTGTGGTGGGGACTAAAGAGTAAAGAGTGGGAATGGTTAAATGTCGGGGTGGTAAAGGGGACCCACCGGCTTAGCCGGTGACTCACTTTGTCTTGGAGTCTCGAGACAGAAACTCGTATGATAAGGTTCACTGTTTTCCTGTGGGGGGTTTACCGAAACCCATTTAAGCAATTAATAATTATAGATTAATCATATCCCTTCCTCCACCTCCCTTGTAATTAATAGCAACAAGAGGACGTGTTTTTGCGTATTCCCCAAAAATGTCCATTTCGCTCCTTTAATTTTATTTTTTGGGGTGAATTTTTGGGGGGGGGGGGGGGGTAATAGTTAAATTATAAATTTTGTTTGGTCATTGGTGGTTGGGCCCAAGGATCAAAGTCTTTAAGTGTAATAACCCAAAGAAGAAATAGATTAAAACTCATAGAGAGAGAGCACACGATATTTTATCAAAAAAAAAAAAAAAAAAAAAAGAGCACACGATGCCTGCACGTAGAGACTAGAGAAAGGCCTTTATTTTGAAGTTCTTCAAAACCGAGAAATACCCACGTGATGTCGTGACCTCACTCGCTCACTGTTGTTGCCTCCTCTCTTTTTTTCTTTTTTTTTTTTTCTATTTTGAGAGAGTGAGAGAGAGTTTGACGGAATCTTGATGTGTTACCACCTGGCACCAATGGTACCCGATGCTCGTCATATGTGACATAAATGGTTTAAGAATCAGTCATTTCCAAGTAAAGGTTTAAAAACCCAGATCCAGATCCGATTGGATCGGAATCAGTAAGAATTGGTCCAAATATATCTTACCCTTGGTTTTTGGAAGGGAAATTGGTCAAAATCAATCCAGATTTTCATGTTTGTTTTTTTCCTGTTAATTTGATTAATGAGATTGGTGAAAATCCCTTTATAATATGAAAGCGAGAAGGCAAGAAAGGATATTTTGGAACATACAAAAATCCTAGGAAGGGTTTGTGAATCCTAGGATGATGGGTGAATCGTCCTCTATGGGTGGAGAGAAACTTAATCCTAATAATATGAACCAGCTCAAATGATGATCAATTGTTAAAGTTACAAACCATTGTGAATGTTATCAAACCAATGATATAATTTTAAACATATGATCTTAATCCATCTCTATTTATATAGCTAAATAGTGTAAATAGTAAAACAAGAATCCGACCATAGAAAGTGTAGTGTAACTTGTTTATCAAGTCCAATTTTTTGAAAATATGGACCCTAGGTTCCATTTAAAAAAATATATTAAAGTGGTAAAAATAGAGATTTGAAAATTTAAGACAACGATACTCTACTCTATACAGTAATGATCGAAATTGTCTTTCTGTGCATAAACATATATGAGGATGCATATCAATACAAAGAAAATAATTTGATTGAATTAAACTCTAAAATTTGACACATACAATCCTGCATCTTTTGTCATGTTTTTTTTTTTAATAAGTTATTAAAATATTCTAATAAGATCATAAATTAGGGTTCTAAAAATTGGACTTGATCAACTGAGGCTGATCCTGATCCTGATTCCCCCAATCCAATTCGAGCGGCTCTAAATGGAAAAATATTCTATACCAATAATATACTAATTTTGGGGTGAATCCAGACCAATCTAGGCAAATTCCAATTCGATTCGAATCAGAATCATTCTAGACTAATCCAGATTTGGGTTCCGGGTTTTTAAACCTTGCTCCAAATGCTCATTTTTTAGCCAAATTTATGAGAGGGAATATACAATCTTAACAATGATGTATATGAACATAATAAAATAGAAGAAATTGATTTCGAATTCAATGAAGAGATTCCATGTTTGGTAGAATCATCATTTGCTTGGTGAAGAGACCAACATCTCTTACTTCAAAGAGAAGCTTTGTGACCTAATTTTCAGTGAAGATTTTGATTTTATTAGTTTGAGTTATCCAACTTAGTTTTTAATAAATTTTAATTCCATTAAAGTCCGAGCTTTAAGAGTGTTCCTATTTCCCACTTCCTCATTGAAGTCCCTTCTTTTTAGAACAAAAAAAATCATATATTGAGTTATTTTATTTATGTTTTTTTACTGTAAAATAAATTTAAATAAAAAAAATATATTGGGATTAAACCATGGATTCCTTCTCTTCTTCCTTTACCTATTTTAATCACCGTCCCATAATTAACGTGCACTTCTGTCTCTTTTCACCATCTTTCTCACTTTCTTTTTCACCTCTTTTTGTTTTCTCTTTACCCCTTTTTACCTTTCTTGCCCCTGAAGTCATAACTTGACAAAGCAGTTCACGTGACTTGGTGACACAGCTCTTTTCTAAAAGATTTTTAATTTGGAATTAAATGTTGAATCCTTATCTATCCAATCGGATCAGAATCGGTCGAAATCGATTTCAAAAACCGTATCAAAAGAAACGAAAGTAAACTTAATGAACTTTTTCATTTTTATCCAATCAAACATGTCATTAAAATGTGGACCGAGTTTTCTTTTAGCTTTCGAATGGTGTTCATAATGTTGGGGTAGCATGCGGAAGTAATTCTCCCATATTAGATGTGATTTGCTTGCTTAATGTGGAGGTTCAAGGGTATTTGTGCACCTTTGTTTGATGGCTAGTTTTTAAAAATGAGTTCTACCTTAGTCCCTAATAAGTGGTATCAGAGTTAGGACGTGATAAACTGATGTCCCTTAGAGGATGAAGTCGAAGAAGATCTTGATTGCTCCCAAATATAGAGGGAGAAAACAAAACAATATCTTAGTTGCTCCTAAGTGGAGAGGGAGATAAGAAATATTTCGATTGCTTCTGCGTGGAGATGTAGATTGTTGGGATTCTAAGTAGAAGTAATAATCCCACATCAGATTTGAGTAGCTTAATATGAAGACTTATAGGTATTTGATCGGGCACCTTTTCCTTAATGGTTTTGATAGCCATTGATGGTTGTATGGTTCTTTCACCACACGGTGCATGAAAACTTTCCCCTGAAAAGTTATCTTTTTCGTTTGTTTAAGGTTTCATAAAATAACAAGAGTGAATGACATGCGCGATTTTTCCCACCACTTTGGACTCACATTTGAGGTGCGGGATTAAAATTTTGACTAATTAGACAAATAAATACTACACCTGATCACATGAACCCATTGATGTTTACCACTTGACAATCTAGTGTTTGTTTAAATGGTGTCTTTTAGACAAACTTAATCGGAACGACTTGGTAATGTTTTTCAGTACATCTTATAAAGTTTAGGATCAAGTTTTCTTTAAGCCATGATGAATGGGAATCCATTCATTGCTGGGCTTTAGATTCACACGGGAGAGCATTTTTAGAAACATACTAAAACCTTTTAAGGGTTTGTGTTTAACTCAAAATTTTCACTTTTTTTATTTTTCAAACATGAACCAACATGTTCTATTAAGCTCATCAAAAAACCTATAATATTTGTTATGTGATAGATCCAATGGTAATCAAATTTTGTTAAGGAATTCTCAACATCATCATAATCATCATCTAACCTCTCTCATTATAGCCTACTCCAATTTTCTCATGTAAAGGCCTAGTGCTTTGAGAAATGGTTCAAAATCCAATTTAAGCAAAGTGTTTTGCCAGTTGAAAAATATAAAGATAAAAACCCAATATTTGATGAGTCATAACTGTCATATAAATGAAATGGGATCCCAAAATTTCATATAATATGTATTGTAGAATCTTAAATTGGAATGAACATTTTATAAATAAAAACTAGAGAATTTTTTTTTTAGAAAAAAAAATTTGTACTTTATATACCATTAATAATATCTAAAGTAGATTTTCTTCAATCAGATTCCATATAATGACTAACATGAGTAAGAAAATGTTTGACTTTCATATAAAAATCAATATAATGAATAAGAATGAGAGTAATAGCAATTACAATAGCTCCTTATAAACTTTATATGAAAATTAATAATTTTTCCCATTGAAATTTATTGCCAGATGCTTTTTGGTAAGAATTACACTTCATTTTTGAAATATTTTTTAAGCTAAATGTAGTATTTGCTCAAGGTTTGACCACAAAGAATTAAAGACGGCCAATTACATTTTTCTTATTAATTGGAGTCAACGATTATCGCTTTTTGGATGACCATTCATCCAAATGTTTTTTTAAGGTATACAACAAGGGTCTTAATCTAGTTTGGGTTGAAAAAAAATAATCCAAATTTGATCATAAAACAGCAAAATTGATGTCAGATGCTATGTAAGAATGACTGTCACTCTTTATTTTTTGGCTCATAAATTATCTTTCTTATTTAACCTAAGCAAACATGATTATGGTACTAGATTTTGTATGAAGAAAATATCTTTCATTTTTTTGTCAACTCATTTTTTGTTGGTTGTTTCATTAATTTTATTTTCTAGTAATGAAGTTCATTTTTGAATAATTAATTAAAGGGAAAAAGAACTTGGTCACGTGCGTGGTTCATGCGCCCAGGCACAAGAGTGCACAAATTACCGTTTAACTACCAATGAAATCAAAAATCTCATCCATGCAAATGCCTCTACGCATGCTCTCACCAATGCAAGGGCTACACGACTTGACAACAATCTCTTGCTCTTAAATTAAATATTTCAATGGAACTCTTTAGTGTGTGTGCCCTTAAATACTTATTAGCACAAGTCTAATATGAGATGTGATAGCCTTGAACATATAATATTCTTTTTATGATAATTCTTATAGAAAAAAAAAAATCAAAATAAAGTAAATCATCATTTATAGTTTAATAGTTTACTAGAAGCCCAAAGATAAAAAAAACCGAACAGTATTAATCTCCCATCAAGTTGAAAAAAAACTTGTCAACCCCCACCTCAACCTTTTTTTTTTTGGTTAAAAATTTTAGTCCAATTATTCTGTACATTGCAAACCATGAACCATCCTCTTTATTTTGTTGCCACAAGAGGTGGTGAGCAATTTTTCACCCGACTTGCCACCCATCCATGGGTCAGAATTTTTTTTTTCTTTTGTTTTTCATAAAAAATACTAAAAAGGGAAAAGGTTCTCTAAGCTGCCCTGGGAGGGTACGCTAATACTCTCTCTATCTCTCTTTTCTTCACATGAAATGACTTTTTTTTTTATGATAAAAAAAACTATATATATTAAGAAGCAAGAGTTTTTACAAATTTTCCAATCCTATCATGTATAGCCTGGAACGCTACACCTTCTAAATATGTAATTAGAGTGTCACCAGAGCATAATATAAACGTAACAGTGTTGAAATTATCAATTGCGTCTACTAATTCCAAAGGGAGGCAGTTCCAAAATATTACTATTGTCTGGATTAATTAAACTAAAGTTGATGTTTTTTGAGGTACACCACACTTCTTCAGGCAAATATCCTGATCTTTGGGCCTCCTTCCATCCTTCCACAAGTCCAATGAGCTCTGCCTCTGATCGATGTGGTAGGATAGCATCTTGCATCTGTTAGAATATTTTGTCCATCTATCAAAAAGTAAAAAATCTAATTTATCCTACTTAAATCTGGATTAGAATTATGAGAATAATAAAAAAAGACACTATTAGATAAGTTGCCAGATATAGGGTTAACAGTGGGAAGACAAATATTCAAATCACATAACCATTTTGTTATAGACTGCACAACTAGATTAGGATCAGCACTGGAAGATCCATGGACTACATTGTTCCTGACATTGCTCTCCTATGTACAAAATCATTGTATTGGACCTCATTGGTGCACTATTCTATACTACTTTCTCAAAGAACCTTTTCCCTACTAAAAGACTAACAACTTAGAATGATTTTTTAAATAAATCTTATTTTCTTTTCCCTCTTTTACTTCTAATAAAGTGACTGAAAACCAGTTAGCCTATGGAATTAGACAACCTAGTCATTGTTGAGCTAGATTTGGCTATTGTGAACCAAATTCCACTTAGGGTCAGAATTTCTGTTTGATTTGGGATTTTCCCCACTAGTTAACAAGGCCAACTTAAGTTGGGGTTTCCCCAGCACCTAACAAATGGATATCTCGTCATTTAAAAAGGGTTTTTTCTTATTTACACTCCTCATAATGTCAATTTTTTATCCTTTTAGTATTGCACAATTTTTTTAGTGAAAATAAATATTATCATTTCACTTGTGTATTTTAAATATATGTATAACAATGAGATTTCTTGATAATAGCATAATGATATGTCATTTTCAAATTATTTTTGAAAATCTTTTTATATCTCAAACTTGAAATTTTTTTTAAGAATACAATAAGGGACAATTAAAAGAAGGTGTCAAATTCTAAATATACCTATAAAAACATCTTTTAGACATTCCCTTAAAAATGGAACAGAAGCGAGGAAAGGAAAGATTTTCTGTTTTTTTTTCTTGGATCAATCCTGATCTAATCAAAGCTACAAGGGAAAGCCAAGACAAACCAATAGAATCCTACTACGTACTACCAAGGGGGGAGGAGGATGGACAGGGTGCTTTTTTCGCACAAATCCAATGTAGAAAAATCGATCCCTTGACCTCCTGGAGGGCATGCAGTAAATCGACAATGCCTCCAACCAACTGAGCTAACGGCTATTTTAAAAAAAGGGATGAATTGACACTACAAAAAATTGATGTGGTTAGAACCAAGAGGTCACTGTTTTATCACAATATATTTATAAGTTGTAACCCCATATCCACGGAAAAAAGATCCCCTCTCTCTCTCTCTCTCTTCACCCTCTTGTGAGTAGATAATGAGCCCAAAAAAATACTAAATATGGAAGAAGGAAGGAAGAGGTATCTTGGGCTCTACGCTTACATTGACTTATCTGTGATGATACTAAGCGAAAGGCGTCATCTGTGCTATGGGGCTCGATGCATGCATGGGGTGCTCACTCCTCCCTTCTCTCCAATGAGCTACTAAACCTCAAAATAATCACTTATTAATTGATTAATTAATTAATAATAAATAAATTATGAATACATATAGCCAATCCATTAGTTTCCAATTATTAATAAACCTAGCTTCTTCCATCCTCCAAGGAAAACTATTTACTATCACATCCGTTTAAATACTCGGATCCATATCAGTTCCACCCGATCCAAATCCGTCTATATTGTCCCAACAGTTGATATATTCTAGGTATATGGGAACAATTTGGAAGGAAGATTATATAAGTCGATACTTATCTCCATTCTGGTCGATTTATTTGAATTGATCCATATATATCATGGTTTTTTATATTGATTATAAATTGATTGTATCGGTCGATTCGTATCAGTATCAACCATGATAAATACCAATAAAAGGTAAAACAATAAAAAAAAACCTAAGTATCGATTTTTCAATGGGCAAAATGGTCCGATCTGATCTGTACGACTGACCCATATCAGTATCAGTATTGATATTGATATTGACATTGACCGATACCAGCATCGAAAATCTCTTACTCATATCTAAATCTAAAATTAAAGAAATTTTTTATCGATTTTTGACCGATTCCAACGGATTCAAGACTAAATCGGATCAGAATTGACTGATCCCGATTCAATTCTCAATTCCATTTTCTTATAAACCGTGGTGCCTAAGGAGTTGAAAGCAAAGACTTCCTATACGCTATAGATTTGTGGAATACGATGTACTTTGTTATGGTTGTCCTTTGTTTATGGTTACATATGAAGGCGTCCATAGGGCCGGAGTCCAAGGAAAGCTAAAAATACAGTTTTTTTTTTTTTTTTGGAAAACAACTTTGATTTTTGTGTTTGGTGATCCAGAAATCCATCTTCTTCAATCTCCTAGACATGGGATCCAAACACGTCCCCTTCCACTGTATTACACACATCTCTAAAATTAAATTGGAACCTTTGATTATTTTAAAACATTACAACCGTTGGATAAGAATATTGGGTTAGATTTTTCTTTTTTCTTTATTAAAAAAAAAAAAAAAAAAAAGTTCTCTAATCTAAAGATAAGATAAGATAATATTGGTTATAGTGAAGGTTAAATATATATATACGGAATCAAAAAATTAATTAAATGTGCAGAAACTGTTGGTAGTTGGGAATTGGGACAACTAAAAATTAAGTTCTCCCCGTTTTAATGGTTAGCTCTGGTCTTTATATGAACGGGGTTGGGTGGTCTTGCTTCAGCCTTGGCCTCTTGGGCCTTGGGCCTAATATATCATCTTGGGTCTGGGACCACTTTAGACCGGCACAATGGGGTTGGGCTCTGTTCCAAGTTCTAACTCTACGACGTGTCGCATGTTCTGGGTATTGGATACCCATCATTTAAATGGGACCCACCTATGAAGATTTTTGATTCAGTCAGAAAATCAACTCCTACGCATCACGCATCACGCATCACGCATCACGCATGGAAAAAAGCCCCTTCCACTGTATCACAGTAAAGCACGGTTGTGGTCCCCACTATTAAATCGAATTAATCTGTTTTCTCTGGTGAAGTAAGAGAATCGATCTCGTGACCTCCTGGACACAACTTCCTAAGACGTATTATAGATTACAGGTGATCTACATGGATTATTTGATATTAAGATATTGTATATGTATATTATCTATATACGTATACATCTCACGTTGTACGTATTCGAAAAATTCCCTTTTTTTTCGGTAATAACAAGTCAAAAGAGACAATTAGTCGTATAAAACTATAAAAAACAGATCCAAAACCGAGTAGCGACTAAAATGGCGGATTATATGGCTAAACAAACTCTAATTTTTGTTTGATTCATCTTTTAATAGTAGTTTATTTAATGAAGGGTGTATATACAATTAATATACCATTAACCTGAGTACCAATACTCTTATAGTCTTAATATACATTATTATTACCTGTCATCGACTCATTGTAAGACAAATACACACAAAATACTTATTAGTGAATAGTGATCATGTGAGAGTGTGACACTCCAACAAACTAATCAATCATTTGGATCCTCTGCTCGACGAGAGGGAGCTGTAACTATAAGCTTTTCCTAAATTATACATATTAACACGATCATATTCTATTAAATTTAAATTTCAAATACACCCTCCCTCCTCAATAATTACGAATTCAAAATTTCCAAAATACAACCTTATTCAAAATTTCAAATAAGAATACAACCGTACCCCCTTCCCCTCTTCTTCTTCTATATTCAATTTCTGTATTTTCTCCTTGTACATGCGTTTGGTTACATCTTAGTACCTTATTTATTGATATTATAATTATAAAGAAAAAAAAAACCCTGACTTATGTGAGTTCATCTTGTTAATGGTTAGGTCTTTTTAAACTCTTGCTTATGATTTTAATCAATTTATAAGAGATTATGACTATGATTTGATTGATCATCCAAGATATTTTCATC
Organism: Telopea speciosissima; assembly: GCF_018873765.1. Classification (NCBI taxonomy): domain Eukaryota; kingdom Viridiplantae; phylum Streptophyta; class Magnoliopsida; order Proteales; family Proteaceae; genus Telopea; species Telopea speciosissima. The sequence goes on along the minus strand of NC_057921.1, from coordinate 64,649,158 downwards.
ATTAAATTTTTCCTTGAAGCCAGTTATAATTCCTAGCACAGACAAAGCAAGACAAATTGAAATCCACTCAATATCTGAAGCTCATATCATATGAAGGGAAGTTTTGTCTCTTAATATTATGGGTAAATTAAATGCTGCAAGAATGTGTTACATCAATTCTCTTCTTAAGAGTACTCATAGATAGTGAACTTTTTCTCAGTAATGAATCATAAGGATTAAGCATCCAAGAACATTCTATTCGATAGAATCCAAAGATTTTAAACTCGTAACTAGGGATCGAATTGATGTCGATTTTGATTCAAGATCGGATTATAATTGATCTCAAAAACTTTAGAATCGAACCCTCAAATTTGAAAATCCAGTGATACAATCTCAAAAACCTTAGAATCGACTGCTTCGAAACATTCAGAATCGAGATGACATCATTCTCAACCCTGTTGACATCATAAATCAAGCTGTGGCATCACATTGTCTGTCCAACTCTAAATTAACCCAAATTTATTCTATAGGTGCCTTAAGTCCTCACATATTAATTCTATGTTTGAGTTGTCAATTTTATTTTTTCCCCCCTCAATCTTGGAGTTTTGGACACGGTCTAACCTTGCTAAAACCCAAACAAAATGTCTTGCAATTTAATACATACATGGCTTTCTAATTGGCCTCCTAATAATCAATTAAGGAAACTCAACTTGTGTATTTTTAATAAAGGGTGAATAAGGGTTGCATTGTGTGCACATCAATTATAGTGGTCCCTTTTTTGTGATATGGCCCACCATGTATTTAGACTGTATCATTTTACCAATAAAATGTTTTATTAGTCAAAAACAATAATTTTTATTTTTATTTTACCAATTGGATTTTGACATTCGCATTTGTTTGAAGTTTCATATTTTCTTATTGGGAGAGGGTTCTCTGACAAGCGGAGAGGAGCACATCAATGAGTTGTAAAAGTATACCACGGCGGAGAATCAACATTTTTAAAATTAGAATCAAATCGATCAACTAGGCCATTTCCAAGCCCAATTCCAGTCGTTTCAAAGTGACCAATTCTAGGTTTTTGAAACCAATAATAGCTGATGCCGTTCATATTGGAATCAGTCAAGACCAATTTATTCTTTGATTCAGAGTTTAAAATCTTCGACAAGATGATTTTATACATGAGAAGGGAGGCTTATTCATTTCATGTGTGTAAGTGTGTGTGAGAGAGAGTTAATACATAGCTCTTCTTCAAGGAGCCCAATACGTCCGAGGAACATCCAACCGTTGGATTGTGTCACACACATCCCTAGGTGTGAATCAAAATTTATGCGGCACAGTCTAACCCTTGGATGCCTCTTGTGCAATCTGCTAGAGAGGAGCCGGATCCCTTATCCTACTGGGTTTAGTACACGATATCAACACTCATATCAATTATTGTCGATACAGATAATCTGATACAAGTTGGCCATATTGGGTTGAATCATACCTTTTTTTCCCTTCAAAATATCGATACGTGATTTATTGAGAACCTCCCCTTTTCAGATACCAGCGATACGGTATCATCAGGTGTCGGTATCAGTCATGGTGACAGAGATTTTTGTTTTGCCCTTTTTAATGTTTTGAATTACATGGATAAATATTAGTCTGAGAGAGAGAGAGAGAGAAAAAGAAAGAAGTATGATTGAACGGTTTCGTACATGCGTTGAGTAGTGCCCAAGTAAAGTACAAAATCTTCTAATTATTATTTCTTCTTCTTTCTTCTTCTAAAATTAATTTAAAAAATTATTGGGATTGATTTGACTCATAAATCAGCACCGTACATTTCATCATAAGAAGGCCAGCAATCCATAAATTCGTTATCGAGAGTCGAGACTGAACATTGAACAAGAAAAGGTGATAGGCGATGCTTCACAGTACCAAAAAGGTTCGTTGGGGATAGAATATTTGGTTGCGAAAACCTTACCAATCACCATCGGTCCTTGATATGCGGTATACAACAGCAGCAGTGGACACCGCAAGTGGGACTCTGGGAGTGACTCTCTGAGTTTGTGTTATTAAGAAGAAGAACTATTCTCCGCCGTACATTTCGAAAATTTTAAAACTAACTTTTACATTTTTTTTATTTTTTATTTTACATTAGGAGAAGGCACCTAATCCAAGGTTTTACCCATGCCACGTAATACTTAGCTGTTAAAATTCTTTATTTTTTTGGTAAAAACAATTTACAAAAGAGAATTCAAACCAAGGAAAACCTAGAGATAAAAAATCACGTGACAGCTTGATTACCAAAATGACCCTCTTAACCCCATTGGTTTAAGATAGGGGTTTCAACCAGTTAGGCCCGGTTGGTTTTATCAATCCTTGTGTCAGTATTGTCCAATTATTAATCAATTGGTGCTTAAGCTTAGTATCTTTAGAAATTGATCAGGTTGGTTTTGATCTTCAATCGGTTTATTTTGATCGAGCCTTTCGATGCAAGGCCAACTTTTGACATCTTTAATAGTAATAGTTGTTATAATTAATAAGGGTGTCAATTTTAAATCGAAACTAAATAATTGAAAACTAATGAACCGACTAACCAAATAGTAAACCCTGCATTGTAGCGACTGAATTTAGAAACAAGAGAGTCCATGAGGAAGAGAGACCATACTAACATTGGAATGAAATGATTGAATGGTCTGCTTTGGATTGAAATCGATTGTGATCAATCCTGATTCCCGATCATTTTAGAAGGATTAATTCTAAGTCTTTGGGATGGGATCGTTGGGATTCAGATCTGAAAGGCCAGTTTAAGAGTCTAGAGACCCATTTTCAGGATGATTCAACCGGATTCCGAGTTTAAAATCGTCTAGAGAAACGCATGTGAAAAAAAAATAGAAGTGAGGAGTTGAGGGGTAATGTGGGTTAAATGAAGGGGATCAAAGTACTTTTAACTTATTAATTGTGTCGGTAACCCAACGATTTGACTAAATTATAATGTAGAAACTGGAAAAAGAGAGAGAGAGAGACTCTCATTGTCACGTGACCTGAATCTCGGATTCCAATGACCCGAATTCTACCTAGTCATCAGTGATCCCATACCTTCCTTTTGTCGACACCTCTTTCGTGGGCCCCATTCCACTCCACCCCTCCCCTTTGAGTCTTTCACACCTCACCATCCGGATGCGGCGGGTCGGTCGGTTGGAATTCAGCCGATTCGTCGTCGCCGGAATCTTTTGGTTTTTTTAGAGAGAGTGAGACTGTGCTTGTGTGTACAAAGCTGATATGACCTGCCTCCCTTTCACCTCCATTTAAAAAATGTTTTTGAAAAATAAATGGAAAACACAAAAGAAAATAATTTATTTATTTTTTAAAAAAAACAGATGATAAGTTTGTTGGATCCTATAAAACAGGGATTTCGGTGTCACTGCACCAAAACTCTCCTAACTCTCTCATCTTTAGCTCAAATCTCTCTCTGAGACTCTCTCCCTACTCTCTTCAAACGAAATCTCTTAACTCGAGAAGTTCTATCTGCAACAACTACAATGATAATTGCTCTGTGAGTTCATTCAATCCATTTATAAGGGCCAGTATTTGGCCGGAAACGATCAAAGACTTGGAATCCCTGACGGAGAATCCTCGTGAGATTGCTAAAAATAGCAAGTTTTGCTGCTGAAGTGGCCAACGAAGAAATCATTATTCCGTCCAACTACAACTACTGTGATTCCTAGACAGTTATTCGCTTTCCGTTCCCTGTAAAGGAAGTTTTCCAGGGTTCCCTTTTTTCAAGAACTGTAACTTTCCTCGAAATTTCTCCTCCACCATTTGTTCTTTCTTGTTCCTTCCCTCTTCTCTTTCTCAGTATTCTTCAGTTCCCGTTGGCTTTTTCCCTGTGGTTCAACACTTCTTTGTTGTCACTTTTCTCTTCTCTGTGGAAGAAATATTGCAAGTCTTTTTGGGATTTTCTACCTTTCGTTGAAATTTCTCATTATTATTTAATCCTTCAATCTCTGATTTCTCACCTCACCATACCGTTTCAATCTCCTCTTTAAACGTCCTTTAGCTTTCTCTATCCTCTTTATTCTCTCCTCGTGTGTACGATTCGTAAAGGAATCTATCCTTTTTCGTCTCCTATTTCTTCCCCCTCTCCTTCCTTCCCTTTCATTTCTCCACCCTTTTGTTTGTTTGTTTTTTTCTCTGTTGTTCACTCTGTGCTCTCTCTCCAATGCGTGGATAGAAGAATCAGAAAAATCGATTGGGTAAATGGATCAAAGTGTTTTCTCTCCCATCAAATACACCGAACACCGCCATGTCACTAAGAAGCTCCTGAGACCCTCGTCGGTGAGGTCTAGAAATGTACCAGGCTGCCGAAGCCAGTCGGAGCCGAGCGCCTCTAGTGGACCAAGAGTGGTGAAGATCTCCGTCACCGATGCCGACGCGACAGACTCGTCAAGCGATGAAGAGGATGAGCTCTTCTGTCGTCACCGTGTGAAGAAGTATGTGAGTGAGATCAGCATCGAGTCTTGCTCCAGGGATAATAGCAGCACCACCGCCACCGGACCTTGGACAAATAGATCCGTACGGAACGGTCGGAAGAGACCTGCCGGACCTGCAGAGACTCAGGCAGGCCGCCGGTCGGTGAAGCTATCTGTGTCTAACAACGGTAAGAAGTTCCGTGGCGTAAGGCAACGGCCGTGGGGCAAATGGGCGGCTGAGATTCGAGATCCTGCGCGACGTGTACGGCTATGGCTTGGTACTTTTGACACCGCTGAGGAAGCGGCCAAGGTTTACGACAATGCGGCGATTCAGTTACGAGGCCCCGATGCCATGACCAACTTCGCTACTACCACTACAGCACCTAAACCCAAGCCAGAAATACTGACGACAACGTCTTCCAGCTATGACTCCGGCGAGGAATCACCTCACAACCTCTCATCTCCAACCTCCGTTCTACGGTTCCGTTCTCTTTCCACTGAGGAGTCCGAGTGCCAAAATCGACAGGAACCGGTTAAACAAGTCAAAGAAGAAGCCATTTTCCCTGAGCCTGAACCTCAATCTGTACCTGTTGGTGGTTGCAGTAGTAACAGTGATAATAATAATAATAATAGTACTAGTGTGAGTGGTACTGATGGTGAAGGAGAAATCTTCTTGTCGTCCGCAGAAGACACACCATTCCTAAACGACTTGATGGATTTCGAAACACCGGCGACGGAGATGTTCGACGGGTTCAACTTGCCGGACAACTTTTTCAGTGTAGACTTCGGCGACATCTTTCTCGGTTCAAGTGAGGATATCGGAAGCTCTACGTGGCGCGTAGATGATTTTTTTCAAGAGATAGGCGATATATTCGCTTCCGATCCTCTCGTTGCTCTCTGAAAACGAGTTTTTTGACTGTATTTTCCCGTCGTAGGCTTGCCGATTCCTCGGCAGATTTTGTAACGGCGGGAACCAAATATCAGTTACTTTAGTTTTTGGGTTTTTTTTTTTTTTGAAAAGTATTATTTTTATTTGTTATATTTAAGCGTATGTTTTGAGAATTTTGAGAGAGAGAGAAGTGTAATTTGGCGTTGATAATATGAGTTTATTTTTATGTTTAATTTTTATTTATTTATTTATTTGTTTGAAATTATTATTTGGGTCCCACTCACAGAGTCTCACGAGGAGGCGTGATTTAAGGTTATGGCCGTTTCTTCGAGATGTCTTTGGCACTGATTTCGTTTGGAAAAATTCGTAGGGGGGTGAGAATTGAGAATTTTTCCACGGAACGGCACCGGCACGCACGGGTCTCAAAAAGTGGTTCACACTCGAACCAACAGAAGTAGGTGGGTCTGGGTCGGACGGTCGGACGGAGGAGGGTCCTATTAGTAATAAAGAAAGTAAAATATAATGACATTTTAAACCTTTTCTTTTTTTCCTTTTGCGCCCCCCCCCCTCCTCCTCCTCCTCTCTCCCATACTTTAAACGTTTTCATAGGTTTAAAACTTCTTTAGAACCACACGCGCAGGAGGGCTACTATACCTTTTACTCTGTTGGGTTTGATTCATGTTTGGTCTAAAAAGAAGCCAAAGGTGGTCATTCCATGCAAAAGAGTCCCGATTCCAGATGTGGCTTTGTGACTTGTAAAGAGATTAGGATAAGCCTTACCGTTGGATTTCACAATCTTATCTTTTCATAATTTATTAAAAAATAAAAGCCAGTGGATTACAAAGGCAACGTAGTTGGTGCTAATTGCTTGAAGGATCCTTGCATCCGAATAATACTCAAACAGGATCTGGAATTTTGGATCGGTTTTGACTATTTTAGAGAACCAGTTTTTTCAGATCTGAGATGGCAGATTCTAAGGTGTTTGGGATTGACTTCTAAGGTTTTTGGGATTGATTCTCGATTAGCACCAATTCACCCCCTAAAATCCAGCAACTCGGTTTGATTTTGGGTGTTAACCGGTCCATTTCTATCATATCTATGGTTGCGATCAGTTTTTGACACTCCTAGTGACAACCATTGATGCGGATGAAAACTGTTGAAAGATCTTGGCCGTCATATGGATGAACTTGCACAAATCAAGAAAGGCTCAAGAGGAGACTGGAGAAGACTCTGAGGGATCTTCCGATGAAGTCAATTCTCGTAAGTCGAAGGTGAGAGATCAAAGGCAAGTGATGGATCGGTCCAGGTTTCAACTAAATCAAATAATGTAACCAAACAGCAAGCTATGGTGGTAGAGCCAAGTCCCAACACGGGCATGGGATTGAGCATGAACATCAAGTGTAGGCAACATGCAGAGCAGGAAATGCCTGCATGCGTTGATGAGTGAGTATTACTCAACAATTATATATAGTTTGTGTTTACCATTTTGAGGAGTACAAAGAACTTAGTTACTTTAATTAGTATTAACCTTAAATACGGTAAAGAAAGAGAATGTTATATTTTGAGCAGTAATTATGATGTCCTCTGAGACTTACCCCCCCCCCCCCCCCATTCTCTCTAATTATAGAGATGAGAGATGACACAAGAGGCTTGGCTCTGCAAACTGTCCCTTGTGTGTGTGTCTGTCGGTGGTTGGTTGAAATTAGGGAAAAGTATTTCTTAATTTCTTAAATCTAAACACATTTAATTAAATGCACCCATCACGCACATGTGTTAAGAAATAAGGAAGTTTTGATCACCTCTCAGCAGCAGCAGCAGAGACCCTCTTTACAATCATGTCGGCTTAATTTATGTCGTACCGGTATCCATCCATCCGATACATGTTGTAGTTAAAATGTTAAAGTTAGACCTGAAGTGATTAAGATAATCCCACATCGATAAATGAAGGGAAGACTGATAATTTCCACTCCTTCATTAGGCTTTTTAAAACCGTGAGGATGACACTAAGTGCCCAAAGCAAACAATATCAGGAGATATGTTTCCAATCCTCATCAATACCGATAACTATAATAGTGCTTGGAACTGATTAAAATTTTAATGCCAACTAAACTGACACGTGTAAATATAATTAGGATACTAATAAATAGATAAAATAAATAATTCTGCTCCCAAAGAATAAAAATTATGAACTCCTATTAAGTATGGATTAACTAAAACTAGTTAAATGGATGGATGGTGTAAGATCTAAGGCAGTTTACTGTTATAATGGTGCAATTAACTGCTTCAACAGCCATAATTATAGTCACAAGTTGCAACACGAAGTGAGTTTCTAGTTTACACAGCTCACTCGAGTATTGGGCCTTTTTACTGGCAGAGACCGACAAAGGGGGTTGTGAAAAATCATCAGGGAATGATTGTAGAGATTGCTGCTGCTTTACCATTTCAGTAACTTATTATTTTTAAAATTTTTGGATAACTTCAAATAAATTATGAGGAAGTGTTCTCTATATGGGAGCGTCGCTCTTGCATGTGTACGAGGGCTAATGGGAGATCACGTGAACGGAGCATCATTTGCGTATTTTATAGGAGGAGAGAGGTGGTGATTTCGCCCCCCCCCCACGTGTCTAGTTGCAGGTCGCATATTCCCGGATAGAGTTCTTTTATATGATGTCAAATCTTTAGTTCTTCGCATCTTTATTCGTAGGCATGCTTATGTTGCTTGCTTAGAGATCCCTCTCCCAATATAAATTAGGAAAAAGATTATCTGAGCTGTTGGGGCAGGATATGTTAGCATCTCTCTCATGAAATGACCTTGTTGCCCTCTTATATACTAAACTATTCCACCATACCTCATTGGTGTGCCCCCTTATGTCGCTTGCTAAAAGAACCCTCTCCCAAATATAAATTAAAGAAAGGGTTTTCTAAGCCGAGGCTCATGGCACATCAACACCTATGTCATGAGTTATCTCTCTCCTTCTCACATAAAATGACTTCATTACCTTCTAATATACGATATGATTTTACCACTTGTTATTGGTGACCTCCATTATGCTTTTTGGTCATAGAACCCTCTCCCTCTAATATATCTCTTGAAAGCACTGTCCGTTCGCCAGACATTCCAATTAATCGGACGGTTGCAAATGACTGTGCAGGTAAGTTACACCTTTAAGGTTTGGTCCTTATTATCGATGCAAACATGTGAGGTCTCAATCCGTTACCAGGGCCGAAATCCCTTAATCAATTGTGGGATTGGTGGTGTGAAAGTGATCTGTGACTATACTCTCTCTCTCTCTCTCTCTCTCTCTGTGACACTGCCATCTCCGTTAGGGATTATCTCTAATCGCCACTAGGGGAGTTTGTACTTTTAACAGTTAAAGGCATCCCATCCGTGACCCATGATTGGTCTATTCATCGGATGTAACTGTTACCACCCCTCCATGAGTTTGTATTTATTCCAATTTGTTTCATCACCACCTCGTGAGTAAGGGTGTCAATCAGTTGGTTCGGTTTCGGACCAGGATCCTCTGTACTACCGGTGGGGCAACAGTGCACATCCAACGACACAGCAAAAGCCATATGTGCCATGTGTGCCAGCTGGTCTCTTCTGTGTCGTCGGATGTGCACTGCTACTCCACCGATACTGTAGAGGATTTTAATTCGTATGGTTTTGTCTCATATATTTATTACAAACAGATTAGGAGTTGTTTTTTTTTTTTTTTTTTTTTTCTTCTTCTGTGTAGAGCTTCATCCAGTCACTACAATGTGACCCCATGATTAGACTTTCGAGCAGGTGAATTTTCTCATTAACTCTAGCTCCTTATTGTTTAAAATCAAAAAACATTATTTTCTCATCCAATCCAAAGATTAAGGCTATGTTTGGAATGCATTCTACGTCGATTTTGCATTATTGGATGATAAAAATAGTTGTTTTTATCGTCCAAAAATATGAAATCTACCTAGAATGTATTCCAAGAATGCATATCAAACACAACCTAAATGTCGAAGCTTGAAATGTTCTTTCTTCACCATGGATGAAGGGAAATTGATCATCAACTTGTGCAAGGCCTCTTACCAATGACTCTCTCATCTCTTTTGAACTCCAATTTTCACTCCTGAACCAATAGTTTTAAATTTTTAACACACACTCTCTCTCTCTCTCTCTCTTTCTTACTTTAAAAATCTTCAACAAGTTGAGCATTACACCAAGAGACAAGCTCAGCTTTTTTAAGATTCGTTTGAAAGTGCTTTTAAAAGCCTTTATCATGTTATCTAATCTAATCGACCCCAGTTTGGAAGAAATAGACAAAATATGAAGAAAACCCTTATCTGTATATTATATATAATAAAAGTGAATGAATAATAATGAGAATGTTAATTAGTTGCTTAGTGTTTTTTTTATGTTTTTTTCTTTGGGTTAATGTTGATTAGTTGCTTTATTAGTATTAGAGCTCTGCAACTAGCATTTGGCATCCACAGATAGGACACAAGTGTAACCTAACCTTTGTTTCATGAATACAACAAAAAAACAAAATAGATCCACCAGGCAAGGAGCAAGTAGTGTGGTCCCTAACTGGACTCTTAACACCCATACCAGTATACCACCCTATCTGTCTCTCTAATCCTCACGTTGGTTTTTTAAGGCTTTTAGAGTATGGAGTAGGAGTACGGATGGAATTAGATCCACTACATAAATCTATATTTATTTATGGTAGAAATGTTAGTATCAGAATCTAAGTTTTTTTTGTTTTGTTATCTTTTTTAAGTTGTTTGTCCACGTGTAGAGACAGGTATATTGAAACTATACGTAAAATGAAGTGTTGTGATGTTAAGAATTATTGAGTTATAGTCTCATATTCAATTTGTTTAAGTTCTTGGTGTCTTTATATACTTGAGGAGCTCTCTTCACCTAATTCCTTAAGATTTTAGATTGGATACTTCAACAATCAGCGATCATTTGCATTCTTGAATTATGCTTTTTCCCCTCCTCAAGATTGGAGTGTAAGAAAATTAATTTATCCAAAGAGAAGGATAGAGGAACTTACTAAGGATTGTAATCCTATCTTTACTGTCAAACATAACCTTCTCTGGCAACAACAACGTTACTCCGCCGAATAAGCTTAACAAGAAATTCTTTCGAATTTTTTTTTTTTTTTTGTCTCTCCCACACAAGCGACAACAAACTGTTAACTACTTGACTGATACATCAAAAACTCCAGAACTTATGAAACACGTTAAATTAAGCTATTTTAACCTATCGCATACTAGTTAGGCTGGCCCAATCTAGCACTCATACACTAGATCAAGCCCCATTATGCACATAACAAATCACCACGCTTTTATAGTCGTCGTTCTCGGCGACTCTCACTCTAGCAGTAGGTAGTTCTTTCCAAGCGGTTTCACTTTGCCCCAAGGTTTCTGTCTGGCAACATATAACTCTTTCTTGACGGCTTTCACTCTGACTCAAGGTTTTTGCTTGGCAGCAGGTAACCCTCTCTTGACGGTTTTCATTCTACTCCAAATAGCCCTCTCGATCCTATGTAACCTTTTCTATGACTCAAACCTGTGACGTGCCCAACTCTGATACCAAATATTAAGTACTTGATTGATATATCAAAAACTCCAGAGATGATGAAACGCGTTAAATCAAATCCTTTAACCTATCTTCAAATTAAGTTGATCCAATCTAACGTTCATTCACTAGATGGAATCCTATTCACATATAACACAAACATTGATAGGATGTTTACTTAGAGTAACTGAAACCGAGAATCCTTGTCATTCATTATAACTCTGCTGATAACTTCCTCCCATCAAAGAGGTTACGCGTGATTAATATAATTCGTTATAAAATAATAGTTGTTGATGTGGCTATATGGGACACATCACATATCAACTTACATGGAGTAGCAAGGGTACCACTCAGAGGAAGAATGAGACAGGACCCATGAAGGTTTGTGAACACTACTATATAGTCTATAGTGGAAGAATGAGATATAGGACCCATGCCCATGGCCTATATGGGACCCACTCACCCAACGACCTTTCCCCAAAGAGGAGACAAAAAAATCTCGCAGGAGAGAGAGAATGATATCTAATAACTGTGACTGAGGGAGTCACGTGAAATGCGCATGGGGTGTGTGTTTTGTGTGAAATGTGGTGGGCTTCCAAATTCCAATCCTGTCCTCTGTTTTTCCATATCCTCTGTTTTGTCCTTCTCTCTCTCTCTCTCTCTCTTGCTGCTGGCGGTCCGGTCCAAAACAATATTATTTAATCCAGACCATGGTCAGATTATTGGACCGTTGGTTTTGTCCTTTCTTCCAATGGTCTAGTTTTATTTTATAATTATTGATTGAAATAAAAATCTATAGTGAGTAGTAGACTAGTAGGTGGAACAGCCGGTCGGAGGATGTGTCGGTGCTCCGACGGATCCTGGGCCTGAAAGAAAAGATTCAAAGTTTCCATTGAGAAGACCAAAGAGGGCTATGATATTCTCACGTGCTACTAACGGTGGGACCTCGAACCCTGACCGTGATTTTCCACTGAGATTACTTTGACCCATCCGACAAGAGGTGATGGGAGTATGGGACTAGGGGAAGAAGGGAATGTGAACCGTCAACTCTCTCTCTGTCTCTCTCATCTCTGTTCTCTTTACGAAAAAGGAAAAGGTTCACAGCAGACGACACCAGGGCTGTGCCCTAGAGGTGACGAAAAAGGGGAAGGTACACAGCAGACGACACAAGGGCTGGAGGTGAGGAATCATATAGGGGGCCGGGCAGCGCTCATTTCGAAGGGAAACAGAGAGATAGACACAATAGGGTTTAGATTATGATAAAAGATTTTACATTGTATCAGGGGAAAATCGTACCAATGTGAGATACTAAATAGGAAAGCAGTTTTCTATACGGGAGTGTAGTCTACGTTAACACTTCCATGAATCTATCTCTCTCCTCCTTAAAAGAATGGGGTAGAATTATCTTTTCATATAGGGAGGAGAGAAATAGACTCATGGGAGTGTTGGCATAGGCCACACTCCCGAACAGAGATCTTTTTTCCTAGAAAATATAAGGAGAGTTTCAATGTGAACTTTATGAGTCATTCTGTGAGAGGGTATGCAATTCATTCTAACATCGTGGGAATCTTTTTCCCATAAAAAATCTCTCAATTCTCATAGGATCAAGTTTTTTCATTACCCATGGTCTCATGAGTTATGTCTGGCGTTTGAATGAAAATCCTTGAATAAGAAGGATGGTATTTTCGACATTCGTATACAAGGGGCAAGTCACGATGGCATCTCAGTGGTGGGATCGTTGTTTGAAGAATCGGTTGGATCTGATTCAGATTCTAGCCGCTTTAGATTGGTTGATTTGTACTTGATTTTTAGGGTTTAGGCCAATCTAATTGTATTGGAATCGGAATCCATGGAGACCATTCGAAACCATGTGTGGGACTCCTTTTACCTACGGCGGAGGAAATCTTTTGTCATTTAAAAAAATGATACAACCATTTCAAAACTTAAACAACATGGCAGAGGGAATGAGAGCCAATTTTCTTCATCCACGGTGAATGGGTGAATGAGGTATTCCTTCACCGATACACATAATTGCCCTATGGGTTTTGTATAAAAAAAAAGTAAGGAGATATTTTGGACCTACAACCAACGGTGGGGGAATAACAATGACCCTAGGATTTTATTTTTGGTGGGATGGTGGGGGGATCCTAGACTTGATGAACAACAAGAGTTCTCGAACTCGAAACCTTCCGGTGTAGGCTGTACTGCACTAGCCTCAAGCCAGCTTCACCAGCAGCTGTCCTCAATGACCCCTAGGATTTTGGGGGAACCCTTCTCCCAAATATGGAATGGGTGGTGATATGTGGAATTCCAACTGTGGGCTCTGTACATTAGAAACCCCTTATCAGTCATCCTATGATAAATTTAATTCGATAGCTCATTCCGTTACCCCATTATTCCTTGTGAGTTGTGACTAGATTGCAGAATTTTAATTTTAGTTCCAAATCAAACCATTGGACCAGTCAATTGGATTGTTCAGATCAACATATGTTGACTTGGCTTAAAAACTAAAACTTGTGCTTTGACAATTCAGGTTTCTCACATGAGTGGGTCCAGTTCCAGAGTGAACAGCCCAGCCCAGCCCAGTTGACCCGTTGCTTCCATTGGTTGACATTCTCCACTACTTAGCTCGCCAACCCAAACCCAAAATGGATATCTGAAAGTGTTGAAGGTGATTTGATTTACCGACCTGGCTTAATAGGAAAGCCAATAATGATCATAAAAAGATTCCAAACCCCAGATCAGACTAGAAGTGGAGAATGAATGAGAAACAAGCTCTGGATCCACATATATGTGTGGATGAAATGAAATGGAAGGAAAAAGGGTTGACAATAGATTGTGTTTGTGTCCCTCTCTTTCATAGCTTTTACCTTAATAGCTTAGATTTCCACAACTTTGTTGCTTACATTCTGTCGTCTTCGCTTCATTGTCATGTGTGGAAAACGAGTGGGAATACTAAAGTCCAACACCCAAATTTTCCCACATTCTTTCCTTTCTTTGTTTTTCTTTTCACCTAGCTTTTTCCCTTCTCTTTTCATGGTTTGGTGGCTTTGACCTTTTCTCCAATGGCTGTGTTCCAGTTGGATTATTTGTGCCTTTTTTTTTTTTTTTTAAGTGTTTGATGCAATGAGTTAAAGGTGTTTAAATTGGTTAAAAATTTTGTGTTAAAGCTGGATCAAACCCCAATCCAGTGGCACCAATTCATATATGTTCTCATGTATACAACACAACTTTCCATAATTCAACTATGAAGCAAAATCCCTAAAATTAGAGATTCTGGATCTTGAAATCTGAGACCAATTGGATATCCTACTATTTTTATGGCCGATTTGCAGAAAAGAAAAACATTTTAGATTGACTAGATCAAATTGTCCTTAAAGTTCTTTTAGGGAAGGATCTTTCTAACTTTACTAAACAAATTTAGTGAGCCAAGTTCCAGCTTCTATGGCTGAGATTATAAGGAATATGAGCAAAGATATGAAAAGGGAATTAGAAATTTGGGATTTCCGTGGTAGAAAAATTACAAGATGGCTGTTTGCTCATTACAAAAGATGGATATTTGTTCATGAACATGTATAGCTGGATATAATCAAGCCCTATCCCCTAGCTGCCAACACATCCAAATGCTTCACACGACTACTAGGTGACAAACCCTCCAACTGAGAAAACTTGTCTCTTTTACTATAAAAGGAATTCTCCTGCATCTCTGGAAACTCCACCATAAATTTTTTCTTGAAGGCTACTTGATTGAGCTGCAGTAAAGCAAGCATGCTAACCGTGAATAAAGCAGCGTTCCCCAATAGCCCACCCATCCTCTCCAGTTTAAGAGATTTTCTGGCAAAGGCAAAACTTGATGCGAGAACTTGCATCACAATATTTGGCTTTTTCCCTTCATGACCTATGTTTTCACCGGATTGGCTTCTAGGTGATCCAAATAAATGTTCTGGGGAGACAAAGTGACCTTCATTTTCTATATCTCCAACAAAAGCCAGAGCTTCTTCAATAACTTTGCATTTTTTACCTCGGTGATCAGCCAGTCTCATCGCAAGGACAATACGGCTTTGCTCCAAACGTGCAATTGCAGCATCTCTTTCAGTTTGCTGCTGTGATTGTATAGTCTGCAGCACAACCACCATCAACTTTAGCACTAATCACAAATGAACAAAACAAAAACTGCAAATTTCTGCTATTTCTATCTCAATACTAATAAATAGAAACCAGAAGAAAGAATACTAATGAACATCACACACTGTAGATCCACACTACTTGAAAATTATTAAAAAAAATCCAATCCTTTTCTGCTATTGAGAATCACAAAAAATAACACGATTATAATCCACAATGAAACCAAGAAGCTGAACTATGCCACTCCCAACACCCCCCCCCCCCCCCAAAAAAAAAAAAAAAAAATACTAAGAAATTACAAGCAGCCTTCCAAGAAAATTTATGACCCAAGTGTTACTATCACATGTTCACCAAAAGATATCAGTACAAACATCAAAAGGATGAATATGGTACATTGAAACTCTCAAGGATTACAAGAACAATGCAGTTACCAACACTCTGGGGTTTCTGAAATAATATATACCAGCTGCAAAGAGGTCTCTGACACAAATTTGATGGAAATGGAATTTTTTCAGATATCTGGGCTCTATCGTGAATAAAGAAGGCGATATAGAGGATGATGTTTCTTAGAGAATTAAAATAGGATGGTTGAAGTGGAGAGGTGCAAGTGGTGTTCTGTGTGATCGGCATATTCCTTTAAAACTCTAGGAAAGTTTTATAGGACATTCAACCGGCCATGATGTATGCTGCAGAATGTTGGGCAGTGAAGAAGCAGACATAGATCAAATAAGTGTAGTGGAGATGAGGATGCTGAGATGGATGTGTGGCAAGACTAGGAACGATTAAGGAATGACCGTATTAGAGCCGAGTTGGGAGTTGCCCCTATACATGAGAAGCTACGAGAGAATCGTTTGAGGTGGCATGGTCATGTTCTACAGAGGCCTTGGGATGCACCAGTTTGGAGGAGTGACTTGATTTAGATTGAAGTATCTAAAAGATCAAGGCGCAGCCCTAAAATGACCCTAGGAGAAGTAGTGAGGAAAGACATGCATAGTTTGGGCCTCCTCTCCAGCATGACCTCAAATAGAGATGTTTGGAGGACCACAATACATGTTGCCGACCCCTTTTAGGTGGGTTTTTACTGTGTTTTCTGCAGATGTTGTTGTGCTCTTTTCCTTTATTATTTTTTAGTCTCAGTCTTTGCAAGGATTCATGTAGCCGGCCCCCTTTAGTTGGGATAAGGCTGAGTTGGAGTTGTTGTTGTTGTAGTGAATTAGAAGGCTCAGGGTATAGAATTTAATGTAGAAATTTCCTGCAAAGGTGAGGGCTTTGGAAATGGTCAGTTTTGTGCTCTATAAACTAGGGTCAGTTTTGTGCTCTAAAAACTAGGGTTTGTTGTGACACACAGTGGATACAAGTACATGATGGAATAGGTTTCAAGGATTGGGATCTGAGGTCAGATCATTCCCAGCCAATCCAGATTGGTGGATCAGTCTGGGATGACCTAAAATAGACTAGAGTCTGCCATGACATACCAGAGGGTTTTACAATGAAATAGTTTGAGGATGCAATCATGGTTTGAAGAATCGGAATCGGATCGGGAGAATTGGCCGATTTGTATCAATACCACTTCAGGAGTGGTGCAATAGATCGGCCGATCTAACCCGATTGACTCCAGTGCATGCTGTCCACGTGGCAGCTTCTCACGAAATTTAAAAAAGAAAAACAAACAAAACATTCTGGAGACCAAGGGAGAGTGAGAAGCAGGGAGGGGGAGGGGAACTGCCCATAACTGGAGACGAAGTGGCAGAGGGAGAGGAGGGAGAGCTGAAGTTCGGACGAGGGGGAGGGAAACCGGAGAGGGAGAGTTGCAAAGAGTGAGGGGGGGCCAGAGTTGAATTCTCCATACCATTGGAAGGCCGCGGTTTAGAAAGCTAAAATGAGTCTGGAGTCACCGAGATTTCAGAAGAAACCTTGGGTTAAAGAAGACCAGGCGTCAGGCATGGCCGAAGAGGCTATTGGACATTGGGGAACAAATCAACAATGAAGAAATCCATGCTTTGTTCCTCTTTATCAGCAGCTTTCAGAGGTCTCACCCGGTAGTGAGATTTCATACTGAGTCCCTAGAACTACCTAAAACCATCATGTTCATACAAGATTTCACTCATAGGAGTTCGGCAAACGTGTGGAAATAGTTCATAATTTTGTACCACCCAATGCTAAAAATCCCAATTTCTTCTCGTTAAAGCTTGGAGTTGAGAATCAGAGGTTTAGGGAATTGACTTGACTTGTCATTAATGACAGAGGTCCTCTTTATTTATAATGGGATTACAACCCTAAAAGGGTAAAAAGGTAAAAATAACTAAAACCCTAAAAATAAGGTGTTGATAACTTATCCACATGGATCTCAACACTTGGTAGTGATCAGGCAAAGCCAGACCAAAACTACTGAGAGAAAAAAAAAAAATTTCTTGATGCCTCTTATGACTCACAAGCTTTAAAAAACAAAAAGGGAAAGAAAACTCACATTACTATACTCTTTCCTCCATTCTCGGCAATCTTGGGCGTTGGAGAGGCAATGCCTCGTTCAAGTCAGGGATGAACAAGGCTCTCATTTCTCTCACTCTTAGTCAACATCAGTAACGTACGAGTGGGAAAGGGAGTGAGACACATATAAATATGAGCTTTCTTTCTTGTCAGTTGTCACTACGCCTAGTGAAACAATTCACTTCACTATGACTTTCTTATCCTCACTTTTCGTCCATGTTATTCAAAATATAACGGATTTATATAGTAATTTCACTAACTAATAATACTTTACCAAATCTCTACCCAGGGGTCCAGCTCCCATTCCCCTCTTCCTCCCTCTCCGGCTTCGGGATTCCCTCCCCTGTCCACTCCCTCAGTTGTTCAACCACCGTCCCTCCCTCAGGCCTTAGGTGGAACCTCCCACGTCGTCTACTTGACTGTAAATCATCATGGACGAAGATCCTATGCCCTGTATAACATTGATTTCTAGAATGTCAGCCTCATTCTCTCAGAAGATTGCTCTTGGATTTCGATCTTACTCTTCAATCCACTTTATGCTTCGCATAGTAACACTAGGAAACCAAGTTGCCTTCGTATGTTGACACTCCATCCCAGGTGCCGATTCTGAGCAAATTTGCATGGAAATTGGAAGCTTTCAGCTCTTCCGAAATGGGTTGGACCAAAAAATCTGCTCTCCTTATCGTCAGAGACTTGGATTCCTTAGCAATATCCTCACAAGCCAGACTGCCAGACACAGAAATCTGAAGTCCATCCAAAGTGGTGAGCTCACCACGGCCACCTTTATCATCTACCCAAAAGTGAATCTTCTGAGATGCAGGTTCCTGAGCCATGGTGTTCTTTTTTCATTCCCAAGCACCTCTGCCTTTATATGTTTTTTGTTAATCAGACCAAAATTAGTTATTTCTAGATCAGCTTCAGAAGCCAAGCCAAATGAACCCATTTTTATTTACCCTTCTACAATACCGTATTAAAACAAGGCATTTTAATACACCAAAGCCAAACGTAATAAATTCTTTTAAAACATGTTTGCGTTTTTTTAAACAAAAAAACAACGTGTTTTAATACGCCAAAGCCAAACGAACCCATTTTTGGATTTGTTTGTGTTCAGTTAGGGAGAACACGTTTAATACAGGAAAAAAAGGGGAGCGCTGTTTAAAACACGTTTTAACCAACTGTGCTCCCAACCAGCAAAAGGAGGCGGAAAAGAAGGTTCGTTTGAAGAATGGAACTCCTTTGTGGGTCCTCTGTTGGTTCCAAGAATATAGGGGCTGGTCGATGAGGGAAAGATCTCTAGATTGCATTCCAACAGAAATCCAAACAACCACCAAAAGCTTGTTATCGAAGGACTGAAACTACAACCGGCGGACACATTCAAAGACAACTTGGTTGCAAGCCTGGTTCTCAAGATCAAAAAGGGGTTAGGGGCTGAAACCTCCAGGGGTTTCATCGCCAATTGGAAGGCTTCCTTCAACCATATAATCAGGTTGAAAGGAAGCGGGAAGAGAGAGATCAAACTCAACAAAGAGGAGCTGATTGTTAGGTACCACTGGAACTGGTCACCCAAATAACTAGAGTAAATGAGCAACAGTAAACAGAAATGTAAAGGGAGAATAAAGATAACAGAAGAAGAAGATATAAACGGAGGAGAGAAGAACTCACCTGTAGGGAGCTAAAAGAATGGATCTATAAGAAAGAGGAAGAAAAGAAAACCTCACGGCCAGCAATCACACTACACCAACAATAAACATATGTACAAAACCCAATATCCTTCATTCCATTCTCTCCGTCAATGGGTACATGTTTGCACATATAAGGAAAAAGAGAAAAAAAAAACAAAAAACAAAAACTCCTATTCTAATCATGGTTGTCTAGGCGTCGTCCAGGCGCCTTGGTCGACTTGGGCTAAAATTGCATTGAACTCTACTTCCTACGTAATATACTCAAAGTAAAATACGATAAAATACAAGGAATAAAGATTACAAGATAACTCTGAATAAATAAATAAACCCTGCCAAAACTCCGCCAACTTGTGTTAGACCAAAAACCCGAGTTGGATTGGTTCCATTTGGGCTTGGGTTTCCAAAGTGAGCCGTGTTGGTCCAACTACGCTAGCGCTACTGCATCATTGTGAGGGAGATTCACATCCCCCCCCCCTTCAAAAAGAGCCAATTCACAGCCCAATCTCAACCCCCCCCCCCCCAAAAAAAAAAAAAATCATCTTCAAAGAATCGGCCAGATTCAGGACGATTCACTCGCTCTGGAACGGAATTGGAATCAACTAAGGTCGATTCCGATTAATATAACATTGGATACAATGCAACCAGGGTTTTGAGGATGGCATCTCAGCCAGATCATTTTAATGCAACTCCAGGTTCCAAAACCCTAATTCTGGGTTTGCTATGGGTCCACCCTAAGTGAAAGAAAATCAAATAATAAGGGTACTGGCAATTTTTTGAATGCAGAAACAATTCAGGATCCTTTTTAGAAAGGCAAACAGAACTTGGTGCTGAACCGTAAATAATTTTGAAGAGAAAGGACAAAACTGGGAATTTAGAAAAGAGTGGGGTTAAACAGAAATAAAACTCAGAATGCAAAGCCTTTAATGGACTTAACTCTTAGGAGTGGGGGTGAATTAGCAAGGAGCTCAGAAATAAGAGGGACTTCTGAGATTAAGAGAAGGTTGTTCAACCTCTCAACAGCACACAACCAGCGGTAACCCTTCTCGCTTCAGCTGAGAGTTCTCTCTCATATGAACTCCGATTGACCTGAAAATTCAGGTGGAGGTTGAAACCTCAAAAACTAATAATCCCAAATGACAAGCACCCCAAAAAACTACCAAATAAAATTACTTTTTTCAGGGGAAACAGAAGTACATGTTGTCAGTGTGTACTTCCCTCTCTCTCTCTCTCTCTCCTCATTAAATAGGTGGGTCTTTTTCTCTCTCTCTCTCACATTAAATATATTGTTTCTCTGTCTGCTATTGGTTTGGCGTGTAAAATGACAATATAAGCTAACAGCATGTAGATCCCTCTCCTTTTTTTTTTAATGGCTGAAACTGAATTTGGCAAAACCAGTAGAACCTCACCTGGTTGGTGGTTTCGTTCTTACAGCATGAGTATTGATTCAAGCCCCAGAGTCTGAAGCTGAAAGAAAGAATATCAAGAGAGATCGATGTCACTCTAGCTGAACAAAGAACTAGCATCAGAACAGAGTACCGATGGTAAAAGGAAAATAACAGGAGACCTGGATTAAAGAATCGGAATAGGATTAGCCGAAGCCAATTCTGAATCCAGCTGGTCCGGCTCAGCCAATCCCCTTCCAAAATAGGGTTAGGGCATATTTCATCTGATTCTGGCTGATACCGGCAGACTCCGTGATCAGAATCGGCCGGGAACAATCTGGATCCTGATCTCACTCTTTAAAACCTTGACAAGAGAAGAAACAAAAAGAATGGAAGAGGGAGAAAAAAGAAGAATATAAGTGAATGTAAGAAAATAGAAGAATCAAAGAAAGGAAGCAAGAAGAAGATCTAACCTGAGAAAGAAGAGATCAAAGAAGAAGGGGAATCCATAAGCTCTGGATATCAGACCATGCAGGGCTACCAACTTCAATATTCCATTCAATAATCTATTCGATGGTTACAATTTTGTGCATATATACTTTTCTAAAACTGAAATCAACTTTAACAAGGAAACTGGAAAACAAACTCTACTACGTATAAAGAAGGGCGTACCCAGTGCACGAGGCTCCCCATTGTGGGGCCTGGGGAGGGTCATAATATACGCAGCCTTACCCCCACTTTGTGGAGAGGCAGTTTCCCAACTCGAACCCACGACTACTAGGTCACAATGGAGCAACCTTACTGTTCCGCCGAGGTCAGCCCTCTAACCCAATAATATAAAACAAAAATGAAGATTACAAGAATAATCCAGACAAATAAATTAATCCCATAAGTAGTCCTTGTGGACTTAACCAAAAAAATAAAAAAAGTAGTCCTTGTGGACCAAAATGCAGGTTTGTACCTAGCTCTTCTTGATTTGGGTTTCCAAATCGGGTCTTGCCGGTCCAGCCATGATAATACTCCTGCATCACATTCCCGTTTGATACTGATTCATGTACAAGGGTGGGATTGCTTGATCTGCATATAGAATTGGACAATCCACTATGAATCCACCCAATCTTCTTAATCGATTGGAAAATCCACTCTACATTCATTTGGGATCAGTCTCAACGGATCCCAATTCAGCTCAGGCAACAATTGATCCTTGTGAGTGGGTTTATCTAAACCTACCCAAGACCAAAACAAGTTCTTGCTAATGGTAAAAAAGGGGATGTTCTTATTTACCTAAGGGGTTCAAATCAGCTCCTCCTGAGCAATTTCTCTAGATGAAACATTTAAATAAAAAATTGTAAAGAAGACTCTTAAAGTACTTCTATGTAAGAACCTAACCATGGATTCTAGACAAATACAGATTGTTTTCATGTTTGCTAGATACAGACAGCCTATTAGACACAATGGTACACCTTGAAGCTACTTCCTACATGATGAAATTACACTAAAGATTTTGGATTTTAGGAAAACAAAAGTAATAAACAAAAATAAAACTAATCTATCAAAATTCAGGATCAAAATACATCACAATCACCAAAGAAAACTAAGGACTTTGCACAGGGAACTAACTCACCCTGGACCCTGCCCCCCTCCAGTCCTTTGAACCAACCAATGGAGTCCATTTCATTTAACATTTACTGAAGGAAGGTCTAAGAATAAAAACAGGGGGAAAAAATCAACAGTATCAACGAGGAAAGACATTATTGACGGTTTATTATCATCACAATTACCTTGACAATATATATTCTTATTTCCAAGCTAAACTAACAAGAAAAATAATATTTTTATATTCAAGCAGTGTTGCCAGAAAAAAAGGGGAGAATCTAGTGTCAAGGTGGCTAAACAGTTCTGAATATGACAAATGCCTACCACTAAGATGGAAACCCCAATGATGATTGATTGGAAGCTCGCTGCTTTATTCTCGTTTGGTTCGATCAGGGACAGGATCAGTGTTGGTAAAAGCTTGTTCTAAAAACTTGTTTTTTTCTGCCAATATACGACGATACCAAAAGGATAAGGAGGAAGACTACGAATCTTCATATTCCATTATTAGGACTTAGGATTCACATCGGACTTGCCAGTCTACCTGAAGGCAAGGAGAAGGAAGGAAAGAGTCAATAGACTATCTATCTATCTCTCCAATTCCTATGGTTGTTTTGCCGAAAGAAAGTAGGTCTTGGGCTTTTTAGTGATTTCAATAGTAGGTGAAGCAAGAGAAGAGGAGAATTTGCTTTCCCTTGTCATAGGAGTGGGAGAGGGAAGAGAGAGAATAGTCAGGGATAAGAATAAGAAGGTAATTAAATTCTCTCTATTCGATTACAAATATAAATAGTCAGACCCAGGGTACAAAAGCAGAGAAGGAAGAGTAACACGTAAAAAATAGCTTTGGGAAAAAAAAAATTAATCACCTTGAGCCATAACTAGAATGCCAGTGAGAAATCAGAATGAGGTGATTGTATTAATCCATGAGTTAACTCATTTCTATTCCACCGATGATAACATGTTAAGCTGTTAACAGATGATGAAACTATTACTTAAAAATTTTTACCATGTGGCTCCTGGAGCTGCCTTGTTTTAGAATTTAGACTTACAAGAAACAGCTAGATTATGTTCAGATGAAACATGGCAAGAACGCACCCAATTCATGAACCTCAAAGGTAGGATAATCTAACCACTACGTATATTTGTTCTCTATTACTATTTTTGGAAAGGTTTTCTGGTCATTATACCCCAATTTTACAACTTTCACGCAGAAATAATCTGGGCGGTAGGTAGTTTATGGTAATAAATAGGTTCAACTTTCGTCTCACATGAGTCATCCGAGTACCAATTCAAACAAAGAACTCACTAATACCTTATGCATAGGAAGAGGACACGGAAAGACAAACGGGAACAAGCAACAACAAAAGGAAGGCCGTGAGGCTCCTAGACCACACGAACTAACTGGGAGAAATTCCTTCAAGGTAGAAAAATAAGCAAGAAAATTCATTCAATTGAGTTGAAGAAATTGAAACTGATCAACGAAATGCACTTTATCCGAAGTTGCCAAAACACCATGAGAGACCCATTCCGACAAAGGAAGTCCTGGTACTACTTACATGAAAAAACTCAAGCTGGTCTTCGAGGTTCTCGAGCGCAGTTCTAATGGAATTAAGGCTCTTGGCTTCCGCAAGTGCCGTGTGATCGTCAACTCGAAAGTCTTTCACGAACACAAATCCGTTGCGTTCATCATCACCATCGGTACGAGGCTTCTTCTTGTCGTAATTGCGAGAGAAGTAAACATCGTCGGGATTCTTCTGAGCTTTGATGGAATTAAGGAAGTGCGATCTCGAGATAGAGTGGATGGCATCGCTAAGCTTATCGTGCAGGTCCCAAATCTTCTCCAGAACCACTTCGATCTCCTCAAGCTCCATTTCCCATTACATGTGCGGGAAAAAACGGGCAACTGTATTAGAATTGCAGAGCTTATAGAGAGGCTGAAGAGTTAGAATTAGGGTTAGGGGTCACTGCTTTCCTCTGATTTCGGAATTGCAGAGCTTATGGAGAGGCTGAAGAGGGCGAGAATCGCGAGACCGTTGCGAGAACCAAGTTTTGAGTTTTGGGTTGCCACTGACCATGGTCTTCCCAATCTTCCATCTACAAATTGTGGACTGCGTAACTGTTGGGTTGCTCCGCCAGAAAGCAAAGAATGTTGGACTTGGATCTTCTGCAGCTGTGGCGGGAGCTGCACTGTGCCGCACCAAAACCCACCCTGAATACAGGGGGAGGTGGTCATTTCACATGTGGGGTTGAGGTGAGATCCACCTATAAAATGACTATCTTACCCTTCATTTTTTTGTCGTTTAGTGATGTTACACAGGTGCAGCTCCCGCCACGGCAGGATAAGATCCTTTTCCAAGAATGTTACATTTTGACCATAAACTTATTTTGTTTACCAAAAGAAAAACCATAAACTAATTGGAAGAGAAACTATTTTATGGAAGAGGGTTCCCACGATGCCAACAATGGGAAGAAACCGAACTTCACACCAATGATGGTGCACTAAAACAAAGGGTGGGAGTATAGCCTATGCCAACACTCCTTAGTTCTATCTCTCTTCTTTCAATGAGGAGCCCAGTGAGGCATTCAACAGCGCTTGACTGCTGGATGCACCTGTATGGGGTCTGGCGTATATCCCGGTGCACCTAGCAGCCAGTGTCATTGGATGTCTCATTAGGCACTCCCTAGGTGCTGGGCTCGCAATGCACAATGTTTGTGTGTGGATTCTTTTTGATGCCCCCTAATAAAAAGTGAGGCCTTATATATGTATTTTTGTTTTAGGGAAAAAGAACTCTAGTACAAGTAACTCTAGCGCCTAGACACATCATGGTGCAAAATGATCGTCTCCCCCCCCCCCCACACCTCTTTTCTCATTCGCCATATATTTAAATTGTATTGTGAGAGACCATCTAAAACCTATAGATTGTTAGAATATAAAAGATGGGTACAAAGTATAAGATTAGAAATATAATATAACGAGCAATAAGTATAAAACTTATCTGATTAGTATGGCAAGTAGTACAAATCTAAAACTTCCTTATAGAAAGAAGCACATTAATACACATCCTCTTGTGATAGCCGAACAATAAATAGTAGGGTTGAGTCACACTAAGTGATGCTCTCCTTAAAGCTTTTAGATGCCCCAATTCTGTAATCTGGGTTGACCATACACCTATACCTCAAAGATATAACAACTATCAAATCATATAGGTTGCAGTGCCAATTGAACGTGGTTACATATAGAGAGTCCATAAGGCTATACTCACTAATT
Source organism: Telopea speciosissima (assembly GCF_018873765.1). Classification (NCBI taxonomy): domain Eukaryota; kingdom Viridiplantae; phylum Streptophyta; class Magnoliopsida; order Proteales; family Proteaceae; genus Telopea; species Telopea speciosissima. Next base: position 64,623,730 of record NC_057921.1, on the reverse strand, counting down.
CGGAAAAAATTTTGCTGCTACGCCCATAGCAGGAATATTCCTGCTACAAGGCTAGCAGCCAAGGAAATGGAATAATCACTTCCCCTTTGGGTTCATAGACACCCTCCTAGGTTTTAGTATTTTCTAAAATATCCCTTAAGATCCCATTTCCTTGGCTGCTAGCCTTGTAGCAGGAATGTTCCTGCCACTAGTGTAACAGTAAAATTTCATCCCACTAACTCGTTGACACTGACAAACTATGGTGGAGAAGAAAACAAAAACTAAAATTGTTTCCAAAGAAGTTGAATAAAAAAACCCAAAAGACCTCATATCCTTATATACTAGATGAATAGACATAACCAAGGGGTGTCTCTAATAGACACACTCAACAGAAAAAACCAAACGTACATTAAAATATCCAACGTATGAAAATATCTTTCATAACGACTTTAGTAATTGCAGGGCTTATGCCCTCTATTGTCCTTTATGGGAAAAAGATCTCTACTTGGTGGTGTTTTCTACACCCTCTCACAAAACATCGTGAGATGACGTCTCTATCCCTTCTACCCAGCCATGCAACGTGCTCACCCATTGCTTGTGTAGAGACCATGCGACCAATTAGAGATCTCTTGCCCATATTTTATATAACAATGTATGTACATGGGAGTCTTTACAAAAAAAAAAATATGTACATGGGAGTGCTAGCGTAGGCCACACTGCTGGATAGAAAACTACTTCCATTGCAAATCATTTCACACGAGACAGAGAGATACACATGCTAGCGTACCTACACCAGTGACTCAAGAACCTTTTCCCACTATATGTATTGATTTTCTTTCCTTTTCCGAGATGACAAAGGACGGAATTCCTGTTTAATCAGACCGTGGGCGGACAATGGGTAACACAGGCACACTAGTTTGGTGAAGCGCTGAACCGAAGGGTTACAGGTCGCCATTCTACAACTTTCGAGACAATGGGGAAGGAAGAATAAAGGTTCGAAACCAATAGCGCCGCGGTTTCATTACCTATCTGTTTAAGAACGTTTGACCCAACTGAATTGAGTTCTTATCAAAAAAAAAAAAAAAAAACCCAACTGAATTGAGTTGGGAAAAAAGGGTTTTGAGCTCTTGTTCTGTGATTTCATTTTCTAGTTGATACAAGAACCTCCTGGAGTTTCTACGGCGCTTGATGCCATGGAAGAAACTGGACCTCAACCCGTCTGCGCGCTAGAGGCTCTGGATCTTCTCAACTGTGTTACTGATTCTTCTTTCGATCAGGAGAAATGCCTCCGCCTTTTGAATTCCTTGCGAGAATGCGTGCTCAAGAAGGTTTGTTTTTGTCTCTTCCACTACGGCAACCACTATATTCGAATTACAAAAACGTTTGAGATTCCTACGTTATTGTTAAATTAAGACTGCGTGCTTCCCTCTTATTTTTGTGTCTCTTGATCTGAGAGGCTAAAATCTAAAATTTTTGGTTCTGTTTATCAATACACGGGTGGGTGGCCTCGTGAAAAACAAAACATTGGTAGTTGTGACTTATGAGTGCGTTTTCGTTATGCTGGGTGGTTTGAATTTGTATTCGTTCTGTTGGTGGTTGCAAACCTGAGGTTCTTTGGGTTCTGTTTAATTAGGCTTGCTCTCTGGTTGGGTTTATCAGCTGGGTTTATACAAGCCGCCCCCCTCCCCCTCCCCCTCCCCAACGAAGACAAAAATTTGTTTTTTTCCAATCAGAAGAAATGGAGTCAGATGATTGTGTTTCCACTATAATGTTCATCTCCTTCTTGTTGTTGTTGTTGTTGTTGATCCTAATAGAAGAACAAATAGTTCTGTTAAAGGAGAGTTTACATGGACACAAGAAACAGTAATCTCTAAGATAGAATCTCTTGAGGCTAAAAGGCCAGGATCAAGGGACTATAACTGTCTCCTGAAGTTCCTCAATGATAAAGTTTCTAATAGAAAGAAGGGCATCTTATATGCAAAGAAGTAAAAATAGGAACCTGAGATTCAATTTCACAAAAGCAGGGCTTGATCTTGTATAGATCATTTAATCATGATTTGGATTGGCCTGGTTTTTCTGATCAAGCTAATCCAACTTGGCATCAGAGAACCCTGTATAACCCAGCTGATCCTTACAAAATCAATTCATTCTTGGCTGGTACCAGTATGGATTCAGAAATTCATATATCAAATGATCCTCAAAATTATGTCACCTATAAATCAAAGTCCTTGTATTTTAGGGTGGATCTTATTCATATGGTCCTTAGGTCCCTACCTAATAGGTGGGAACTAAAATTGACGGCTATGCAAGAAGTCAAGGACCTTAAAAAATTGTCCTTAGAAGAATTGGTAGGATCCTCTGTCACCCATGAAATGGTGACTGGTTAAGGGTAAGAAAATAATGAGAAAAGTATTGCACTCGAGGCATCTTAGGATTCTGAGGATGAAGGTAGTGATAAATACATAGCGCTATTGACTAGACGGTTTAATAGTTTTTTAAGATACAACAAAGGAAAAGAAAAGGTTTCAAAGGAAGTCCAATGTTTTAATTGCAAAAAGTATGGACTGCAAATATTTTCTGTGCAGTATGAGAGAAGGAACCACCAATTTGTCATGCGAGCACGTGGTCAGAAGAAAATTTTAGAGTAATGTGGATTCAAGGAACCAAATCCTATGATTTCAAAAATCAGAAAAGATGATCACTTGTCAAATGGATTCAAAGAGAAACGACTTCCTCTCCATTTGGAGTCTTCAAGCTGCTACAGAAACCAAATTTCCAAGGCAGTACAAGCACAGTTTAGCTCCTTCTAGTGTTACCTTTTGTGAACTATGTGCAAATTAGCACAGCTGTTGAATTAAAATGTTATTGTGTCCTCTTTCAGGATGGATTGCTTTTGAGCCATGTTTAGCTCACCAACATGGGAATTGTAAAATTGCATAGCTGGAACCTTCAAATTATATGCCTTGTCAATCCCAACTATTTCCCTGGTGGGGTTGGGGGAGTGGAGAGGGTAGTTGGATGGGAGTTTTGATTGGTGTTCAATTTCTTTGGCATTTCAGTTTTCATTTCTGAGTATATTAAAGAACTAAATGACATTTTTTAGCTCAGACCAAGAAAGCTTTAGGTTCCTGGAAAGCTTGAGTCTTTTTAGAAGCTTGGAAGGAAATGTGGTGGATATTTAGAGTTATGTCCCTGGAAGTCATTTCGTGCTATCTGCTATGTTTCAGGAAGTCATTTCATGCTCTCTGTTGTGTTTGTTGTTCAATAAAGTTCTTTTAACTGGAAGGTTGTTGCTGGGACGGATGAAATTATTGCTGCAATTCAACTTATGAAAGGTTATTAACATTGAATCAGTTTCCAGTTTCTGATTAAACAGTTGCGTACATTCCACACTTCCCAGGACTTCACTTGTAAGCTTTTCAAGTTTCAATTGTCCTGTTTACATGTTGTAATGGGTGATCTGATGCTGGAATCGAATAAGAACAAGTGTGAAGGGTTCAATAGTGAATTATGATTTTTTTTTGTTAACAAAATACATTTTCTCCATCTTCAGGGAGCTTTCTTGTTGTTTGCGTAACCAGTAGAGATCATAGTTATCAAGGCGTCGACGCCATGGCGTCCATGCTCCTTGGTCGCCTGCCATGGCGGCCTTGCCGCCATGGCGGTGTCGCCTTGAATTTTGCCCCTCTAAAACGCCATGGTCAGTTTCCCGCCTTGATAACTATGGTAGAGATTCAGAACTTGTAGATCATGTGCAGGAACCTTTGGATTGTAAACAAGCAAAGCTCATTGTGATTCTTCTGATCTAAAACTCAGTAGGAATGTTAGGGCTTTGCGTAGCTTACCTAGCACTTGTTACTCTGTACCTAGGCTCATGCTTATCAAACATGCTGGTTTGGTTCAGGCCCAAACTACAGAGGGCCATATATCATAGCCAACAGCTTAGAACTCTGAACAACTTAGCAATAATACTTGTTTTCACACGTCAAATATAAGATATTTGTCATATTAGGAAGATACCTATGATGTTTGGGGAAAAATACCCTGGTCCTTAAAAGTAATCAGAAAAATCTCCCACTTTAAAAACAAATTATTAGTGCCCATAATAATGGAAATAGTAATCACCTACACCTCCCCTTTTTTATGTTGGTTGCTATGAGGGTTTAACATTTTGTTTAGAAGTCCTAGTTTGCCCATAACCAGGGAGTTCTTGTTGATGCAGTATCACTTAACTGGTTGGATCAGCATGATAGGCTTTGGAGATCCAAACCCAGACAGAACTGGTCTAACCCAGGATTTTGGTCCAAAAAGGGTTGGAAGTAGTATATTAGTTTATTTATTTCAGTCTTTTATTTGTTGACTACGTAAGAATTAGATAGAGTTTGAATTTGAGTTTAAGTTGCAAGTTATTTCAGTTTTGTAGTTAGAATAGTTAGTCTTCTTATTTTCCCTTTAAATACTTGTATGTAACCCAACAATGGACAGTGAAGTGAATTGAATAGAAGTTTATTGAGTTTTACTCTGTGATAGTGTGTTTGTGCGTGTGATTCCCCTTCCTCCCCTGCAACTCTCAGCTCCATCTTAGATTTCTTCCTACTCCCTCCCTACTGGCCCTCCGCCACTTGGTCTCTTTTTCCCCACCATTTCTCATCAATTTTTTGACTAAGAATTCTTAACAATCCCTTAGCCACTTCTACCTCTGTGGGTAAAGTTGATCCCTCCAATCCCTTCCCAAGGCTCTTCTCTAGTCAACTGGTCAACCACCATATTCAAATCTTTGCACCATCAATGAGTAATCTAGTCAACTGGTCAACCACGAGAGACTGGAGCTTCGTTAATATCATCAGCAAGGGGAAGAGATCCTCTTTCCAGGTGATCAGCGAGCAGGAGATTGAGCAGTACCCCAAGTATTAGGGTCACTTGTAATTAAACTTGAAGTAAAACCACCTAATACAAACATCAGAGAAGGAGGAGAGATGAGAGGAGAAAGATGGGAGACCTAGGGGATGGAAGAAGCTGTGTTATAGGATCTGAATAGACTACCGCCAGCCACCACTCTTATTTATAGTAACTTTAAATCACAATAAGACTAGGAACCAACCTTGTAGGAGTGTTGTAGGTGTATACTAAGTAATCCCAACTACAATATGAAAGAATAGTGTAAAGCCACAACCATCCCACGATAGTGAGTTCTTTGGACACCCATGATAGTAGGTATACTAAGTATATCTCCCATACACACCTTGGAACAAGTACCCTACAACATCAGTGTGGCCATAGCGGCGATAAATAAGACCTTTGCTAGGAGTACTCTTAAGATACCTCAGAATACGACAAGCAACATCCCAATGAGCACATTTAGGATGTAGGTATACTAAGTAATCCCAACTACAATATGAAAGAATAGTGTAAAGCCACAACCATCCCACGATAGTGAGTTCTTTGGACACCCATGATAGTAGGTATACTAAGTATATCTCCCATACACACCTTGGAACAAGTACCCTACAACATCAGTGTGGCCATAGCGGCGATAAATAAGACCTTTGCTAGGAGTACTCTTAAGATACCTCAGAATACGACAAGCAACATCCCAATGAGCACATTTAGGATCCTGCATCCCACGGTAGTGAGGTCTATGGACACCCATAGACCTCCAACTGACACAATAGCATAGATTTCTTTTATCCAACTGTCAGCCAATGAATATCAGGATTTTTTTAACTGGTTGAAGGTGGTCTCCTTTTAAGTCTTCTTTATTTATTTATTTTTTCCTCCTGCCTAATTTTCTAAACTTTTTCTTTACGAATTCCTTTTGCCTGCAGAAAGTGAAGAAGTTTTCAATTGCTGAGCCAAACCAACCGGAAGCAGATTCAGATAGCAAGGGAAAACAATGAAAGCTTTTCTGTTTTCAGTTTAATAGAACCTCCTCTTATGGTATTCTTGGGTTCAATCTTGATATTTGATCATGAGAACCATTTTTCTTTTATTTCTTCATTTTTGATAGGCGACAATAATCATACAAGATCAGACTCTGTCCCAACCGGGGTTATCCTCCCTTTTTGGTCTAATGTGATTCACAGTGATGTAGAACACTGAAAATGTAAGAGGAAACAGAGGGTACATAAAATTCAATGATGTACCGTTTACTGCTAATAACTGTAGTTTATTGACACTGTAGTTGTTTTATCTATTGTGCTGCTTTTTCTTGTGATTAGTTGAAATATCAGCACAGGAGCGTTCAAATGGTGCAGTTGAAGTTGCTGTTGTGGATATCTGATGGTTTGGAGCGTTCAAATGGTACAATTGAAGTTGCTGTTGTGGATATCTGATGGTTTTCTTCTTTGACTCTAAAGTCTTCCCGATAGAACCCTCATTACCATGGTTTCAGTTTCTGTGTCTCAACCTTAATTCTTTACAGCAGAGTCAAACTTCCATTTCTTTGATCGTAGGCCACTTTTTCTTCTCCCATTTCAAGCTATTTGGATATGTTAGATTCTAGTTTGTTGGACCTCCTGCCTCTCCATGGGGATCTTTACCTCCATATATATCTGACACGAATTCTTAGATGTTGCTCAAGTTTATAGCATTGTAGTTGCAGTCGTTTTAATAATAAATTTTTGGACCGAGTTTTCCTTAGAGGTCACAATGAATGGGAATCCATGCATCACAGGGCTTCAGATGCGCACAGGAGGGTATTGAGAAGGTATTTTGTGGAATATACTAAAATCCTTAGTAATTTGTGAACCCTAGAATAGTGTGGTGAACCTTCACCACATAATGAAGGAAAACTTTTTAATGTGCATCATATGTGGAATCTCTATTTTGACAATTGGTTTACAAATTAATCTGAAAATAACTTATAGAAAAGTTAAAATAACTTAAAAATAAAGAGTAAGAACCATAGGCTTTCTTATGGACAACTCAAAATATTGTCCTTTAAAATCTTCTCAACAATTAATTCTGCAAGATTTCAAAACTCGATTGGCAAAAAAATTCAACATATGAAATGGTGAAGCTCTAGTGCCGCCAGGAAAAGGAAAAGGGTAAGGGTGGGAGAATGGTTGAGCTCACTCGTGCTGATTTTGGGAGTTAGAGAAGTAATACTTAGTTTGCAATTTCTTTTCAAGTTATAAAATGGGCTTCTAGTATTTTTTTGGGCAGATATCTTGGAACTACATCTCAAGATGGAAATCAATGGACCAGCATTCACCTAGTTGGGCCATGAAAAAGGATGATGTGGCAATTCTAACCTCTAGATACTACAAGATGGTTTGGATTGACCATGTCTCTAATTTCAAATTTAACTTGAAATACCTCTTTCTGTGAATTGTAGTCCAAATATTGGCATATTCATAATTCAAATATTGGCACATTCATAATTCATCTGTAAAAACATTTTGAATTTTTAAGTTGTGTTTGGTATACATTTCCATTCTGAGCATGTGCGTATTCTCATTCTTATAATCCATAATGTATTTTTATTTTTTTTAGTGAGAATGAAAATATTGTTTGTATATATGGCTTCACTAAAATGCTTTCTTGATTATAGAATACTCAAGTATTTCATTAAACACCTCATGGGATGGGAAAAAGTTGTTGGTCGTTTGTAATTTACACCCTGTTATATTCAGATGACTATAAAGATCAAAGAGAACTTTATAATGAATTTCAACCCACTGCTCATTGTGGTGATGATGCTATATTTCCCTCACAAAATAACATAATCTATCTTCCTAATCCCACCCGCACGATCCCTTGGCCACATGGCCCATCAAAAGGAAACCTTTGATTAGAAGAACTCCTTCCTAGGCTTTTGAAGTAGGCTTTCAAGAACTGGGAAAGGTGGAAGAAAACTGGAATCTCCCACAGCAACAGTTTTGTTTTTTTTATTCAGTAGAAGGCAATTGAATGATAACCACCACCAACTGCAGGTTCTCCATTATCTGAGTTTCCCTCCACCCGCAGTGAATGGGAGTCTATTCGCTGCGGATGTGGGATAGGTGGAAGAAGGCATCGGGAGGTATTTTTAAAACTTAGTACAATTCTAGGATGAGTTTGTAAACCCTAGGATGGACGGGTGAACCATCTTCTATGGGTGGAGGAAAACTTTGTCGTCTAATAATGCTAACAGGAGATGATGAATAAGATCAACCATCTAGTTCAGCTCTTGCATGCACCACCTTAAACTTCGACTTCGAGGCGATCTTAGATTCAAAAGAGTTAGAGATTCCGATTAATGGAGTTTGAGAAGAAAATTGGGGTCGAGGTCTTGGATTTGAAGCTGAGACCAACTGCCGCTCCAATTCTTGCAAACATCGTCATTTTCATATCAAAACCAATACTAAAGACGTTGCTTTGGTACTTTCGTCTCCACCAATCAAAGCGAAGCAAGATGCAAGAATGAGAACGCAGAACAAGCTCTTGGGTCCATTCTCAACCCCATCCTAAGAATTGGAAATGAGAACGAATACCACACTATTTTCATCACCTCAGAATGCGTCATAGGCCTATAATTTATTTCGAGAATTCATAAAAAAAACATAGGATTTTTTTTGGTAAACAAGACACAACCTTAATGCTCTTACTTTGTGACATAGTTGATTCTTTTGAATTAAAATTTGATAGGTGATCAAGGGGTTCCTCACGATACCAATGTGGGGAAGAATTTACACACACGCTACACCAATAGTTATATAGAGAATGATATCATTCACATGTGGCCGATTTAGATCAAAATGAGAGAGAGAGAGAGAGAGAGAGTCAAAGTGGGCTTACATCTCATTATGTGAGATTAAAAAATATGAATCTGGATCAAGATGTGTTAGTCTTGATCAAATCTGATATGAATTGATCAACAACAACAACAACTCAGTCTTATCCTAGAAAAGGATCCGCCCCATGTGTGATCGCCTGGAGTTGGGCGATCGGATCCCATTTTTCAAACTCTGGATGTATAAAAAGGAGAAAAAATGTAAACAAAAACACGTGGCATTCTCCCTTGTAGCCACATGAGCTGCTGTCACGAGAAATTCTGCAACCTCACGTCTTTGTAGCTTCACATGTGGCAGTCGTTGGTTACCCTTGTGTGTGGAATCGAAATGTCTTACTCCTCCTCACCGTCGGAATTAGCTTTTCGAACACATAAACGACCAATCTTGTTTGGATCCAATTTTCTACGGGGACGGCGACGGCGATGCCGACGTTATTCAAGTGACGGTTTTATTTAGTTGTTTACCACTTTACCTTCACCGCCGTTATATCATTAGTTGATTACTTGATTACCATGACGCCTTGGGCACTAGAAGGAGCGGACTACCCAACCAACCCAGTTGGATATGGAACGAGTCCGAAGTCCGAACCTTGCACCAGAAATCCAAATCCCAAAATTTAGAGTAAGGACTTGTTTTCCGGTATCGGAATCTCTCTGGGTCTGTCGTTCTGGTTAGAATTAGAAGATCAGTTGAGAAAGGACCCTTCATTGTTTGGCGCTCTAAATTCTATAACACGAGTCAGCCTTCTCCTCCACTCTCCAATCTCCATGCCCATCAGCACAGTAGAAAACCCTAGAAACTTACTTTCTCTCTCTCTCTCTCTCTCTCTCTCTCTCTCTTGATTATTCATTTCAGGAACTCCTCTCTCTCTAGTCTCTATAGATGAATATGTCTCTCACTCCTCCTCCCTTTATCTCAACACAAAATCGCTGAGGGATCTCTTTCGTTGGAAGCCATTAATCAAAATCCCTCTTGCTTTGTGTTATTCCCTTTCGTGATTCCAAGTAAGGAATCAAGCTCGCCTCTTCAGCCATTCCTATATTTCAGTGGGGTGATTCCCACTTTCTCGGATTATTTTTATTCTTTTATTCACACAAGTCTTATTGGATTTCGTTTGTTGTTCTCTTTTTATAATTCTTTCTTTCTTGTCCCTGTGGAGAACTAAGTCGCCGTTCTTTACCTTCCATTCGATCCATCATTTTTAAGTTTTTTTTTTTTTGGCCTTTTTCGTTTCCTTTTCCGCTGCTTCAATTATTTGAGGTTCAAGTTTTGGATTGAAGTGAGGGGATCCAAAAGGAATGGTGGGCTCAAGGCATACTCTCCCATCATGGATTAGTGCCGCAGCGTCGAGAGTCGATTTCGACGGTAACGTTTCTTCCATGTCGGAAGCCATGTTCACAGAAGGGGGGGAAGCTTCTCCTCCTGAACCCCACGGCTCTAACACCCTATCCGATACCAATTTGAGTTTCGGAGAACGGGCTGTCTCCGCTGCTGGTGCCGCCGTTCTATCCGCGATCCTCGTTAATCCCCTTGATGTCGCAAAGGTAACTTGGTTTTGTTATTTTCCACCTATTGAGATTTTAAGTAGCTATATTTTCTTATCCCAGGTTCTCTTGATATGCAATATCTTATTTTCTGTGAATTTTTTTTTCATTTTCTCTTTAGAAAACCAGTATTTTCCTTTTTTTGTCGTCCGTGGCATTTTATACGGTGAATTCCCTTTGGTTCTTATCAATGATGATGTTAAATTGTGGTCCGTATTTCGTTGCTTTTTTATTTTCTGTAGGGAATGGATTAGAATTAAGTTTCCATTTGTACTATTTTTAAATTTTATATATAAATCTTGATGCTTGATATGTGATTCTTCCCGAAAAGAATTTATCTTTATCTTTATATCTATTAAGTGTTGGTTTTTGGTATTCAGTATTTTGTTCTCAGACTTGGTGGTTGTTGATTTGCTTAATTCCCTTGATGGGAAACTTGATGCTTCTGTGAAGATTCCTCTCCCCCCGCCCCCACTCACACACACACCCAAAAAAAAAAAAAAGAGCACTGTGTTCTTTTTAGAGCTTTTAATCATTCATAAAGGGTGTCGTAAACTTATACTCCCGCATCGCATCTGTTTTTAATGCTTTACCTATTCGCAGACAAGGTTGCAAGCACAGGCTGCTGGAGTTCCTTATTCGCGTACAAGGCACCATGTTAGTGGCCGTATGGCCTCTCTTGGACCAAATACGGTATATGTTCAATTTTGTTTTTAATCTCCTTGGGAAGAAGCTATATTTGATGAAGTCAGAATTTCATTTCTTTTGAGTGATTATATCTAATATCTTGCTTACTTGCCATGAAAGAGATTTGGAAGAACATTGTGTCATTAACTTCATTCTTTTAAAGCTGTGATGGGGGCTTTTTTTCCCACTCTTGACTTAATATTTGTTTTATTAATACACTTTTGATTTGACACTAATTTATTAACTAATACTGTGCTAATGATAGCAAATTCTAACCATTAACCTTTTAAAAATAATTGTGCTGATCATTATTCATAGAGATTCATGTTAATGGTCTGTTAACGTGTACTATTACTAGCTCTTATTACATCCTATGTTTGAATAATGTATCCATGTGGTGAAGTACATGGATACCACTTGTTAGTGATGGAAATAGGTTTTACCTTTTCCTGATCCTTGATTTGTCATTCTATTGATAATTTCGATGCTATTGATCTGCTACTGATGCTGAGGGAGTAATATTGTCAATGGGTGCTTAATATCCTTTATTCTTGGAGTTGACAAGTGATGCTTCCTTTCAACTAAAAATCTGGAAGAAGGGCACGAGGATTAGGAAGATGTATAATATGTAAATGTTGAAGGTGTTTTCTGAGTTATAAAATTATATATTTTTTTGGTACTAAGTTATAGAATTATTTCAGTGGTGTACCTGGGAGTGATTGAGGATAGATGTACTAGGGAAATCTGTTCTTGTGGTGTGCACAAAGTGGGGAGAAAAATTATTTGGCCTGAGAATAAAGCCAGACTTAAATGAGGATTGTAGTTTGGAACATCTGTGGGGTTTAGGATTCCCTCCATTGATCTGGCACAGTACATCTTTATTATAATTGTTGTTATACTTCTTTTTACTGTATCGAACCTTTTAAGTTCTGTGTCTTTTTTACTGTCTCTGTTTGACCATATCTTAAACTGAACTTACCTAAAACCAATTGACAAACTCTAATATCTGCGCTTTCTTGTCAATGAATAATATAAATTGATGTTTGTTTTATTTTCTATTTGTATTAAGGAGATTCATCATCTCTTGGAACCTAGTGCCATTATCTCTTTTAGTTTTCACTGGTTTTAATAATTTTGGCTTTGGAATATGTTGCAACAGTTATTTTCAGATCTGAGATGTTCTCCATATTGCAATCGTGGTGGAATGGTTGGTCCTGAAGCAGTTTGTCCTCCTGATTGTTTTCAATACAAAGGAACGCTGGATGTCTTCAACAAGATCATACGACAGGTATGGTGCGATAGAAAATTACACTATCTATAAGAAAGCTGAGATATCCAAAGGTGTTTGTAGGCCTTCTGTTCACCATAAAATGAATTTATACTTATTGTTGTTATTAATCAAGACTTGGCCAAACAGCATAACAGGAAAAGGCAGAAAAGACTCTCTCACTGTTTTATATTGTCTACGAACGCATATGAGCAGTTTGGCCTAGATTCCCTCGACTGGTGCAAGGACAAATAATTATGAACGGAAGAGAGTGAAACCTTGTCTGGTGTCCAGTTGAATCTTTAATAATTTAATAGTTGGAGTGAAAAATTTTAGATGGTTAGACTAGTAGAGATAAACCATTGGACAACAAATTAAATATCTTGTACTGATGTTCAACATCTATATATGAGTAACTTGCTCATTACTGAAGGGAGGTTACTGAAAATGAAAATGGGGAATAAAAACATAACTTTTAATTCATAAACACCCCCCCCCAAAGAAAAAAATTCTGAGCAGATCTTACAAGTTATTTGGTGTTACCTCTGATGCCACTTGCTATTGGCTATGAGCCTATGATGTTAGGGTTTTTAGGTCTCATCTGAAGGGGGATGATGCAACAACTGAAACCCTAATCTCCAAATTAAAATTAGGTCAGTTAAGCTGCTAACAGGCCTAGGGTGATACATGCATCAGTAATAACAAAAGAACTTAATTGAATAATGAAGAAACAGAATCAGGTTAAATATCAGAGAAAATCAGGATCTACATGAGTAAATCAATGTCTGATAAAACCAAATCAGACCAGACCAGACCAATATCCTGATTATTTACTCTAAAATCTCACTCGGATGGTCGGTCTAATATTGACTGTGTTATCAAACCTGAAACGAAGTTGGGTTACCGCTGGACTCTTCAGATTGGGAGGTAGGGGGTGATTTATTCTAGTTATTTATAACTAAGGATTGCTTCTTTAACTGTTAGTTAAAAGCCCCTTATCTGAAATTATCTTATATTTCATTTTACTGCTGAGATTTAATCTCTCAGAAAAGCCCTTCTAGTAAAGTTTGTCTTTGTTTTACCCCCAAACTATTCTGAGATTCCCAAAAAAGTGTTAACATTACAGTATTGTCCTTAGTTCCAAAAGTTTTTCTGTTTTATCCCCAATCTGAAATTAAATTCTAGTTTTCTCCTTCTCTTTAACTTCAATTACTCTTACTTCCAAGTTCGGTTTGTCTCTATCAAAAGGGTATTGCACCTTTCTGAATATCTATGAAACTGCCATTACTCGTTCAATTCACGTTATTTGTGGACCCATAGCGATCTAATCCTAGGTTTTGGAACCCGGGATTGCATTGGACTCTTACTTTCCAAATCAATAAGACCAAAAAAAAATAAAAACTTCTAATATATCTAACCTGTGATAATTTACTTGGAACCCAATACTTCATTTTAAAGAGGGCCTGACAACATACTAACTACTTAATTAAAAGGCTAAATTCATGTACCTCTTATGGACCTAAAACTTGAACCCCAAGGGATTAGCTCAGTTGGAAAAGACCAACACCTAACAGTTAAGAGGTCATGAGTTCAACTCTCCTTGGGGCCTACCTATCCAAAAAAGAAAGACCTAAAATTTGGGCCTTATAGTTGGGTCCATTACAAAGAAAAATACTTAAAACAAAAGCCATAACCAAGTACTATCAAAACAGGTCCTAATGTTGCATTACAATGCATTAGTGGAAAGGCACCTAGATTCATCTTGTACTTGATTTGACCCAGTTCAACCCCTTGATTCTGCTGGGCTGGCATTTACCGACCTTGGCATGGGGTTAAGATGGTAATTACTAGCATAAATTAAAGTCCATTATAGAAAATTTTGTAAGAATATGCTGCACAGACCAATATAGCAGTTAATAAAAAAAGAAAATTTTATAATGCAGGATTCATGATCTATGGAATTCCCCATCTTTGTCTCTATCACACATTTCTTTAATGGTTGTCAGATGCTTAACTTGAGAGGATTTATGCAGGAGGGATTTACAAGGCTGTGGAGAGGCACAAATGCAGGTTTAGCATTGGCAATACCAACTGTAAGTTCTTTGTTGCATTTGTTACTTGTTTTCTGGTAGTTTTCTTCTTCTTCTTCTTATGATCAATCTTTTTTAAAATATTTGAGCAGGTGGGGATATACTTACCTTGCTACGACCTTTTCCGCAACTGGATTGAAGAATTTACATCCCAGAATGCTCCAAACTTGATACCGTATGTCCCTTTAATTGCTGGCTCAGCAGCTCGTTCATTAGCTTGCATTTCTTGCTATCCTATTGAACTTGCGAGAACCCGAATGCAGGTATCACACTTTGTAATTTAGTATTGACATTTTTTAATGTAATTTTCTGTACATATAGATATAAACAATTCCTGAATGGGCATGGAGAACTTGAATATTCTAGAACTTGTGTTTTGTCAAGCAGAAAAGTCTTTTACATTCAATATCATTCCTAATACTATGTAATTTTTTTTTTTTAATATTGAATCATACTACAGACCTTCAGTTTACAAGACTGATGCTCCATAATAGTATGTACATTATTAGTGGGAACACTAAAGGACTAAAATGGTCTGTGAAATAGTACAGGAGTAAAAAATTTAGTTGGGATGCAATTATCTTACTGGAAATTAGAATCACATTATAACTATTTTCGAGGGACTTCCATATGTTTTGCTATGTTGTTTTCTTTCTTCTAGAGAGTATTTTCATATTGGATTTCTTGCATTTCATTGGATCACAAGTACCATTCATAAGTTTTTCGTATTTCCATAATTATTTCTTTGCTTACTTGATCTTCTAAATGTCAGTCTTTATTTAAATTATATACTATTTTGCAGCCAAAATCAGTTTATGAGAGAGAGCTACTTAATTTGTTATTCTATTTATGATATTAGGCATTCAAAGAGATGAAAATTGGCGCAAAGCCTCCAGGAGTGTGGAAGACTCTCCATGGAGTCCTCTCACCTGTCAGAGGCTCAAGTAATAACTTCCAAAACTGTAAGTTTTCTTTTTGGATTGATATTTGCGCTTCAGTCTGTCCTCTTTGTCTGACTTAGAACTCAGATCTGTTTACGATGCTGGTCAAAAATGTTTTCTGCAATTTAATTTGTTTATGATAGCCAGTGAAGAATCAACAAGTCTAATACCTCTTGTGAGGTATGAATAAAGCACATGAGCACTAAATTTAAGTCGGAAATGTATAGTATTACTCAAGATTATGTCTAAAGTAAATAACTAAAATGCATAGTTGTCAAGGCATCGACGCGCCTTGGTCGCCTAGATGCTGTGACAACTGACAACTATACTAAAACGTCTTTTAGCAGGATAAAAAAAGCACGCATTAATAAAAGAAATTGGATTGGTCGACATCCGATAGGCAGCTACTTCGTATGTAACTCCCTTGCACGCTCTTGCATGATTGTAAAATAATCTATGCCTGATAATTACATGTCCTCTCTTGTCAACATAACCTGACCATAAATTAAACATCCATTGGATAGGTTTTCAATATTCATCTGTGAATAATGTATTGAAGGAAATGGCGAGATTGCACAACTGGATCTTTGGTTCTTACCAGCCCAGGATCTGCCTCAAATTTTGGGCAGTCCTTGACTTTGTTGTAAGACCCTCTCATGAGCAGGAAGTATCATTTGTAGGTTGAAGATAGTTACCATGTTACATGGGAGTACAGGTATATGTCAAGGAGTACGATACACCTCTTCCCAAAAAATTTGATACAGGGATATGTGCAGAAAATTGAGTATGGGTATGGGGGAGTGGGGACTCTGCTAAAATATTTAAAAAACTGGGACTGATGTTGGGGGGGGGGGGGGTTATTGTATCAAAAGAAGTCCGTTTAATCTTCTTCTTCATAAATCATAGCCATATCAGAGAATCTGACTTTGGGTGCTTCTAAGGTACACATCTCATGCCCGTACCCTTATCCTATCATGTCAACATGGGTAGTCTGGGTGTACATGAATTTTCTAGGTAATGTAGGAAAACCACTACGCATGTAAAATGAGAGGACAATTGGGATTAGTTAATCACTGCTAGCCTTTTTGAGGAGACCAGGGACATCATGTGGTGCTTATCTAAGGCATCTGGAGTAATCATTTGGTGTATCTCATCAATGGGTTCTACAGTAAAAAAATCTTGTGACTACGACTGTAACATACTTTTATGAGGATATACAAATGTTTTTATGGGTACGAACCGGGCATACATTTACACACTAGGAGTCATAGATTGGAAGTCTTACATTGTACGGCCTCATCAGGTTATTATTTGTATGAGCTTCCTTTCTTGCCAAATGCTTCTCCTCTTCGTTCAAAAAGGGTGACATTTGATTGCATGTTCTGATTGACCTCTTCTGTTGGAAGCAGTGCAAAGCTACCGCATCCTGTGGACTGGAGTTGGAGCACAACTTGCTCGTGATGTTCCCTTCTCCGCAATTTGCTGGTCAACATTAGAGCCAGTGAGATTTCATTCTTAAAAGCAGTTCCATGGATGTAGTTATCATTTCTCATGATTTTATTTTATATTTATTCCATTTGATGTTATTTATTTATTTATTTATTATTATTTACAGATTAGGAGAACCCTTCTTGGTCTGGTGGGTGAAGAAGCCAATGCAGCAAGTATCCTCGGGGCAAATTTTGCTGCAGGTTTTGCTGCTGGTAGCCTTGCTGCTGCTGCTACATGTCCTCTAGATGTTGCGAAAACCCGAAGGCAAATAGAGGTCTTTTCTCAAAGCCCAATTTGATAAGTTTATCTGGTTTCTTGTTAACTACTAACAATGGGTCTGTCCGTCAGCCACTTGGAAGAGATCACATGACCAATCTGGATAATTCATTGGATACAGGGTTAGAGTAGGGTCAGATATTGGCCTTAACCTCCTGGGTAAAAAAAAAAAAAAAAAAAAACCTATTAACCACTTGTGTAGCCCACTGTTTTGTGTTTAGTTTAGCTAATGGCTATGGGCCTAGGTAGGGATGTAAATGGATAACGAAACGAATCGAATCTGCATCCGTGTCCGTTTAGGGGCATCCGTATTGTTTAGAGATATCCGGAAATAATCCGAATACTCGATTAAAATCGTCCAAAAATCGAATACTTAATAATAAAAATTAAATAAATAATGATGTTGCGATTTTTAAGATTCAATAGGTTCTAGAATATGATGAAAAGAGAATCATGATCTAAGAGATATGGATTGAGAGGAATTGTATCCACTAGGGAGGAAGGTCCGGTTACACAAGGCGAGATGTAACGGATGGTCAAAAATCCGAATCGATCCGCATCGAATCCGTTTAGAGGTATCCGATTCGATCACATCCGATCCGTATCCGATCCGAATCCGATCCGTTACATCCCTAGGCCTAGGGTGGGTTGGCCTTTGGCTGGGCCTAAAACTATGCTGGCTGAACTAAATAAAACATTTGTATAATACAGGTATTATGTATGGTACACATAAATACATAATATAAATATTTTTTAATCTAATATTATTAGACGGGTAAAAGGGTAAGGAGGGTAGGAAACATCTTACGCTTACACTCCAAATGAGGTTCAGTTAATGTGGGTAAGATGGGTAAATGGGTTTTTTTTTAACTGTATCAACATTAATAAACCAGCAAACCAGCAAGCAAAGAAGCAGAATGAGAAGAGAAGAAATCGATAGAAGAAGAAGAGAAATTCTGTAAAGAGTAAACAGAATCAGTGTCTCCTGACCTCACCCATTGTCTATATATAATAACCTCGCTATCCTATTTACAATTGAACTCTATAATAGGAAGCTATCCTAGTTACAATAGGAAATAAACGAAGGAAATAAACCAACTAAATAACAGGTCCACAAACTACCGCCAGTAACCCAATACATCCATAACGATACAATTTTAACAGGTTTCATTTGCAACACTAATTAGGTAGATGACCTTCTGGAGTTTCGATTGGTTTACGTTTCAAAGCTTCCCATCCAATTAAACCTATGATTGAATTATTAGGATCAACTGATACCTTTCACTGAACCAACCAATACATCCTGACACAACACAGGAGATCCAAACCTTTTCCCCCTGATCCCATCTCAGATTTACCAAGTTCGAAATCCTCAAGTTTCACTGTGTTCTGATTTCTTTTATACTAACCCCAAAATTACCAGCTTTTAGATTTCAAAGTTTCAATTGTCACTGTGTTTGTTTTAGCGTAAAATTTTCGTAATTTTACAAGTTGAAAAGTTTTCCAGTGTTTGTTTGTCAATGGAAACAAACACTGGGCTGTGCCTCTTTCCTCTTACTTTCATTTTTCTTTTTATTTCCCATCTTCCATTTGTCATTTTCTCATTCTCCATTTTTCTTTTTTTATACCTCAGTTTCCTCTACCTTGTTTTTTTTGGATCCATGTAACTGACCCCATTAAGTTGGGATGAGGCTAAGTTTTTTGTTGTTGTTGTTTTTCAATGGAAACAAACATTGAAAAACTTTTCTAAAATTTCCCAAGTAAAATTTTCCAGGTAAATTTTTACTCAGAAACAAACGGAGCCGGGGAAAAAAATCCAGAACAGAAGGCTTGCTTCTATTGCCATGTGACACTGTGGCAGGATCTATTGGCTGAAATTTGCTGCATGAGAGTGGGGGAAAAAACCATACAGGATGTTCTGTACTATTGTGTCATTGCAAGCACAGACTGATACATGCAACCAAAAATAAAATAAAAATATAAAAAGAAGTTTTATTGCAAATTTGTTTTCTACAGAAGCTTAGTGGATCAATTTTCTTGATATACAGTTAATGAATTATTCTTTACTAAAGAGTGGGGGGAAAAACCATACAGGATGTTCTGTGCTATTGTGTCATTGCAAGCACAGACTGACACAGCAACCAAAATTAAAATAGAAATATAAAAAGAAGTTTTATTGCAAATTTGTTTTCTACAGAAGCTTAGTGGATCAATTTTCTTGATATACAGTTAATGAATTATTCTTTACTAAATTACTGATTAGTGAAATTGATGTTGCTGATTTCAGAAGGATCCAACGAGGGCATTAAAAATGACAACAAAGACAACGCTAATGGAGATCTGGAGGTATGGCCCTTCTGCTTTTTCCTGCTCTTTCTTTTTCCAAAAAAGGCAGCTGGTTGGAGGATTTCCATACACGTTGAATGATGCATATTTAGAGGCCAGAGGGTGTAAGGTTGGTTTCATTTAAAAATTTAACAGGGTTGTTGAGTTTTAGTGGATGTTCTTGTAAGTCAATTTGGACTTCTATAGCAAATCGCTATTTCAAGACTTGGAATTGAGAACATTAGGGTTTTGAATGGTTTAGTCAATTGGATAAATGGATTCTAGGTGAGGACAGAAGCTAATTGAATGTTGGTTAATTTAGGGTTTGAATGAAATTTTAATGCAAAAGATCTAAATTGGTTATCCGGTTTTGAATGGGTTGATGAATAAGATTAATTCTTTGGCACTGAATTAGTGTTTGAACTTCGAAATAGGTGAACAAATTTGAAATCGGTTGGGGGGCTGTATACTTCTGTATGGATTAGCTGCAGAAAATAGCTAAAACAATTACAGAAAATTACAATAATTTTGTTGATGAATGAAATTTATTGAAATAGTGTCTTATTACCACATCATAGTAATGGGGTCATTCCCCCTTTCCCAATGGATTTCATTCATCAAATTAAGTGTGTGTTGCATATGACTTGTAAAATCGTAGACAATAATTTTTTTTTTTGGTAACAAATTGTAGACAATAATGAAAATGGGGGAAAAGGACTGTAGTGGTTAGTTAACTTTGATATGTTTACAATTGTCTCTGGTTTTCCCTCTACCCTCTCCAACCCCCCCCCCCCCACCCAAATGCTAATTTCAGCGTATTAATTTATAAGTTTAATTGTGTGTTTTACAATTGTCTCTGGTTTTTTTCTGTTGGAACCAATCATCATTTTATGCATGGATCAACTTTTGCTGTTGGCTTTAACCAAGTGCTTCAAAGTTCCTCTTAAGAGAGCCTTGGGGAATAATGTTTTTTTTTTAAAAAAAAACTTAAAATACATCTTTTTAGTGATGAATGACTGGTGGGCCACTGCAATAATGCCCAAACTCCTTACTAAAATTATTAGTACTTTTGGCTGGAACAGGGATGGAGGTATGAAAGGGCTTTTTACAGGCATTGGTCCGCGTGTTGGTCGTGCTGGTCCATCAGTTGGAATTGTTGTTTCCTTCTATGAAGTTGTGAAATACTTTCTGCACCAGAGAACTGCAACATCATAATAAACACAGTTTGATATACTAAGGATTCCAATATTTGCACATACCTGCGGCTCAAGGCAGCAGTGACGGGATACAATAAACTACTACTACCCCAAAAAACAAAAAAAAAGGATACAATAAACTACTGTGACCTTCTATGGAAATGACTCGGCTCGACACCATGGTGGAACCATGCTTCAGGGGTACCTTGTTGGAGATGGTTTTCTGTATATCCAATTTTGACACTGAATAGATGTTATTAGTGGTTATAGAAAAGGCAAGCAAAGTTTGCTGGATAGGGTGAACAAACCTGGATTGAGGTTTTATGATATTACTGCTTTGAGTGGCTTTTGGATTAAAGCCGGCAAAACAGGAGACTAGCGTACAATGCAAGTTGGAGCAAAGTTTGGTTTTCCTGAGAGGAATTCTGAAAGCGGACTGGGATTGAAGTTGTAGGTGAGCAGCTATATGATCTTCATTGCTCTGACATTC
Organism: Telopea speciosissima; assembly: GCF_018873765.1. NCBI lineage: Eukaryota > Viridiplantae > Streptophyta > Magnoliopsida > Proteales > Proteaceae > Telopea > Telopea speciosissima. Next base: position 64,602,670 of record NC_057921.1, on the reverse strand, counting down.
GTATTCAACTCGGGACCCAAAGTTCTGAACTTTAGAAGGAAAATTGTTTGGTTTCTTGCTAATCTTACATAGATTATTGAAGCTACTTAAATCTTCTTGTAAGAATCAAAGTTATTTACTGAAATGATTGAGAACAAATAAATATATTGGGTAATTGCCGATACAATTTTTTTAAAAGGTGGGGGGGAGGGGGGTTTTGTGTTGTGATTTGGTTTGTGATGTGCAGTGTAATCGGTTCGTGTGTAGTTGGTTTATGTGATGGAGAATTGTAGTCATCCTGCAATAGAAGTACAAGGATAAATACGGCCTTCACAGATCAATACAGGTTAATCCTCAGATAGGGCTTCATATGGCTTACGTGTTGAATTAGTGTCTTACATAGGGCTTCTTCCACACATTATGAGGAAGGACAAGATAGTTTAGATCAACAATCTATCTATTGATGATTTGAATGACTAACAAGGAAGAAAATTGGATAATTAAACACACATTTGTTTCTAAATATTCACATATAATAAAGGAAAAAGGTTGCTTTGTCCCGCTCACTATGGCAGACACATCACACATGGGTGGCAAAATGACCACCAAGGAACGAGAATCAAACTCAAGGAGAGAGCATCGGAGGTGCTCTGTACGTAGGCCTTATGGCCAGCAAACCAAACACGTTTAGAAACAGGACAAGTCAGAAACGTATGCCAAACAGTTTAATTACCTTTACATGGAGAACAAACAGGGTTCAAAGGGAGAAAAATTTTCAACTTGTCCCCAACATCAACATTACCACCATTTAAAGCTTTTCAAAAATTAAAAAAAAAATAATAATTTCAACTGAGGATGAATCTTGAGTTTCCAAAAGCATACCCCGGAAATACATCTCCAACATGGTGAGAATCTAGTTGAATCTTGAGGTCAAATTTGAATTTAAAGTTTCATAAAATTACAGCAATACCATCCAAGCTATAGAATATAGTTGCATTCCTGTAAATGTCTTAATACTTTTCAACTCATATTTGAGACATTTTCACTAATAACAATGAGGCCAAAGGTTCCCCACACGCTGCAAACATTAGGCTAAGAGTGACATAGACAAACAGGTTCTTGTGTATGTTCCTTGATGGCTTACGTATAAATGAGACCCTTTTCCCTGTCAAAAAGAACAATGATAAGGAAATTGAGAACGAAACCGAATTGAAACTAAATTTTAATTACCTTTGGACAGGTGATTTCAGCCCGTTAGGATTAAGGTAGGTTCGAAGATTTTGTGATTTTGTGGGGAATCAATCTACAGTTAAAAAATATATATATATATATATATTTCCTCCTCTAACTTCCCATGATACATTTTACATCCAAACATACGAAGGTTGAAAAGAATGTTACAGTAATACAGAAGCAAAAAAGAAGAAAATATTTCATTACTTGAGTTGCTTTGATAATAAACTGGAGAGTTTCCTTTGATTACGTCTTTTCATAAAATTAAAGAAAGAATTTGGTAATTTTCATAGAATTTGCCCCATATTTTATGAGCGTCTCTCTGTAATATTATTAATTCTAGGAAGCGATAAAATCCATTCAATAACCCAACAAAGCTAAGCATAAAAGAAATATACATTCAAAATCACTCATATAAAATCCGAAAAATGGATTAAAGTCAGGATTAAGAAGAGAACAAAGAATATGTCAAACTGCTACAGAGAATGCGACAGTTGAATCCCAGATAAAATAGCAGGAAACAAAGGTAAAAAAAAGAGCAAAAAAAAAAAAAAAAAAAAAAAAAAAGGAAGGAGGGAAAACCCTTATTCCACGTAAGAAGAATAAACTACCACCAAAGTATAAACCATCCAACTCTTACACTCCCAACAAGTTGTCTACCACCAAATCATCGCACCACCACTAAGATTCCATCATATATGTTCAATATGATACACAACCACCAACTAACAATCCAATTCAACCCTTTTAGCCTCCCTATCACCACCAACTCTCTAATCTTCATCACATGTAAGTCTGCAACATACTTTTTGACTGAACAATCAGAAGAAATTGTAGGATGAGGCATCCAGGGGGTGGATGAGGTATGTGAGCACCAGAGCTGCCAGCATTAGCACGTATGCAATACCTTGGTCTATTGATGTCCCTGCATAGCCACAACAACAAAAACAATATTATGAGGGAAAACAAGGAAATGAAAAAGCCAGAAAAGTTCACGAAGAGAGTCGAATACTATTGAAAATAATCAGGAATAGAAGAAAAACGAAGGAATGAGACAAACACAGATCCAACTCCAGAATCAAGTCCTACTATAGAAGTTCCCTATGCAAAAGAAAAACAAATACTCGCAGAACAGAGGAACTTTGCCGACATTTTAAAGCCGCAGCATGTCCAGATCCAGAATCCAGCGAAAATCAGAAGCTCTTCAACTAGGAAAAGGAACTCATTGAGATTTGAAGTTTGAAACAAAATTCGTGCCTCAAAAATATTTCTGAAACCTTCAAGCTTTGAATAATTTATATTCAAATACAGAGACCAAAAACTCGGATTAGACAACCTATTAAGAGATCTAACTAAACCGTATCATCAGCACAGAAACGACAACAGAAGAATCCGAAATGCAGCATAAAAGATCAGAAGAAAATTTTAAAGAAAGAAAAAATTCTTGTCAAGCCAGATCTGGAGAACAGAAAAAGAGAGGAGTAAAGAAAGCATACCGTCGCTGGCAGGTGCAGGAGCAGGAGCCCTGGAATCAGCCTGAACAGAAGGTAAAACAATGCTGAAGATGAGAGCAATGATGGCTAATACTCCAAAAGAAACCTTTACAATTGCCATTTTAATCTCTGTTTCTGAGTGGTTTTCAAAACCCTAGATCTCTAAATCAAACCTCTGTGTGTGTCTCTCTCTCTGCGGCGTCTCCCTACTTTAAAGATTAAAGAAGAAGGATTAAGAACGAAGTAGAGACGGCCCCGGAGAGCCGCAGAGAGTAAATGAGAGATTAGAGGCCTCGCTGAGAGATATCTGCACGAGGAGAATAATCACAGATGGGACGCACGTTTAGTGTTCTAGGAGTGGAGAGCTCGCGTTCACCGCCCACCTATCTTATAGAAGCTCTCTCTCTCTCATCCTTTTACGTTTTAGGAGAAAAAACCGCTGCACCTCTAAAGTCTAAACTGGAGGACAGAGAGGAGTTTCAGATTCCAGTCTCACATTATGTGGGGCCAAATCCACGTGTCTAGACCCCACTGCCACCGCAGACTTAGCCTCCCCATGTGACCACTAACTATCCCCTGCCAGACTGTTTGGTCAGTTTGTTGCCAACTTTGTAAGGCACTATACCTACACGTGGCGACATTTTAGTTGTCCTCTCTTCTTTGATCTTTCGTTCAGTAAGCATCTATATTTTATTTTACCGATAATACCCCAACAATAAACAAAATTAGTGACTAATGGAAGGGATATAACTTGTAATTTCAAAGACGGTACCGTTACAGGTCCCCACATCACAGCATCTTTGAATGCATGTGCGCAGGGTCGGACCACTTGGCGGCTAAGGGGGGCCGCCAAATGATTGACTGAAATCATTTGAATTTTCAAAGAAAATTTCAACTCCCATCCAAACGTTCTATTATAACGGTACCATTTTAAAATTTGGAATATTGAGTAAACAAAATTATTTCGGAAGGAGAAGTCATGATCATCCCGTTGGGTTTTTCTTCATGACCGTTGTTTCCGGGTTGGAATCCAATTAGGCGGCCTCACATGAAGGAGCAAGTCTTACTGTAAATTTGGTATTTGATTCGATTGAGGTTACGGATTGATCTCATGTTGAACTTCCAGGCCACATTGCCGCCTAATGATCAGGGTTTAAAAGAATTGAAAATCGGGATTCAGATCGGTCCCCACTAATTTGTGTCTAGACCAATCAATCAAAAATCAGCAGGAATACCTAGCTTTAAGAATCCAATGTGAATCAATTGGTTCGGATTGGTCTAATCTGAAGCAGATTGATCTGGTTGGATCCAATTACAACTCTTAAAATACTACTACGAGGCGATTATTTCAACCCCTGCAGCACTGCAGCATTGTTTCAAAAACTGGAGTCAAATTGGTAAAATCAGTCATGAATTCATGATTGATCCCGATTTTGGATGTTCTGATCCAGATCATTGGATTTCAGTTCTAAGAGGTCAATTCTATAATTTATGAAACAATTTTGGCTGATTTCTATCGGATTCAGACTAAATCAACATTAGCTGATAGGATTCTCGAATCCAATTTTCATAATCCTGGTCCTCATGAAGAGATAACAGTATCTTAAACCAATATGTCAAGGATCAGGACAATGAACTGGGGGATCAGGACAATGAACTGTTATCCCCCCCCCCCCCCCCCAATTTCTCTATGATGTAAACACGTTTTGCTCTTTATAATGTTATGCTCTGCTTTTACTCATCAAAAAAAAAAAAAAAAAGGATCAAGACAATAAACCTAGATAAGGCCTATGGGGAAAGCTCACCTTACCGATGGGTAGGCTCTATCATTCTGTTTATTTTTTTCTGACTACAAGGTCTATCATTCTCATTGTCTAGTGGAAGTGTGGTACAGGAATCCCTCCTTAGAATTTTTTCTTTTTCAAGTGAAAAGAATTAACCCAAAAAAAAAGTGTAATGATAGGGGAAAGGGGGTAACTAGGCAATTAAACTCAGAGGAAAAGTTATCATAGGGCATTAACGATAATATATATATATATATATATAACTTGATAGAATAATATATAAAATGGTTATACATAAATACAAGAACTGCCTACAAACCTTTTGCACTCATTACAAAGGGATGCAATAGCTTTGTTACACGGTCAAACTCCAATTGGATGTATAATTAAGAAACCAGGTCTCCTTAACTAGACTCGTTCCCGTCAAAACCTAGGCTATGCTTCTATGCCAAAGGGAAAAAAAAATTAGTTATCTTATTATGTTTATTCTCTTAATTTTTTTTTAAGAAAAAAAAATTAAATTAGTTAAAGAAAAAAGAAAATATCTACATTGTCCTTTGTATACAAAAAATTTTATGACATTGAGTCAAGTCACTTTTGAAATATGTTACTCAGCCTTCTCTTGATGCTTGGCCGTGGTCCATTCTACCTGCTTTTCTCCAGCTTAATTTCCTTTCAAATTATGACATTAATTTTTTATTAAACTCATATTATGTTTGTTCTCTTGACTTGACTTAGTAATTGTAGCTAGAAAGACTAAACCTAGTCAAGAGACTTAAGACGGGGAAGGGTAAAGGGTCAAAGGCCTTTTTTTTTTTTTGCATTTATCTGAAAGAGAGAGGTAATGAGGCGCAAAGCGAATGAGGCACCTATGTGTTCCAAAAACAAAAACGATAAAAGTGGAGTGTCTAAGTTTAAGGGGTTCAACAATGACTACAAAATCGGGAAGTGGTCTCACTAGCCTGAGAGTAACAACTACAAGGAGAAGTGAAGGCTCACCTGCTGACTTAGGATTTAAACCTAAGGATTTCAGAGTTAGGATTTCAAAGTTGGTCCAGGACCAAAAACTTTGTGAGTTCCATGCGACTGGCATTAACATCAAATCTCGTCTCTTACAAGCTAGGACCAAGTATAGACATTTTTTAACTCAAAACTAGGGACTCATCCAAGTCAATACTTTTAGTTTTCCAAGAATGATTTAAATTATTTCTTTCCTAGCAGGAAAACCAAAGTAATACTCAGTTCCACTTGACCCACAACATAGTAAAGGTATACAACCACATGCATTCCACAACTCCTACAACTCCTATGGTAAAGGGAAAGTGAAATAGAATATAAAAAAATTGTTCATCAGTGTAAAAATTTGGCTGAAAGTAAAGAAAATCCAATAAAGAATATTTTGAATTTATATACACTATCATTACTAATGATGACTACAACAATTTCCATTTTACTGTTAAGTGTTAACAACATTTTTCTTTCCAACCAAACAGCCTAAAATTTTGAAAACCATAAGATGCTATCATTAAAACTATATGTCTATGTCACCTACCTTTTCCATCATCCCATAATCCCCAAAAAACCCTAACCCAATCTCTTACAAAGGTGAGATTCAATTTTTAGTCTCCTCTACTAACAGCTAGAGAAACCTTACCACCAAGCCAAGGATGGCAGTTCATATCCGCCGCCTTGTCAATTTGTGTTAACTTGGCCTTGAAGTGAAATGGTGAGAGAGAGTAGGGACTTCCAAAACCAATATAAAGGGTTCAATTGGACCATTGCAAAATTCAGAACTGCAGCTCTGAGGACCAATTGGTATAACAACACAATCATTGAAGAATTAAAATCTTTTACTGGCTAACGTATGGTTTATAATATTTGGGAAGTAAAACTAAAAGACTTGCATATATTTACCTTTGTCAGTAGAATAAACAGACTTTCAAGAAAAGAAAAACAACAAAAGAACTACTAGGTTGTTCAAGCCCATTCATTGGATGGATAGAACTGCTTTATCATTTTTTTTAGGGGGGAGGGGGGGGTGACAAGAAACTAACTGATTATAGATTATAAAAGCTACATGTGATTGATAGAAATATACAACCTTATACATATGACTAAAAAGATGCTTAGGATAATATCCCAAGTGTCCTCCCAAATAACCAAACTATGGTATATCCAGAATGCCATATTGTGAAGACTTTTGGCCTATATAACTTTGGCTTCACTCGAAATAAACTCCTAATAGGCCCAAACCATATAAATGTTAGGGAGACAAAAACCCGTCTGCTCCCGTGAAAAGTGTCTTTGTTAAAGAAGGCCAAATTCAGGACAGAATAGAAAAAGACCAACTTGAGCACACAAGAATGCGAGAATTCATCTACTGAACTATTAACAAGAGATGAATAAGTCATAGTCAACCTTTTATCACTTGACTCCTTTGTGAGCAACAAATCCCAATCCTGTAGCATGCCATCAAGGAAAAAAATCCCAATCCTGTAGTAAATCAAAGTTTGTAAATGTCAAAACAGGCATCATGTTTTGAGCATGGAATAACAAGATTCCAAATCGAATAAATAAATGATTACTAAATTTCCATGGCGAGGAAAAATAAATCAACTGTGATTACCCATAACAAAAACATTGATACTACAAAAAGTACACAGGTGGAGGTTGCATTTAGTAACTACCAAAGGAATAAATTCTCTTTTTCTGCCAAAATAAAGCACAACCAAGAGAGAATGGAATAGAGAATCTAAGCTGATGTTGCACTCCCTTTGATACAACAAAACCAACTCAGCCTTATCCAAACTAAATGGGGTCGGCTACATGGAACCTTGCAACGACAAAAGATTGATAAAAGTAAAAACAAAAGAACACAACAGCAATAATGACACAACTCAGCATTATTCTAACTAAATGCGATCAGCTACATGGATCTTTACACTCCAATCAGCTCTACTTGAGGTCATACAAGACTTAAGCTATGCATGTCTTTTCTCACCACTTATCTCAGGGTCATTTTAGGCCTGCCCCTAGCTCTTTTATTGCCTTCAATCTGAATCAAGTCACTTCTCCGAACTGTAGCATCCAAAGGCCTCGTTGAACATGACCATGCCCCTTCAGATGACTCTCTAGAAGCTTATCTTGAATTGGGGCAACTCCCAATATGATCATTCCTTATTTTATCCTTCCTAGTCTTGCCACACATCCATCTCAACATCCTCATCTTTGCAACACTTAGCTTATCTATATGACGCTTCTTAACTACCCAACATTTTGCACCATATATCATAGCCGGTCGTATGACAATCTTGTAAAATTTTCCTTTAGGCTTTAAATGAATACGCCGATCACGCAGCACTCCAAACGCATGTCTCCACTTCATCCATCCTATTTGAATCCTCTAGGCAACATCATCCTCTATATTACCTTCTTTATGTATGATTTTCTCCTTTTTCTTCCCCTCCCCAATTCAGAGTTTTTCTTCTTTTTGCTTCTTGCGGACAAATATTTAAAATAGTCACTTTGTGGGATCTCCTTCTCAGCAATATTCACTACCTCATTAATCGTTCTAGTGTGGCTAAAGTTACACACCATATACTCCGTCTTTCTTCTACTTATCTTAAGACCTTTTGATTCCAAGGTAGATCTCCATAACTCCGACTTGCCGTTAATCCCTGCCTTTGTCTCATCCGCCAAAACAATGTCAACAGCTAAAAGCATACACCAAGGAACTTCGTCTTGTATGTCTCTAGTTATACCATCCATGATAAGCGCAAACAAATAAAGGCTTAAGGCTGACCCTTGGTGTAACCCAATTGAAATTGAGAATTCACTACCTCGACACCCCCCCTAGTTCTTACACTAATCACTACACCATCATGCATATCTTTAAAAATGTCCACCTATCTACATGGCACTCTTCTCTTCTTCAATATTTGCCAGATTAACTCTTTAGGGACTCAGTCATAGGCTTTTCCTAAGTCAATAAAGACCATATAGAGATCCTTCCTACCCCTCTCTATATCTTTCCATAAGACTCCTACACTTCTTTTGATGAGTTTTAAAAAAAAATGAGAAAAAGCAGTTCCCACCACAAAGATGGACTATGTTTATGGAAATACCTAAAGCATCTAGCCCCGTTTGGTGAATATCACTAAATAAAATTCGTTTTTCATAGAAAATGCCACATTGCATTTGTGAATAAGGTTAAGTAGCAACGTCTTTTGATTTTAATGCATTAATCAAATATTGACCACAAGATGTATTGCATCGTGATGGTGCCAAAACCAAAGTGGAAACGTTTAACTACAGAATGAAGGATCCTTTGGAATTAGGGAGTGAAAACAGAAAAAGAGGGCATTCCCAATGCACAAGGCTCCCGCCACTACGGGGTCTGGGGATGGTCATAATGTACGCAGCCTTACCCCTGTTTTTGCAGAGAGGCTTACCAAAGTCGAAGCCTATGAAGCAACCTTACCATTGCACTAAGGCCCACCCTCATTTTTAGGAAATCAAAACAGCCGTACACTTATATTTTAGTACCTAGTAGAGGCTATCCACCATTAAGAAACCGGACACTGATAGCAGAGGCACTCGCCATGAGAGCCAGCAAGATTGTTGCAAAAGTAGCGAAGGGATCTACTCTGAGCAGAATAGAACCTTACAAGTGGCAGCTTTGGTGGTTTCAAGAAAAGTTCCCAACACTCTAACCCCTCTAAAGTGGCAAGCCACAGGACAACAGCAATCCAAAAACCTGGCCCAAACTTTTTTAAATGCAAAACTCCTGTAGGTTCAGGATCAAACTTGAGGTTACAATTGCAGCAACTCTATACCAGGTACTTTTAATTCAGGATAGAGTAAAATGAACAGGAAAAAAATTTTGAATTAGTAAAGTCTAGATTTGCAAGTGTTACTTCCCTATTGAAGGTAAACTTTTTTCATTTAGCCAATCACAGTCTTTTCCCTTTTCCTCTTTTTTGGTGTCAAGGAGAATCACAAACTTAATGCAACTATTGGTTTCCCCCACCCTGCCTCAGTATGGAAAAGGTTCAGAATTGAAATGATCTTCTCACCAAAGAGTTCTCTTGCCATTTTCAGCATATGAGAAATGAGGGTTACTAGAATATAACTTAAGTGAGAACTTTAAATCACAGAAACTTGAGAGGAAGCAGACCTTAAAAGCACCATTGTCAACATCTTTATCACAAAACAGCCATCCCCTGAAAGGGGGAGGACAGTTGGAAAAATTAAAAAATGAACACTACTGAATGGGTCCAACATCCAAAGGCTGCTCTCCAACATATCTCCTGTAACATTCATAATCAAAATGACCAGAAGCTTGCCCAGATGCCGTAGTTAGGGCATGTACCATGTAGAGAATATACAAAGTAAACCAAAGAGCACACATATCTTCTGAGTCATGCAATATAAATAAACCAAAACCTTCAACTACATGGCATGTCAAGGAAGACTATTAGGGAGAAACTTATGCTGAAGAATAGCTAAATAATTTTAGCACATGCATAAACATGTAGATAATTAGAAAAGTATGACAAATTGTCATGCCTGCACGCACGACATATTTGCTCATGTTTCTTACAACATCACAAAGCACATACCAATCAATAAAAAAGGCACTATATCTGGAGTTAGTATCCTAGATCATGCATCTTTCATGAAATAAACTAGAATTTTGATGATTAAAGGAAATCCCAGTTATATTACCAGTGTGATTTGAAAGAGAAGGAATAACTTACTTGGATAGTTTATAGTGCTAATTTTGGATCCCTGTTCCCGAAGCATTTCCCTCTCCTGTCAGAGCACGGTCTCGATCCTGTCACATTGTAACTCATCAGTGAGGTCCCACTGGAAGTTGAATGAAGTTGGACGCAGAAACCAGGCAAGAAAATACCTCCATTCCCCATTTTATATAATCTGGTGATTCACATGCTTTGTATTCATCAACCAAGCTCTCTATTACTTCTTGTGATTCATCAAATTCAGAGAGATCATTATCCTGTGATATTCAACATAAGAGATGAGGAGGATACAAGCGACTCTATTCATGTATTTGTGTTTCTCCACTCAAAAAAGAAAGGAAAAAAGATATGACAACCCCTAATGCATATTATTAATAAAACTCAATGCCAAAAAAATGTATTCCTAAAGTAAAAAGAGTTTCTACAAAAAAAAAAAAAAAAGAAGTAAAAAGAGCTCCAATTATGGGTAAAACTAATTAAGATAAAATCTATAACTAAAAGAAAAGCAAAACAGAAAGCATAGGAGGGAGACCTTACTGATCACTATGGCAACTTTTATCACCAAACATAAAGCACAAATGTAAAGATTCAGTTAAGAGCATCCACAACTTACTGCAAACATGGGAAACTTCCGATAGTTATCAAGGAAAGCTTGCTTTTTCCTGAACTTCTCATACTGGTTTAAGCACTTGCTGAAGAGGTGTCGTATGCTAGTATGGCTGGCCAACATAAGACCACTAACCTACAAAAGGGAGTAGATACAATTAAGCCTTCTTTTGCTCACAGAAGAGGTGATGTATCCAGTAAAATTACTTAAATCATTCTTACGAATCAGAAGAAGAGCAAGAATACCCAAAATGACAAATGCACCAACAAAATAAGAATTTTCCCCGAGAAGTTGGGAAGGACAAACTAACTCCTAATTATGTTGATACAGAAAGAAGCAAAATTCAGCAATAGAGGATTGATCTTACTCTATGAGCTGTTTGAACATATGGAGACTTTCTAGACAATGCCACCTGCAAAAGAAGAGCAAAAACAGAATATATATATGCTACATTAATAACACATTAAGAAACTATTGGTGTAATGTACTTACTCTTTATTCTAATGGAAAAGATACCTGAATGCTTGCAGGACCCCATTCAATGAAATTAACAAGTTTTCTTTCACGTATTCTCTGCAAGCTTTCATGAACCTGGTTCCAGTAAAGCAGTGAGCATCAACACAGAATTACCGATATTATTGCTAAGACTATCGTAATCTTGTGGTGTAATAAATTTATTAGAAACAACAACAAAAAATGAAACCAAAAGAAGATTAAAAATGCAATCAGGGGACCAGATGTGCAATATAACAATATTCTAATGACCAATGACAATAGAGGAAGCTACAAAGAATCTAGGTTACCTCATCTCTAATAAACCCAATCAATTAAGATTAAGGCAGTCACAAATAAGACCTGCAAAAGAATTTCTCCTCAAAAAAGCCTAGCTTCTATTGCCCCACTATGAAGGAAATAAAATATTCTAAAGCTAATTAATTCAACTTCCAACTGTACCAGGTCGTTCTGCCCCAAGTCCCAAGGGCAGTGCCTCTATGAGTCACCCCCAAATATCATGTAAACTGCAACATGGATATCCTGAATGAAACTGTCTTAATGAGCTTTGTTTCTGACAAAAGAGATGCATCCATGAAAAGATATTGCACCATAGTAGATGAGTCCAATTTGCTTTATAATTCTGTTTACTTACTAAAGTAGGAGTTTTTCTTTTATATATATGTAAGCAATCCAATGAAATGGGGTGAATATTGAATATTTGTTTGAGTGGTTGCCTATGACACCTGTTTATTTGCCGATTAGTGCTCTTGGTTTTTTCCGTCTCTGATCTCTCCTTTCTCATGTCAGATCTTACTCCACTATTACTCTTCTTATACTTCTTTCTCTGTTCTTCTTCTCCCTACTTGTTTCTGCATGATTTTTTTTAAGCATATCACTTGTGCTCTGTTCTTGGCAACTTTAACAGCCCCACATAATTGATTCGATCTTATTCCCCTTCTTTTGCTTTCAGAATTTGGGAGATATATCTTTACCTTGGAGTGATTCTGGCATTATTACTACTTCCAGAATTATCTACTATTGAGACATTGAAACAAGAAACAAAGTCTGGTTCTTCTTATGCTAGAATTGGTTTCAGTAGTAAAAAATAATTAATTGCTAGTTATTTGGGGTTTCTTAGCGCATGGATGGGCCCATAAAGACCCGTAATCAGAGTTTTCAAACACAGGGTTGCATCAAATAGAACTCGCAATTAATTTCTACAAAATGGATTCCTTCCTCAAGAATCAAAAAAAATTTTCCCCTGGCGGCGGGGATATTGGGGATAACAATCTTTATTCATAAGAACAGGAAAAAATTAAAGTGGGCTATAGTTGTCACAGCGTCTACATGATCCAAGGCGTTGGATGGGGCCTGGAAGCAAGGTGACCAAGGCACCTGGATGCCTAGGTGACGCCTTGACAGCTATGAACATGGCATAGAAAACGGCCAGTATAAAAAAAAAAACTGTAGAATAGCCAACCACAAGAGCTACATAATAGGATGTAATGTGATATACATTGAATCCCTTAAAACCCCACTTTTACCAATCCATCGTCTTAGTAGTTTGCTAGATGCAGCTCCACAATGGAACAAGAAGTTCATGGCTGAGATGAGAGAACAAGGACCACTTGAGGATGTATGAGAACTTACATTGTAAAACAGTGCCAGAGAAAAACACTACCTGAGTAGGGTCTACTTCTCCTTGAATGATATTTAATATCGATATGTACTTTGCTTGACTTGCTTCTTTTGTTCGAGCATAAGAGGAAACCATGATATTCTTCGACTGCAAAACACGCTAAAGTAAGAAGCCCATCTACCCCTAGTCTAAGAAGGGCTAAGCAGTTTTCTTTTATTTATTCCAATTGGTAAAAGGCTTGGAAATTATGAAGACACTTCAATCAACAGGGGATCTTGCCTGCAGAAGTCTCCTCATTACATCCAATACAGTAGTTTTCCGAATAACGTTAGCCTGCCAAAGACAAAACTACCTACATCAGACAGCTACAACAATAAACAAATGGAACTAGATAGGCAAGAAATGACAAATTCGATTTTGCAAGAAAACAAAGCACCCTAAGAGCACACAAATGGTTGCTTTGAGATTGTCAAGTCCTATAGTCAGCATCGGTTTGTTCACCATATTGTTGGTGGTCAGTATAATAAGAACAAACACAATATGTACTAGTACCACCAACAAAATAAAGTGACTATGGTAAAAGCTTATTCACCAACAAAATAAAGTGACTATGGTAAAAGCTTATTCATGTACCATGGTACCTTGAAGCCACATTCTGAATGTGTTTCTGTATTTCTTTTTGTTCACCAACAACACATCTACAAGTATTGATAAACAAAACAATGGACACCACCCAAATTTAATGCCTAAACAACAATAGTTCCTACCCAATCATTTCAACACCTTCACTTCAACAAGGGCACAATCCTCAAAAAGAAGGTCAATGGAATCATTCAGTCCTCAAATCTACTGCCACCTTACCAGGAAAAGAAAAAAGAATGGCAAGCAATAATAATTTGGGAAGTCTATACAGACAGGAATTTTGGATGCTTTTAGTGGGTTCTTTAGGAGGGAGAGATGCATAAAGAAAGCATCACAACGTTACAACATGAAAAACCATCCAGTTGAAGTAATAATTTAGATCATACCACATCCCCAAAACTTAAATTAGACTCTTACAGGTTTTTGGAAAGAAATAATATAAGCAATGAAACAAAGCAAACAAACACATGTACATATGTGTGCAGGCATGCACATGCACACAAAGGTTCAACAACGCAAAATTCCTATTTTTCATCAGCTCCAGAGTCTTAAGAACACAGATTATGTCTCTCATAGAAGTCAAGCCTCCTCTTTGCCACAAAACTAAGAGATACCAGGCAAACCCAAAATGCATTTTCTGTAAGAGGAATTACGAATTAAATAACATGAATGATTGAATCTAACCTGGCGCTCCACTGTGAGTGGTGTATATCCCGTCATTAGAAAATGGCACCTTGGAGTTGGAATTAAAGAAGCAAGAAGCCCAACCAAGTCATTGTTCATATACCCCGGATACCGAAGAGTGGTTGTGCTTGCAGACATTACAGTCGAAACCAAAGAATTTGTTTGTGCAAAGGTAGGATTAGATAGATGAAGGCGTTCTACTGCTATCCTATTCAGTGCAGTATTGTCAAGAACAACAACACAATCAGCATTCAGTGTAAGCCGCTTAAGAGTCAAGAGTGAGTTATATGGCTGGACCACCACATCACTTGTCTCCATCTGGTTAGGAAATACACTGTATGTCTGAATAAGTTTTTTGCTGTAGCGATCATTTAGAGTCTCCAATAAATATGAACCCATTCCTGCACTTAAGCAAGTAATTAATAAAACACGAACTCCAAATTGACAGCACTATGAAGTTTCTATGGAAAAAAGAAAATTGATACATTGTACGACAAATCCATTTAAAACAAGGAGCTCAAAAGATTGAACGAAGAGAGGTAGAGAGAAAGAGGATGGAAAACCTGAGCCAGTTCCTCCAGCTATTGAATGGCATAAAACAAAACCCTCAAGACTATCACTTCCATCTGCTTCCCTATCAACCATGTCCATTATTTCCTCTTGAACCTGCTCTCCCTGAATAGGGATTAATAGTTCCATGTCAATAACTCAAGAATTTTTTAAAAGGTTAACAGTGCACAAAGAGTAAGGGACAATTCTCCCATTATTGAACATGCAATAGAAAGCTTAAAACTTCAGACATTGGAATATATAGACTAGTTTGTGGAATCACAAAGATGGACTTGATGTTGGCAAAACAAAAAAGACTCTGTATGGGTCATTCTGAAATTGAACTACGTAATTCAACCATTTTTGCAAGACCTTTACTTACAGGAAACTGGTGTCATTGAGATTCGGACATCTTGCTTCCAAAATACCAATCCTCGTGACCCCCCTTTTTTAGGAGTTTATATTTTAATTTGTTCTATGTTCCTAAAAGTCATTTTTTAAAATTTTTTTATTTCTTGAAATTTCCTAAAACATAAGCACTATCTCTAGCCACCTCACACTCCCCCAATTTCTATTTACACCTTTATATATATATATATATATATTAGTTCATAAATTTATATGAAACACACTTTTTTTCTAATTGCACATGCCCCTGCAGAGTTTTCACCATCATCTATCTTCATACAGAAAATTATTAAAAATTGGCATGTCTCATACCAGTGGAGCCTTCCTTAATTTAATTCATTAGTTTGTTACTTGTAGATGGAAGGATAAGAAGCTCATATACGGTTTAAAGAGATCTATGCCATAAAACTATGTGCCAGTGTATCTCTCTCCAAATTAAATTTAGTATTTTAATATTGAATAAATGGATTAAATGCCTAAGAAAAAGGCAGCTTGTGGAATCATGTTTTATCTGCAACATTTGCACTGTTTTGAACCTACAAATCATTGCATAACAACAAGATTTCATCAAAATGGCACAGGAGGCAATTGTATTGAAAGAGCTAGTGTTAACAAGAGAACACCAGGGTATGACTATTAATCATAAAAGACCCAAAGAAAATCAAGGAAAGCTCTTTAAATAAGAGAGAACTTTCAATGACTACTTCTCAAGTATACAAACAGACTCATAATACAATCTCAATAAAAGTATATTCAAAATTTTTCCACCAATACTAGACAACATATGAGTACAGAAACAGTTAGCATACAAAGACCTAAAAACGAACCTGGTGATACCCACTAGCCCAATTATTTCCGGCACCACCACCATGATTTGAGACAAATATGTTCTCATGATTGTAGAGATTCCGATATTCACTATTCTGAATGCCATTAATGACTCGGGGCTCCAAGTCCATCAGAAGCGCTCGTGGTATGTAGTGTTGATCATCAGCTTGATAGAAAAAAACGTCTTTCCTGTCACCCCCCTACAACATCCATACAAGATATACCAATGTAAGCTAGTCATAACTAATACAGTAAGTTCTAATAATTTTGATATTGAATTCCTTAAACATGTAAATGAGTAAAATTATAGTTGTTTTAAAAAAAAAAAAGGGGAAATATGTTAAAAATTTCGAGAGAATGACCAAATGATGTAACTTTTTAATCTATCAACAAATTTAAAAAAAAATTAAACTGCCATGTAAATCTGCAACTTATTGTGTGTTGCAGTGCCATACATTAGTCAAGTCAGCACTTTGAAGCCCCTCCCACTTACACTTTTATGCTTGTTTAACCATGTTTAAACCATCATGTCTACTTACTTTTCAAAATCTCCTGGAGACTGACTAAAGCAATTATACTTGCAGCAAAATAGTTCAATGGCATTCCTAGAAATGAGAATTTTACAGAAGGGGGTGGGGGGGGGGGGGTTGAGAATTTTGAGAAAGCAACAAATCCTAATCTGCAGCGATAATGGATAGACTAAAATTACTTGGGGATACATCATACTTCAGAGAAATTGAATGATAAAAGAGTGAGTAAATAATTTAAAAGAGCAGTTAAACTGTAACATGAACCAAAGCATCACAGTTTTTAGCAGAAACAGAAGATCTGCAGCTGAAATGGCTTTCAATAGAATCACATTTCCAATAAAAGTTCGACAGCCACTTTAACAAGCAAAATTGGAGACTAAAATAGTAACACATTTTTACTTCAATCAGTAGATTTTTCGAGTAACGACTTCAATTTTGACGCATTCTTCTGAAATAAACGTTCAAATACCGATTTCAGAGTCTAACCTAGCACTTCGATCGAAACAAAATGATACAAGCAACGAAAACTCAAGCAGGCGAATAGGATCTGGAAAATGATAACATATACGAAACAATGAATCAGTGAAGATCAAAGCAGAAGAAGTGAACCTGTGTAGCGAAATCTTCGAGAATCCCTTCCTTGCTGATGCCGTGCTCCAGGCAGAGCTGCTTCCAGAACTCCATCCCGATCTGATTTCCACATTGTCCAACCTGCAAAGTTATGATCTCTCGAGGCATGGTTGAGCTTCGGAAGATTAGGTCTCCTGCGTTTGGTTTCTTTCTTCTTCCTCAATCCTCACTCTCGGTCTCCGCGGCTCAATTTTTAAAAAGAGAGGGAAAAAGCAAAGCTACTGAAATTATGAGCTCAAGTTGGGGTGCGCCTTTTATATGGACTCATCGTTTTTTGCCGGCTAATTATCATGAGTGAATCCTGATATACTGCGCCCTAGGAGTGCATTGCCCTCATTCTACTCAATGGAATGTGAATGTACCAAAGTATCCTCACTTGATGGGAATCATTTTGGCTTTGGTTTCCTTCTCTTTGCTATTGGCTAGTCCGCATGGCGTGCCCTCCTACATCATTGGGGTGTCTAACTTAGAAAATCTTAACCTTAATGGACTGCTCTGAGTCTCGATTCTCGACTTTCGACTCTCGATAGCCCACAGCCCCACGATCATAGGACACTGACACACCTCCCAATGGTTATTTGTGAAGATGAATTCCATGGACCCTCTCTCGTTACTTGAGATAAGCTGTGTTTGGAAGCCAAGAAAAGAAAAGTAAAGGAAACAAAAAAAAAAAAAAGCATATTAACACATATCAAGTCTCTCTTTTGAAGGAGATGCAAGTGTAGTCGGGTGAACCCGAACCTCCTCAAGTCTATCTTGAGCCTGGGAGGGCAGGATTAGGGCTGAGATTTCTTGATTCGCAGTCCGACCATGTCGGGTTTGGAGTTTGGACTGAGATATTGGTCTAATTCCGGCCCAGCTCAGAGCTGCATGTATAGGTTAAATCTTGTTATAACTAAAGTTGATCAAAAAGAAATTGTAATTTTAATATAAGGCATTTTTTCTTTTAATGAAAGTAAAATCCTATTAGTTCAATGAGGGCAAAATCTTGTAACATTATAATTATACCTAACTAGGCCCAACTAGGGTCAATCAAGGGTAGGCCAGGCTGAGCCCGATATATCTGGGCCTGGGCTTAGTCAAGGGGACCTAGGGTAAACACCT
Organism: Telopea speciosissima; assembly: GCF_018873765.1. NCBI lineage: Eukaryota > Viridiplantae > Streptophyta > Magnoliopsida > Proteales > Proteaceae > Telopea > Telopea speciosissima. The sequence goes on along the minus strand of NC_057921.1, from coordinate 64,584,303 downwards.
GGCTCAGTCCAACTTAGCCCAGCTTTGCCTAATTGCACCCCTGGCCACTTGAAAATTCTGATAAAGTAAAGTGGGGTGGGGCATGTAGAACCCCAAGACCCCTGCAACTCCCCCTTGGTTTTGCTTCACCAGTGCTTCCAAGGGACTCAAGAGCCACACCCAAACTATGAGCTTTACAAACCAATCCCCATCCCTCAAACCTCTCTTACTCCAACCCCATGGAATTCTAAAACCCATGTGTAATTGAGATAAATGATTCACAGAATTGTTTTTCTAACAGTAGAAATGAAGTCTTGTAATATAAAAATTAATGAAAAATTCGTTCAATTCCGTTGTGAGCAAAAAATTTTAGCAGAGCCCATTCACTATGTGTGATATGTGGAAGGGTGATGTGGTAATTCTAAATATTGTCATCCAAGAAATTACATAGTTTAGTCACGTGTCAAATTTCATACTAAAAAATTTAATCATGCTCACTTTAATATATTGATATTTTGCCCTCGTGTTTTCAATTAATGTAAGTCGTTCATTTCTTTTCCATAATTTTTTTTTGGGTAATTAGACTGTTAAATAAGCGTTATTTTACCACTTAGTTGATTCTAGTTTGATAAACTGACATTGTGAGTACGAGGAGTCAGGATTTACTGACTAGAAAAAGTCATCACTATCCAATTTACCATGTGGTAAGTATTTTTGTATTCAAATGGATTGAAAATAGATGTGAATTATTTCATTTCCTTGGCTGTTAGCAGATACCTAACAGGAACATTTCTGCTATAAGTGTAGTAGCAAAATTTCGTCCTTATTGGAGCTGGAGACCAATCCCACTCTCACATAATCACCTAATCTGATTTCCTCAATCGCATTTAGTAGTTTCAGACTTTGAAGTGTTTAATTACAAACTCATAATAGTGACAGTTTGATGGATAAGTGGGACCTTGGAGTCTTTCCCTTACTTGAAGGGAAAATCTCTCATAGAGTCCTGAGGGGGAGGTTATTAGGATTATACACGAAAGTTTCGTATTAAGGAGAGGATGCCTAAATCCTTATAAACCTTCACATCAAACTATTAAAATCCTATATGAATTTATCACTTTCGCGTGGAAACCAACATTGAGTTCAATTCCATTGGTTTGGTTGTCTAATCTATAAAACAATTATGGAGATCGAAGATCGAACACAATGGATTACCACCAAATGTCATTGGGTAATGCCATCATTAGTCCATGTATGAGTTAGAGATTTGCAGGTTTCCATATCAAGTTTCAGATAATTCCGTGGATTAATTTGCTTTGCTTTGCCTTTGATCCCTTCCCTCCTCTCTACGTTCTTCAATTCTGAGTGATCAGTTCTTGCAGCCACAGATGTGGAAACTTCATTAACTGCCTATCAAATAATTGAGATGAGAGGGGGCCGGTCCAAGTTGCAGAGCTATGGAGAACCCTAGGTCACAATTATGTATTATGTCTAGTGGTTTTCAACATAAATTTTGTTGATTCATATATATAGGACACGCAGCATATGCACCACATCCAAGCACAAGCACAAGCACCTGCAGTGGCATTGTCATCTAGGAAGGTTGATCAACATTAATTCCGACTTTGTGAATTTGTGGATTTGGGTGAGACACAAGAGATCAGTTGTGGGACATGTGGATAAGAATAGGTTGGTCTCTTAAATGAGTTTTGGGATTCTGTTGGATTCAAACCACCCAAAGTCTTAGCTTGACTGCTTCGCAACTTCTTGTGTCAACGTCTCATGATTCATGACCATACTTGAAAATGAGAACGAAAAAAAAACACTTCGTTTGATATGACATGTTTAAAGGCAATTCAGATCGTCTACGGCGCCCTGTCCAGAGCGGCCTAAGCGGCACACAAATAGGGTGCCTTGCAATGATCGCTTTACCCCCACTTAGGCAAGGTGCTCGGGCAGGGGTAAGGCGGTCATTGTAGGGCATCCAGTTTGTGCGCCGCTCAAGCCCCTTAGCCCGTAGCACCGTAGATGATCTGGATCTGTTTAAAAGGATCTGGATCCTCTACTTTCGAGCTGCCCCTACAATTGTGCACCCCACACACAGTAAGCCGAAAAAGATCGCCTTATCCCCGCTCGGGCAGGGGTGAGGTGGTCTTTTCACCGCCTTGTTGTGTCTGGGGCGCACACGGTAGTAGGGGCAGCTCTGCAATAGAGGGCCCCGACGCTGTTTTAAAGCGACTCAAAATTCAAAAAGAACAATAACAAATATGATCAAATATTTCAAAGGGAAAAGCCTCTTGGTATCGGAGGCGGATCGATCGGAATCAATCCCAATAACTCTAAAATAGTCCCACACAAGTTCGTATTGGCGCTGCACCCACATGCCCATAATGAATAGTTAGTATTGGCTGGATGTTGTTAGATAAAATGATCTAAGTTAAGTTGTGGCAATTATGATTTTTTGACGTATTGGGAATAGCTTACATTAGTTACTTGTCAAATTTAGACACAAATTTAAGAAAAAAAGTTTTTTGTGGGGAAGTGAGTACCCTACACCCCACAGAGGGGAGTGAAATGATCACCCCACCCACATGAAAAGCGATAATGACCATTGTGCAAGCTCTCATTGGCCTCATACGCACGCAAGAGACAAACTTCCCCACCAAAAACTCTTGCCCCAAATTATTTATTTATTTATTTTTCTTATATCAATCTCTTGATAATCTTATCAAGTAATTCTATCCACCCATAATGTCAGCCCTACGGCCTACGCAATCTAGCAACCCAACTGAAGAACACGTACACTCTTTATTAATAATTGGAGAGTCACTTGAGGGCTAGCTGTGTGGTGCACTGAACCCTCTTAATCTGCGCAGATAGGGACTGAGGAGGTGTTTGGCAACGGAAAATTCAAAGAAAGAAACCAAGTGGAAGGAAAGGAAACAAGTAAGCCTTCTACTGTTGTACATCTTTTAGGTATCACTAAGCTTAGTGAAGACTTCACATACATCTCAATCTCAATAGTTAAATTTTGGTGTAGAGTAAGTAAGGAAAATTGTTCATATCTTAATTCAAAGTTTTAGTAGTATTATCAAAACGTCACCAAATGAAAATACAAAATGACATCTTTTGTTATTTTAGCTAATTCTTATACTCATTTTAAGTTGAAATTATGTCAATGGGATGATTTCCTAATCCTCTATCACATGGACTAACCATGTACTATCATGTAGCAAATAGTGAAACGTTATACTTCACTAAACATAGTGATGTGAAAGAAAACTTCTAAGAAAAATATATGGTATTACAATACCTTGTAATCAATTAAAGCATCAAATAATATAAGGGGAAGATTTTGTAAGCCAAGCCACTTGTGGAGGGTACATTAGCATCCTCTCTCTATCTATCTGCCATCCTTGATCACATGCAATTATCTCTTTGCCCCCTATGTACGAAACCGCTTCCTTGCTCTTCATTTGTGTCCTCTTCTATGTTGCTTGCTCAGAGAATCCTCTCCCATAATATATCGAGGGAGATTACTAGCTACCAGACTGTGTAGCCCTTGCTCCAGCATGGGACCAAGCACATGGGGGCATCCAACATGGATAAGATTTTTCATTTCACGAGGGTAGGGCGGTTATTTTGCCCTTTGTGTCTGGCTGCAGACGCCACAGCCTTGCAGTCTTCTTATTCCCTTTAATTTTAGAAATGATAATAACCATGACTATTTGAAAGGATTTTCATATTCTCAAAGGCGGTGCACTGGGTAATGCATCACACCACACATGGGAATTCAACCATAAAAACATGGGCAGTGGCATCATTTTATCTTCTTAAGTGTTGGGTGGACGGTTGGATTCCCAAGTATGGTGCACCGCACTTGAGAGGATAAATTTCCCTATTTCAAATGGCTTCGCTTTCTGCTATTAATGTTCCATTCCATGATGTGTTCTTCTTCGAGTGCACTCTCTCTCTCTCTCTCTCTCTCTCTCTCTCTCTCTCTCTCTCTCTGAAATCTATAAAAGGGAACCCCCTCCTCCCTTCAAGTGCACTGATTAGTTATAAGGAAGAGAGAGAGAGAGAGAGAGAAGAAGTGAAGAAGAAGATGATGAATGGAGTTGCAGGTCACCTAAATGGTTGTGCTAATTACACAATGGCGACGGTATTCAGAGGAAACGGGAAGCAAGGGAATGAGAAGAACCGGTGCTTCAAGATGCCACTGCACTATCCAAGGTACAAGAAATCCGACTATGAGACCATGCCGGAATGGCAGCTCGACTGCCTTCTCTCCGAGTATGGGCTGCCTGTGATAGGGGATCTATCACACAAGAGAAAGTTTGCCATGGGAGCCTTCCTCTGGCCCTCTGAATCTGAATGACTATATTTTATAGCTAGCTTTGAGCTTCCCTTCCATTTTCGTTTCTGCAGAATATAGTTCACAAGTGGACATCGCCAGCTGTTATTAATTAATTTAACCCATAAGGCACTTAATTAGTTCATGCTTCATATCTGTAATTAAGTTTTATGTACCAAGTTGGCTATCGTGTAAAGTTTATCTTTTCTTATGTTATAATATAAAAATAATAATAATAATAATTTGGAGTCTTTGGACTTTGATGAGACTCAAGAAAGCAATAACAGTTTCCGGCCTCTGTTACTGATTTGATCACACTATTGTTATCTCCTATAAAATCCTTTGGATAAAGTTTTTCTTCATATTGGTGTAAAGGAAATCTTAGATTAATATTATCCGCCCTTCCTATTGTGCGAAGTCATTCATGCCTTTAGGAGTTCATCCAACGGCAATGAAGGTAGGGAATCCCTTCACCATGGGTGGAGTCCTACTTCTAGTGGATTTGGATTGTCTACAGCGCAGCTGCCCACCCTGCCTGTGCTGCATAGACACAGGGTTGTGTGCAAAGACCGTCTTACCCCTGTCCGAGAGCCTTACGTATCCGAGTGAGGATAAAGCGGTCTTTGCGTGCAGCCTTATATCTTCGCAGCACAGGCAGGATGGGCAGCTGCACCGTAGACGATCTGCATCCACTTCTAGCAGAGCTTCCCCTGGAGAAAAAAACGGAGGAGCTTGCCAACGTCACAAATCGATTAATAAAAACGTGACAAGCACCGCTACCAATTCCAATAATAGGGATCTTCAATGATTCCATGAATCAGTTGGACCTCTCCACTTAATAGTTAATTTAGGCTTTAATAAGGTTGGATAATATAAAACCTATTCAAGCACTAGGATTGGTTTTGATGTGGATCTTCTACGGCGTAGCTATCTGAGTGGCACAGACACAGTCGCAGGTGTAATGACTGACTTACCCTGCCCCTATCGAGGAAGCCTCTCGCACCTCTAGTTGGTTGGGTGTGTAGACACCAATGCCAATGCGAGGCGATCCCTTGCCCTATAAAATTTTACTTGGTTTTTCCATCGAAAACACTTGAAAACACATACAAAGGAGAGGAAAAACTGATCGAAAACATAGAAAGGAGAAGAAGAGTAGATAGGGAACTTCATCTTCTATTAACTATCTTCTGTACATAAAAGCTGGATACGATTCTACTCAAATAAGATAATACTTGGCCTAACTAATTAAGCATAAACTTCTGCAAGCCATTGTGAGTGATCTGATGATATTCTGATCAGACGATCAGTAAGATCACCAGAGGAAAGTTCCGATAGCAAAGTTGCGCTTCTGGTGAACATCTCCAAGAAGAGGGAGTCCATACTGTGAGAGCAGGCAATCAAGCAGTCCACTCTGGCATCGTCTCGTACTCCGCTTTCGTGTATCTCGGGTAATGCAGTGGCATCTGAAAGTATCCGTACTGCTCTCCGCTCTTCTCTCCTTTTGCTCCTCTTCCTCCGCCTACACCGGCAGCCGTGGCAGTTGCTACAATTGACTCCATTCAAACTGTCTCTGGAAACTCCACACCTGTTTCCAAATTCCTTTGAAACGGTGGCCGGCCTTTTATATAGAGCCAGAGAGAGAGAGAGAGAGTAGGGTGTCCCTGCAACCTCCACCTCTTGCCAAATTCCGATGAAACGGTGGCCTTTTTGTAGAGGGAGAGAGAAAGAACTCGGTGTTGGTGGGCATTGATTGATTGATTGTCTACGAGAACCAACCAACCAACCAAAGCGTCTCAACTTCAATAATAAAGAAAGAGGGTCTTTGCATATTACTTTTACAAGAAACTAGGAGTGTCACTTTTAGATATTAACGTTTCTGAACTCGATCTGATGCTTAATAATAAATGGGACTGATAGCGAATCTCTCCACCCACAAGATTAAAGATCTCGCTAGTACCCGATGTTGATTCCAATATTCACTATTTTGAATGCCATTCATGACTCGGGGTTGAGGTCCAACCCAGGATATCCTTCTCCCTCTTGGAACTACGGACTCTTACCATTTCACATGGGGCTAGTTGTACGTGTCAGATCCGTCTTTAATTGTAAGGAACAAGATACCCGGTGTATATATATATACTCAATCTCAAATACCCGGGTATATATGAGAACAATAATGGATTGGGTGATCATATGATGCTATCATTAGTCCATGTATGAGTTAATGATTGATTTGCAGCTTTCCATATCAAAGTTGCAGATAATTCCGTGGATTAATTTGCTTTAATTTATTGCCTTTATTTTATCCCTTCCCTCCACTTCAAGAGTTCAAGTTCTTCAATTCTCAGAGTGATCAGAACTACCTACCAAATAATTGAGATGTAAGCTAGGGATCGAGGGGTCCAAGTTGCAGAGCTATGAATCGAGAACCCTAGGCCGACCACAATATATATCTCTATCTATTATATATGTCTAGTTGTTTTCAACATAAATTCTGTTGATTCATATACATAGGAAGCGCAGCATACACATGCACCACATCCAAGCACAAGCATAGCATGCAATAGTGGCATTGTCATCAAGGAAGGTTGATATATCTATCACTTTTCCTACTTTGTGAAATTGTGAATTTGGGTGAGAGACAAGAGATCATGTTCCACGTTGTTGTACGATGTGGATTAGTATAGGTTGGTTTGGTTTCTTAAATGAGTTTTGGGATTGTGATGGCTTCAAACCACCCAAAGTCTTAGACTTGACTGCTTCATAACTGCTTCTTTCAATTTCCCATGATTCATGACCCTTTTTTTTTTTTTGGTAAGGCATGATTCATGACCATAGTAAGTTAAAATATGAAGGAACGACAAAAAAGTTTGATATGACATGTTTAAAACGGTTCAAAATCAAAATAAAAAAACAGTAATTTTAAAATGGAATTAAATATTTCGAAGGTAAAAGACCGATAGGAATCAGTCCCAATCAATTTAGAATTAATCCCAAACATGTGCACATGTGTGCCACACCTACATCCGCTCTATGAGTTGTTAATTTAGGGGTGTAAGTTTGGTCCTGTTTGTCCGATCCTATCCTAGTCCGCAAAAAAGCAAAGCAGATCCGGGTCAATCTGGCGCGATCAGGATCAATCAGGGCCAAGCTGGGTCGTGCTAAGTCTGACAGAGTTGGCCTAGGTTGAGATATCTCAGTTTGACCCAAGGCCGAGTTGGGCTTGGGTTGAGCTAAGAGTATTTAAGGTTGGACTAGGGTTTTAAAAAAATCCAGCTCAACTCGGGCCTGTTTCACCCCTAATTGTTATTGTAGGCAATTATGATTTTCAGGCATATTTACATTAGTTACTTGTCAATTTTAGATACAAATTTAAGCAATAAAGCTCTTTAAGAGGGGGGTGTGCACCCTACGCGTCCATAGAGGGGAGCAAAATGACTACCCACCCCCATGAAAGGCAATAATGATCGCCATATTAATGCCACCGCACAAACTCCCATTGGCCCCGTATGCACAGAACGGCCACACTCCTCACCGAGAACTCTTGCCCCAAATTTAATTATATATTTACCATCCCATGCATGTGCATGCACCTCTGGATAGTTTTATATCAACTAGATCTACCCATCCAAAAATGTCAGCCCTACGGCCTACGCAATCTATTATCCAACACAAATAAGCGTCAACCAGCTAACCTTAGTGGGGCAATCCAACCGAAGAACACGTACACTCTTTATTAATGATTGGAGAGTCAGTTGAGGGCTAGCTAGCTGTGTGGTGCACTGAACCCTCTTAATTTGCAAAGATGGGAATGGAAAATGCAAAGACTAGGATGATGTGGTTTCAGTCACTGCACCTAAGCAACATGCGAAGCAACTACCATTAATTCATGTCTGTTTTCTCCAATTATATTATTAATCCTTTTGGCTTGGTAGGTACGGCAGATCAAGGAAGAAACCAAGTAGAAGGGAAGGTAACAAGGAAGCCTTCGATCGATCTACTGTTCTACATCTTCCAGGTATCACTATGCCTAGTGACACTATTTTTTACTTCACAAGTACATTGGTTCGTCTATGTGATAGAAGACTTCACATACATCTCAATAGTCAAATTTTTAGTGCAAAGTAAGCAAGGAAAGTTGTTCAATCTCGGTTCAAAGTTTGTAAAATTATCAAAACCCATCAAATGAGATGACTATAAAATACAAAGTATCATCTTTTGTAATTTAGCTACTTCTTATACTCATTTTGTAATTGAAATTGTGCTAATGAGATTATTTCCTGATCCTCTATTACCCTGACTAATCCATGTATTAAATACTTAAGCGTTGTACTTCACTAGCCATCGTAAATTCGTAATGGGAAAAAAAACCCTACAACAAATATTCGGTATTACAATACCTAGCTTGTAATCAAAGCATCAAAATACTCAGAGAACCCTCTATCGTAATATAATTTTGGGAGGGGGATCGCTACGAGGCTGTGTGATTTGTGCACCAGCACGGGGGTAATGAGCTAGAGCACATGTAGGGGCATCCAACAGGGGTGTGATTTTTCATTTCACGAGGGCAGTGCGGTCATTTTCTCTTGTATGTCTAGGTGCAGGCGTTGTGGCCTTCTTTTCCCCTATAATTTTAGAAAAGATAAGAACCATGTCTAATTGAAACGGCTTCGCTTTCTGCTACTAATGCTCTCCATGATGTGTTCTTCTTCGAGTGCATTCTTTTCTCTATGAAATCTATAAAAGGGAACCCCCCACCCTCCTCCCTTCAAGTGCACTCATTAGTTATAAGTAAGGAAGAAAGCGAGAGAGAGAGAGAGAGAGAGAGAGAGAGAGAGAGAGAGAGAGAGAGAAGAAGAAGATGATGAATGGAGTTGCAGGTCACCTCAATGGTTGTGCTAATTACACAATGCTGCCGGCGGTATTCAGAGGAAACGGGAAGCAAGGGAATGAGAAGCACCGGTGCTTCAAGATGCCACTGCACTATCCAAGGTACAAGAAATCCGATTATGAGACCATGCCGGAATGGCAGCTCGACTGCCTTCTCTGAGAGTATGGTCTGCCTGTGATAGGGGATCTTCCACACAAGAGAAAGTTTGCCATGGGAGCCTTCCTCTGGCCCTCTGAATCTGAATGACTATATTTTATAGCTTTGATCAGCTTCCGTTCCATTTCGTTTCTGCTGAATATAGTTCACAAGTGGTCATCGCTAGCTAGCTGTTATTAATTAATTTAACCCATAAGGCACTTAATTAGTTCATGCTTCAGATCTGTAATTATATTTTATGTACCAAGTTGGCTATTATGTAAAGTTTGTCTTTCTTATGTTACGATATAATAAAAATAAATAATTTGGAGTTGTCTTTGGACTTTGATGGGACTTGGCTCCTGTCCTGCAGTGGCGGGAGTTGGAGCTTCTAGCACCATCCTGCGATTCTTCCACGTGGTCATATTCTAATCCAACGGCATTATTAGATTTGATCCATTATTTGACCTCTCTCACCCACCCAGATCTCATTAAACTTGACCCGGTATATTTTACTTTTTGAAAACCAAATCGAAAATAAGAGAAAGGTCCCTATTTTGTCTCTTCGTTTTGTTTGAACAAAGACAAACTTAGGGAGATCTCACCATCTCCACTGGTTGAACGAAGAACGGCAAACGGCGGCGAATGGTGAAAGGCGACCGGTGACAAAAGGTAATGTGACCCTCCCCTCTTCTTCTTCTTCTTCTCTCTCTCTCTCGGATTTGGCTCATTTTCGTTCCTGAATAACTACTAAAAAACAAAACTGAAACAAATTGAATAAAATTTTCAAAACCAAGACCAAACAGAATATTTTCTATTCAACTTGGTTTTAATTGTCAATTTCAATTTCAATTTCGACTTACTATTCTGGTTCTAAAGTCTCAACAAAGGAACATAGTTTAATCTCTGTTTGCCATTCCACTTTTCCGATTTCATCAATTCAGTGATTCACAACTACACCAGCAAATTAGGAGGACCCACCCTACCCACTATTATCCCAAGTAGAGGGCAATCAAGGGTGTAGGAGAGTTGCCTGAACCTGCGGATCTCTGTGAACAGAGTGATGGATATGATGCTTGGCTGTTTTCCATCGGTTTAAATCTCTAACTTCAACAAGGGATGTCAAGGAAACATAGAAACACACACAAACTTCCACTGAAAATTAATAGCACCCTCATTAGGGTTTCAGGAACGAAAATGAGCCAAATCCGAGAGAAAGAGAAAAGGAGAGAGAAGAAGAGGGGAGAGTCACATTACTTTTCGTCGCCGGTCGTTGGACGCTTTGTCGCCTTTCGCCGTTCGCCATTCTCTGTTCAACCAGTGGAGATAGTGAGAGCTCCCAAGGGTTTGTCATTGCTCAAGCAAAACGAAGAGACGAAATGGGGACCCTCTCGAAATATACCGGGTCGGGTTTAATGGGATCTGGGCGGGTGAGAGAGGTACGTACATGGAAGGGCTGGATTAAAATAATGGATCAAATCTAATAATGTCGTTAGATTAGGACATTGCCACGTGGAGCAATTGCAGGGTGGTGCTGGACGCTTCGGCTCCCGCCACTGCAGGACAGGAGCCAAGTCCACTTTGATGAGACTCGAGAGAGCAATAACAACATCCTTTGTGACAGTGGGTATGATTCCATTCGGGCCTCACATGCCGTTTCCACTCCAAAGAGGATGAGTAGCCCAAAAGTTGGTACCAAAAGGATTTGACACCAAGTAAGACGCTTCGTGAGGCACTCTACCCACTACAAAATCATCAATGGACCAAATCCCTTGGGGTTATTTTGATCACATTATTGGTATCTCCTTTGGAGAAAGTTTTTGTTCACCCATGGTATAAAGGAAATCTTAGGTCATAAGTACCTCCCTCACTTCATATTGTATGAAGTCATTTGTGCCCTTAGGAGCCCATCCAACGGCAATGAAGGTAGGGAATTCCTTCACCATGGGTGAAGTCCTACTTCTAGCCGAGCTTCCTCCCCCCAAGAAAAAAGGAGGAGCTTACCAACGTCACAAATCCACTAGTGACTCAGGAATAATTGTTAGAGGTGGTCTCCAATAGAGAGTCTAGGATCTTGAATGATTTCATATATCACTAGGATCTCTCCACTTGATACTTTAGATTTTAATAAGGTTGGATAATTTAACATATTCAAGCACTAGGATGACCACTCTCAATTATATAGAAGTCTCAATACATATATCGTATGAAGCCAATAATTAAGGCCATTTCATGTGATGAAGAGAGATAAAAGTAAATTTTTTTTTTTGGGGGTGGGGGGAATATAGAGATGCTAGAATTCCTTAAAAGGAGAGAGAGACGTAGAGGCATTAGAATTCCCTAAAAGTGTGTAGTGTAGCTGCTTGGGGGAGATATCAACACTTGGCAGTTTGAACATCCAATGGTGCCAAGCTTGAGAAGAAAAAAAAAAAAAAATGAAGTCAATGAATTCGTGCCGTTGAATGTTGTACTTAAGGGTGTTAAACGGTCTGATATTAGTTAAACGGTTCAGTTTTAACTGTTTGAGGATAGAAACCATAATCAGACCGTTTAACTAAATGGTCTCATAATCAAAACCTGAACTGTTTAGTAAACGGTTTAGATTAAACTATTTTTAAATGGTTTTGGTTAAATGGTTCTATATGATTTTACACGGTTTTGATTAGACGGTTCTATACACATTTACTATTCTATTTACTAACACTAGTTGTTAGTTAATAGTTATTACTTATTACTTACTAAGTTATTAGGTGTTTTTTTTTTGTTGAGAAAGGAAATCATTAATGAAGAAACGGGATTACTTAGTAATTACAACTTGTTAGGTTTTTATTTTTTATTTATCAAAAAATAAATAAATAAAACTGTTAGGTTTTTAAATGGTTAGACGATTTGGTTATAATCGATTTTAATTGGATTATACTGTTTGAAACCATTGGATTAATCGATCTAAATCGAACCAAATCAATTAAATAAACGATATTATTTCTAAAACTATAACCAGATCATTTAACTAAACGATCTATCAATTTCAATTTAAACAGCTCGATTGAATTTTGATAAACAGTTTCAATCTGATTTTGACATCCGTAATTATACTATAACCATTCTCATATGCCCCTTGGTTCTCTGGCATAGGCTCTCGTACGGCCGCAGATTGGTTTCAAAAGTATGCCTATCATTTACCACAAAAAAAAGGTACGCCTATGGCATGTGAGAATGGCTCAGTCTGAGAATCTGAGCTGGAAAGTTTTCCTTCAAAGTACACACCCAAATCTTTTTTCTATCTCTACATCTTTTTTCCTTCTTAATTATGTAGAAAAGGATAATAATAAGGTGAAATTATCAGTAGAAAAAGTAAATTTGGAAAATCTGTCTCTCTCTCCTTGCCACAATCGCGGAAAGAGGAACCCTCTCTTTACCTCTAATTGGTTGGGTGTGTAGATACCAACGCGATCCCTTGCCGTAACAAAGTTTACTTTTTGCGGTAAGGAGAGTAAAAACTGAAAACATAGAAAGGAGAAGAAGAGTAGATTAGGAAATTCATCTGCTACTAACTATCTTCTATACATAAAAGCTGGATCCGATTCTACTACAATAAAAGATAATACTTAGCATAACTAAGCATATACTTCTGCAAGGGGAGGGGAGGGGAGGGGGGGGGGGGGTTGGGAATTTAAGAAACACATCGACAAGACTCCAAGATCTGATGATATTCTGATCAGACGATCAGTAAGACCAGAGGAAAGTTCCAATGGCAAAGTTGCGCTTCTGGTGGACATCTCCAATAAGAGGGAGTCCATACTGTGAGAGCAAGCAATCAAGCTTCGACTCCGCCATCGTCTCGTACTCCGCTTTCGTGTACCTCGGATAGTGCAGTGGCATCTCAAAGTAACTGTACTGCTCTCCCTTCTTCTGTCCCTTTGCTCCTCCTCCTCCGCCTACACTGGCGGCCGGGACAGTTACTACTATTGACTCCATTCAAAGTGTCCCTGCAAACTCCACCGCCTCTATGAAATTCCTTTGAAACGGTGGCCTTTTATATAGAGCCAGATATAGAGAGAGAGAAAGAGAGATCCTAGAGTTTTCTCTTCTAGTATCCCTGCAACCACCGGTCCACCACCACCTCTTGCCAAATTCCAATAAAACGGTTTATTGGTAGCCTTTTTGTAGAGGGAGAGGAAGAGAGAGAGAGAGAGAGAGAGAGAGTTGGTGGGCATTATTGACTGACTACGAGAACCAACTACTCGTCTCAACTTCAATAATTAAGAGAATGCTTTGGCTTTTGGGTAATAATGCTATACCGCTTTCGATAATAGGGAGGAGGGTCCCATTCCATTGAGAATATTACCCCTACAAATTATTGAATCCGGATCAGGTACCCACATGGGATGGGATGGGTGGGAATATCTGACCCCTTCATGAGGCGTGGGTCCCACACCCTAAAGGCTGACCCCATACCTCCAAATTATTTGTAGGGTATTGTGTCAGTTAGATATTGACATCTGTGAACCTTATGTCTAAAAAATAGGACTGATAGCGAATCTCTCCACCCACAAGGATAAACATCTCGCTAGTATCCGATGTTGATTTGATTTTACCAAAAAAAATGTTGATTTGATAATTATTTTAGTATCGGCCAAAAACAGTTGTTTGGTTGTTTTGAATTTACACCACGTGTTAGTGTTATGGGGGACCATTACACGACTTGATATTAACTGGTGATCGTAGTTTGGTTTAGGGTCGGTGTTCTACCGAAAAATCTCCACGTGTTAAGCTATTATATCTGCACTGTAACGTATTGCTGCACTGTAGAAGATTTTAATTGACAATTGATTTAAGAATTTAAAGATAAATGATCATTGGAATTATTTTTTTATGCTTTTAGACATTAAATCGTTAATGTGGTAATTGGATATTAGTATTTTGGTTAAAAATGAGCTTTGTATGTCTGTCAAACTATGGCTTACACTCGTAGATCTACTCTTTTTTTTGTTTTTGTTTTGGTATAGCCCATAGATGTACTTTGTGTGATGTTATTATGGATGAAGTAACAGATTTTTTAAATAAGTTTAATTTGGTTTGCTATAATTAAAACAAAAAACAATAGAAGATGATATTTATAAAAAACATTAGATAAATGTGAGCCATTTATTTTTATGCTGTGTTTTTTCTTTTTTAAATATAACTTATTTATTCCAACTCAAAGTTGGGAGAGTGCATGGTAATATATAAGGTAGTCATACACATGCATAGACATACATGGGATGTGCATCAATACAAAAGAGGGCATTTAATTCAATTAGACTCTAAAATTTGACACACAACTAATCTAGATCATGTCCTCACTCCTCTATATCCAATGATCAGAACTCGAAATGGACTTATCATCTATTTACATGGTAAAATAAAATACTTTGTTATATTTAAAAAAAAAAAAAAGGGCAATATAGGGGCACCTCCTCAACTATGGCCCGTTTTCATGTACCACCTTTCATCTCAAAGCCTTCTGAGTCTGTTCACCTAGTTAACTCAATGTTACCTAACTAACAGAAAACATAAAGGTACTAAAATTCCCTCTATACCTTACTACAATTTTAAAAAAAATAGGTAAATGGCATCTAAGGTACTTGATGTTTTGTGAAATTGCAGTAAAGGGGCCTAATGTTTCATATATTGTGTTTGGATGCCTAAACCAAGATAACATTAATCATATTTATTGTTTTTTTTTAAAAATTTTCAATATTATCCTTAATATACCTTATCTATTCTTCTTTGGTAAACCAATAAATGACATTGTTCATCGTCTGTGCATGCTGCATAGCAAAAGAGTAATAGACTCAGTATACTGTCCATAAAGAGGTCGATATCGGAACACCTAAAATGTGGTATGCCTGACCAGTGTACTGCCAGGGAATTGCTAGATGTAATTTCTACGAGATACAGAGTTTCATTGAATGCTGAGATTGTGACACTTCTGTAAGGGCTATTTAATATGCAATATGATGGTTCTAGGGGTGTTAGGATTACATTATTAGGATGGTTGATTACCAAACCAAACTCAAGGCCTTGAACATTCCTCTTCTAGATGCCCTACTTGTCCATCAAGCCTTAAATACCCTACCTTCTGAATTTGGCATCATTCAAACCAACTACATTTCCTAAGATGGAGTCTGGAGTATTAATGACCTAATTTCTAGGATTGTGTCTGAAGACGAGAAACTGAAGAAAGACAAAAAGCATGTTGCCCTGTTTACTTCCAAAGCCCGTAAGAGTAAAAAGTCTAAAAATCATACTCATAAGTCTACCAATAAACAGTCCGATCAGACTAACAATTTGAGACCCAAGAAAGAGAGTGATCGCTGCTTCTTTTGCAAGAAGAAGGGTCACGTAAAGAAGAACTGCGACAAATACAAGGCTTGGTTAATCAAGCTCAAACGGCCATCAGGTAATGATTCTTTGGCTTTTGTTTGTGAATCTAATATATCAGAAGCCCCATCCAGTTCCTAGTGGCTTGATAATGGTGCAACTAACCATGTTGCTTTTATCATACAAGGGTTCATAAACCGGCAGAGGCCAAACAATGATGAATTAAGGCTGGTCGTGGGAAACAATGGACATTCTGATGTAGAGTTCGTGGGAGATGTCATTTTATTATTAGATTTTGGTTTTAATTTGACTTTAAAGAACACTTTTTATGTGCCGTCCTTCAGGAGAAATTTAATTTCGATTTTAGTGTTGGACATTGGTGGTTACTATTTTGAAATAAAAAATAGTATGGTGAATTTGTTTTTTAATTCAAGTAAAGTTGGTTCCTGCATTATGTCCAATGGATTGTATAGACTGTGTTTATCTCCCAATGATATCTACACCTCCTATAATGTTGAAAACATTATTTCCAAAAGACTCTTACCTAAAGAACGGTCTTTCACACTGTGGCATAAGATGCTATGTCATATTTCTAAGGCAAGAGTGGAAAGGCTGATAAAATCTGACATCCTACCTACTCTCGAAAGTGATCTAGAAACTTGCATAGACTGTTATAAGAGAAAGATGACCAAGATAAAGAAGAAAATTGCAGTCCGTAGTTCTGACCTGTTGGAGGTCATTCACACTGACATCAGTAGTCCCTATTCAGCCACATTGTGTAAAAATTTTTATTTCATCACTTTTACAGACGATTATTCCCGATATGAATACCTGTACTTAATTAAAGAAAAGTCTGAATCTCTTAACAAGTCAAGATATTTAGGATTGAAGTTGAAAAACAGTTAGGGAAAGTTATTAAAATTGTTAGATCTGATCGTGGGGGTGAGTATTATGACAGACATGACGATGCTAGACAGCTTAAGGGCTCGTTTACCAAATTCCTAGAAGACTCTGGAATAGTTAGTCAATTTACTATGCCAGAAAGTCCTGAACAAAATGGGGTCGCCAAAAGGCGTAACCGCACCCTTATGGATATGGTGAGGAGTATGATTAGTAGGATAAATTTACCTAATTTCTTATGGGGTGAAGCCTTGAAAACTGCTCTTTATATCCTTAACAGTGTACCTACTTAAGCGTTCCTCTTACCCCATTTGAGTTGTGGACGGACTGTAAACCCAGTGTAAACCATCTTAGAGTTTGGGGGTGCCCTGCAGAAGTGAAGTTGTATAATCTGACTTTAAACAAGTTGGATCCCAAGACTACACGTTGCTATTTTGTCAGCTACCCAGATCATTCGAAGGGATATAAATTTTATAATCCCTGCGGAGGCACTAGGATTGTGGAGTTACAGACAGCGAAGTTTCTGAAATTGGATGTGGCCGAAAAGAAAGATTGTTCTCAGACTGCTCAAGATAGTCACATGGTTGGTACATCAGTACCTGTTCTTCTACCTATTCAAACGGATGTGGGGCATACTATGCCATTGGTTACACCTGCTGGAGTTCAGGAGCCTGATATTGATACGGTCCCTGACATTCATGTAGCACCTGATGAGATTCCTCTTAATTGGGATGCGGTTGAGGATCCTATCATTGATGCAGTTCCAGCTGAGATTCCTTATATTCAAGGTGAGGCAGTGGTAGCACCATTACGAAAATCCATCAGGGAGAGAAATTCAGCTATACCATCTATCTATGAGGTTTATCTAGGAGAACATGACTACGACATAGGTTGTGTGGTTGATCCAATTACTTATTCGGGCGTTGTTTCTAGTTCTCAGTTAGATTTGTGGTTAGACGTGATGAGAGATGAGGTGATCGATGAAACATAATGTTGTTTGAGAGCTTGTTGATTTAAACCTAAGGGTTTTGCGGTGGATGGTTCAGACCATCTTGTGTAGACTCAAGAAGTCTATTTACGGTCTCCAATAAGCTTCCAGGAGTGGTATTTAAAGTTTGACAGTGTCGTGATTTCATTCGATTTTGTGAAAAACAAAGTGGATCAGAGTATATATCACAAGGTCAGTGGGAGCAAATTTTATTTTCTCATATTTTATGTGGATGACATCCTGCTTGATAGTAGTGACCTAGGGATGTTGCATAACTCAAAGCACCTATTATCTAGGGAATTTGACATGAAGGACCTTGGTGAAGTTTCTTTTGTCCTTGGCATTGAGATCCATAGGGATCGTTCTCGCCGTTTACTAAGTTTTTCTCAGAGGGCTTATGTTGATCGTATTCAGGAGAGGTTCAGTATGCTAGATTGCAAACCTGGGAATGTTCCTGTTCTCAAAGGTGACAAACTGAGTTCGACACAGTGCCCAAAAATGAAGCTGAGAGGGATGAAATAAAGAAGGTGCCTTATGCTAGGACACTAGGTAGTATCATGTATGCTCAGGTCTGTACCAAACTGGATATTGCCTTTGTGACGGGTCTTCTTGGCAGATATCAGTAAGATCCTAGTCTTAGCCATTGGGTTGCTGTCAAGAAAGTATTGAGGTACTTGAAGAGGACAAAAGATTATATGCAACATAAAGACATGTTCCTGAACTCAAGCTAGTGGGGTCATATATATTCCAACCTTGTTGGCTGTGAGGATGATAGGAGGTCCACATCTGGTTATGTTTTCCTAATGGCAGGAAGGACAGTATCATGGAAGAGTACAAAATAGACATTGGTAACCACTTCGACTATACAGGTAAAGTTTATAGCATGCCATGGGGCTGCTACTCAGGTTATTTGACTCAAGAATCTCATAAAGTAGTTGACCATTTTAGATTTTGTGGAAAGACCCATCTAGATATATAGTGATAACAGCTTTGCTGTGTTGTTAATAAACAACAATAAAGAACTTAGAGGGTCTAAGTACATGAATGTTAAGTATTTGACCATAAAGGTGACAGTAAAGAAAGGTGACATTGCAGTGGAGCATATTGGTACAGATGATATGGTTACAGATCTCCTAACCGAAGGTCTTCGCCCTTGTGTTTTGAAAGACATGTCACAAGCATAGGCTTAGGTGCATTATGGGATGCGGTTGGTTAGTGGGAGTTGTTTTGCTCCATTGTAAAATGAAGTTTCTTTTCATCTGTATGTTTACCTTATGGTAAACTTTGGTTTATATATATATATATATATATTAGTTGTTATTGCATGCAGTTTCTTTTAAACACATGGGTGTTTTATTTATTGACATGATTTATATATTTCTGATTTTAAAGATTTAAGGAATGTGTTAATCTTAAGCAAGGCTGAGGCGTTAAGTTATTAGCCTAAATGTATGTCTTGTAACACATAAAAAAAACTCGAGTTATTCAAGATGAGACATACATATTCGTTGAAATCATAAAGATTATTTCTCTAGTGAACCTATGCCACTTAAAGAAGAGAAATTTTGGACTGACAAATGGATAATACATAAGGAATCACTATGTGAGTATTATCTCGTTGCCACACTCCCACATTGCATCTATGTTAGTAGAGTTGAGGGCTCTCGTGACCATGGAAGGCTCTGTGTCGCTTGATCATAGATGCAGTTACTGCCAAGATTAGGTGTCTAAAACTCTATGGGACAAGATTGATTTTCTAATATGACCTCGAGACCAATTTATTTTAAAAAATGTGCACATAAAGTTTTCTTAAAGGGTTGTTAGGCTGTGATTTGTTTTGGTCAAAACTGTTTTTAATTTTTTTTTAAAATAAGGAATTTAATATATGTCCCAGTAGGAGAATGTTAGAATTTTAATCCTATTAGGTTTAATATTCTAATCTTATGGATTAATATTTAATATCCTAAACTCAGGCTAATTATAGTATTGGTCTAATTAAGGAGGTCATTGGGTTATATTAGGAATCTTATGTGGACTGGCTTTAGTGTGGGTAGATAGATTCCTATTAGGACTGTGATGAGTCAGACCCTATTAGAATTACTATATAAAGAGAGCTAGGTCCCCGCTTTACCCATCACAATTTATTGTTCTCAATTGCTATTGAAGAGTGCATTCTAGTAAGAGAGGGAGATATTCAGTGTTCATATCTGTTTTCTATTATTTACTTGATTGTGTTCTTGAACGTCCTATGGAGATCCTGGCTTTTGCGATTTTGTCCCTATTCGGATTGAATTCTAACACTTCAGGCCCCTACATGCCGTTTTCGCTTCAAAGAGGGTGAGTGGCCCCAAGATTGGTACCAAGGGGAATTGAACCCAGGTAAGACGCTTGATGAGTTGCTTTACCCACTATGAAATCACCAATGGACCAAAGCCCTTGGGGTTATTTTGATCACATTATTGGTATCTCCTTTGGATAAAGTTTTTCTTCACCCATGATGTAAAGGAAATCTTGGGTCATAATCACCCCCTCACTTCCTATTGTATGAAGTCATTTGTGCCCTTAGGAGCCCATCCAACGGCAATGAAGGCAGGGAATTCCTTCACCGTGGGTGGAGTCCTACTTCTAGCTGAGCTTCCTCCCCTAGAGAAAAAAGGAGGAGCTTGCCAACGTCACAAATCGACTATTGACTTATTTGGATTTTGGACTTTATTGACTCATGAATACTTGTTACTTGTTATATATAGTGGTGCTTTCCAATAGAGAATCTGGGATCTTGAATGATTTCATATATCAGTTGGATCTCTCCACTTAATAGTTTAATTTTTAATAAGGTTGGATAATTTAACATATTCAAGCATTAGGATGACGATTCCATTTATTGTATACAAAGCTCAATACATATATCCTATGAAGGCAATACTTAAGGTCATTTCATATGATGAAGAGAGATACAAATAGAGGGTTTTTTTTTTTGGGAGGGGGGGTGTGGAAAGAGATAAAGATGCTAGAATTTCTTAAAAGGAGAGAGAGAGACAGAGGTATTAGAATTCCTTAAAAATGTATAGTGTAACTACTTGAGGGAGATATCGACACTTGGCAGCTCCAACATCCAATGGTGCCACGCTTGAGAAGAAACAAAACAAAACCGAAGTCAATGAAGTGGAACAGTTGAATGTTGTACCATAATCATTCTCATATGCCCCTAGGTTTATCTGGCATAGGTTCTCATACGGCCGCAGATTTGGATTCCAAAAGTATGCCTATCATTTACCATAAAAAAAAAAAAGTACGCCTATGGGAATGTCAGAATGATTCAGTCTGAGAATCTGAGCTGGAAAGTTTTCCTTCAAAGTACACACCCAAATCTTTTTTTCTTTCCCTGCATCTTTGGCCTTTTTAATTATGTAGAAAAGGATAATAATCAGGTGAAATTACCGGTATAAAAAGTAAATTTGGGAAATCTCTCTCTCGCCTTGCCACTATCGAGGAAAGAGGAACCCTCTCTTTGCAGGAAAAATATCACCTCAATTTGTCTGTTTGTCAATTTCTTTAATTTCATCTAATAGAGGGATTCCACCAAGATAATGTGTTCGGGCAGAGAGTAGGATGATCATTTTTACTTTTTCTATTAGATGAAATTGAGCAAATGGGTGAACATGCAAATTGAGGGGATAAAGATCCCTCTTTACCTCTAATTGGTTAGGTGTGTAGATACCAACGCGATCCCTTGCCCTGACAAATTTTACTTTTTGCGGTAAGAAGAGTAAAACTGAAAACATAGAAAGGAGAAGAAGAGTAGATTAGGAAATTCATCTGCTACTAACTATCTTCTATACATAAAAGCTGGATCCGATTCTACTACAATAAAAGATAATACTTAGCATAACTAAGCATATACTTCTGCAAGAGGAGGGGAGGGGAGGGGAGGGGGGGGGGGGTTGGGAATTTAAGAAACACATCGACAAGACTCCAAGATCTGATGATATTCTGATCAGACGATCAGTAAGACCAGAGGAAAGTTCCAATGGCAAAGTTGCGCTTCTGGTGGACATCTCCAATAAGAGGGAGTCCATACTGTGAGAGCAAGCAATCAAGCTTCGACTCCGCCATCGTCTCGTACTCCGCTTTCGTGTACCTCGGATAGTGCAGTGGCATCTCAAAGTAACTGTACTGCTCTCCCTTCTTCTGTCCCTTTGCTCCTCCTCCTCCTCCTCCTCCTCCTCCGCCTACACTGGCGGCCGGGACAGTTACTACTATTGACTCCATTCAAAGTGTCCCTGCAAACTCCACCGCCACTTTGAAATTCCTTTGAAACGGTGGCCTTTTATATAGAGCCAGATATAGAGAGAGAGAAAGAGAGATACTAGAGTTTTTTCTTCTAGTATCCCTGCAACCACCGGTCCACCACCACCTCTTGCCAAATTCCAATAAAACGGTTTATTGGTAGCCCTTTTGTAGAGGGAGAGGAAGAGAGAGAGAGAGAGAGAGAGTTGGTGGGCATTATTGACTGACTACGAGAATCAACCACGCGTCTCAACTTTAATAATTAAGAGAATGCTTTGGCTTTCGATAATAGCGAGGAGGGTCATTCCATTTGAGAATATTACCCCTACAAATTATTTGTAGGGCATTGGGTTACTTAGATATTGACATCTGTGGACCCTGATGTCTAAAAAATGGAGTTGACAGCGAATCTCTCCACCCACAAGGTTAAACATTTCGCTAGTGCCCCATGTTGATTTGATTTTATCAAAAAAAAATAGGGGAAAGGTTTCGTACACGGTCGTGTAAACCGTGTACGAAACTTCCCCCCTACATGGTCGTGTACGAAACTTCCCCCCCCCCCCAAAATGGGCATCGAAATCGCTTGAAGAAGTTTCTTTTCCGATGCTATTGCTGCGGCCACCGACGGTGTGGTCATTAAAAACCTGGGGAAATTCGAAATTGCTTGAAGAAGTTTCTCTTCCGCCGCTACTACTGAAAACATGCGGAAATCCTTGGATTGCTGCCCCAAATTTAGATCGATTATCCTGAGCATCTGGATTGCTGGCACGACTCAGATGGCCATCGAAATCGCAGGGCCGGCAACCATAAGACCACTGGTTTACCGTGATTTCCCTGCGACACATATCACAAGTGAGAAATGTCGGACGGCGGATGGAGAGGATATATAAGAGTGTGGGGATGGGCTTTGTGGTTGAGTGATATGGGCATGGAAGCACAGTGGATATGCAAGTCAAGGGTGCAAGCTTTGCAGTGATAGCAGAACCCATTGTCTTGGAGGCCGCAGGCATCGCAGGTGAAGGTTCTATCTGGGTATGCTGGGAAAGGAAGGAGAGTGAGTAGGTGGTTAGGGTCTGATGGGTGGTTGATGAGCTGAGGTCTTTGAGAGCATGAAATATGGAGGATGAAGTTGCAGGTTTTGCAGATGTAGATCAATCCAGAGGGTTGGAGCTTGCACATTGCACATAGAGGCATATTGAAAGTGGGTTGTTGCTGTTGGAGATTGATGAGCTCTAGAGGGTGAGGATGACTGAAGTTCCCTTCTTCCCCGGTAGCATGCTTATCATGGTACATTTACTTTGCTTCCATCTCAAACCAAAACATACATTCACTGACACTCGAAGAAAATCTGATTTTTGTTTTGATTTCTTTAACTCATAATATTTGGTGACCTGTTCTTCAGATCTCTGAATAATACCGTTTGTTTTGTGTTTCTTGTTTTTATTGGAGTCCAGAAATGGTAGATTTAGAGCTCCTGAAGAATACATTTGTCTGGTAAGTTTCAGATCTGGTGCGCTTTCTATTACCTACTGCGGTGATGTCCGTCGTCGCCTTCTAAGAAGAAGACTGAAGGAAGGAAGAAGGTGATAATGATCGTGGGACTCACAAGTGGAATTTAACAAAAAAGGAAAAAAAAGATTTTTTTTTTTGGGGGGGGAAGTTTCGTACACGGTTTACACGACCGACCGTGTACCAAGCTTTTCCCCAAAAAAATAAAAAAAGATGTTGATTTGATAATCATTTTAGTATCGGCCAAAAACAGTTGTTTGGCTTTTTTGAATTTACACCACGTGATATGGGGGGACGATTTGATGTTAACTGGTGATCGTAATTTGGTGTAGGGTAGGTGTTCTACCGAAATATCTCCACGTGTCAAGCTCTTACATCTGCACTGTAATGCTTCGCCAAATCAGATCGGTGCACTGCAGAAGATTTTAATTGACGATTGATTCAAGGGTATAAAGATAAATGATCATTGGATTTGTTTTTTTTATGCTTTTAGACATCAAATCGTTAATGTTGTTATTGGATATTAATATTTTGGTTCAAAATGAGCTTTGTATCTCTATCAAACTATGGCTTACGCCCATAGATCTTTTTTTTTTTTTTTTTTTAGTGGTATAGCCCATAGATCTATTTTGATTTGGTTTGCTATAATTAAAACAAAACTCAATTGAAGATGATATTTTTTAAAAACATAAAATAAATGTGAGCCATTTATTTTTATGCTGTGTTTTTCCTTTTTTAAATATAAATTATTTATTCCAACTCAGAGTTGGGAGAGGGGACGGTAATATATAATTTTTTTGTTGGAATAGCCCATAGATCTACTTTGTTTGATGTTATTATGGATGATTGTAACAGATATTTTTAATAAGTTTAATTTGGTTTGCTATAATCAAAACAAAAAACAATAGAAGATGATATTTCTAAAAAACATAAGATACATGTGTGCCATTCATTTTTACGTTTTGTTTTTCCTTTTTTAAATATAAATTATTTATTCCAACTCAGAGTTAGGAGAGTGCATGGTAATATATAAGGTAGTCATAGTGTCATACACATGCATAGACATACACGGGATGTGCATCAATACAAAAGAGGGTGTTTAATTCAATTAGACTTTAAAATTTGACACACAACTAATCTAGATCATGTCCTCACTCCTCTATATCCAATGATCAGAACTCGGAATGGACTTATCATCTATTTACACGGTAAAATAAAATATTTTGTTATACTTAAAAAAGGGAAAAATATAGGGACACCCTCTCAATTATGGCCCATTTTGTACCACCCCTCATCTTCAAAACCTTCTGAGTCAATCCACCGAGTTAACTCACTGTTACCTAACTAACAGAAAACATAAAGGTACTAAAATATTTACCAAAAAAAAAAAGGTACTAAAATACCCTTTATACCTTAATACATAAAAAAAAAATGTAAATGGTTTCTAAGGTACCTGATGTTTTGTAAAATTACAGTAATAGTGTCTAATGTTTCATATATTGTGTTTCGGATACCTAAACTAAGATAGCATTAACCATATTTATAGTTTTTTTTTTTTTTAATTTCTAATATTACCCTTAATATACCCTATCTATTCTTCTTTGGTAAACCAATAAATGACATTCTTCATCTTCCACCTCCGTTCTGCTACTCCTCATCCATCACTCTTCGACCCCCCATATCCCACCTCAACAATTCTTCCCCTGCCCCCGGCCCCTCACCACCTCCATCTCCCTCCTCTACTACTTTTCTTCCCCATCGCCCCTATCCCACGGAAAATAATCCTCTTCAAGTCCTTAAAGTGTGGCAGTGCGGCAGTGTTAGGTGGAGATGTCGACACCTGACAGTTGTTGCATCCAATGGTCCGATCTCATTGATATGGACCGTTGAATGCAACAGCTGTCAGGTGTCGACATCTCCACCTAACACTGCTACATTGCCACACTTTAAGAATTTGAGAGGATAATAATCCCCTATCCCACACCTCTTACTATTTTTCTTTCCCACCCCATCTCGACTTCTACTAATCTTCTTCCCCACCACCATCATTACCCTATACTACCCCCATCCCCACCTCTACTGCTCTGATTTGTTTTTGTTTTTGAGACGAGGTTCTCATGTACCATAAGACCATAAAACCTATGGTACTCATGTCTTTTTCAATAGTGGAAAGTGTAGGCATGGTGAGAAGACTTATATCATGCTCTTTCAAATAGAAATGTTAAAGTGTAATAGAAATTAATGGAAAAACTTACCATCTCAAATAAATGGCTCATAAAAAACAAGACTTTCAAATGGCAAGTGCTTACTAAAAAAAAGGTCGTTCCTGATGCACAAGACAATCGATTTTAATAGGATCTGGGGAGCGTATATTAGATCCTCTCCAAACCCTGCTAAATACGAGAACCTTGTGCACTGATACTTCCCATTTGAAAGTCCTGTTTTTATTTGCCATTGATAGCACCTTTTTGGCCATTGGGTGTATAATAGCCCAGCTGCTGCACCATATAGGTCAATATAGATATGTTTATAGTAAACAATTGACCGTTATAAATTGTGAACCACTTCAAATTTAGAAATGTGATTCAATGAGAAGCTTCTCATGTGAAAAGGGAATTATTTTCAACATTGGAATGGGATTTGGTTTATTCGCTAGCCTAACTTGGTGCTGAAAACGCAGGAGCCAAGGAAGAATGAGACTAATTGTTAGTTTATAGAAAGGTCAAAAGTTGCGGCTTATAAGGCGTATGATGTATTTTGTTTTCATGTTAACAGTTAACTTTACTTACATCACCACTGATATATGGAGTGACGACTAGTTTTGAATTTGTTTTTGTTGTTGACCTGATGAAAATATCAGATTTCTTGCTCCTCTGTTAAGAGGTGGGAGATGGAAGTCGTACAAGGGAATGATGGGGGTGGTGAAGTAGAATAATAGAGGTGGGGATGGAGCGGTGCGGGGGAGTGATGGGGGTGGTGAAGTAGAATAATAGAGGTGGGGATGGAGCGGTACGGGGGAGCGATGGGGTGAGGAAGAAAAATAATAGAAGTGGGGGTGGGAGCGGTACAAGAGAGATGTGTCTAGACCACACTCAGGCGTAGATGTATCCAACCCTATGGTTGGCTAGGAATTTTTTATCATATGTAGTTTCTTGATCGGTGCAGTTCCCTAGTGCCTCTCATAAGAGGAGAGTGGATCCCACCTGGGCAGAGTATTCGGTCAGGCGCCCCAGGTGGATCCAACCCCCCTCTTGTGAAAGGCACTAGGAAATCGCACCGGTCAGAAAATCGTAGTCGATAACGATTTGACTGGGTAGGGAAAAAAAAGGCATGAGCTGTATTTACCCCTAAAAAAATATTTTCATCTTTAAACTTTTAACTTGGCCAATTTCATCCTAAAAAAATGGTAGGTGTTTATTGACATTTAAAACTAAACAACATTTAGTTTGCTAGCGCTATTCCATGATCCTAAAAGACGATTAACTTTTTGGGATTAGTGTGTGATTTGTGTGATTACACTTTCATCAAAACATTTAGTTTGATGGACTAATTTACATACTTCCAAAAAATGAAGGGATGTGTTTGAAAGGTTTTGAAGATATAGAGGGTGTACTTAAAAAGGGCATAGTTGAGGGGGGTGTCCCTATATTTTACCCTTAAAAAAAATAATAGACTTTTCTAACAATTTGTTAGTGTGAAAACACACTTATTAGCTGATTTGTCCACATCTCACCTCAATATTATTGATACTGAACACGTCACCCAATGATAAAGATTAGGCAACCAACTTGGTTGAACGTGAGACCCATATGGGGGCTAAATTCAATATCTTCAATGCAATAATAAATGTGTTCGCCCTTCATAGTTCTTGGCCATTGTTGCCTCCTTATGAAAAATGACACGTAGCATACATAAACCTTCCAAAAATCAAAGAACTAATAAATACATACATGAATATACTATGCACTTATGCAGTAGAGACCGCATTATAGCATAGCTGCCCAAAGATCCTCTACATCTTCCAAAACTAGTGGTAGGAGATAGTTCCCTAGTAACCGGGACATTTTGTCCCCCCCCCCCCCGGCTCCACCTTATACATTTTCCAAAACTAGTGGTAGCAGATAGTTCCCTAGTAATTTGGCCCTAACCCCTACCTTATGCTGGACCAGGATACTCTACAGTATTGGTGAGGTGGTGGTGCATATCCGATGGCACAGCAGAAGTTAGGTGGTATAAATGACCCACATGGCCTCTGCTGTGCCATCGGATGTACACCGTCGCCCCGCCGATACTACAGAAGATTTTAATAATGCTATCCAAAGATCCTCTATCTAGTGGTAGGAGATAATTCCCTAGTAACTAAGACATTACGTACCCCCACCCCCAGCCCCCATGACTACTATGAGTGTATTTCCATCATAAAATATTCAGGATAGGTTTATTTACCATCATTAAGATTTGGAGGAGTAATTTATACGTTAATCTAGACCCACAATATTAATGATGAAAAAGGAGAAAAATTATATGAAAAGACATATTTTAACATCCGTGTGCCTTTCTTATTCCCATAAGATTTATTTTCAAAACCGACACCTGGCAGATTTTAATCCGATGATCAGATTTTAATTTTGATCATTCACCCACTCAACCCTAACCTAACCCTAGGTATTCGATTCTCTCTGCTCTCTCACTCATCCCTCTCTAAGCGGGCGCAACTGTTATGTGCAAGATAATTTGAAAAAAAAAAAAAAATAGTAGGGATAAGAAGAGAGGAAGAGAGAGATACATTTAAGATTGAGTTTTGCTTTACAGACGAAGCAATGGCGTCCTAATGCAATTGGGAGGTCACCAATCCTCTTTCAAGATAAACTCTTAAGAATTAATTAATAATTTTCTCCTTCCTTTCTACTTCTTCATACATCAATAAATACACGACTAATATTAACTACCCACTTCCCTACTCTTATAATTTCTTTCAACTCCTAAAATATCTCTTTAAACTTAACCCACTTTTAATAACTACATATAATAAATAACCACCATCCCGTAGATACATATAATTAATAATAAATTTATAATAACTAACTATAATTACAAAGAACTACACCTAAATAAAAATCGACACATAACAGCAACCCTCTCCTCATCTCTCTCTATCTCTCTCTCTTTGCCGGAGTTCTTGTTCAAAAACGTGGCATCCAACCCTCCATTTCCTTTTCAAACTGTTCCTCTCAATTCTTATTACGACTCAGAGACGGTTTTCTTAACTGAGGGAAAAGAAGACGAAGAAGAAGAAGAATCAAGAATGACTCCCAGCCTCTTTCGTCGTCTATATCCTTTCTTCCATTCTTTCAAAACTCAATTTGGGAAATTGCATAAAGCAGATAAAATGAAGCTAAGTGCTAAAGTCAAAAATATGTACAAAGAAACTCATGAAACAAGCTAATGTGCAAGTTCTCTATATTCACAAACCATTAATTTGGATCAAAATTATTCAATTTGAAATAACAAAGAAAGAATGCAATCCTGTTTTAATCTTCCCAAAAAACAAACCCAATGAACCTGTATAATTTCTCCCTCTCCCTTTTTCAGATGAATAAAAATGAAAGAACCCATATGAAAAAAATTGAAGAAAAAAAATCGCTGTAAACATGACCCAACCTATCATGGTTTGGAAAAACACAAAATAGCTGCTTGCATTACAAAGCAGAAGACCTGTCCCCACTCACTCACATCTTACTGTAGGATGTGACCGAAGGGAACATTTCTCTGATATAACACAAACAAGAAGGATCCCAGGAAAGGGAAGAGGTATTGTTACTGCGTTAGTGAAAAACCACGTTGTCTTAATTATATCCCTAATAAAGTACTTAAGTGTGCTACCACCTGGAGGTTTCAACAATCTCCTGAGTAATGCTGTTGAAGCATCCATAACCCATCTCCACCAAAACCCCTCCATAGGTTATCAGACTTGTCAAACTCTACACCATAGCTGCGTAGCACCCTCAGTAGAGCAATAATAGTTTGTGGAGAAAAATTAAAATTTTCAAGGGAAAAGGAACACTAACAGGTAAAGATGGAAAGGTCCAAGGGTACGACGGTCTTTTTGTGCCGGGCTGTGTCTAGGTACAGATACACCCCCGCACACAACATCGGTTAGTTCTTTCTCCCATTTTTCAGATTGGCAAGTACTACTGTACTTCGAAAATTAAATGTCCATGAACTACATGCTTTCACCTATGACCTAACCTATTTATCAAGAGTGTTAATTTGTGGTTCATATTTTGGATGGTGTTGATTGAAAATTCTCACTGCCTGCCTAATGAGAAATTTTCAACTTTTAACCCTTGAAGTTTAAATAGATCCCCTTCCCCCTGCAAACCTTAGGTCGACCATGCTCTAGCTGTAGATCATGACTGAGTTTATGTTACAATACATAGAAAAGCATCCAATTTGGGTGTGGCAAAGATCCCATTAATTGCACTCTCATTGGCTTACATGAAGTGTGGAACACCAGTAAGGGTCATAATTTGAAGTGTCCCGGACACGCAGCTGATAATTACATGTGACCCATGCAACTGATACATGAAGGCCCAGGTTCAAACAATTGCAGGTGTTAGGGATGCTAAATTCAAGAATTCATCCAGTGAACCTATGCTACCCACTAGGCGTAATTTTCATGTAACAAGTTTTATATGGCAAGAAAATTGCTATGCACTCGTAAAAAACAACAAAATGCACCTTTCAGTGGACACTGTACTATGAATTAGTTGATTTAATATGATGACTTCTATCAGGAATCTGTTGTTTGATGAACAGAAACTTCAGCAAGATTCTTGGGGGTTGCTTTTACTGTCAAAGGCAACTCTACAAGCATGCTAGGAGGAGCAAAATACATGTGTAGTGACATCATACAGATAATAATCCCCAAGAAAAGCTGCAACAAGGTAAGAGAAAAAACACAAGATCACCACTTGCTAAATAAACAAGGGGTTGAGAAAGTGTTTGCAGGTTTGCAACTTTTCCCCATAGATTGATTGAAAGCATGCATTGAGCAGCTTATTATAAATAATCACCTTACACCGATTATGTTTCAATCGACCTTATGGAGATGAAAGTGCAGTAGTACCTGATATCCACTCATAAAGGAAAGGAAAATCAAATATAATCATGTAGCTTCAAATGCAGTTTTTTAACTCACCTGCAGTGTCGGCCTGAAATTAAAGAGGTACGCAGATAAGATCATTGTCAAAAGCATGGCCATTGATGTGGAATACACCTGAAAGGAGCAAAAATAAATTATGATGGACAGACAGATAAAATTGCATAAGCCATTCATGAATAAATAGTGACTAGGTTATCAATTAACAACCTCCCTAAAACCAAACATATATAAATAAAAACAAATTGTAATCATTATCTAGATTCACAATGAATTTGATATATTTGGGTCTCAAGAAAAATAAGCAGCAGTAGAAATTGACTTTGTCAGTATGGCAAAACAAATGTATTGCCAAGACTAAATAAAAATAGTTATAAATCATGACAAAGAGCAAAGAATCAACAGAAGGGGCAAAGCTCTTCGGTAGCAATGTACTGTAGACATGCAGGGTTCAAACATAGTGATTCAAGAAAAATCTGCTGAGCCGCAAACATATGCATGTTTTATTTTATTTTACTTAATTGATCAACAACCAACTTCAAGTGGCAGTAATTACTTATATAATTGAACTAGGAAAAGGTTTAGCACTGAGTAAAGCAATCTTGATCACTAATCTATCTGTCTAGCTGATTTCATTATCTATAATCCTTTATAAGAAGGGATAGCTGACTGAGTTGTGGTCCTACATTTCTAACTTTCAAGTGCCTGAGTCTGCCCCTTAGATCATAAAAAATTCCATCCCCAACTTGATCTGTTATGCAATAGAAAATCAAACCCTCTTCTTCTCATTCTCTTCTCTCTGACTTTCGTCTTCAAGCAAGGAGCAGACCTTTCTTCAAAAGCCAAAACTCCTACTCCTCTTATAACCGGAAACAAATCATCTTTTGCCTTTTTTGGCCTTTGTTTTCCAATGATGAAGTCCCAGAGAAGAGCTCTTGATTACTTCCCTAATGTTTTGATCAGTGACAAAGCTAACTTCCATCAGCCACCTTTCTTTCCATTCACATTAACTTCTCCTAAATTTTGAAGTGCCTGCATCAAAAGAGCAGGGAATTGTTAGCCCATGATGTTGGTCTTTGTGTTCGGTTTGGTTGTTGATCAGTTTTGTTTATCTTAAGAACTTGTGATTGGATTGTTTTAAAACATTTGAAGCTAAAATTTTTGGTTCAGAAAACCTTGTTCAGTTACTTCACAATATAGAGGTGATGGATTTTGTTTTTCCCAACCATTCCTTTTACCATAGGGGATTTCACTTTGGTTTGGTACTTGGAGGGTTGGAAGATGGGATTCAAAGCTTTAATTGGAATTTCTTTGTTGTTAGAAAATTTATTTATTTTTCTGATCCGCGTGAATTGGTAGAAACAACATGTACTCAATATTGTCTATTGGATTTGAAGAATACTGTTGGGATTGCTCCCTCTCTTATATGAAAAAATATTACCACATGGCACGTAACAAAACAACAATAGATGAAATGAAAAGGATAAATTAAGTTTCTTCCTCAAACAGGAAACTAAGGAATGTCCAACAGTGTGCCTGATGCATGGTGTCAAAAGAGTCTAGTCATATGAGGAAGATGCCATGTGATAGACAATTAAAAAGAAAAAGAAGAACAAATTTGATGTTACACATAGAATGTATTGGACTGAAAAAAATCAAGAAATGTATAATTAAAGTTCCCTTCCAAATTTGGTGGTAACATGTCTTTGTAGATAAGAAAACAGAAGTGGTCAAATTGGTGCTGAAACAAGCATTCGTTGATGCAGCAGAATAGTGAACATGAGAACAAGCCACGATGCATAGGAGAGCCAAGCAAACTTGCCTCAAATGACACTAACTGCATGTGACCCACTCACCACAAGAGTGGACCAGAAACAACTCCTCAAGGAAATCTTTCCCACAATTTCAGGATAAATGAGACCCCTCAATGTTGTAGCACTAGGTTATCCCAGCAATTTATCCCGAGCCTCGACTCTCGAGCCACCGAGGAGCCTTATACACAAACTATACCTGTTCTGTCTCAATGCCAAGCACAAATCATTCCGCCATCACATAGGCCACACATGCACAGACCAAGCAAGCATGCCACCACAACAAAGGCACCTTTGAGCCAACAAGGGAACCATCATAGCATGAGGGGAAGTTCAGACACCCAGGTGATTAGGTCAATATAAACGTCCATGACACCCTGATCTGGATGTTCTTATACAACTATGTTAGGTCCCATCCTACACCCTAACCTAGATATTAGTTATAGATCATAGTATTGTTATGAAGACTCTATATCTATATTGTATAATCAAGTAGACTAAACATGAGGTCATTATAAAGTAGAGATGAGCCCCATGTTGCATAGTAATTATTTAGGTTAGATTTTGAAGAAATAAAGTTTAAATTTCGGGAGCTACTGCCATAGTTGAAAAACTAGGAAATCCTAAGCATAAACTACCTACTTCTTTTTCTCATTTATTTTTGTTTATCAATCTACTACTTGTCTATATTCTGTACTGCTCATTCTCTTCTTATTTAATTTTCCCTCACTTTATTCACATGCATGTACTTATATTCTGTTAACCAGAACCAATTTCTTCTTCCTTGCCTTCTACTACACCCAAATCAGCAGCCCATAGCCTTCGTTAAACCCTTATTCCACCCTTCCAAGTAGTACAGTCAGCCTTAGATATTCCAAAACTTCAATGCTGTAGACATCACTGTATAAATTATTCCTGCTACAAATTATGCAAATGTTAACAGAGAGTCTAATAAAATTAAACAGTAACACTTTCTTTTAGTTTCTTCTACATCATTTCCCACCAACCTGTATCTTTCAATCTTATGGCTAGTAGCTTCACCTTCTTATCATTGGGTACTTTCTTGTTATCAGAAACCCTTCTCTATGATGTTCAGACAATTGATGAACTCTTCAGCTTGCAGATTGTCGCAGAACTTCAGAATCTCAACACTGATGTTCAAAAGTTCTTAAAGCATCCTCCAACCACTCTTCATTTGGAAGCAGAGTTGTATTCGCACTAAGCATTGGGTGAGAATCTGAACTCTTCCCGCCTGTTCAAGATCTCCACAGGCATCGAGAAAGGGATCAACTGTGACCTCAGCAGGCCGATAACCATGATATGGAGCCATACCAGCAAGAAACCCTAGCAAATCAACCTTGGCCTTGATATCCAACACTCCTAAGTGGTAGTCTTTAGAAAAGACAATAAAATATACTTTTAAGGAATTCCAGACAACTAGGGTAAAGAAACCCTAGAGCACCATGGTCAGAAAAGGGGGGAGGAAGCCTTCTAAGCTCTCCAATTTTATAATGAAGTTCTGGACAAACAATCCCCATGCAAGAAAAGACACTTCCCTCTGTTTGTGATACTCAGCTAGATATCTTGTAAACCAAGCAAGTAATCATAAACTCCTCCATGTCTCTTCATATCGCCTTGCAATAGCAACTTAGGAAAATAAACCAAAAATGAGATATCTGGCCTTAAGAAAGACAAAAAATCATGTCAAGCTGAATAAAACCGAAATATGCCCAAGAATACCCCAAGGACAAACAGAAGCTATTTGGACTGGTTAACTCGGTCAAGCTACTATAAAATGTTCAAGACCAGATGAGCCACAATATTAGGAAATAAAATTAAACGCCAAGGCAGGACTCACCTTCACAATATTGTCAGCATACTTCATTAACCATGAGACTAGCAACCCAGTAGATCCCAAATTTAATACCACCATCCAAGTTGTAATACTGTATCCATTAAACAGGCGTTGCCACCATGGTCCCTGCTCAAATTCACTCTTGAAATCATCCAGGAGAAGCCGTGCCATGTTGAAGATCGCACCAAACCTGGAAGGAAGAGTAATTTCTTATTCATGAATCAACAAAATTACTCAAAGCATATGATAATAGAATGTGCATACTAGTCACATTAAACACAGTCAGTAGCTCCAACTAACACAAAATCTCTCTTATGGTTTCAAAGATAACAATATGTTCTCCAAGATATAATTGTCATGGCGTCGCTTAGGTGTCCAGGCTCTTTCTTGGGTCCTAGGCGACAGCACACCTTGTTGACACTTCAAAAGTTTACATTGATTTATGTTTATTGTTTTGCTTTTTGATGAATATGCTTATATTATATCCTACGCTTTGTTTATTATATGTTGGTTTTCTTTAGGTCATTACTACCACAATTATATCATATTGCATTGATATGGATTCTATGCTGCATATAAGCATAATTATATAAAAATTAATTGCTATATTACACAGTCATATACTGCACACCTAGGCGACGCTTGGGGTGCTTGTCGTCTAGCGCCACTCCAACGCCTTGGGTTGCCTAGTCGCCATGACAAATATGCTTCAAGATATGAATTATAAAAGGACAACTTTAATTTTTTTGTGAGATTTTATAGTTGTCGAAGAAACTAAAATTTACCTCATTAAATAACTGACATTTTTAGAAGAAATTTATTTGTTTACTAGGCCTTTAAAATTTTCCTTTTCAGACTCAAAGGGTTTGATCATGCATAATAGAGACCAAATTAACTGTATCAATAAGAAGAAATGATATGATGAAAGTTGAAATGTCAGAGGGGATGCCAGGTAGGGCTTTGGGTTGAAATTGGGAGAAAAAAACATAATAGCTTATGAATCAACAGAAAAACAACCGTACAAAGAGTGGACTTGTAGAAAAAATTTTCATTTAGTTGAAGCCAAGTAATTGGGATAGGACAGTGTTGAGTTGGTACCATTTTACTTCTTCTCTTCCTTACTTTCGGATAAAGAAGTGAAGGTTCTGTTTATGTTTGCCAGAAGAGGACACTTACGTATATAATTGTACATTCTGCCAGTACAGGCTGTCATTGTTCTTCTTCATCAGATATTCTGTATAAACACCTGCTAAGGCCGAGAGACAAGCAGAAAGGATCCCCAACATGTAACCTTGGATTGGAGCTGAGAAAAAGGAGTCACATGAATTCTCACCACAACCTTTGACCTGCATTGATAAAAAAAAAATAAGGGGCATTTTAGTTTCCATGCCAACTGAATATAAATGAAAATTTTATTATTATTATTATTATTATTTTTTTTTGGGTTGGGGGGGGGGGGGGGGGAGGACCAGACATGGGGCAATCTTGTTGAAAAAGCCATCACTCCCATTTTTTTTTTTTTTTTGGGAACTAGAGGTATCCGGGCTTTGGCCGACTAATTCCCCCAGGACTCGTGCACTACCCCGCAAGTCCACAACACACACGAACCGGAAGATACTAGGGCCCCCATGTTCACCAGGAAGTTTTCTCTCAGGCAGGTGGCCCCAAGCGGGGATGCGGAATCGATCTCAGGACCTTCAGCTTCCTTAGGCATCGTCCCTTGCCAACTGCGCTGCCCCTTGGGGTTCATCACTCCCCATATTGCCATGCATGCAGATTGATTGGAGAGTAGTGTGACCAGTGGCCATTCCTTTTTAATTTTATGAAAGACCTCGTAACATAAAAAGGTATAAAACTGTGTAAAATTGAACGCTTTTAAATGTATCAAGTTTTCAACCTAGAAATTTTCCTTTACATGCCATGACCTTGAAAATATGGAATAAGGACCTTCCAACCCCCTTGACCTGGTGCAAATATTCTTCTGACACATGGTACTCATGCATAGAAGAATCAGAATGTTAAGCATGAGTAACAATTAACCCAAATATTTATAAAATGACAGATTGTGGACCATCCTTCCCCCCCCCCCCCACCGAAAAAAAAACCTATACAAGATACACGAACTAAAAGCATTATAAACATCTCTGATGAAGTAATGCTTTCTTGGACCAGCACGAACCCATTTGGAAGCCCAGATCAAGGCGAACTGCGTCCAAATCTGGTTTTGGTCCAGTAGGTTATTTAGGCATTAACTTGAGTTGAAATTGTAATTTTTTTAATTTTGTAATATTTTATTTTGGGTTAGATACATAGGCAATTGGATTGAGTTTTAGTTTCCTTGCTAGTTATCTTATTTGAGAGGATTGGAAACCTTGCTCTTTCCCCTTGATAGTTATCTTATTTGAGAGACCTGGTAGTGAGGATCTTTCCCCAAAATCCTGGATGGAATGAGCACCAAAAGAGATAGATCTCACCTTCAAAATCAAATAGTTTACTGCTGGTTTGGTAGTTCTATCATGAAAAAGAAGGTGGTCATTCCTCTTAATCACATCCAAGGACCTATCTTTTGAGTATTACACTAAAGCCCCCCTGCTCATCTTTTTTCTACTTAATTTTATTTTCTTCTGAAATCCCCATATTCGCCCTCTCTCCTTTAAATTTAATTCCTGAATTGTCCCTGCTCCTCTTAATTTCCAAAAAAGGGATCCAGAGCTCCCATTTCTAATCCGGTGCACGAGGCTCCTGCCATTGCAGGGTATGGGAGGGTTATAATGTACGCAACCTTACCCCCACTTTGTAGAGAGGCTGTTTCCAGCAACTTCAAATCAAGGAGGCGTTGGATATATGTAATATGTATACTTTAACTTCCATTTCTGAATACAGAAAAAGGTGGGGCATTATTACCTGGCTCGTGGTTGTACCAACAGCTAGCAGAACAATAGCCATCCACTGCAGATTAGACAGTTTCCTCTTCAGGAACAGCCTAAAAGAATAAATGAAAATTTCTGCTAGTTTATTAAAACATAGATCAACTTCAAGAAGTAAGAAAATGGAGATACTACTACAGAGATCTTGGATATAGTGCTTGAAAATGAAGAAACACAAATATCAGATCTAATACGATCCAAAGACCAAGGCAGCACCTGAATAATATGCCAGTTGTGACAATCTTCAGATTACCCATTATTTGATACGTTGATGTATCCACAAATGTAAGGGTAGCAAATTGAACATTGTTGTGGATTAAGTATATAATGGAAGGAATTGGGTATAAACGCATGCTTTTCCATTCTGTGGTCATCCTTGGAAGAGGCGATGACTTGCACTCCCGCCAAAGAAGAAAAGAAGATACCAGCAGCTGTATTTTTTTGACAATAATATAAAAATGTCAGCCAGGATGAGGGAAAAGTAATATTTTATATTAAAAGCGGGAATCTCCTTTTCTTAGTATGAGAACTGATCTTTCTAGCATAGTTGTCAAGGCATCCAGGCCCCTTGGTCGCCTTGGCATCTTGTTGGTGTCGCCTTGCATCCAGGCCCCTTCCAACACCTTGGGTTGCCTAACACTGTGACAACTATGCTTTTTAGTACTCACAACACAACTCTTTTATTAAACATGTTTGGCACTTAAGTCAAGTGAGCACAGAAATAAGCTACAGAGAACAGAAATTGCAGTCCGATTTACCTAAATAATGCATGACAGGAGATGTACCTTAAAAACTTCAGCAAGAAAAGGAACAGTCGCATAGTCATACTTGTATCCCCCATCACTTTGTGAGAGTGTTGTCAAAATTCCCTGCCACAAGCCAGGGGGGAAAAACAGAGTAAATCTATACATTGGCAGTAATGTCAAAGTGGAAAAGAAATACTCAAATTGATTTTTCCTTTCCCCCTATCTATACCACCAATCTCAAAATGCCCATCATAGAGAATTTGAGACTTTATATTGTTTCTTCGCAGAAGATCTCTTTATTCTTTTCTGGGTATCCAGTTCTAGTTCTTTTATCCCACTCGCAGCTCTTAATGTTACCTATCTTTTATCTCTTTACTCATATCCATCTTCTCTTACTTTCATTTCTCAATCAATGGCAATCTTGTTTCAATCAAATTGACTGACAGTTACCTCCTAGAAAAATAAATTCTGGTTTCCAAATTCTGTAGCTAGTGTCCAATATATACTAGGACAACTGGTTGGACTACAAGCCTCCTCTTACATGTGATTACTGCACATCTCTTGGTAATGTACAGGCTAATAACTGCACTTATAGCATCAACTGCACACCTGGAAATGGTGGCAGTATGGTATCAATTCAATTTGAAGAACTTCCAAGCTCACCACAGCTGTCATGGAACCGAAAGTCAACTATTCTGGTCACAATCGCTGACATATATGTTTTTTAAACGGGGGCAAACATTTCAGTGATTTCAGTCATAATCAACTGAAGACAATTATTAATTACAGAATTGAACTGGAATAGTAATCAATACTTAAAGTTCCGTGTATTTTTCTTTTTAACTATGACCAAAATTTTGGAGCAAATTTCAGCAGATGCTCAGCATCTGGATCCCAAGAAGAAAAAGAGGTTCTTTATTCTCGTTCTTATCCTGGAATGTACTGCAAAACTATGGAATGTTAATCAGTTTGCCAAACTTTGTGCTCTCGCTAATCAAATACACCGAGCTCAACAATATAGTCTGTGCTACTCACAACCAAGAATAAGTTCAGACTTCTCACGGATTTAACTATGGACTTTGTTGAAAATGTCCATTTCAAAAGCATAGATGAAGTTGCTCAGTTCACACCCTAAGTTGCTTCCTAATTAATGTAGATGAGGAACACTAACA
The DNA here is from genome assembly GCF_018873765.1 of Telopea speciosissima. Classification (NCBI taxonomy): domain Eukaryota; kingdom Viridiplantae; phylum Streptophyta; class Magnoliopsida; order Proteales; family Proteaceae; genus Telopea; species Telopea speciosissima. Next base: position 64,545,224 of record NC_057921.1, on the reverse strand, counting down.
CTAACCTACTAAAACACAGCAAACTCTGCAGGGACACAACCTAGATCAACTTTGAACTCCCATATTTCATGTAGGTCCATCACCTTTACATTTAAGATACATAATAGCTACTTTAATCAATCTGGAGACAAGAAGTTTGGGATTGTCTCCTTAGCCTATCAACCCAGGACAAGATTAATGAGGCAAACCAAAAGCAACTCCAACGAAGTACCCAGTAATAATCTGGTCATTTTAGGAACTAAGTTAACGAAAGATATTCCCCATTGAATTAGGAGAACACCTAAACTGACTCTTGCTGTCAAGTGATAATTACGAACCGCCATGTGTGCACATGATAAATTACATTAGACGGACTGTTTTATTCCATTAGAGGTTTGTATTCGATTTAATCATTCGATTTAATGGGAAATTGGTTAAGAAAACAAAGATTACATTTTCAGATTAAAGTTCGAGCGCCCAACTCTCGTATATTTGTCTTCATATACACAGCAAGATAGATCGAATAGAAAAACATCAACAACTTTCACGTATACAGTTACTTCGAAATTAAGAAAGCACTGCAACTTCAATTTGCACTCTAAAAAGCCCTAAATTAAATGAAACACAGAATTATTCCAGAAAAATTTACGAAAATGAGGGCGATCTGAACAGTTACAAAAGCAGTGAAAAGAGGACAACAGGAATCTAAAGTAAACAAAAATCCTGATCAGGTAAAGGCCGTAAAAAATTTCCAGTGCTAACAGATATCAGAACTGTCGTGAAGTGTGTCACTGACCTGAGAACTGGTAAGAATGGTGAGAAGCGCAGCTACGAAGTACCAGTGCATCTTGCTTCGCTTCTTGCTTGCTCATACTGCCTCTCAGGGGAGAAAAACATTTCCGATTTATTATTGTTTGCGCTTATAAAAAAAGAAAAAATTTATTATCGTTTGCCTTAAATGACTAAAATACCCTTGGTTTGGTGGCAAGGTCTCTCTTAGACTCTTACTGCTGATAACGGATACCCAGTATCAACTCTAAGCTCATGTGGGGTATTATGGGGTGGGCTAATCATCATTGTCCCCCAAAAACAAAAAGGAGGCCCATGGGCTTGTAATTCCAAGAACCCACACTATGAGAAAATTGAATGCCCATTTTGCGAGATTGTGGGCTGATCCAATCATAAAAGTGCATGTCTGGGCACGCATCAGATCGCATTATTATACATGATTTGGTAACTACAAGTCTCAAACTACAGGATATCGAGGGAGTACTGGTCTGAATTGGTCGTCTGGCAATTTTAAACTCATATTCAATCAAAGGGGAACCATTCTCTGCATGGGAGTGCAGGGGTCCTGCACGTGCGGCAGCCAATGAGAGCAGGCACTGGCATATTGGGGGCGGGGCGGTCATTTCTGTTCCCCCCCCCCCCCCAAAATGTGTGGGCTTAGCCCCTATGTCCCATGCAGGGATCTTTTCGAATTTGGATCATCTATTGCTGAGCTGCCTGGCAAGACCGTGCCGCCCAGACACAGTACTGCATGCAATGTCCACCTCACCCCTGCCCAAATGCCTTGCCCGAGTGGGGGTAAGGCGGTCTTTGTGAGCAGCACCGTGCCTGGGCAGCACGGTCTTGCCGGGCAGCTTGGCAGTAGAGGATCTGGATCCGATCTTTTCCCCTCAATCAAAATACTCTCCTTTTATGTCCATGAATCCTTGTATTTGTTAGTTAGTCCATTTTTTAAACGTGCACCCATTTTGTAGTCCTTAATTTGTCAATATTTGATTTTGCTACTTGACCAATTTTGATTAAGATGGTAGATAATCGATTTGCACTTTATGCAGTGAAGCAGTGTAAAAGAAAGCGATCCACTCATTCAATCAGCTGTTATACTAGGGGAGCAGAGGAGTCCAAACTAAGGGTGTCAAAAATCAGGCTTGAACCTACAAGCCCGACCAAACTCGATCAATTAAGCCCGAAATTAAGTTGACTATTAAATAAGGGTAAAAGTTGGGCACACTGCCAGCGTTCCCAATCTGTATCTATCTCTCTATCTTCGCCCTCTTTGAAATGACCCAGTGTCCTTCTTGTATGATGCCCCGTTCTGCACCCCCATTGGTGCCGCCAGCTAACGTACGTCACGCAGGCCCTATCCCTCTCCCATTTAAGAAATAGTTCAGTTTCAGTTATGGGGTATGCAATATTTTTGAATAATCGCTTGCTATCAGCCCAACTGGATTAAGGATTAACTTAACCATAAAGATTGAACGTAAATCACTAATTAGTAGCAGGTCTCAATTTTGGTTTTGAGGAGTGATTGTTAAGGGTTGTTTTGTATGATTTCTATTTCAATTTCATGGGTTCATAAATTGAATTTGTATTATTTGGTATGATTTTTTTTTACTTTATTTATGAGAAATTGAAATCAACTTCATCTGAAATAGTTAAATAATTGATGACCTATTTCAATATTGAAATTGAAATCAATTTCAATTCTATTTGACGCTCCATTTTAATGGAGCCATGTGTTAATATCAAAGGTAAATGTGTCATTTGACATGTTTACAAAAATTGAAATCACCCTTTCCCAAAGAAATAGAGACCTCATAAACTAGGCATGGACACATATTTTCGTACAGTTGATCATCGGTCTGTAATCGAGATCAAGTTAATTGGACTTATGAACTATAATTGGTCTTTAAACGAGTTAATTGAGTTACAAATAAGTCATAAACGAGTTGATCAAGCTATAAACGATAGCCCTGATCAGTTACAAGTGTTGATCAATCTTGATTAGACATCCATCAGACTACAACAAAACACCATGGACATAACCGATGTTTGGCGGACCATTTACTAATCAGTTGGTCCTTGGTTGTTCATGTGACCAAGTGGTTACGGGTTCCTAACTGGAAACAGCCTATCTGCAAAAGCAGGGGTAAGGTTGCCTACATTATGACCTTCCTGAGACACCATAGTAGCGGGAGCCTCGTGCACTGGATACACCCTTTAGTCCAATTTCAGATTTTGACCCGTCAGCTCTTGCTGACCGATTGATACAGGCCAGCTTTTGACAACCTTATCTTGACCTCCACTGCTATCTGTCATTCTTGCACTTATGTTTTGTTGGAATAACGTCTCCAAGCATGGTTCTAAGTATCGGTATCGGATCGCCCGTATCAGGTGATACCAAGTTATTGGTTATTTTGACACTGGTGCAACTATGACCATACTTGCTCCTCATGTTTTACCCCCTGCTGTTGGAAGCCCCATAAGCAGTTCTTTACTGCTGCAGATGGAAAAACCTCTTCCGTAGATTTGATATCCAAGGATCCGGTCAAATTCAAGATTTTTCCCTTATTAACAGTCAGTCATAGAGTTCTAGGATCCTCCTTACCCGGTCGAGATGCCCTTATTGGATTTGATCTTTTAACCAAGTTCCCCGGCCTCCAATGGAGTTCCCATGGTCTCACTTACAAGAAGCAAACCTTACCATGGACCATTACTCCTACCCTTCTCTCCCTCACTTCTCCAATGGGTGATATTAAGCAAAAGCTAATTTCTCAATGTTATGCAGACTCTCACACCGATTTTCTCACAAAGTGTGATCATACCCTCTAGACAAATTCCCAGTTCTTCATCAGGCTCCCTTTCAAGAAGAATGAAGATGCCAATCCAACTAAAGCTAGCCATTCTGGTCTAAACCTGGCCCAATTGGTTTTGGCCCAAGATGAAGTTGCTCTTTTACAAACCCAAGGTCTTATTGAGCCCATTTCATCTGCATGGGCATGTGAAGCTTTTTATGTCAACAAGCGTGCAGAACAAACACGCGGCAAGCTTCGATTGGTTATCAACTATCAGCCTCTCAATGTATTTCTGGCAGACGACAAATTTCCTTTGCCTACTTGATCAGCTTTAATGCTCCGACTTTCAGATGCAACCATCTTCAGCAAATTTGATCTCAAAGCAGGTTTTTGGCAACTTGGGATCCATCCCGATGACAGGCCTAAAACAGGTTTCTGCATCCCTGGTTCGCACTTCCAATGGACAGTTATGCCATTTGGACTTAAGTGGCTCCTTCCTTATTTCAGAAGGCTATGATGCGAATTTATGCTCCAATCCAACGGCAAGCTCTCATTTACATTGATGACATCTTACTGTTCTCAAAGAATATTGTTGATCATGAGAAGCTCTTATCCCAGTTCTATGATCTTACTCTTCAGCATGGTATAATGCTCTCCTCCACAAAGATGGAAGTTGACGTTACCACAGTGGATTTTCTAGGTGTCACCATTCATAAAGGACAGTATCAACTTCAACCTCATATTGGAAAATCTTTGCTTCAGTTCTCAGATGGACCTCTCACTGTTACCCAGCTCCAACAATTTCTTGGCATCATCAATTACATGACAGAGTCCCTTCCCCACCAGACCACTTATACAGGACCATTATACAAACTCCTCAAGAAGAATCCTCCCCCATGGAATGCAGAGCATAACAAGGCAATTCAAACTCTTAAACAGATTGCAGTTAAGCTACCACCTCTTCATATTCCCACCAGTGGCTTACGCATTCTTCAAACAGATGTCAGTGATGATTGATGAGCACATTTATGTGTGAAATCTTAGGGCATAAAACATACATTTTACCACATTGGACAGAGTTACTCGGTGCTTTCTTGTGCTTTTCAGGTTTTAGGTGAATTCTTATAAAAATGGAGGAGATGATGCTAAGAAAATATTTTTAAGCTATTTAGAGCTGTTAATGGCATGGATGCGTAGCCCATCGAGTCAGCTTCTTAATGGTTCAAACGACACTTGATTCTGAGTTGAAACGAAGAAGTTACGGCTGTTTCCGTAACAAAGCGCGAAAATGGTCTATAGGGGTTTATTTGTAATTATTGACAGTCGGCCGAGGACAAAGTGAAGCAAAAATTCGGATTCTAGGGGCCTTAATGAAATAACTAGAAGTTATATTTCCTGTACCCGAAAGATTCCATTTGGAGGGCTCTGGACAGTCCAACTTCAACTTGAGATATCTTGGGCTCCCCAACTCCAAATTGGACGAAATTTGGGTCTATTTGGGTGATTTTTCGCAAGGAACACAATGATGAAGCCTATATAAGCACCCCATGCTCCACGTTTTCTGAAGGACAGAATGAGTATTTTATTTATTCTTGAAGGAATCCTAGTCATCACCCTTACTCTCTCTCTCCACCAACTTCTCAAGGGTACTTCTGAAATTCTACTTGGGATAGATTTATTTTGAAAGATATTCTCTCACCTATGGAAAGTTGAAAAGTCAAATATGCTTTGATTTTATTGCTTGGAGAAGATATCTACAAAGAAAAGGAAGAACTTCTTAGAATTGGAAGTTTACTTTTCTAGAAATAGAAGGTTTATGTAAACAATCTTCTCTTCTTCTTCTTTCAATTTTTTTTCTTTTTTCTTAGGATTCAAGGCATTGTAAAAGAGGAAGGAGAACAGAATATTCTCTTTTCTTAGGGAATATTTCTCCTACACTTCCCTCTTCTCTCTTCTCCTCTCTTCCCCCTATAAATACCCCTTGCCCTTTGGGTTGTAACAAGTTAGTTTTTAGTTAGTTTCTAGTTCAATTTTAATTCAATTTTTAGTGTAATTTTTAGTTCATTCACTTAGTAAAATTTTTTTTCTTCTTCTCTTTCTAAGTTGTGATTTTTGGCTTTTCTAAGTTCTAGTTTGCTTTTTTATTTTCATTTAATGGTTGTAATAGGTTTAGTTTATGCTTTAATTTCAATTTAAGTCTTCAATTGGGTTGTAATTTCTTAATTCTAGTTTAGGTTTTAAGCCTTTTAGTCTAAGTTCTTAAGTTGATGACAAGACTTGAAGACTTAGAAGAGGAGGCCAAGGTAAGTTTATGAAGTATTCAAGCTTTTCAGTTATATTCATGTAAGCACATCTAGGTTTTACTATCTAAACTCTCAAACTCATTCTCCCTCTCCTCTATCTCTCTCTATCTTCTTCTTCTTATCCCTCTATTTCTTTTATTTTTTTTATATGGTTGTGGTATGTGGATGCACTTTTATTCCCTTATTTATTTTTATGTGATTATGAAGTGTGGCTGCATTTTTGTTATTCCTTCCAATTTACGTTAGTTTGATAGGTTAGATGCTCATGTGTTAGGACACCAACTTAATCCCTTAATTTTGTTAGATGCTTATGAGTTAGGATGCATTAATTTTCATTAGTTTTATTAGTTTAATTTAACACTTTAATTTGGTTCACTTTGCAATACTTTTAAGTTAGTTAAATAGAGTGGCGTATATCTCCTAGTGTTCGACCCGTAGCTACGATTGACCCGTACGCTTGCGGTTTTATTTTAACTCAAACAATGATCAATGGGCGGCAATACTTCTTGAACACACCAATGGTAAAAGGTAGATTTGTGGCTACCGCAGTGCACAGTTCAGACCATCTGAGCAACACTATTATTCTACCTTCAAAGAAATCCTTGCAGTTAAACGAGGAACTGAAAAATTCTAATTCTATCTCATCGGACACACTTTCCAGGTCGAAATGGATGTCTTCTTTCCCACGGATGTTGTAGTTCAAACAAAAGATTCTCCCTGAACCACAAGGCAAAGATAATGTGTTGGCAGATTTCTTATCCAGGTCCAAGAACCCAATCTCATCCACCATTCCCATCCTCTGCATGCCTCTCTGGCCTACAGACCCAGGACCTTCTCAGCCTCCTCCAGACCCTGGACCTTCCCAACCACCAACTCCTCCACCCCGGATGACCTTACATCCTTGATACCTACCTTACCCCCTAAAATTTATTGCGACATCTCTGGACGAACCATGGCCAGTTACAGCACCCAAACCTACCAAGACATGCTCAAAGTCCTTGTCTCTCGTCATGGACTCCTATATGATTGGCAAACTTGCCATCCAGACCATCCCTTCCTTACCCTTTTTACCTTGACCTATTACCACAATTTCACCAAGGAATATGTAGTCTTCTTTTGGCATCTCCTCGTTGTTCACAAGATTGCTATGTGTTTTTCTACTCATGCCCTTCTTCATTACCTAAGACAGACCACCATCACCTACAGACTTCCTTCCAGATCCCAATCCCACAGATTTCTCCGACCAGCTGTCCCATCCCATTTTGCTCGATTTCTCCAGCTTTTTGCCCCTATCCACCACTAGATCTCCACCCTCTCAGCCTTACCCAGAGACCAATACTATGTCACTATCCTCTTCCACCAACCTGTAGCACACATCCACCCTGCTCTGGTTGAACCTCCCTTCCTAGATCATCATCTCATCATCTATGACCCCTCCTTCTCCCTTATGTATACTGGATCTGTCAACATCTGGGATCACCGAGATTAGGATGATGAGTCACGCAACAGCTGGATTGCATTCATGCAAACTATGTGCCAAGAAAATGCTATGGATCCCTCCACTATACCGGAGGCACTCATCAATTCCACCTACTCTGCTTGGGACATCAATCACTCAACCCTCCATCACCCTCTAATACATTGCATCATGATGGCGCACGCTGAGCATGAAGTAGATAACTATTTGCTTTTTGCCCCAGATACCTCTTCTGGCAATGAAACCGACTAGGATCTCTGTCGCTATCCTCCGCCATCTCCGCTCGAGATTTTTGCTCTGCTTTAAATAATTGTATTGCTTTTGTCGATCATTGTATTTAGGCCATTATTGTGTTTTACTGTTTTTATTTGTTGTGAGGATATTTCATTTGCCCGGCGGGGGTTCTTGCCTATTTGTTTATGATGGGTCTCTGGTTACTCTTTTATCATCTCAGGTTTTCTGGTTAGAGAGCATGGTTATGTCAGTAATAGTCCTTGAGCACGTGGGATCGTGGCAGAAGGCCCCTTTTAGCCCTATAATGCTCAAAAAATCTCTGGCATGAACATTAGCTCTTTCCAGGTACCTTGTGCTTACACTCACAAACCTCAGTCCATCATACACAGATAGTCATCCCTCTTTTGGCAGGTGAAATCTCTTTTCTCAATATAATGCAATCGGCTCCCGGTACTTCATTCGTAACATTTTCGCAAACCCATGCTTCTAAATTGATTATCTTTACAAGTTAAATTATACTCCCTCTGATCAACAAGTTCATCCTACAAATTTTTTGGTTATCAACCCTTATGATGTTTTTCCCCGACACACCTCGACTCTCTCAAAGACTATACAGACTCTTCTTGCTCCTAAGAAGTCCCCAGGTCTTAAGGAGTATGTGCTAGCCTCTCCTTTTTCTTAAAATCAGGTTACAGCCTTAGGATCTAAGCAATATTTTCCCATTGAGATCCCTCCAGACCTGATCAGACAATGGCTCACTTTGGGTTATACCCATCTTTATCTTGGTGTAGTCAAGATGACACTTACCTTGTATGGACGGAAAGGTCTTCCAGTCATTATGCGTATGGATCTGTTGGATACCCGATTCAAACTGTATCAACATGCTGTTTTAACCAATGTTCAGTCCACTTTGAACAACGGCACAGTATTCTATACCCTATATCCCAGCTACAACCTTTCTTTGTTGGATCCTAATCTTCCCACAGCTTAGAAATTTCTGATCCAAATTACAGGAGCACCCCAGGTGTCAGCAATAGTTGCAACCTTGCACTATCAGATATGTTACCGCCTACAGAATCATGCTTTTGGCCTTAACACCGGTCATACCTCAAATGATTCGACTCTATTCCTTCATATTGGTTCAGATTAAACCCCCATGGTCACTCATGTTCCACGGCAACTTAGTCGGATGGACCTCTTCAAGTTGGTCCCAGATTCTTGGGTTTCAGCCTACGAATCAACACATGAAGTCCAACCCACACCTCCTTTGGTGGCAACTGACCCAACTTATAAGCGGCTCAGCAATGGAAAAATAGAGATTACTTTCCCGAAACCCGTCACCATGGGTCCAGTTCTTCCATCTTCACCCCTGCAGCTCCCGCAGCTTGATTCAAGATTGGATGTTCCTATAGCGTCTTTCGATGCTCGAGGCAACCCGATCTACAGCTTCCAAAGCCCCACTGGACATAAATTCTTTGATGTCTGTGAATGTCCCGACTACCTCTCCTCTGATTCTGATGAACCTCCTCCTGTTTCCTACAGGAAACCCCGACGAAAGAAACGACAGAAGGATCCATTATGGATTCGTTATCAACAAGGTTGTCCTAATGTCGGCCCCCTTGGCGACGACCCTGGCAAATACCAGTTTATTGTGGAATATGGAAGCAACAAATCTTGTACTTTAGGTTGTTCTTCCCCAGCTTCAGCTCCTCCTCCTCCTCCTCCACCTTGTTACCCTTTAAGTGGTAGTGGCAACAGTTCTGGCATCAGCAAGAATTTCCCAGGCGCAACTGACTATAAAGATCAAGATCGACACCTACATAAATGGAAAGTCACACCTTCCAATTCAGTCCAACCAGACGGACATCTCCCCGACAACACTGCAGTTGAAGCACAGCTCAATTGGCAAGCCGAGAATGCTATTGTGCAAAATCAGTACCTTCAGAAGATTGTATCCTATCAAGAACACACTACTCTTCACTTAAGTCAACAAGAGATCGATGTTCGTTATCTCAAAGAACGAATTGAAGCTCTACATAAGGAACTCATGCACATAGCCACTACAGTTAAAGATGTTGCTTATGCCTCTTCTCTCATCTCTACTCGAGAACGAGAAAAGCAGAGACTTGAAGATCAGCTCAGCTGGATCCAAGCCCCGATACAACCTTCTCCCTCGCCATCTCTCCCTCGATTTTACCCAAATTTCCCTCCAGCAGTTGAATATGATGTGTCCCCTACACACCATAGCTTTCCAATAGACCTATTCAAAGAACTGCAGGATTTACGCCAAAGCCAGAGTAGACTTGACCGCAGGAAGTGTCACTCCCCTATTCCAGACAAGGAATATAATATCATATAAAGGGTGACTAGGACGACGCGTGTCATCCTACTAAACCGCCCGGATCACAGACACAGTGTCCCAACGCACAGTCATAACCAATATTAACACAATATATTATTAGAATGCGGAAAAAGGGAATATTACATTCCAAGGATCAGTAGTATTGCGGAAGCGTATAAATCGAATAGTTACAAGATGTTCAAAGGCTAGATGATAAATACAGTATTTAGTTACATTTCCAATGACCATCTAATAACTATCAAAAAATGGTATAACAGTAAATATTTCGACATAGGCCTTAGCCTCAAAAGTAAGTCGAAAAGGGATCAAGTCCCGAATACCATCACAGCCCGTAGGCACAATCATCTCAAGGACACCCGTCGCCATGTTCCTCAAACACGGCCTCCGGTTCCTCCTCACCAATCTCATCGTATCCCGAGGGCTGAACTCCAAGTCCCGCGAGATATCCGTCACCTGCATCATAATCTAAAAAAAATGTGCGCACGAGGGGGTTAGCTCCACTGAGCCAGTGAGGGGATGGGGATGCACAAACACGCTATTCACATAGTCCAATGATGCATGCACATGTTAAGTCCATTTTTCCACCTAACAAACAACTAAGTCAATGGCATATGCTACTGTGACAACTCGGGAGACACTGTGGGTCACTTAACTTATCGCCACAATGAAACCTCAATTGTCACGTGGGACCTACGTCGATCGAAGCCTCCAAGACCACTCAGTGGCAGACCCCTGATAACCAATACTACCATGACTGGCCTCTCCCACCTCCACAGAATCCGGTGTACTGATCACCCAACACCTAAACCCCTGTTGGTAAGGGTCGTAGCATAAGGGTGTGAAATCCTAGCCACAAATATACTACATGCAAGTCCTATCGTCCCGAGAGGTAATCCGGGCGCATCAACTTTTCATCCGGTTTAGTGTCCTAACCACAAGACGGCACGCGCGCATACATTCAACATGACATTCAACATAATTTCTTCATAAATGTATATAGTGTTCGGGTTCCAGACGTACCCACCGCACCGAGACCCATCAAGGTATAACATTTCCAATCAACATTATAACAATTATATATAAAAGTATGCAATATGCGCAAACATGCTTATTAATTATAATGATTACATAATATATAATGCTATAATAATAACAAGCCCAAACAACCAAACCCACTCACAACGTATACGCCAAGCACCAAGATTATCAGTTGTCGCCTCGATCAAGCAATAAGCCACAAGATGAATATATTAACCTAAACAAAGAGTGAAATAAGGTTAAACGAGCGAAGGGAAAGGATCCCCAAAAGGTCTCCCATAATCACTTAAGTATAAGGTTTCAGAAACAAAGTGGTTGCAGGAGTGGTTTCATGCCCAAATTCTGCAACCACATGTAAATCCTAAGAAACCAGGGGTTCAGGACAGTTTTAGTCAAGGTCGGTTGCAGATGTGATTTCAGAAAACTGAAACCGAGTGTAAATCCGAGCTTCACAGGGGCCTTCTCAGGAAGGTAATTTCAGGTTGGTTTCTTGCAGGTCTGAAACCACATGTAAATCCTCACACCTTCAGGTCCAAAATCCGAAGGATCCCCCTCCAAGGACTCCATTTTCAAGTGGTTTTAAAGCACAAGAACTTCTAGGAAACTCCATCCTAAGCTCATTAGGGTCCTAAGACCTCTCTAGGTCCAACCAATCACAATAGGTTCAAGAAAAGGAACCGAGAAGAACCTAACCTAAGCATAATAGGGTCCAAACCTCAAATCTCTCTAATGGAAATGAGAACCCCTACATTAGAGCTCATAATGGAGTGAAATAACTCCACCATAGCTTAGGCTTTAAGGCTCCATCGACTTCCTAGGTTCCAAGAGAGATCTAGGTCAATCTCTCCCATTACCCAACCCCTTTTAAAAATCCGAAATAGAAGAAGGAAGAAGCTTCAATAGCTTACCTACCCCCAAGATGAGAGAGCTCCACGATTTATGGCCTAAGAGATGGGGTCTCTACCTTCCACCAAGCCTCTCCACCTTCCTCCTCCTCTTTCTCTCCTCTTTCTCTCCTCCACGATTTAGGGTAGATGAGAATGATGAAGGAGAAGTAATGTTCTCTCTCTCCCTCTTGGACTCATTTATAATAAATGGGTATTTGGGTACCTCTAGTCAAATGGGTCATGAGGCTTAATGGGTCGACCCATTAGTTCTATGTGGGTAAGTGGATGGAATAACCCATCATTGGGTCAATAGGTTAAATGGGCCTGCCCACAACTTTAATTAGGGAAAAGCCCATTCTTAGATGGGTTCATATGAGATGGGTATAAGTCCCCAATGTACTTCCCAAGGTAAGTGGGACCTGAACTTAAAACATTCCCTTCTCTCATGAATTAGCTCGAGCGGTTCAGGCCTGGATCCGCACTTCGAGGTCACCAAGGGAAGAATAAATAATAAGACTTGAGGGCTAGAACTTACTTTTTTCCTGTCATGGTTTATCACCCATGACCCCGAACAGCTTCGCCACGGCAATGCTAAGCTCATCACTGAACGAATTATCCAACTGAGGTGACGGTCCAGGATGCTCTCTCCTGAACTCCTCGCTTCCCGGGCTGATACTTGGAGGGTAGTCAACGAAGTCGCCGTCAACAAACTTTCCCCACTGGCGGTTGAAGAATCTTTCCTCCACAGGCAAACCCGTACTATGGTCAACGATTTTGTAGCTAGGTTTGACCTTCATGGAGAACAGGTCACCAGCATACATGGCAGCAGTATCTACACGTCACGAGAAGAAATAATATTTAATTATATCCCGGGGTACGGGTATAACAGGAAGTCCCTAAAACCACCATCCAGCACTAATACCATTCCACCCATATCCCAGAATATAGAACCCCCATAATATACTGGTGCAGTTGCACGGATCGGGTCTGGTATCGGATTGTAACATGGTATCGCCCGTTCCAATGATACTCTATCTCAATTCTCAAACACGATTCCCAATAAATCCCAACCCAAAATGAAATCCCAATTCCCAAGTTTCTTATTCAGTTTTCTCGTGAGTCTTGACAAGTTGACATGTGTCATTTTTATTTTTTTTTTAATCATATCATGTGATAATGTAAAATACTCATGAGTACGAATAAATTTAAACAGTAAAAATGTATTGATGTGTGACTCACAGTGTGAACCTCTTAGAAAATGTTAAGAAAAATATATTTTATCTTAAATCAATTTAATTTTCATATTGACTAGATTTTTTGGAATTTAACCAATTTTTTATATTTTTTTTTACAAACTTATTGCAATATTTGTTGCATTTTATTTTAAATATTTCACACAAATACATTTTTTTATTTATGGATTTTTTGGAACTTTTTTTATAAATAAAAAAAAATCGACCGATACCAATCCAGTACCTAGTTCGATACCATAAAGATATGCTGACTCAGCATTTTAGTTGATAGCAATCCGATACGATCGATACCAGTCTAATACTATATCATTTTCTGAGTTACTGATACCCGTTCCGATACCGTGCACTAGAACCATGTCTCCAAGTAGTTAAACTAGTCAAAACGGCAAACCTCCTTCATGCTGGCTTTTATGATTTCATGGCTAACCACCCAAAAAGAAATTAAATAAACTAAACCACTTTCAGAGTTCAGATCTGCTACCCACATGGGGACGGGTGGGGACAGATGTGAACCACCCTCCGTGGGGGTGTGGGACCTGCTTCTAGGGTGTGGGACCCATGCCCCATGGAGGGGTCAGATCTGTCCCCACCCGTCCCCATGTGGGTAGTTGATCTGGATTCCCAATTTCATGCTTAACAACGCGTAATGTATGGATTCTGCCACGTATCACTAAGGACCAATCAGATTCATGGCTTCATCGTTTCATAGCTAAGCACCCCATAAAGAAATTAAAAACTAACACAAACCAGTTTCTTGCTTTAACAATTCTTACTGCAGGGCTTTGTCAATTGGTTTGTTTCGGCCGGCCCCTTAAGCACATATCGATCCGGACCAAAACCAACCAATACCGATTAGCTATATTGGTCTGGTTAGCTATATGAGTGAGTGAAATTACCACTAAACTTCTATTGCAATAAAAGAAAATCTCATCCATGTCTCATTGACCCCTGTGCTAGTGCAAGGGTTACACGATGAAGCAGCAATCTCTTGCCCATTAAATTTTTAATATATATATATATAGATATATATATATAAAACAAAACAAACGGGTAAAAACTCGATAAGGACCAGTTGAACCAACCCAATAAAACCTGAAAGTGAACCAAACAAAAATCAATTAAAGACCAATTTATTACAGTATTATATTGCAAAAACGGAATAACTGACCAATTTGAAAATATCTTAAGAATGATGTCACAAACGCGTACTCTGAGTCTGTTAAAACCGAAATTTCATACTCGGAACTCGCGGGAACTTCTTCAAAGACCAAAACCGAAGAAAAAATAGGGACTAGTTCAACGCTCATGCCTGCAATGTAATGAAACTGACACGTGTTTATCAGATTCTCGGAACTTTAATTCCCAGAACAAGGGAGAGACAATCCTCATCGGGAAATCTTTTTGGTTCTATCGGTTTCTGCTGTTTCTTGATCAACTGGAAGAGGTCAAACTACTCATCTTCCTCCTCATGTTGATTGCTTCAGGAGTCTCTCTCTTTCTCGTCTTTTGGTCTCACTGATGGATTTTAGATAGTCTTCCAATAGTCTTCTCAAGAATTTGGTGGTGGGTTCCTTTTTTTTGTTTTCTATTTTGGAAGATCACCATGACAATTACATGATCGGATCGAATTGAATCCTCGGTGTTTTCTTCGCTTCCACGGTCCTCTTCCCTAACATCTCATTTATCTTCTCCACTCTATGTTCCAATAACGATTGATATCTAATCTGGATTGGCATAGATAAATAAGAAATTCACATTTTTCTCTGGTTTGCCTAATCTGGGTATGGATCAATTCAGGCAGATAGGGAAGGTTTTAGGGAGTTTAAATGCTCTCATGGTATTTCAACACGACATCCGGATTAACCAGCGCCAGTGCTGTTTGCTGTCTGATGTCTTCACTCTCGCGTTTCAAGGCATCGCAGAGGAGCTCAAGCAAAATCTGAGATTTGAAGAGAAGCACACCAAATGGAAGGCACTTGAGTACCCATTGAGAGAGCTTCACCGTGTCTTCAAAGAAGGGGAAATCTATGTTCAGCAGTGCATGGACAACAAGGATTGGCTGTCCAAAGTCATTTCCCTGTCACGGAACACAGAATGCGTCGAATTCCACATCCACAACTTGCTCTCTTGCATCCCAATCGTCATTGAAGCTATAGAGACAGCAGGAGAAATCTCAGGGTGTGACCAGGATGAGATCCTGAAGAAGAGGGTAGTCTTGTCAAGGAAGTATGAGAGGGAGTGGATGGACCCAAAACTCTTCCAATGGAATTTCGGGAAGCTTTACCTGGTTTCTCAAGATATCTGCAACAGATTGGATGCCGTTTGGAAGGACGATAGGTGGCTTCTTCTAGAGGCAATCAGAGAAAGGAGGAGTTCAGTGCCTGTAACCAAACAAGAGCAACGTCTCATGGAGCTCCTACTCAAGAACCTTGACACCAACAAACCCTCCGATGGGAAGCTCTACCCAAGCTCAATATTGGTGGGTTCAAAAGACTACCATGTTAGGAGGCGACTAGGGAGTGGGAGCCAATTCAAGGAAGTCCATTGGTTAGGTGAAAGCTTCGTTGTAAGACATTTCTTCGGAGAGATTGAGCCTGCAATTCCTGAGATATCTCTTCTCTCATCCCTCTCTCACCCTAACATATTGCAATACCTTTGTGGGTTCTCAGATGAAGAAAAGAAAGAGTGTTTCCTAGTTATGGAGCTGATGAATAAGGACCTCAATGGCTATATCAAAGAGCTTTGCAGCCCGAGGAGGATGGTTCCATTTTCTGTTCCCGTAGCAGTCGATCTAATGCTTCAGATTGCTAGAGGGATGGAGTATCTCCACTCCCACAAGATATACCACGGAGAATTAAATCCAAATAACATCCTAGTTCGATCAAGGAATTCCTCTGATGGATACTTGCAAGTGAAAATATCAGGATTTGGCCTATCCTCTATTAAGAAATTCAGCCATCGATCCTCCTCAAATCAAAATGAGGCACCATTCATCTGGTATGCTCCAGAGGTTCTATCGGACCAAGAACAGCCAGAGAGTACCTCCAGTTGCAAGTACGCTGAGAAGGCAGATATTTATAGCTTTGGGATGATTTGCTTTGAGCTTTTGACAGGGAAGGTTCCATTTGAGGATGCACATCTCCAGGGAGACAAGATGAGCAGAAACATTAGGGCAGGGGAGAGGCCACTCTTCCCATTCCCTTCACCAAAATACCTTACCAACTTGACCAAAAAATGTTGGCATACTGACCCAACTCAGCGTCCAAGTTTCTCATCCATCTGTAGGATCCTCCGCTACATCAAGCGGTTCCTAGTGCTGAACCCAGACCATAGCCAGCCTGATCCTCCAATGCCGCCTGTTGATTTCTGTGATATAGAGGCATGGTTCTCCAAGAAGTTCTCTGTAGAAGGGAGTCCTGACCCAGCACCGGTATCACATATCCCGTTTGAGATGTTTGCGTATAAGGCAATGGAGAAGGAGAGGATCAGTGTGAATTTTAGAGACAGAAGTTCGGAATCTGGCAGTGATGGCACTTCGGGTTGTGGGGATGAGAATGCAGCTCTGGTGGATGATCCATTCCCTGTAGCACCCGAGAAAAAAAATCCAGTTGGTTCCGAGCATACCAACAAGAAACTTTCACTGGTAAAGAAGACTACCGATGCAAAGGCCAACAAACAAACAGGTCATCTTTAGCCTTGCTTAATTTTCTTCTTCAATTTGCTTCCTTTCTCTCCAAACAATCTTTAGTATAACTGGTTTTCTCCAATTATGCTGAGACAATTCTCTAAAATCAACAGTACCAATACAGGTTTCATTCCAGAAAGAAACTTAGGTTGTTGATAACCAATACATCCAAACTACTCACATTTTTGCCATCCTTGTTTTCTCAAATACTTTGTTGGACATGGACTCAAGTCCTGTATTACATGATCTGCACTTAGGTCTCGAAGTCACAGAATGGAAACAATTGATTGGATTTGGAGGTAAATATGTCAGTGACTTGAATGCATAACATGTCTCATACCAAAGAAGAAAGGAAATTGCAAAATATTTAATTTTGGGTCTGAATTCTGATGGTCCTGGAACCATCACTATATACTATTCATTACCGATCAGCAATTTCTTTTTGGTATGTGGTAGTGGAACTAACATGTACACATTTAATCATTGAATGGGAATGAAGAAATTACATCATAAATCAAAATGTATGATGTTAAGAAATATAATCTCAGATGAACCAGCTAAGTTGTTATTATTTTTAAGTTCTGCATTTACAACATGAAAGGTAGATGATTAGAAACAAAGTTACTATTCCACCTTGTCTTGTCTCTGTTAGAGTTTGCACCCGTAACAGACTTAAGTAGAGATAGAAGGAACTCTTCCGAGCATTATACTGATAGGCCCATTATAATGCAGAGAGTAATGAAATAATAACGATGACGCTAGTAATCTATATATAGGCCAAGTATATTTAAGCAAATTATTAATTAAACAGACAGGGAAGGAATTTCTCTACATATTTCTAAATTCCAGAGAATTAATTTAGATACCGAATTTAATTACCATTTTCTCTAACACCATACTTTGTGTATTTTATTTTCTATCAGGAACACCAAAAGGACGAGCATCAAGACCACCTCCACAACTGACCCAATTTAGTCGCAGTATGAGGCTGAATTCTGAGAGCCAGCTTTCAGCAGTGATGAACCCACTCAGGCAGAGAACATCTGGTCATGCCTCAGATTCTGAGTTAGCTTAGGTCCATAAACGGCACCATCCTTCCCCCTAGAGGACATCTCAACACAAGGTGGTAGTTTGCCAAAGTCCACAAGTGAGCGTCACAATTTTTCCCATCATCTTCTATCCAAACTTTTTGACTTAAATGAGGCGCTGAGAGTGGTGTAACTTGCCAAGGCTGGCTGCTAACATCAGTATTCCTGGCAAAAAGTCTCATATGACCACATTACTGTACCTGAAAGAGGAAGGGATTTCCTTTTGCAAGGCCTAGATTCTGGGTTGTTTTGCACCCATGAGTGGACAATTGCTCCCCCAACACCAAAAGAAAAGGGGAGAGGAGACAGTAATCAATTTGAAATTGTCAATGTTCTTGAATCTTTTAGCCCTAGACTGATTTCATCCGAGCCTTGATTTCCTCCTCACCATCTGACTGATTAGATTTTGGCCTGAAACTGTGTTACTGATCAGTTAGCAAGAGAAGTTGTATTTTGTAGCCAGATCCACAATACATACGAGCAAGACATATATCCTATCACTCTTCGTTGAGAAGATCAAAATTTGAGGTAGGCATATTGATTGTAATTTGTAAAATCAGATGTAATATGCACCATATTTCCAAATGCTCTGCTTGTTTCCAAGTAAGACCATGTAAAAGGAAAATTTTTCAAGTCATATCCCTTCTTTCATATCGATTTTACATTATAAAATTCTTTCTACATGGATTTTGCCCAGAACCAACTGAAGCCTGGTGTGGCATACAAGTAGGCACATGTGACTATGCATTTGATTAGTCCCACAAAATAGATGCCCATAATAGTATCGACCAAATGCAAACCCAAGAGTCTACCTGTATGTTTCCTTAGCCTATAACAATCATCTGTGCATGGAAGTACACATTTGGATGATTTAACCATCTTAAGATACGTGCATAATAATCTTATGGATCAAGTGAACATACATTTACATGAAAAAGAATCTTAAAATTGGAAACACTGACAATAAGCAGTAAGATCTGAAGAAAACAATAATAATGAAGTACAATGTACAATATGAAGAATCAAGTATCTACTAACCCCCTCCCTTTTCTTCTTTCAACACTCCCCCCCCCCTCTTCTCTCCTCAAAAAGAAAATCTGATTTTATAATACAAATACTTAATTTGGCAATAATTTACATCGCTATAATTCAAATTGGGACATTTCGGAATATGTGAAAACTTGTTAAATATGCATTTCCTTCCTTGAAAACATGGACTGCCTTCAGAATACTGGTTAAAAAGATTGGCCATGTACCCATCACAACACCTTAAATTCCAACTATGCCTTTACTGGTGAGCAGAAGTACAGAAACAATAAAAATTGGGATTCTGTAGTAATCTTTTCCTTGTTTCCACCACCTCACCTGTTTTCCAAGCCTCAAACCTCGGTTCATAAACAAGTGGTTCAGCAAAAGAATCTTCTGCATCTTGGGCATCCTCTCTGGTTAGGGTAGCAATTGTTTTTGGTATGTAAGCCTCAAGCACTTACTGGTGGTTGAAGATACATAATCAGTCACACATTGCTCATCGTAGTCCCTTCAAATTCTTCACATTCTTACAAAGAGCGTCAAGAGGTGTTCAACTGAATCAACTGCATTTTTTGCATGATGAGGAAGAAAAGGCCTGACACCTCATAGCATTGACACTGTGTAATTGTTGGAGCTATTCAACCCTGTCTGTGGCTTCTGGTGGCACAGCCCCTTTCGAGTAAAGTCAGAGACACAAATCCCAGTTCAACTGAAATTTGAATGAATTTGATGGCTCAATTTCTCTTCTGGTTGGGGTCTTCATCTTACAGTGACTTCTTTCAGACCCCTAATATTTACACCCACTCAAGGATTCAATGAATCTTTGGGACCACAAAGCTGTGCACCTTCAGCTTCAGAACTGTCCATCTTTCCTTGGTTGAACATACATTGTTAACCACTTCTCACACCATTTGTAACAGTTTAATACTTCCACTAGAATTGGCAGCTACAACCGTATTTGACTTTCCTCTCCAACAGACGCTGGAAACAAATTGTCCATTATCATCACCAGTCTCTTTCCCAGTAACAGAATCAAAGGAGCCAAACTTGTGAGAAGTGATGGGCATAGGCAAAGATCTATAATAAGCATATACCTAAGGATAAACAAGAAAAAAATGAAAGAGTCAAAGTCCTCAAAATTTGAATTGTCACCTCCCCCCCCCCTCTCCTCCTCCTCCTCCACACCAAAAAAATAAATAAAACACACTTAGGAATTCTCTGTTTGGATTATCCAATCAAGCAACCTTCTTGGCTTACAATACTCAAAGTCAGGACCCATAGCAAGGAGGATCAATACTTCACATGGCTTACCCAGTGCAAGTCCCACTTTCACAGAGTTCTCTGAAGAGCGGACTGTGGTCGGTCCGAACCTTCAGCATTTTTTTGCATGAAGTGGCCGCTCAACTCAAACCCGCGACTTCACTCTGGCGGCAAGCTTTTTTAGCTGTGGGCCACATGAGGGCCCCTAAAATTTAAATACCAAACATTGAACTTGAAACTGAGATTTAAACTAATATACCTCATTTGTTTCTGAACCGCATGCTATATATCCATCTGATACGGTTAAGCCCACAAAGTTCTGAGGAAACAACAGAAAAAAAGTCAATAGATAATTCAGCTTTTTTAAAGGGACAAATGCAAGTAATATCTAAAATAGAGAAACTAACCTTTCCATTAGTATGACCTCTAAAAGTTAGGCGGCAAGCAGTTGTCGATAACCCACTAGAACTTGTCTCTTTGAGATCCCAAAGCTTTAGGGTGTTGTCAGTGGACGCAGAAATAAGGGTTTCCGAATCTAAGAACTTCACAAAGCTAACAGCCTTCCCATGCCCAGCCAATGTACACCACGGAATTCTTGTATTCCGAAGATCATAGCAGAAGGTCTTGTAATCAGCACAACCAAAGGCCAGCAAATGGGTGGAATGAGCAGAGAACTGAACGCAGCAGACATTAGCAGCATTTTTAATCGTCCCAATACAGTTTTTCTGTAAAAAGGATTTTGAATTCAGCATACATCTTAAACTTTTATGAGGAAAACAACAGAATTCACTTAAGGCATAACTTGAGTTTGAAAAAAAATAAATAAATAAATACAGGGAATCCGGAAAGTACACAGAGTTATCCCACCTGCCTGTGCAACATGACCCACCATCGATGGGCCTCCCCAAAACTAAAGACTAGGGCAAGGGCAAATCCTATTATTAACCTCAAATCTTTGGCATATCAGGAGGTTAAACCTGAATTACCTTACCTGCATCTAATGGAATGAAAAAGGAAGATTATGATTTGATCATCCAATCCAGCCAATTTGACCATGGATCCCTCGTGGAGGGATCCAGGGAATTGTGATAACATACAGGCCGCAATTTAAATATAGATACAGGCAGGAGGATGACTTATTCCCACCAGCCTATCCAAACATGAACATTTCACAAGGCAGATACATAAATTTCCAGAAATAAAAGTATTACATGTATGAAAAAAATTCTCTCTCTGTTTCCTCGGTCCAAATAGCATATCAGAAGTTACAGGACCACAAGAGGATCCAAAAATGTGGAATTTGGGGATGTTAATCATCTAAAATACCAAAAAAAATGTTTTGGGTGGGGTGATGTTAACTGAATTTAAGAAAAGAGAAAGATGGGCAAGGTGTCAATCCAGAAGTTTAAAGGAGAACCATACAGCTCAGCTATACACAAGGATGTACAATTAACCACAAGTAATCAAAAACAAGAAAGAGAGAGTCGGGACTACAATAGGAGCATTCCTGCTGCTCTCACTCTTTGATATTCAAAGCCCAAAAAGAATTAGTTGACCCATCTGTCTGCTTGAACGTTTATGGTTCTTAAATTTCTTCCTTGCATATAAGTTTTTCACATAATTAGTTGCTTTCCCCTTTTTTCCCTTCTAGAGTTTCCATGTGTTTTTGTAGTTCGCATAAGGCTTAGCTGAACTGAATCTCCATGCATTCTTTCACCTTCTTCCATAAAAAACAAAGAAAATGGAGAACTCACACTGATTTCAACACAGGTTTTCGTTTACCGATTTTCTTACTTGTAAAGACAAAAAATAAATGATTGAAGAGGAGGAAAAGCATGCCTCATTTATGCTCCATATTTTCACAGAAAAGTCATCACTTCCACTGGCTAATTTGGTGGGGTCCATCCGAGAGAAGTCAACAGCCCAAGCTCTCTTTTCATGATCTATAAATTGAGAAAAACCTTGACCAGTGCTTGCATCCCATAACTGCACTCCATCCATGTGAATCAAAATTATGATACATGAAAAAGGCAAATGCTTAAATAACAAAACTATTAAGAGTAACAGTTGTTTGAATAAAAGACAAAACGATTAATAAATATAGTAGATGCTATTTTGGCATCCAAGGCAAAGAAGTTCACCAAGAGATTATCTAAGTTATTGAAAAAAACACTTCTCGTCAGTATGGAGAACTGTATGCTCATTAGAACCGCTTTATCCAGTTTACCTGTCCAAGGCTTTAAATTCCAATGGTGAGTTCCTAAACCAAACAGATCCTCCTCTAAGTCATTCTCCAAAGCTCTTGAACTTTTCTATTTGCAGTTGGGTTTGGAAGGAAGTGATTTTTTTTTTTTCTTTTTGTGTGTGTATGTGTGTGTGAGGGGGGGGGGGGGGGGGAGGGGAAGCATCTGCCAGGCAAAAACTAGGCATCACCCAGGTACTTATGGTATATTGGGGGGAGCTTCTCACACCCAGATTATGAGCAGAAGCTGCTCCAGGAGTAGTGCTTCTGCTTCTGCAATTCTCAGAATACAGATTATGGGTAAAAAATGGTACGCCCAATAAGATTATTTCATTTCGTATCTTGGGCGCATTGAATGCCATTTTCTCCAGATGCAGGGGACAGGCCATTTCTCCAGCTTCTAATGCTAAAGATTCCAATCAAAAAAATCTTATTGAATGACCTCTTTCTTAACCCTCCATTTTCATCAGAATCTGGCTTCTAGAATCCGAAAATAGAAGCTGGGGAAGCTCTCTAAAACATGCAGTTAATATGCAAAAGTGTGGCCAATGAACTGTATCCTTGTTCTTTGATTCATTATTTATCTTTAATGTGTAGAAAGTAGAAATAATTTAAGATATGCACTTATTTCAGGACATACAGAATTCCAGGATGGGTAGGCCTATCAGGTCCCCATTAATCCCACCCTTCTCTATACATACATGAATAGAGATGCAAATTGACCAATTGTTACCAGCAGGAGCACACTACTCAATCCAATTAATTTTAAACAATGAATAATGCCTCCAAGTTGGAACTGATAGAAATATGTAATGCCACTCAGCATCTCTAACATGTTATGAGAAGGGTAGGATTAATGGGGACCCGAAAGGCCTACCCATCCTGACTGAAGTACTTTGCCTTAGGAAAAACCATTTAATGCAAAAGAAATACACACCTGAACCACACCTTCATAATCAGTCGAGGCCAAATAATTCTTAATATAGTTGTTCCAGCAAACACAACTCAGCTTAGATTTGCTTGCCATCTCAATAACTGGGTAATGGATATCAACATAATCATTGAGGAGTGCATTGAACTCAAATATCTTAATTTTTTTTGATACCCCAGCAGTAGCAAAGTAGTCCTCATCCCGATCAAAACTCAATGAGCAAATCACATTTGCTGGGTGGAGAAGATCCCCATTTCTTAATGTCCCGCGAACTTCAAACTTACTATAGCGAGCATACTTGCATAAGCCACTAAAAAATGCTCCAAGGGGATCATTAATTTGGTTAAGGCCCCCCACTTCACTTTCATTTTGAATTGGGATCCATCTATCTCGGTTCTTCAACAACTCTTTATCTGAGCGTGTTATAGCATCAGTATCTTGAATCTGGACTTGAGACCTCATAGAGAAATAAACATTTTCAAGCTGGCTTATATTCTTCATCAACCTCTCTTCCTTCTTATTAGACGTGGGAGATAACCTATAAAGTGCATCTGAGCGTAAAGGTTCCTTAAGGAAACCTAATTCTCTAGCAGTGGTGGACTCCTTGAGCATTTGAGATAGAGCATTTGTTGTTTTTGATAAGTTCCTCTTCTCAATCTCATGTATATCTGCTTCTAAGGATCCAATGCCTTCACCTAACTTGGATGCCTGATTCTGCTTTTGTTCCTTCAGAGATATAAGAAAATGCAGTAACAGCTCTGAGTCAGCATCATCTTCCTCAACAGATGATGTCAAATCACCTCCATATGACAATTCTCGAGATTCACGTACCAATTCATGTTGCAAGATATCCCTGTCAGCACAAAATATAACAGATTTTCAACAATTTCCGGGGAGGGGGGGGGGAGAACACAATGAGATTGAATTCGCTGTCTAATCTCTAAAAATACAGGACAACTATTCCGATAAACTTGACAAGTTTGCAAAAGATAAATATTAAGAAACAGACTATATACAAAAGTTGGAACTTGAAGAGCAAGCACAATTAAAACAACTGCCAGATCCGACATTGACTACAATAATATAGAATAAGATTGTGATCGATGGAGGGTATGGGTAGATTAGAGAGATTAGCGTGATAAAAAAAATGTGGGTGGATCTAATCTCAGCTGTTAAATTTCAAGGGTAAAAGGTGGATAGATCACTATAAACAATAGATGATAATATCTCATCTCTAGCATTAGATCACGTAGTGGTAAGTACTGAGTCACTCTCACCACAAACATCTGATGGGTGGATGTCCTTAAAATGCCCACAGGGTTCTAAAGGAAAGGCGATTGAGTGTCACTGCAACTGCTAAAAGAGTAGATCTCATCACAATTGGATTTAGTTGTGGGAAATAATGAGTTTCATCCTACAAAATAAATTGAGGTAAAAAAGGGCAATTTTTGTTTTCCAATAAAACAATAAAGAAGAAAAGGGCCATGTGCACCCTTGGGGCTAAGTAAGTGAAATTAAATGATGATGGCTAATGGCAGGGTCTGTGGGCCCATCTTTAGATGGCTGGGGAGTGGTATTCAGAAAACACAGGGATAATCTGCCTATTGCCAAAACAGTAGGGGTGACTAGCAATTTATATTTCTTTTTTGGATTCTAAAAAAATGGCAAATATAAAGGGAGGGGACATTCATCATTGTTAACAAAACAGGAATTTCGTGAATGGCTTGAATGATCAATGAGATCAGTCAAGCTCCCTATTTATAATAATAATAATAAAAGAGATTACAAAGGGAAACACTGTTCACGTGAACAGTGTCACATCCCAAATTACAATCCTACCCTTGTTCAAAAGTACATAATTAAATCATAAATAAAAAACCCAAAATACCCTTATAATATCGGGTAACACATCTCAACACTCCCCCTCAAGTTGGGGCATAGATATCACACATGCCCAACTTGACTAGACTAGGATAAAACAACTTCCCACTCAACCCTTTGGTGAAGACATCAGCTAGTTGATCTCCAGACTTCACAAAAGGAATACAAATCTGCCCACTCTCTAACTTCTCCTTGATGAAGTGTCTGTCAATCTCCACATGTTTGGTACGGTCATGCTGCACTGGATTGTGGGCAATGCTAATTGTTGCTTTGTTATCACAGTACAACATCATTGGAAGATGAACAGAACCACGAATATCAAGGAGTAAACTCTGAAGCCACAGTAACTCACATATGCCCCGGGCCATAGCACGGAATTCAGCTTCAAGACTAGATCTTGCCACAACATTTTGCTTTTTACTCCGCCATGTGACTAGATTTCCTCCAACAAAAGTACAATAGCCGGAGGTAGATTTTCCGTCGGGGTTACCACCCCGTCAAGATCCGTGTAAGCCTCAATGCGAAGATGGTCATGAGGAGACAAAAGGATCCCCTTTCCTGGAGCTGACTTCAAGTAATGGAGAATACGAAGAACAGCAGCCATGTGAGTGGAATAAGGATCATGCATGAATTGGCTTACAAGACTCACAACAATGGCAATATCTGGTCTGGTGTGGGAGAGATAAATTAGCTTGCCCACCAATCGTTGATATCTGCCCTTATCAACAGGTTCACCATCCTTCTCTTGCAGACGGGTAGTAGCTTCCAAGGGAGTGTCACAAGGATGACAACCAAGCAAACCAGTCTCTGATAGTAAATCTAGAACATACTTTCTTTGGGAGAGAAAGATGCCTTTTAGAGAACGGGTAACTTCAATCCCAAGAAAATATCTTAGCTGTCCTAGATCTTTTATGTCAAATTCCTGTCCCAAGAAAGCCTTCAGGTGAGAAACTTCATCTGTATCATTACCAGTCACAACTATGTCATCAACATAAACTATGAGAAGAGTGACCTTTTCTCCCTTTCGCTTGATGAACAGAGTGTGATCAGCATGACTCTGTTTGTATCCACAGGAGACCATGGCTTTATGAAACCTACCAAACCATGCCCGTGGAGATTGCTTCAACCCATAGAGTGCCCTTTTGAGCCTACAAACTTTCCCATGGGTCTTGTCAGAGGAAAAACCCGGAGGAACATCCATATAAACCTCCTCTTCCAACGGCCAACTACTGTCAAATAGGTAGACCGAGACCACTTCAGGTAGTTGGAGCCATCAAGTTTGATTGGGGAAGCAAGGGGAAGAAAATCAGTCCGGGGCTGGCCATCAATGCCAGAAGAGGCCGAAGAAGAATCTGAACCAGTCATTGCAGCAGGTAACCAATCTTCAATGAAGCAGCAAACAGCCAAAAAATATCCAAAAAAAATTCTGGAATCGACCCCCAATAGAAAAGGGCTGTATTGGAGTAAAAAAATCTCAGATATGTAGGCTGGGAATGATGTCGAATGAAGGCAGCAAGGGTGCCAATCAGATGCAGCAGGAACCAGCAGCCCAACCCCAAGATCGATTAATGTCGTGGTTTTGAAAAAACCGAGAAGAGAGATCGATAAGGGGTCAGGTCTTCAACCAATCTGATGAAGTGAATAGGGCGAGAACAATATCAAATAAAGATCCCACAATAGAAGATGCAGCCGAAACAGATGTAGAGGCCTGATCTCCAAAAAAAATAGGAATCTTCAAATCGCAGACAGTGCTTCAGCTCCACTCGATCCAAAACAGAGGCATAAAAAAGGAGGTATATTGGGGCAGCAGCTAGATCATTACGATCACCTCAATAGGGCTGCCCTAATGGGAGAAGAAGAACCAAAAGAAAGGAAGAAAGAAGAAGGGAAGAAGCTCGATGGAGGGAAGGAGAAAAAAATCGAAGGGAGGGAGGTGGGTTTTGAAAACCTAGATCAGAGTGTATTTGGCTCTGATACCATGTTAACAAAACAGGAATTTCGTGAATGGCTTGAATGATCAATGAGATCAGTCAAGCTCCCTATTTATAGTAGTAATAATAAAAGAGATTACAAAGGGAAACACTGTTCACGATACTATTCACGACACTGTTCACGTGAACAGTGTCGTGACCAAATTACAATCCTACCCTTGTTCAAAAGTACATAAATAAATCATAAATAAAAAACCCAAAATACCCTTATAATATCGGGTAACACATCTCAACAATCATATACAAGGCTTTGATGCATGTTTCCCTCCCGGAAGGCAGGTATGCCTAGGGAAAAGAGAATTTAATCTTCTAAAACATAAGACTGTCAGAAATGGTAGTTAGGTAGTTGTTGATGTCTTATTTGAGATAAAAGTTAGATCCTCGTTTTTCCTTTTTATTAAACAATGGATAGTCAAACTTTAATATTGAAATCTTCATTGTTGCTTGATTGTAATTGCATTAAGTCTACATAGTCAGTAGTTCTCAGTAATCACTTTATTTTCAGTAATATCCATGCATTTTTTGAACAGTTATTTGGTGGTGAGGTGTAATAATACTATCTTCCAACAAATTTTTATAACTGCATGCATAACCATACGTGCCATGCTTTTGGGTGCCACCACAAATGAATCAAGGATACATAGATTTCGAAATTTACAACATAAATGGAGCAATTGGCCGAAGTGGACTGTGACTACCTTGTTGTTGGCCTTGAAGAAGGATGAAGAAGCCACAGACAGAAACCAGCCTCCATGGAGTTTCCTGACAAAAAACTTGGAGGGAGAATTCGATTGCGTATGCCCGACATTGCTGCCGCATGAACTTCCCATGATTCAAAGCAGCTAAGTAACTGATTAAAACTGCCCCAAATTAGTCACAAAGATCATGCTTCCAACCCAAATCTTAAAAGAAACAAAAAATAAATAAACAAGTAATCAATTAATTAATTCAATAATGAGTTAATAGGCTAAGTGACAAGCAGAAGCACCAGAAGGATGTTTTGCTGGCTACTGTACATGAAATTGTCTATTGCCAGTTCGGCTACTGGAACATATGGTTCATGCAACAGTTGTAGGTTATTCACAGATCCAAACATGTCAAGTCAGACATATGTGACACAGTTGGATACTCAATTGAAGAAAATTGATGTCTTGCATAGAGATAATAGATGGATGTCTTTTTTGTTATGCTGTGCATTTCACTGTGGTTCCAGTTCAATGTTTACTTTTTGTCCTCAAGTTCTTTTAATTACTTCCCTTTTACTTGCTTTACTAGCATTACTATAATACACCTAAAAATATGCATATACTAGGTATTACCATTAATTTTCCTTAATATTGACTTGCTTTTCAACCTTCAACACATAATACACCGACCAGAAATAAGAAAATCACAAAAAGTACCCTTTCATAATCTAAGAAAAATAGTCCTGAAAAGCCACAGATCCTTTTCCCTTCCAACTGGAACTTCTTCAAACATATAGCACGTCCCAATTTCAGGATTCTGGAGGTTGTCATGTCTAACATACTATATCCATCTTGATAAATGACACTTCCATATGATTCCACAGATCATAGTCTCAAAAAATCAAGTACAAGCGCTTACCCAGTGCACAAGGCTCCCTTCCTGACTCAAACCCACGACCACTAGGTCGCAATGAAGCAACCTTCCTGTTGCGCCGAGGCCCGCCCTCACTCTCAAAAAATCATGTAATCCCAAAAAATATGGTTATGAGTCATCCTAAATTGTACACGGATAGAGATTATGGATACTACCCTTCATTATATTTCACAAGTTTCAGGAACTCATCAACTGACAATAGAGTATACTAAAGAACCTTTCATTTCCTAAAAATGTGTCAGTAGCAGATTCACGGCCCAAACACAAATTGAAGCCAATATCAAGGAACATTCACATTTTCTGTTTTCAGCTTCACATATATGAGATATGCATTGTTGTCAAGGCGGTGCCTAAGCGCTTAGGCAACAAAGCGCCCGACTAGGCATTGCCTAGGCAACCAAGGCGCCCAAGTGTTATATTTTATTTTCCCTCTTTTCTAACATTATTTAGTATGTTACAATATATACCTTATATCATCAAAAATCAACATTAAGCCACATAAAGTCATCAAAAATCAACATTATGCCACATCAAGTCATCAAAAATCAACATTAAGTCACATCAAGTCATCAAAAATCAATATTAAGCCACATCAAGTCATCAAAAATCAGCATAGAACTATAAGACAACAGAACTGAAGAAGCAAGCTATTGGAAGTTTAAAACAATCAAAACATACAATTGGATTATATTGTTCTTGGAATTTGTCATTGTCATGGTATACCTAGTCTCACAATTGGTTTATACTGTTCTTAGAAAATATGATCTTATCGATTTCGAAAAATGCTCTTGTTCTCTAAGAAGTTTGACTAGTCAAATGATTTTATTTTTACATGACTTTTTGTATTAGGTAAAGCACAAAACCAGTCCAACAAATCCAAGATTTCTTTCTGATTTATATTTTTTGATATCAAAACAAATGAATATTTTACCAATCTTTTGGTTTTTAGCAATGTTTTACCATATTAAGATTTATGGCATTTTTAGAATTGAGAAAAACCCTAGCAGCATTAGAAAGTTGAAAATTTCAGCTACTGCTGATAAGTCACCAAAAGGGCTTATTTTATTGAAAATAAGCTTTGGGTTGGGTTGGGTTATGTAGGTGTTGGGTTTTTTATCCCATGGGTTTACTTTGTATTTGGTCAATTTAATGAGCCTAAAATATGGGTAGAAAGTAGGAAAACAGGATTTACTTCATTAGTTTAGTTAGAGTCCTGTTTTGAGTCGGTTTCTTTCATTATTTTAGTTTCCTAGTCAATTTATGTTACCTTATTAGTTAAGGATTGGGTTAAACCTTTCCTTTTTAATATGACTCTATTTTTAAGTCTTCTATATAAGTTAATAAGGGGCCACAGCCTTGTACACGAATTTGATTAATGATATTTTGGCTTGAGCCTTTTCTTTTCTTTTGTGAGACTCAGATGGCTGTGAGATGCAAGCTATATGGTGAGAGACTCAATCCAAACCTATCCTTCTTCTATCTCCTTTTTTTTTTTTTTTTTTTTTTTAAAAAAACTTCTATTCTAATTGATTTCAGTGAGGTTCTGCCCTGAAGTTACTGATCTGTTGAAGACCATTTGAAAGACGGAATCAGCCACTGGAATTGATGCTCGATTGTTACATGAAGGCCTGAGAGTATCAGTACATTGATCCTGCTGCAGTGTTGGTTCTTAGTTGAACTGGCATCTACATTATGGGGGGTTGACTTTTTATCTTTTTGGAATTTGATTTTTTTAACTATTTTTATTGGATTCAAATAGGGGGCATTTGCTTATTTATGAATAATATCTAAGTAAATGAAATAACAAATATAAAAACATTTACTTGGCATAAATAAGGGTCAAGGCATTTGATATCACTAAGGCGACAGCCACCTAGACCCCAAAAAATCCGCCTGGACGCCTAGGCGACGCCTTGACAACTATGGGGATATGTGCCATATATGTAAGATCCAAGGACTGACATCTTCAATGAATACTTGTACAGTAACATATTATTCTTCACAAGGGTGTAACAGTGACAATGCATAATGGCATCATGTTTTTTATGTCCCCATGTCTGACAAGTGACATGTATCCATTTTCTTAAGACCAAACATAAAACAGTGTGTCCAAGTCCTAGATTTCAGACCATGTCATAGTTATATTATTATATAAAAAATGAGGTAGTAACTAATTAAAAATCAAAGATAAGACAATAAGCAGTCAATTTAACATAAAACTTAAATGCATAAAGAGAGCCAAATTAGATTATATTTGCACCTCAAATAGAAGAATGCCCAGACTGTATATATTTGACGAAAAGGTGCACTCCCTGTCATTCAGTTCCTCTGGACTAGCGTACCACTTCTCTTCCAACTGAACATGCCTAGATGTCATCAGTTGTCGAGTGGTATTAGATACAACCGGTGCTCCATACTTATTTACAGTATTGCATTCTATATTTGAGTTGTATCGGTCACTAAGACCATACCCCAACTCCTGTACAGCCATATTACTAATATCACTCTCTTTTAATGTTTTATACCTGAAGCCAGATCTAGCCGGAAATTGAGGCTGTTGTCCAATAAACATCATCTGCTTGCTATATTTGTTATGTATTGTGGAATTATAACCATGCATACCCTGTCCAAAGGGCCTCTTCCTACTCAAATGATGTTCCAAGTAGGGAATATCTTGATTTATGACACTCTCTAATCTTTGAGCCAGTGAACCAATATACTTAACCTGATTTGATGGCAACAACACGAAACAAGATGGATAAACATCTGGCAAAGCAACTCCTTGAGAATGTGACAGATTCACCAGCTCCACAATCTGCCTAAATATATGGATGCTCTCAACTTTATTTATTTTATGACTCCTAGATTTCATCCACTCCCTTAAACTGATTTCACCATGAATCATAGCGGGACCCATGCCAGCCACAGTCTGTGTGGGAGGATCTTCTGCTTTTGCACTTGCAGCAAGAGATGCATCAAAAGCCACCCCAGTGACACATGTAGTCTTCCCATTATTCTTGCCTGTGTCTGCAACATCAATGCCATCTTGAGCTCCCGTATATCTAGATAGAACTCCCTTCCCTTTTAATGTATTCTTCAGAAAAAACTGAGAAAAGCCGGATGACGATAGAACCTTACTCCTAACACCTCCAGTTGATAATGCATTGCTTGAGATAGTATCTCTGTTAGTAGTGGTTAATTGTTTGGAGATTTCAGCATGTTCCTGATTAGAATGCTTACTGGGTGAAGGCTTTTGAACCGAAGCCCCAGGGGGAAACATGCTCCTTACCTCATCTCTGTTGCTTGCCATTGGTGGGTCCTTGTCCCTGGTAGCCATGTCACCATGCAAACTCTCACTTCCAAGGCCACCTGCCAACTGATAAAAAACTTCCCATTCCTGGTCCCAACGCTGCATTTCTTCTCTACTGTTTGAGCTGCCAACCGTCGCTAGGTTTGGATTCTTGTAATTTTTCACCGTTAACTCTTCAACCCTGACCCCAGCATCATTCATAGAAGAAGGGCTAGAAGTAGCAGGTTCAGATCCAGCTACAGAGTTTACAAATCGTTTCAGACTCTGACCCTCTAAGGCATCTCTATACACTTGAGGTGAGGCTCCAGGCCAATCACTACCAGGAGGTAAAAACATAGTCGAAGATTCCAACATATTCCAGCCGTCTGGTTTCAAGGGTTGATTGTTGTATTTCCTTCTGAGATGTTCACCCTCTGCCGCATCATTTGCGGTCACTTCTTCACCAGCTCTCTCCATGCATGCAGATGTACTTCATTCAATCATCAAACAGGATGATGTGACCTTCCAATTGACTGGTTTCATCGAACCCTGCAGTAACCATTGACGACAAAAACAATGGCATCGACCTCTTGAATAAGCTGAGTACATTTGGGGTAAAATAAAATAAACCCCATAACTAACGACGTAGAAACAATCAAAATCTGCTCGAAATCGCAGTCTCAACACCACTCAAACGACCATCAACGGCTAACAAAAATAATAATACCCAACGAGAAATAGAAAAATAAATGACAAAGATAAAAAATCAATCCGACCGTCCAGTAAGCAAAATCATTAGAAGTTCGAAACTAACTAAAAGAACCACATAATCTACAAAGCTCATATTCATAGCAAACAATAATTCATCAAAACTTTACAAAATATAAGTTTTTAAAGAAACGAGATATAGGGAAACCAACACCAGAGCAACAACACAACGAATCCCTATCCGCAAAACCAGCTTGCACAAACCCAAAAAAGTTAATGAATAAGCAATTCAATTCCATAAAAATTCAAACCGAAAACGCAACCGCAATGAGAAAAATCTACCATATATGGTGGCCACACAGATTAATCGCCCAATCAAGAAACTCAAATACAACCACGAAAACCCTAAAAGCTTGAAAGAAGTAGAGTATCAAGAAAGATGAGGTCGCAAAACTCACAAACTTACTTGAACTGAAAGATATCTCTTCCTCTCTCGCTCCCTCGTTAGCATTTTATCCATCAGAAAACACACAAAAAAAAAAACGAGAATGAAGGCGAAAAATCGGTAAGAAAGAAGGGATGATGAGAATTTGAAAACAAAATAACAAGAGTATAAAATGTCTCATCGCCTCATCGAGGATTCAGATTTTTACATAACAACCGCTTGAATTGTTGTTCTTCTTCTACATGTATGTATGAATGTTCCTATCGTACACAGATAAAGGAATTTCGGTGGTACCGTAACCTTAACCATTAAATAAGAAAAATCTCTTCTACCAACAAAAAAAATCTCTCTCTATATATATATTTTTGGAGATAGATGTAATATAAGATTCGAAAACAGTACCTTGGTTTGCTCTGGGCTGAGGGCCCCCTCTTTCTCTCTATGCCGGCCAGATATCTGGAATCTTGAATCGCGGAGAAAGAGAAAGAGTAACCAGACATTTTATTTTATTTTATGGGTTGATATCCATGTCACATTTATTAATGACGTTTCCAAATCAAAATCACATCATAGATCTCAATCGTTTATTTTTATGATATTTCTTTATTAAATCGTGCTTAGATCTCAAGTGTTCATACACATACATGGACACAAACGATTTCTTACTTGCTGCACATACATGATACATGCAGTGGTATTGAATTCTTCCCCAAAAAAAAAAAAAAATGTAGTGGTATTGAATCGTTTGTATCGGTTGATTTGTGTCGACATCGATTGTTGACGATATCGTGTTTTGACCAATATGGGATCAATGGAATGGTATGTATCAAGGACAAAATGGTCCAAAATGATGTTTTCTTATTTAAAATCGCCTGATTTGGCTTGATATGATTGAACCGTATTGATATGAGTATCGATTGAGACGGATACCATTATTGATACCTTGATTTAAAAACTTGATGAGAGTTCTCAATACATCACTCATCGAGTGTCATTTAGGGCACACAAAGGGGCATTTCTTGAAGTAAAAAGGAATAGGTGTTGAGAATTGGTCATACGTATAAAAAAAATTTGACACATGATTAATCTAGACTAAAGGTGTCAATAATTGACACAAAATTAATCTCGACTAAAGGTGTCAAAAAGTTGACATGACTAATCTAGACTGAAGGTGTACAAAGTTCATACGTAAAACCCGACGGCCACTCAATCGGGAATGATTGAATATTATGACTGATCGATAATCGACCATTTTATAGCCCAATTAACCCATTTAAGCCCATTAATCTCGATTATAGTCTATTTATGACTTGTTTATAACTCGATGAGTCGATTGGTCCATTTATGGACTAGTAACCAAGTGACCGGAGAAAAAAATGTCCATGCCTTGGCTTACGAGTTCTGATTATTAAATAGTACGGGGCCTTAAATTGATGAGGATCAATTAAGCATGATCGAAACCGATCTAGGTTGATCGATTGACAACCCTAATCTAGGCCAAGCCTTCTCTATCCAACTGTTAAAATGGACTATTCATTTGTCCACATGGCACAATAAATGGGCCTATCTACAATATTCAGCCCCCACTATGTGGTACAAACATGGTTTTAGTAATCGGGCATCGAGAAAGATACCGATCTGATGCTCATCTAGATCGACCTCTATTGGTCTGGATTGGCATGTAAGGCTAGAAAATCCTACTTTTTTGTATTGGGCCTTGGATCGTCCCAGTATTAGCGGAAAAATAATAAATAAAAAAAAATATATTCAAACTAGGAGATACTGATCCCCAGCCTGGGATCGTCCGATTTATATAATCCGATACTGATTCTTGGAACCATGGTCCGTGGACCAATTAAAAGACTTTTGACTCATGGCCCACAGCTCTCTCTTGTGCTGGGCCCACGGTTTATAGGAAGGTTTTAGGAATCAATATTGGATCAATGGTATTGGTCACTTTGTAGCGGTATTATTGGTGAACCATATTGATACCTAACTTATACGATATAAATATAATTTTTTTTAATAAAAAATGATGTTTTGATCTGGAATTAGGCTGATATGTATGGGTATCGCAGACCAATGCCATGAACTAAATCCATGGATTGGCTAAGTTCTGGCCCATTTATTTAATGGACTTAAAAAAATCACAATTAAATAACTATCTCACATGGGGTAATGATTATAAAAATTTCGATCTTTAGGTTTGAAATTTTTTGATTTTATTTCTCTTTTTAATTTCCCTTGCAATCAAACGTTGCCTTAAATATATCCAATCGAACTAAGCTTAGGGATATAAATGGATCGGATTCGGCTCGGATAGTGCTATATTCGTATCCGCATCCAATTAGTTTTCGGACGAATTCTAATAGTGCTAAACGGATAAGGACACGGATATAGATCGAATATTTTATCCGTTTACATGTAAATATAGCTTTTCGGATAACTATAGTCTATCCGTATCCGCATCCATTTAGCTTTTGGACGGATTCGAATAATGCAAAATGGATACGAAAACGAATTTTGACTATTCATTTACAACCCTAACTAAACTTCTTGGTTATTCACTTTTTAACTATGTTCGAGACTACTCCCTTGATATCCAATAGTTAAAATTATTAGATAATGAAATATGGGAATCAACTAGATAAAGAGGACCACTAGAGGGCAATAAACTAGGGCTTCATGTTTCAAATTATGAAACAGGTCACCAAATTTACCACATTCAATTAATTAAAACGATTGCTACTAATTTAAAAATTAAAAAGTAATGAAGAAGATTTAAGGTTACAAATCTAATTGGTAGTAGTTTAATTAACAAATCAAAGAGATATGATTAAAAATTAACATTGGATGTTGGAAGTCTAATTCTCGAACTGGAATCCAAATTCCTTTTAACTACTCCATGTTCACAAATCCCCTTGCAACTCATATCTGTTTGATGTCACAACTTCACATAACCTATTAAATTTTTTTTAACCAAAAAAAAAAAAAAAAAAAACTTCACTTTACCCAAATTCCAGACGGCAGTGCTCCCATAATGGCAGCCTTGTACAAAGTATGGGAGATAGAAAGAGGGATTAGAGGTGGACCTCAGGCACAACAATATGATTGTTCCATTGTGACGTAGTGAGTGCGTGTTCAAGTCAAGAAATAGCTTCTTTACAAAGTGAAGGTAAGTGACTTATAACTCTTCTCAAACCCTATAATGGCGGGGCCTCATACATTGGATACGCTCTTTCAGTATCAGGGTTTGAAAAATCAAATCGGATTCTAGCGAATTCGGATCAAAACTAGCAAAGGCTGGTTCTGAAACTTCTAATTGAAGCAGATCAGTCTGATTCTGTATGAAAATTAGGGTTTAAAGGGGGTTTTTTTTTGGCGATTTCTATCAATTATGAATCGATCCTTGTTGGGACCGATCCAGATCTTGATTTCCTAATTTTAAACCTCCAGGGATATTAAGTTTAGTTTTGTAATGTTTACCAAAAACAAATCCTTAATTTTGCGACAAAATCTCAATTATAACAGAAAAAATGGTGACAAATGACTTGCAACCATAACACTTGCTCTGCCACCATAGTGAATCGATCCATCAAATATGTAGGGAATGGTTTGAACTGATAATGTGTCGAATTTCAGCTCAAATTCAATTAACCATCCTTTCATATAATGTCTACTATCTTTATATATGTCCATGCATACCCTCATAGTCATGTGCCTCCTAAACGTATTGTTAAATATTTTTAATGGCTTATTTTGTCACATGGCCAATTCTAATTAATTTGAAACATGTGAGTACGAGATCTTGGGGCTCACTTATCCACAAAACTTCAAACCCCATAAAAATTGACAGATAACAAAATGAATGATTGTGATTGATTCGGATTGGGAGAAGACATGACTTTGGGTCGTTGGATTCTTTTTAAAATGTTATTGAATGACCATTACTATGAAATTAATAATATCCCTCATAGTGTTTCCCTATACCCTATGGATACCATCGCAACCCATCGGTCGTCTCCCCTTGACCAGGGTTTGGAAAACTGGGTCTTAAAATATTTACTTAGAAATAGAATATTCTAAGATGCCAACAAGATTTCCCCACTGAAAATGGTGGAAAGTCAGCATTCTAACATACACAAGGAAAAGATAAGTGAGCATTTTTTTAATTAACGGTTAGAAAGCCAATAACACAAGATGAGTAGGCAGGTGGCCTGGTTCCCTTAATAAGGAAGGCATGATTGATGATTCATATGCATCATAAAGAAAAGCATCAATAATATTTTTGTAGTTAAACCTTTACACTAGATACAACGCTTATTTCTATAATTTTCTTCCCCACCCCAAACCAAACCACCCCCCCCACTAACACACAAAAAATAAACAAAAAATTTTATTGTTGTTTCTCAAATGCTGCAACTAGGGTGTCAATCGGTCAGTTTAAGCTAGTTTGGGTTTGGATTGAGTCGCTTTCGGTGTGGAAATAGAGGATACGAAACCAAACTAATAAGAAAAGTTCGGTTTCAGGTTGAATCAGTTTGTCATCAGGAACAGCTTTGATTTCTGTCCGGTTTGGGTTTGGTTTAATATTCATATTTGTACATAATGCAAGAAGCCAAGGAAACCAAGCTATTCAAATAAGGCTAAAGTTTTGTCTTCA
Organism: Telopea speciosissima; assembly: GCF_018873765.1. Lineage (NCBI taxonomy): Eukaryota > Viridiplantae > Streptophyta > Magnoliopsida > Proteales > Proteaceae > Telopea > Telopea speciosissima. Next base: position 64,507,275 of record NC_057921.1, on the reverse strand, counting down.
CCAACGTGAAGAGAATCTAACTGCCATTGAGAGTCTTGATAGGTACCTATTCTATGGGTGGGTGGGGGAGGTGGGGGAAGGGAAGATGAGAACCAAGAGGCTTGAACCCAAGACCTCCCGGTAGAATGGGCTTTTACACTCCACACTGCTACCAACTGCGCTAGATAGTTGTTCTCAGCCACCATTGAGAGTCATTATTCACTCTGCCCCTCTATTGTACGGAGTCTGTAATATCCTAGCCCTATTCCAGGAATCCATTCCAACTACTGGAACTCATGGATTGAGAGATTCACTATTTCGCCGTGGGTGAAACAAAACGCAGCCCCCCACAATAAATAGCAACAGAACATCCACTATACCACAGAGTTACCACAGAGGCACATATGGCAAAAAGAACATCTACTAATTCCGGCACCAAAAACTGAAAGGCAACCCACTATACAATGGGTGATAACAGCAAAAAGAAGCCATCTGAATTCCCCCTGTACATCACAACAGAAAACTAGGGACGGGATCATTTAACATAGGATGTACCATTACATATAAACTATCCATGAGCATTTATAGGGAAAGACTTACAGCAACATGAAAGAGGGGAACAATTCAAAGCCAGCATGATATGCTTCCCAAGCTCTCTCATTCAAGCTTTGTTGGACTGTCAACTATGGAAGAAAGGGTCCTCTTTGTTCTGGTAAATCTTGAACAATTGCTTGGAGTAGTGGCTAGCTAGTCTTCTGCACTCATCTAGTCCTCCTGACATGTGCTTCTCCAGCTCCTCAACAGTCTTCTTGAGCTCCCCCATTGGGTCCCCATCCAGCAGAAACTCGGCCAAATTAGTTCCTCTAGAGCAAACATATATCAGAAGACATATAAACGAACATGGTAAATACAGCAAAGCCCGATGAGAAATTATGTAATGCATATAAATCTTGATGCACAGGCTCTCTTTAACTAAGAAATTAAGGGCACGTGCAGCAGGAGTGTATGCCATATATTTAATATTAAATATAACCTAATCAGTATTATAGGATATATAGTAGTCTCAGAGTTATAAGACAATTGATAATGATATTCTTACTATTATTATGTAAGAGGTAAGGGTAGTCTTACTATTTCTAAGATGATCATTATAGGTGTCGTTACACTAGCTACCATCTCCTCTTGCCATATGGTATACGTGAAGAGGCATTTGTGGATCTATGTGATGGAGGACTGTACACCTATCTTAGTATTAATCAGACAAAAACAAGCACCAGAAGTTGTTAAAAACTGAGTTTAAAATTTCATAAAATTACAAAAAGGCAAAAATTTTCCTGCACCGTGGCGGGTGCAGAAAAAGTATACCCATCAAGGGTTATAAATGTTCTTCCCAAACCCCCCAATAGTATGAAGTCGATTTTACCCCCATTGTTCCCTTACATGGTTATACCCTATTTACACCATCCGAACCCATCTGTAAAGGGATTCTCCCTTAACCGTGGATATGGGAAAACTCGATCCTTACAAAAATTCCATTCAGTGTAATAAAATGTAGAGGCATTTTCGTAAATTTATTTCAATATACTCCAGCAAGGATCCTAAGAGGATAATGGAAAATGCTAGCCTATGAGCTCATAAGATACCATCAGTGCCTCAACTGTTTGACCTAGCGGGCCCTTCTGTCAGTTCGTGTACAGCAGTGGAATCCACTATATTGTATGGCTAAGGCATCACTCATACCTAATTAAGGGGCAAAATGGTAATATATTTTGGATGAAAGCAGTCTAGGTAGAAAAAAGAAACAAGAGGACATTAGGACGCATAAAAATGGGACAGATATAAGAGTAATCATAAGTGCAAATATGGTAATATATTTAGGATGAAGGGTTTTTTATTGGTTAGAGGGAGATCTCACAAAGTCACTATTTGGATACCTGGGATCAATCATAAATAAGGAGGGTGACATAGAAGACAATGTCGCCCAGAGGATTAAAGTAGGGTGGATGAAATGAAGAAGTGCGTTCGGAGTTCTGTGTGATCGGTGTATTCCTTTAAAACTTGAAGTAGAATTTTATAGGACTGTCACTAGACTAGCTATGATATACGATGCGGAATGTTAGGCTGTGAAGAAGTGTTATATAAATAAACTTGGAGTTGCAGAGATGGGAATGTTGAGATGGATGTGTGCGAAAACTAGGAAGGATAAAGTAAGAAATGACCATATTAGAGTTGGATTGGGAGTAGCTCCGATCCATGATCAACTTAGAGAGAGTCGCTTGAGGTGGCATGGCCATGTTCAACGGAGGCCTCGAATGCCCCAATTCGAAGGAGTGCCTGATTCAGATTGAGGGAACCAATAGAGCTAGAGACAGGCCTAGGATAACCATGGGAGAAGTGGTGAAGAAAGACATGCTTAGCTTAGGCCTCGCTCCCTCTATGACTTCAAACAGAGCTGATTGGAGTTGGACTTTGTTGTCGGGACGTTGTTGTATTACACACCTTTCTCGAGGACAAGAGCGGAATGTTGAGCAACTATGATGTAGTTTGTAGCTAAGTTGGGTCAATGCCCTAGAGTTTGTGTCTTTGTTGTGTTCTCTTTCTACTTATTATTAATTTTTTGTTTCTACTGGGATCCATGTAGCCGACCCCATTTAGTTGGGATAAGGCTGAGTTGTTGTTGTAGTTGCATTTAGGATGAAGGGTAACGTAGGAAGTGGGCGAGCCTTGGCCCAACAGTTAAGTTGTGCTATTGCAACCATCAGGTTGTGGGCTCAAAACATGGAAACAGCCTCTCTGCGAAGCTGGGTAAGGCTGCGTACATTTGCCCCTCCCAGACCCTGCAGTAGCAGGAGCCTTGTGCACTGGGACACTCTTTTGGTACCTAAGAATAAAAGAAAATAGGCGTGGCATTAAAATGTGCAGTACATGGTATGGGCTATGAAATTTTTTTTATTTTTTTTAACCCGAATATTACCTGGGATGGGCTATCATTCGTTTTCATATATTGAAAAAAGGAAAAAAGGTTTTTTGTGCTACTTAGGAAGGGTCCCACTCTCTGTGTCACATGGACAAGTGAGGTGGCTATCCAACCATTGGACAGAGAGAACATGGTCTGGATAAGCCACATGTCATATTTCAGAGCCCAACTCAATCAAATACCAATCCGTGTATGTCCATGCATGCTTACTGGTACTCCGAGTCTCCGACCACAACTGCGTATTATAATAGTCCTTATTTTTCAAAGTTCTAATTTGCTACTTGGCAAACACCGTTTGTGCTGAAATTTGATATGTGCCAGGCAACCTTGGGTCTACCTGTCCAGAAAATTTGGTCCCATCTGAGCTGTTACATGGCAGATATTTGTGAGGCGCAGGAATCCCTTCCTAGGCGGGCCATGCAGGCACCAGAGCTTATAAAAAGATAAGGTAAATTACATGGATTTTAAGGAGCATAATGATAAGTCGGGAGGAGTAGAAAAGGAAGAAATCAAACAAAAAGTTGAACAAAAATTGCCAAGTGTATTTCAACTATTCAACCAATGTGGATGGGACAGAAATGATATAAGATGCCCAACTAAAACATAAGATATCTCCCAGATGGGACTTGAATAATGTTTCCAACCCTAGTGGTTCAACAATAATTTAGCATGCTAGATTATAAAGCTCCAGAATAAGTAAAGTCAAATACGTAAGTCAGTAGAGATATTAAATCAAACATTCCTAATCCATACCTGATTGCATCAAATTTGCTAAATCCCCGGTTGTTCATATACAATGAACCCTTCACTGATTTCTCCTCAGCAGTTTGCTGCCTATAGAGAGCACAGACAGCCTTCATGCAGAGTTCAGGATCCTTCTGAAAGGAAGAGAGCATATCTGCTTCAAAGGTCCATCCTGATTTATTTTTTCTGTCCCTTCGAATCATTGATATTACCTGATCATAGTTCAAATCATCATCCCCTACATCTTCTGATTCAGAAGTAGTATCTTCGCCATCTTCACCATCTACAATGAACCCATCCAAACTTTCACCCTCAGTATCAGAACCAACATCTTCGCACTCATGATCTTGAGTGTTGTCAGCAGCTGGGCCAGCCATTACTTGATACTCACCATCACTCTCATTCCTCCCCAAATGACCTTGAGAGATTCTTTCCAACCCGTTCTTCCTTTCTTCACATTGCCTTAGTGTCACCAGACGCCGCTTTGAAGGAGTAAAGGATTCTTCAACATTGCCATCCCCAGAAGACACAATAGGAGTCATAGAACACCGATTCACAGGAGAGCTCGTGGGTTCATGAGTTAAATCTTGGAGCTTCTTCAACTTTAGTTTACTAATTGGAATTTTATCTTCATCATTGTCACTCTCACTGCCACTAGTAATTATATTGGAAGCACGTTTTCTTTTGGGAGTTGAAGTCAATTCATAAGGCTCCTTGGAGCTGTTCCAATTTTCCTCCCCTCTCTGGTTGGTATCTAATCTCTTCAAACAATTCTCAGAAGTCACTTCCTTTTCATCTTTCAAAACACCTTTCAAGGAATTGTCAACTGAAACTGGTGCCTTCCCCTTGTCCCTAATGTTAGGAGTAGCCACTGCAACAATGTTCATTACACTAGTTTCATCATCACTATCAACAATCTCGATGACACCTCCAGACACAGGCCTTCCACTACCAGGGTTGGATCCAACCATTTTTTTGTTGGTGCTCCCTTCTTGTCCAAACTCCAACTGCCTTCTAACTCCCAACCCATGTTGCAACTCAGTTTCTGAAGAGATGTTGTCCTCTTCCTTAACTTTGACCAAAGGCTCATGTGGCATGCAAATACAAGGAAGACCTTTACATGATTATAGAACAATGAAGGAAAGAGACTTTAGCACATTGTCTTCATTCAATTGATATATGTGAAATCATGCAAAGGAGTTACTCATTTGCTTTGCACTGGAATCAGTTCAACAGTAGTAAACTATAATGCATCGCAAGAACCAAACAAGACCAAAATGGCATACAGCTTTACCAGTAAAAATGAATGCATGTTGTATGAATATACCAAATTAACTGCAAAATAGGAATTAAATTCACTAAAGATAATTATCACTGCAAATGATGCATGAATTGGTTTTTTATGAATGACCTTAGGTTGTCCATCCTTCACGGCATTGGGTTTGCCTGGTTTGATAGCAGTAAATCCTGACACACCAAGTCCAGCTAATAATTGTGTCAGATTAAAACTGATACAATGTGTGGGACATTGGCAGTCGAGATATGGAATCAATTTTGATTAGGAAACTAAAACAATAGAATCATCAATGGTGAGGAATTCACTAAGCAAAGATCAATATCTTATTAACATGTCATCATAAACCTGGTGTAATCCTCACCAAGAAAACATGGATAGCGTTACAAAATCTGTGGCAGTTGGCAATCATCTTTAAATTGTGAACTAATGACATGGCCAAGTGGGATTTCAAGGGTGTTTGCTCCACTTTTAGAATTCATGCTAAAAAGATTGGCCATGGGTTAAAAAGTTGTGGGCTGCCAACATGATGCATTAAACCTCGTCCTTTACCCAGTCAGAAGGATGGCTGAGAGAAATTGGATGAGGTAATTAAGGGCTTAAGGCAGGTTCAATAAAGGCCATTGAATGTACCACTGAGGAGTTAGATGGAGCATAATACAGCTAGAATAACAAGGGGAAGATTGAAAATGGCCTGGTGAGAAGTGGTAAAAACAGATACTGATACCTTTGGGTTCACAACAGATATTACTTCAGAAAAATGGTGAAAGAGGATTCATGAAAACCCTGTTTAGTTTGGGAGAAACAGCTTGATTGAATTGCGTTGAGTTGTTAGCCAAGGTCCACCAACAAGTCATTGAGTACACTCTATGTGATAAACTGAATGGAGTCAATTTTGGATATAAAACACCAAACCACACAAAAGTTGGAACAGTTCTTGAGTTTTACCACCAGCTGAATCCTAAATTAAGACGAGGGCTACAATTTGTCAAAACAATTGCAAAGTTTCCATTGGGATCAGGGAAGGAAGCAGATTTTGGCAGTTTAATAAGGGTAAGTACTATTTAAGTTAGGAACCAATAATCAGTGGTGATTGATGAATGTAGTCAATCCAATGGTGTGACTTAACATGCAATTTCAGTATGTCATCAACCACTGAGAGCAATCAAAACATGACCTATACAGATGCCTTCAATCAAGAATCATTAGTTCAGTAAAGTAAAACTTAACAAGCAAGGGAGCCCATAATTCAGTTTTTTTGATACCTTGAAGTTTCTACCAGGTCTAGATGAATTGAACCAAAGTTTATCTATCTGCAGCTCCCTTAAGTACCTTACAGGAAAGGGAAATTCCATAAACGAACTAAGATAGTGTCATACCACTGTCTCAGTATTGGATACATGTTCCTAAAGACCAACATTTGGAACCTTCTCTTTTGCAATATTTTTAGTTTATGTATTGCAATTTGCAATAGTACAAGGAGGAGGCACAACTTGACGTACCCACATCACAACCCCCCTCCCCACCCAACAAAAAAATAAAAAATAAAATGAAAGAAAGAAGGAAAAGGGTTCTAGTGATGGAGCAGATTCCCCACTTCATTCATTTAGATATAGTGAAAAATAAGGGGGATACAGCTATAGGTTATAGTAGCTAATGCATATTAAACAACATTAGAAGGATTAAAAAAAAGGGGGCATGATAATCCATACTAGCGTCTAATTGCTTTAAATATCATCTTAACGTAATGAATTGCCTAATTAGCCCAAACTCTATGTTGCCCATTATTATGACTAAAAAGAATGTAAAAAATTTTCAAAGAATTTGGAATAGGAAAAGAAAGAAGAACTAAGAAATTTTAAAACTGTTTGGGGAGTGGAAAGAGGTTAAGAATTACACGTCAGGAAGGATTACATCAGTAGGTAAAGCAAGGCCCAGATGAGGTCCCAATATAAGTGTGGAAGAGCTTAGGAATCTGTTGTTTATCTTGGCTAACCAAGCTGCTTAATAAGATTATGAGCCAAGGAAAATGTCAGATGAATGGATGAGAAGGATTGTGGCTCCAATTTACAAAAATAAGGATGATATTTATAGCTATAACAATTATAGAGGCATAAAATTAATGAATCATACTATGAAATTATGGAGAGGATACCCACCTGAGACAAGAAACTACTATTACAGAAAACCAATTTGGTTTTATGCCAGGAAAATCCACAACAAAGGCTATTTACTTACTTAGACTCGTGGAAAGATTTAGAGATTGCAAGAAGGATCTCCATATGTAAACAGCCTTGGAATAATGCTTAGATGATCTGATCGATCACCCCAGCCTCTAGTTTATAATAAAAAACAAATTACAGCAAAGATATGAATCCCCCCCAATCCTATTCTTACTAGGAATTCCCACTATAACTAGGAATCGTATAGTGGGGGAAAAACAGGAATAAAACAATTAAAAACTAATCATAATAAAATAAGTAATGAAAGCCAACTAGGACTAGGTTACCCCTAGTGGGTAACGTAGCCTTTTCTCAACACTCCCCCTCAAGTTGGAGCAAAGATGTCGATCATGCCCAACTTGACTAGATTGGGATGAAACAGCTTCCCAGACAATCCCTTAGTGAAGATATCTGCAAGTTGATCAGTAGACGACACAAAGGGAATGCAAATCAACCCTTCTTCTAACTTCTCTTTGATGAAATGCCTATCCACCTCAACATGCTTGGTACGATCATGCTGTACTAGGTTGTGTGCTATGCTGATTGCAGCCTTGTTGTCACAGTACAACATCATAGGAAGACGAATAGGAACACCAAGATCTTGTAGCAACCCTTTAAGCCAGAGTAACTCACAAATACCCTGTGCCATAGCTCGAAACTCAGCTTCGGCACTAGAACACGCAACAACATTTTGCTTCTTACTACGCCACGTGACAAGATTTCCACCTACAAAGGAGCAATACCCAGAAATAGACTTGCGATCTGCAAAATCAGCCCAATCAGCATCAGTGTATGCTTCTATCCGTAGAAGACCATGCGTAGACAAAAGAATTCATTTTCCAGGAACTGACTTCAAATAGTGCAAGATACGAAGAACAGCCTCCATATGTGAAGAGTAGGGATCATGCATAAACTGGCTCACAGTACTCATGGCGACAGCAATGTCAGGACGAGTGTGTGAAAGATAAATCAGCTTCCCTACAAGTCTTTGGTACCGGCCTTTATCAACAAGCTCACCCTCTTTCTCCTTGAGTCGAACAGTAGGGTCCATAGGAGTATCTGAAGGATGACAGCCAAGTAACCCGGTCTCAGCCAATAAATCTAGGATATACTTCCTCTGGGAGAGAAAAATGCCTTTAGAAGATCTGGCTACTTCAATCCCAAGAAAGTATCGTAGTTTCCCTAGATCCTTAATCTCACATTCTTGTCCAAGGAAGGTCTTCAACCGTCTGATCTCATCACCATCATTGCCAGTAACCACTATATCATCAACGTAGACTATAAGAACAGTGAGTTTTTCAGGAACCCTCTTTATAAAGAGTGTGTGATCAGCACTACTCTGCTTAGAGCCCACAGAAATCATGGCCTTGTGGAACCGCCCAAACCATGCTCGAGGTAACTGCTTCAGCCCATAAAGTGCACACTGCAGTTTACATACTTTTCCTTTGTTTCTGTCACAAGAGAACCCTAGTGGAATGTCCATATACACCTCCTCATCTAGTGCTCCACTTAGGAAGACATTTTTTACATCTAGCTGCCGCAAATCCCATCCAAGGTTGACTGTACAAGATAATAACACACGAACAGTATTTAACTTGGCAACAGGTGCAAAAGTTTCCTAGTAATCAATGCCGTATGTCTGAGTGAACCCTTTGGCCACGAGTCGTGCCTTATACCTATCCACAGTACCATCCACCATCTGTTTCACCACAAACACCCATTTGCATCCAACGATTTTCTTCCCAGGTGGAAGAACCACAAGCTCCCATGTGTTATTTTTTTTCAGGGCTTCCATTTCTGCCATCATAGCTGCCTTCCACTTTCCGTCTGATAAAGCTTCCTGCCAATTGTTAGGAATACGAACAGAAGAAAGAGAAGAAACAAAGGCACGAAAGGATGGGGAAAGGGAATCATAAGAAACAACATGAGATATTGGATGTTGAGTGCAAGATCTGACACCTTTGCGAAGAGCAATAGGTAAATCAGGAACATTACCAGGTGGAGAGGCAGGTTCTGGATCCGGGTTCGGCAATTGGATGGGTACTGGAGCAACAGTTGATTGAACTCGCTTATGTTTCCTTGCATAGGTCTTCATATTACGCATCAATCCTCCTCTAAATTTACTAATAGTCCTCTGACAGAGTCCGACCGGGTAGCTTGCTTCCCTAAATAGAAATGGTCTCCCCGTATAGGAACCTCTCCCCGACTCGGGGAGTACCAGGGGCAGGCCAAACTGGTTCAGACTCATGGTAAACAGACTGAAGTGGAGGTGGAGAGTCAATAGTCAGCACATCTTCACTAACACTCTCCCCCTGAAGAGGTGGGGACACATAATATGGAACATTTCATGAAAGACAACATCCATGCTAACAAAAGTCCTGCGAGATGGCGGGTAGTAACATTTGTACCCCTTTTGGGTAGCAGAGTATCCCAAGAAAATGCAGCGGAGGCTAGGTGGGTCAAGTTTACCAGGGGACCTTGTATCCCTGGCATAACAAACGCAGCCAAATACCTTAGGTGGGACTATAAAGGAAAAAGAGCCAAGTAATAGCTCAATAGGGGCTTTCGAAAGAAGAACCCGACTGGGCAGCCTATTAATTAAATAGGCTGCAATAAGGACAGCATCCCCCCAACAAAGGGAAGGGACATTGCGAGCAAACATAAGAGCCCTAGCCACCTCCAAGAGGTGGCGGTTTTTTCTCTCAGCCACACCATTTTGGGCTGGAGTATTGACACAACTGGTCTGATGGAGGATTCCATGTGCAGCAAGGTATTTGTGGAACTGACCTTCCATATACTCTTTCCCATTGTCACTCCTTAAAATTTGAAGAGTGGCATTAAATTGGGTCTTAATCATTTGATGAAAGTGCTGAAAACATAAAAAAACTTCACTTTTTGTGTGCATAAGGTATACCCAAGTGAACCTAGAATAACAGTCAATGAAAGTGACATACCACCGATTGCCAGTCAGGGAAGCTTTCCTACTAGGCCCCCACACATCAATATGAACAATATGGAATAAGGAAGAGGATCTTTTATTAGAAATAGGATAAGTTGAACGTGTCTGTTTAGCCAAGACACAAGGCTCACAAAAAAAGTCTTCTTTATTACAGTCTTTAACTAATGTAGGAAATAAATTTGATAAAGTACCTAAGGGGGGATGGCCTAGTCTAAAGTGCCATTTATGTAAGTCAGAGGAGAAAGATGCCCAAGGTAAAGTCTGAGTATGTTTAGGATCGCCATCAAGTAGGTACAATCCACCATGCACTTTACCCGATCCAATCGTCTTCCCCGAGTCCAGTTCCTGAAAGACACAGTGAGTGGGAAAAAAAATCACTTTATAATTCAGGGATTTAGTGATATTGCTAATGGAAAGAAGGTTAGTTGTAAATTTGGGAGTATGCAACACAGATGACAGTGTAAGAGAATGAGAACAACCGATGGATCCTTTCCCTGAGATGGAGGAGAGGGACCCATCAGCAATTTTGACTTTATCCTTACCAGAACCAAGAGAATATGTATTAAAAAGACTGGAAGAACCTGTCATGGGATCAGTAGCACCAGAATCAATGATCCATGGAGTGGATGCTACTGATGCACAATGACCAGCAAAGGAAATACCTGCACGGGCAAAGAAGGAACCTGAATTGGCAACAGACGTAGTAGAGGCAGCAAATGTGTTCAGCATACGACGTAGAGCCTGGAGTTCTTCCAGGGAGAACCCGATGTCAGTAGTGGGAGTTGGTGCTACACTTTCAGTGTGATTGGCTTTGTTTTTAGACTTAGCACGACCACGTTTAGCCTCAAAATCAGCTGGCTTCCCATGTAATTTCCAACACTGAGCCTTAGTGTGATATGGTTTGTGACAATGCTCACACTTAACAGGCTCTTTGGTAGTAGTACCAACACTGTCAGCAGAAGCAACAGGAGTGGAACCAGCAGTCGGTAAGGCTGATCTCTCAACTTTGGGAGTAAACATCATGGCACTATGGCAGCCCTTCGTGTCTCTTCACTGTGAACATAAGAAAAGGTCTCCTCTAGAGTAGGGAAAGGAACCCGTCCAAGGACTTGCACCCGAATAGGGTCATAGTCATCATTGAGGCCAGCCAGGAAATCATAGACACGGAATTGGTCTACATAGGTGTGGTAGGTAGTAATATCAGCAGTAGTAGTAGGCTGAAACCGAGCATAGTGATCCAATTGTTGCCATAAACACTTGAGGGCAGCATAGTATTTGGTGACAGACATCTCCTTCTGAGTAGTGTTTTGGAGTGTCTTCTTAATTTCATAAACCTGAGCACCACTACCTGAACGACCATAAGTGCCCTTGACAACTGTCCATATCTGTGTAGCAGTGTCAAGGAGAAGATACTGACTAGAGAGGTCAGTGGTCATAGAGTTTAGAATAAAGGACATGACCATTGCATCATTGGCAGCCCATTTAGTACGAACAGCCCCTTCTTCAGTAGGTTGTTTGGTGGTGCCAGTAAGATGGCCAGTGAGTCCCCTTCCAGCCACTGTTAGGGACAATGATGTGGCCCAAATTAAGTAGTTTGTACCATCAAGCTTGATGGCAGCAGCATAAGGGAGAAAATCAGACCTAGTTTGATCTCCTCCAGAAGTAGCAGTAGTCATCTCTGAGTCACCCATGATTCAGCCAAGCGGAGGAAAAGTCAGATCTTCAAAAAGCCTGATTCAAGTGTGAATAATGGGTTTTGAAATTGCAGAATTTTCAGCCTGCAGAATGGGCTGAAACTGAGGTCGAGTTTCCCTCTAATAGCAGGGAAGATATCTTCCAAAAATTAGCTCTTTCTAATGAGCCAATAAAAAGCCCTAAATTTTTGACAAATTTAGGAATAAAATCTGATTGCAGGAAAAGGATACAGAAAAAAATGCAGAATTGGATCTAAACCAATGTTGCAATCTTCAAACAAGGACTGGTGCAGACCAATAATAGCAGGAACCAATCTCCATAAGTGCAGAAATCAAACCCCAGTTGAAAAATAGCTCGATCTCCAAGGATGGAAAAAACCTGCCGGCAGAAATAGGTCACACCTCTGTTCTTCGATCTTCAATGAGGTGACATTGAGGGCAGCAACTAAATTTGCATTATATCACCTCATAGTTGCTGCCCTGATGGAGAGAAAGAGGCCGAGAGTAGTGGAGAGAAAAAAAAAGAAAAAACTGAGAAATAAGAGAGAGGAGAGAACTAGAAATCGGGAGTAGCTGTTCCTAGATCAGATTAGGCTTTGATACCATGTAAACAGCCTTGGACTAATGCTTAGATGATCTGATCGATCATCCCAGCCTCTTATTTATAATAAAAAACAAATTACAGCAAAGATATGAATCCCCCCCCCCAATCCTATTCCTACTAGGAATTCCCACTATAACTAGGAATCCCAAATAGGAATCGTATAGGGGGGAAAAACAGGAATAAAACAATTAAAAACTAATCATAATAAAATAAGTAATGAAAGCCAACTAGGACTAGGTTACCGCTAGTGAGTAACGTAGCCTTATCTCAACACCATATGATATTTATTGACCTAGAAAAAGCTTATGATAGAGACCCTAGAGAGTTAATCTGGCAAGTACTGGAGAAGAGAAGTGTTTCAAGTAAATATGTGGACATAATCAAAGATTTGTATGATGGTGTGGTGACTAATGTAGGAACTGTGGGGGTCAAGGTAGTGAATTCCCAATTACAATTGGATTACATCAAGGATCAGCTTTAAGCCCTTATTTGATTGCGCTTATCATGGATGCTTTAACCAGAGACATTCAAGGGTGAGGTTCTTTGGTATATGCTTTTGTTGATGATATTGTTTAGGTGGACGAGACATAAGGAGAGATTAACACCAAGTTGGAGTTATGGAGATCAACCTTGGAATCATAGGCTTTAAGATTAGTAGAACAAAGACGAAGTATGTGGTGTGTAACTTTAGAGATGGTGAAAATTGATGAGAGGGAAATTCCGCAAAGTAATTATTTTAAGATATCTGGGCTCAATCATAAATGACGAATGTGATATAGAAGATGATGCTTCACAGAGATTTAAAATAGGATGGATGAAGTAGAGAGGTGCGTCTAGAGTGTTGTGTGATCGACGTATTCCTTTAAAACTTAAACGAAAATTTTATACACTAGTCATACGATCAGCTATGATGTATGGTGCAGAATGTTGGGCAGTTAAGAAGCATCATGTAGATAAACTCAATGTAGCGAAGATGAGAATGTTGAGATGGATGTGTGGCAAAACTAGGAAGGATAAAGTAAGGAATGATCATATTAGAGCTGATTTGGGAGTAGCTCTGATAAATGAGGAGCTACGAGAGAGTTGTTTGAGGTGGCATGGCCATGTTCAACGGAGGCCTTTGGATGCTCCGGTATGGAGTGATTTGATTCAGATTGAAGGAACTAAAAGAGTAGGGCAGACCTAAAATTACACTAGGAGAAGGGGTGAGGAAAGACATGCAAAGCTTAGGCCTTGTATCAAGATTTTCTTCATAAACGAAGCTTGTAGGATCTAAAGTTGAGTCTCACTACAAGTCGAGCTTGAAATGGAAAGTTTAATGGATAAAGTCTCGCTCACTTAGAACTAGGAAGGATAAAGCAAGGAATGATCATATTAGAGCTGATTTAGGAGTAGCTCCGATAAATGATAAGCTACGAGAGAGTTGTTTGAGGTGGCATGGCCATGTTCAATGGAGGCCTTTGGATGCTCTAGTACAGAGGAGTGATTTGATTCAGATTGAAGGAACTAAAAGAGTAAGGGGCAGACCTAAAATGACACTAGGAGAATGGGTGAGGAAAGACATGCAAAGCTTAGGCCTTGTATCAAGATTTTCTTCATAAACCCGAAGCTTGCAGGATCTAAAGTTGAATCTCGCTACAAGTCGAGCTTGAAATAGAAAGTTTAATGGATAAAGTCTCGCTCACTTAGATAGGGGCGATAGCCGCAGGTCTTATCTTGTTCTCTTTTCACCTTTCTAACTCCTCTTGCCAAAGGTGCGATGGGTTCGGGTGGCCTAATGAGATTAACATAGCTGGTCTTTTTCATATGAATGGGAAAGAAGAGGCTGGGCTTATGAGAGTTATAGAACTGATTGAAGGGCAAGGATTCATTTAGCTGACACCATCTAGTTGGGATAAGGCTGAGTTGTTGTTGTTGTAAGGATTATATATTTGCATATTTAAATATCTTTCAGTTACATATAAGTTAAGACTGTCTACAAGTGTAAAACCCTCGGTACTTTATTTCTCCTTTACCAAAGGTCACAGTCCTATCTTTTCCTTAATGCAGTTAATGGGACCATCGTCACGACTTCCTTCTATTTTTGCAACTGTGAAAGAAATAGCATATATCATTGAAATTTAGGAAATACTGATTAAATGGCACAAAGGCACCAGCTCAATACCTACCCTCAGTAAAATGTCATTGCTAGGAGGCTCTCCACCCCCTCCTGCTTCCACTTCAATCTATGTAATAATTGTACTACAAATTTACAAAATTAGGTTTAAATAATAAGCACCAACAGGATATACCAACCTAAAACAAACCAGCCATCCAATCAGCATTACCTATATAGAATCTTTTCCAGCCCAAGTGTTAAAGAAATCATAGGATTTTATATCATCCGATCGTAGGATTTCATATTGCCCATTCTTTATGTGGAGGTAGAGAATAAAGACAGAATTGATTGGATTGTTATAACCATCTGGTTGGACTGGTTTCTTTAGGTTAGGAGATAAGCTAATATTACTACCACATGTATCACCAACCATCATAATATTACTACCAGATGGACTGGTTTCTTTAAGTTAGGAGATAAGCTAAACAAAATTCTTTGAATTGGTGGCCCACAGTTTCATATTGAATGGCATGTATGCAAGTAGAGATCACATGTAAGCACACAACAAAGAAACCCTGGCGCATTACTAAACCCCTAATATTAACCATCTTGAGAAAACAACAATGGCAACTGTTATTCCTACCAATACTAATATATTACTATTAAGTCTGTCTAATCCAACTAAAGATTATTCAATGTCCAGGGAAAATCAATAGATAGAAACTAATTTTACTACAAAGTAAAGAACGAAAATGATTTATTTAATACCTGTGGCCTGCACATCTCTGCTTTCTTTGTCCAGTGAAAGGCAAGGAGACCCCACATTCGCATGTAAATTTGCCCCTGCATCACAATTCAACCTTTTGTTTTTGACTTTTGGATGGACCAAACTGGCACAGTTGCCCAAGCCATTTGCTTCTTCTGGACTTTTGGTTGCATTACTTGCTTCGTTCTTCTCTTTGTCAACATGAGAAATGGTGTTCAACATATCTCTGGACTCTGCATCTAGCTTCATGGACAAGGACAACGGTGGATCCTTCACTGTTAAGACCAAGGTATCTTCTTCCAACCTAATGACTCGAGACTCTAACTCCACAAACCTCTTCTTCCAAGTCTCAATCTCATCCTCAGCTTTCTTCTTTGCGCGCATTAAATCTATATTCTCGACCTTCAGCTGAACATACTTCTCTCTTGTTTCATTCTCCACCTTCTTAAGCTCTTCTGACAAAATGGAGACCCTTTCCTGTGCCCTTTTCTCTCTTTCACATACAACTTTACAATCTTCTTGGAGACAAGTGAACTTCTCTTTGAGCTCATCGCACAATCTCTTGTGTTTCTTGAGGTCATCTTCAATGGAGATTTTATCGATTTCTAACGCACCTAACTTATCTTCAAAAGAGATGCAATCTTTCTTCACACACTCAAGTTCAACTAACAAAACCCTGCTGCCTTGTTCAGCTATCCTACTTTTCTCTTCCAACTCCATACACCTAGTTCGACAAGCCTTCAACTCTTCTTCTAGTTCAACCTCACGTTTAACTGCATGTTCCATCTTGGCCTCCAAAGCTTCCATATCAAGTTTCAACGTTTGCTCTCTCAACATCAAGTTCCGTTCCAACTCATCAAAATCTAAGATGTTTCGATTTTTCAAAACTTCATGGACAGGTCGGAAAGCCGTCTTCAAAAACGAAATTAGATACACCAATCTTTGTTCTTCCCCACATTCTCATCAGCTCCGACGGGAGTTCCAGGTTCTAAAACCCTAGTTTCAACCATTTCACGGAAACAGATTTCCTTAGAAATTCAATAAGAAACAAACATAAATAGAAGCAAAACAAGGAAAATCAAAGCGAGCAAGAAGAACAAGCATACCCTAACACCATATCTTTTCTTCACAGGCTAATAGAATCGAATATGAGAAAACTCACACTTGGATTACACAGCTTCTACCATTCGGCTAAAATACAGGAAGAAAAGAACCAAAAAAATGCTTGGGAGAAGGGACTTTCTTACCAACACCACTCTGTGAAAATTCATCGTACCTAGTCAACAGAATCACGGTAGAACCTCCTCAACTCTCATGGATTGAACATTTAATGGAATTACTTGGAGACACAGAAGAAGAACGGTCGACCATTTAGCGCGAAAACCATAGAGGAACGGTCGAATGCCACCAAAGACTACTACTATACTACCCCGCTCCCGGAAACGGCTATTACCCTATTAGTCCTTCCGAGTTCCGAGTTCCGAGTTCTGGAAAACAAAAACACTGGGTCCATTGGGTGGGTCCATTGAATGGATTCCAGTTAGTTGAACCGTTAATTTCTAGATGAAAAGATACCTCCACCCCTTGTTTTGAGGAGAAGAGAGAGAGACACACATGGGAGTACACTACCAGACAGAAAATCACTTCCCATATTTTTAGCCCTGCACTAGAGCAGAGTCAATGAGATAGCACGTAAGGGTATCAACACTAGAGCAGAGCCAATGAAATTATTTTATTTCAAAAGGGGCAGGGTCGTGATTTCGCATACGGGTCCATGGTATTTCAAATGATTTGGATTTTATTATGAACAGGTTTCCCTATGAGTGACAAAAGATTGGCTTGGCCGACTTTTTGGATTTTTACATAACCATATCAGACTGAAACCGGATCGATACATTGTTTGATCTACAAAAAGTAAACCGAAATTGATAGCAATTGGCTCATTATTAGTTTATTGGGAAAAAGTTCTCAGTCCGGGAGTGTGGCCTACGCCAGCACTCCCATGAGTCTATCTCTCTCCTTTCCATGTGAAAAGACACCTCTGCTCCCTTGTTTTAAGGAGGAGAGAGAAAGAAAAATGGGAGAGCTGGCGTAGGCCACACCCCTGTACAGAAAACTACTTCCCTAGTTTATTTTAATGGTCCCTTGTCGGTCTATTATCTGTGTGATCTGAGTTTTTCATATATATAAAAAAAAAAAAAGGGAAAAAGAAGGCTACTTGGTCGTAGCCCTACGCCCAGACACATGACTGGTGAAATGACTATCCTACCCCCATATTTGATGTTGGGGCATGCACTCTCATTGGTCCCCATGCTGGCACAGGACTATGCGACCAAATAGCGTTCTCTCCCCTAAAAACAAAATATTAAAGATATTAAATTATGGGCAAGAGATCGTTGTCTGGTTGTGTAACTCCTACACTAGTGTGGTGGCCAATAAGAGTGTGTGCAAGAGCATTTAATTGATTGGATGAGATTTTTTAGTTCACTGGGGGCTAAGTAGTAATTTTATGCGGTCCTGTGTCTGGGTGCAAGAACCACACAACCGGTTATCATTCTTTTTTCCTTGAATTTTATTAGTTTTATCACATTCTCTAGGTTTCAATGGTCTTATCGGTCGGTCTGGACTATTTCAGTCTTATAACGGTTTCTAAAAACTAAAACTGTTACCGAACTGAGAAGGAATTCAATCAGTTCAATTGGTCCAATCTCATTTTAAACATATATATTTAGTTTAATTATTTATTTTCTTTGTATTGTTAAGGAAAAAATAACACTAACATATCACATGGTTCCTATGGCTAGACACAGGATGGCACAAAATTATCGCTTAACCCCCAGGCCCCAGTAAATCTACAAAATCCCATTCAGTCAAATGTTACTACATGCGCTTTTATTGACCCCTCCCTAAATACACACTGGTGCAAATGCTACACAACCAAATAGCGATCTCTTGCCCTACTTTTAATATCAACCGCGTCCGCTTGTTGAGTTTGGGCCATGGAGTACCATCCAAAGCCCAATCCAATGATTGATGACTTTGTCAATGCAACACAATAGAAACTAACTTAACGGCTGAACCTGAATCAACAACCAAAAAATAAATAAATTTACAGATATATTAAATCATTACTCGGAAATGTTAGTTTTTTTTTTGCAATTTTCCATTATAAAATTTCTAAGTTGAAGTTGTTGCTATGGCAAATCCATCCGTGGGTGTTAATTCAATGGGTGAGTTTCCTCATTCTATTATCCGTGTATTCTTCTCCTCCTAAAATTTTTCTGGTTTTGATTAATTTATTGAGATTATATTGCAGTATTATATATGATGATCACTAGAGTTTTATTTGTATAGATCTATATATTTAAGATTCAAATAAATTTCCCATTTGAATGATCTCAAGAACAGAATATTAGTGAAGGTCAATTAATGTTTTTTTCTTGTTGCAGATGGTGGTACAAAGGCAATAGAAACAAAAGAAGAAATTGAAAATACAAATAAAGAGGAAGAAGAGGAAGAGGGAAGTGGTGATGACACTCGTAGATCGTCGCATGTTCATCCTGTTCTTCCTGAACTAAATTTACTTATGGTTCTTTATGCTGTTTCATCATCCTCGGGAGAATTCTTACAATTTGATGAGAAGAACGAGGAGACAAGAGGCAGTGGTAGATGCGAAGGAAATGCTTCAATAGAAAGAACAACCACTCGAAGGCGAGAGAAAAAAGAATTTAAAGTTGTTGGACAAAGAAGGCCAAGGTTTCAACCTAGAATGAAAAACATGGAGTACGTTTCCTTTTCTCCTTTGTAAAATGCAAAAGAATAATTTTAAACAAATTTTATTCTATAGATTTTACTTAAAAGTTTTCTTCTACATACAGGATATACTTAAGGTGTCGAATAATTTATAACTTTATTTTTTTATTTTTTTTATTTAATATATATTTTTTCTTCCTAATGATGATAACTTTTTTTTATTCTTTTAGTATAATGATTTTTATTTTATTTATTTTCAATAGATTTTGTAGAAACTAATTGAAGATCAATATGGATTCCCATCAATAATGCCAGGCATTGTAGAAGAATGTGAGAAAGAATGTCAATTGATAGCAACTAAATCAAAGGAGGAGAGGAGCACACAGAGAGCAAGGAGCAATGTACTTCTTTCAATACTTCATAGAAAACTTTGCATCGCCGTCTTGTTTCTTTTCTTTTGCCTTTAGTCTCAAAATAATTTTAACAGTCCTATAGAGAAGAAAAAAAATTTTGCGTTAATATCCTACATTTATTTTATAATTATTGTATGATTTTATATTTCGTATTAAGAGAAATAGTACATATCTATATGCCATAAGAAGATGGTCATCTAAATGGCATCGAGGATTGGATGTAAAGCTCTACAACCAAATTTTATGTATGCTATTATGTGGACTTGAGTCGTGAGGAAACTCAAAACAATCTTTTTTTTTGGTACATTGTTTGTTTGGAGATTTGGAAATTTGTGTACATTGTTTGTTTGAAAGGCAATGATAACTAATGCATTATAGATCCTATTTGAGTTATGGAATCGCCGCATGTTCATTCTATTCTGCCTTTTTTTTAGGGGTGGGGGGATAAAGAAACGATTGTCATATTTCTTTCATCGCTATTAGACAATGTATGTAATATCCATTCAACTTTACTCAAATTGAATCAAAATAAGATTGGTTTAGCCAACTAGGATAGACACCATTGGGGGTACATAATCCCAGCTTGTTCCCAATAATCAATTTGCCAGGCTATGTACTTCCTAAGTATGTGTTTCTAGGTATAAAAGAAAAGGGAGAGGGATTGCTACGATGGCAGAATGTAGTTTCCCACCCAAAAAGGGGGTGGGAAATCAAATCGTTAAATATGGGTTTCAACGATGAGAGAGAGGGTGGGGTCCACGAGTGGGATGTGAGAGGGCATGCACATGAATCTACACATTGGTGTCATGGCAATTGTTTTCCCAAATAAAATGATAAAAAACTAAAAGATGACCACAAATTCCAAATATTTAGTCGGAATGAAAGCAGACTCGAGTGATTGCCAAGAATATGCTTTAGTTACTGCCATTTATATACTTATAATTGGGAAAATTGTAGATGTGATGCGAATGCACATGTTTAGAGAGATCCATCTTCTTCTTTTTTGTAGGTTAGAATGGAGGGGGAGGGAAGATGCCAAAATATGAATATTAATTTGAAACGAAACAAATGAATATTTAAGTTGTGTTTTGTATGCATTCTTAGAATAGACTTCGAGTCTAGAATGCATGCTGGAGCTAGAAAATAGAGAAGAATTGGTTGCAAAATGCGTCTTAGACCTATAATCTATTATGAGAATGCATACCAAACACAACTTTATATGAGTTAGAACTAGCTCACATTATCTTACATTGTCTTGCCACGTTGAAGACTCTAAATTCAAATATGTAAGGCTGCATACAACGGTTTAATATCATGTGGTGATCAAACTCTCCACCATTGTATTAAATACCCTATTACATTTTTTTTTAACCAGGGGGAGCTTTGAACTAATGCACACCTAAATTAGGTTATGGTAGGTTAAGAGAGGGAATCGTTATCACCTCCAATTCCTGCCCGCTCCAATTCCCTCCAATTCCTCACATAGGAGCAGAAATGACCACCCTACCCCCTATCCGAGCACACTGCCCAAGGTGAGGTAGGGTGGTCATTTCAGCTCCTATGTGAGGAATTGGAGGGAATTGGAGCGGGCAACGAATTGGAGGTGATAAAAATTCGTAAGAGAGGTGAGGTTTTTTTTTTTTTCGGGTAAAAGGGTTTCTACATTAACATATTAATAATGAGACCTACAAGTCATATAAAGTTTAGGTCCCATAATTAGTTGTAGATCAAACTGAAATGGTTGAAGAAGTTAAAACTTGAATCATATATGTTGTGTTATTTATTCTTGTTCAAATTACTCAAATCACTGCATAGTAACTGTCTATTGATCAACACTGTGAATTCTTATATAATGATTGTGAGTGTTAAACTAGATACCGTAGTCAGCTTGAAAATGAGGCCCGTGGTAGCCCGTAGTATGGGATACGGTTGACACCACCTGACTCATACGATGCCATATAGACATGGGGCTAGAGTTTCATCACCTGTGCTACGCACTCTTGCCAACAGGGGTTTAGGTGTTGGATGCCTGTGGGGGCGACCATCAGAAAATGAGAAAAGAGAAAAATGAATGAAAGAACACCGAAATGGTGATATTGAGCTATATGCAGGGCTATAAGCTAGAAAAGAAATGGATTGTCCCACGGGTTAGTCACAGAGGGCTGGTCGGGCTGACCTTGGTGACTGATGTGGGAGCTGACTAGTCCTCTTCGACAACTCAATGGGTGTATCACGGGAAGGGGTTAGAAGTCCGCACCAGGGATACATGTATTGGGGATTGTAGTAGCACTAACATGATTTAGTTGTATTGTTAGGTGGCTAATAATAAATTGGACTTGCATATCATGTAGGATCATATGAACTGGGAATTGTGATTGCATGTACATGCATGATGATGTTATTTGCTCACGAGCTCGGTGGGGCTCACACTCTGTTGTACAATGTTTTCTTAGATGATTTTGCAGATCGATGCCAGTGTGGCATGTAGGCTTATCTCGAGGAGGAGAATCTTGGTTGTTACGATGATGTCGGTGTGAACTCCGACGGAGGCCATACCGATCATGCATACCTTCTCAATGGTCGTGGATGAAGACCGTTGAAGAGTGCTTCTGATGTTTTGTTGTGGGAACTCCTTTTTGTTTTGCTAGGAGTTTTTCCCGTTTTAACTGTGGATCAGTTGTAGTTTCTTTTTAATTCTTTTTGGGGTTGAGTATGCTCACCTTGTATATTTCTATGTATGTAGTTCTGTACTTATCAGTTTGGTTCCTTTGTTTGTGGGTGGTGGGAAATGTACAAACTATCTTATGTTTATATTATCATTATTTCCCCGTATCGCTATGCTTCTTTTTTCTTATTGAAATTATAGTTTATCTGTAGCACTCTGATCTTACTTATGGTAATAAGATAAATGTGGTTCCGTGAATGTAAGCACAGCTTCTAGATCAGTGGGATTTGGTGGATTGTCGTTATTTAATTCGGGTCACCTACCCAATCCTCCTAGGGGGTGGTTTGGGGTGTAACAGAGCTTGGTATCAGAGCGTGAAACTCTTCTTACATTCATGGAGTGCAGACTAGGACTAACAAGTTTGAAATAATAAATATTTAATAATTAAAAGCTACAGGGGAGGTAGTTATAATTAAATAAAAGGTGCATAATTTCCATTAAATAAAAGATAACTGTGACCAAGCCACTACATAAGTTTCATTGGTAAACTGAAAGTTTAACAAAGTACATAGTTGATGAAAAAAAAAACAAGAAACACTAAAATTTGAAACATCCTAAAGAAAGAAAAGCACATAAGCATAATGGAAGGAAAATAGTCTACAATACGTAGTATGGACTGGCAGGAGCTGATCAAGAACTACTCAGAGGGTTTTTCGTTTATTTTTAATATCCAAAAAAAAGTGTTTGATAATTGTTTTTTGAAACAAAAACTAAATTTGGCAATTTTATTAGTTATGGGTCAGAGAACGGATTTGGAATGACAAGTAATGACTAGTTTTTTGTTTTTTGTTTTCTGAAATAATTTGAAGGAAATTGTTCCCGATAAAATAAGGGGGGAAAGCACTCTTCTCCACCATCTTAACTCTACAGGGAGTACATAGAAGCAGAAGAAATATTTGTATCTTGGATTTACTCCATGAATTGTATAGAGTTATTCATGCTGCAGAGAGTAATCTCACAAATTCTAAATACTTTCATTCATTGTCTTCCCATAATGAGTACAAAGGGCCTCATAACATTACCAAAAAAAAAAAAAAACAGTTACAACAATAACAACAAACTCAGCCTTATCCCAACCGAATGGGGTCAGTTACATGGGTCCTTTCAAAACAAAGTAGGGGAAACTGACTGAAAGTAAGATGAATGAAGATATGAAGACAAAAGAGATGAGAAGTGCGAAATGAGAGAAGAAAGTAAGAGGAAAGAAGCACAGCCCAGAAGTCAGGAAAATCTCAGCTAGATGGGGTTGGCAACATGGCTCCTTGCCCTCCAATAGGCTCTATCCGAGGTCATACTTGGTACAAGACCCAGACTACTCATGTCATTCCTCACAACCTCTCCTATGGTCATTTTTGGCCTGCCCCTAGCTCTTTTAGCTCCTTCAATCAGAGATCAGATCACTCTTCCGTACTAGGGTATCCTCAGGCCACCGTTGAACATGGCCATATTAACAGTTTTTCAATATGTACTTCTTATAAAATATTTAATAACTGAAGAAACGAAGTGACTAACTGAACTAACCCTGAAGCTCGTCTTCAATGATCCATGTGCAATCTGTTCTAGGTCCGTCTCTCCAGTTGACTAGGAACTTGTTATATCCCCCTGCACGAGTTGACACTGTCTTCTCATCTAAAGTGTCCTCTACTTCTCTTCTTCTTGGCATAGTTGGTAATGGTGGCAAAGGAGGGGCAGAAGATGAGAAATACGAATGCCTCTTGGGTTTGGGCTAGAAATAGGGACTGATCCACGAGAAAATGACGTGGCAGGTATGGGTGTGGTCTGGGTAGTTGAAGTGGAAGACTCGAAGGGGTTTGGAATGGTGGTTGATCCTTTGTAAGGCACAAGGTCTTCAACATAAAAAATGGGGCTGATGCCCATATCTGGTGACATCTCCAAATGATAGGGCATTGGCACTAAGTTATTTTTTAATCTTTTGGCGATCAACACTTCTTGCATCCAGCTTCTTCTATGAGAATGTCATCAAAATAGACTATCAGAAACCTCTCGATGAAAGTCCTTGGCACCTGAGTCATATGTCTCATAAATGTACTTGGTGCATTCGTAAGGCCAAATGGCATGACTAGCCACTCATATAAACCGTCCTTTGTTTTGAAGGCAGTTTTCCATTCATCCCCAGGCCGATGATACCCACTTCTCTAATCTATTTTGGAAAATATCTCTGAGCCAGCCATCATATTGAGCATATCGTCCAATTTGGGAATTGGGAAATGATATTTTATGGTGATTTTATTCATTGCTCGAATATCTACACATGCGCCAACTGCAATCTTTCTAGGAATCGGCAATGTTGGCATTGTGTATGGCTTAGACTTCCCCTCATGAATCCTTCTTCTGAAAAGTTCATCAACTTGCCTTTTCACTTCAGAATATTCTATAGGATTCATTTGGTAATGGGGAAGGTTAGGAAGAGAGGATCCCGGAACAAGGTTGAATGCATGTTGAATATCCCCCATGGGAGGAAGTTCGTATGAACTCCTCAGGGATGACATCAGTGAACTCAAAGAGTATAGTAGTAACCTCTCTCGTGACCTCTAATGGAACATCTAGGGAGTGCTCGTTTACTTCCTTGGAAACATTAAGTAGATCACTTCTTGATCTTTGCATTCTCTCAAATTGTTGCCTACTAAGGATGTGCAAAGGTTTTGTTTTTTGACTGGCTTGAGAAGTGTCCAGCTTCCTACCTTTTGCTTTCAACTCTCTAGGTT
Organism: Telopea speciosissima; assembly: GCF_018873765.1. NCBI lineage: Eukaryota > Viridiplantae > Streptophyta > Magnoliopsida > Proteales > Proteaceae > Telopea > Telopea speciosissima. The sequence goes on along the minus strand of NC_057921.1, from coordinate 64,482,321 downwards.
GGGAGGGATTGAGTTTGATCTTCTTCCCTTTGTAGACAAACACATAAGTATTTGATTTACCGAATTGTGTCACGTCAAGATCAAACAACCAATGTCTTCCCAATAAAATGTGTGACGCATCTATGGGTAGAACATCGCACCAAATAATGTCATGATACTCAGCAAATTGTAAAGGAACTAAGCAACGCTGGCTAATGGGTATGGTGGTGTCATTTACCCAAGCAACCTTGTAAGGATGTGGGTGAGGCGCCTACTTAAGCCCTTATAGGCAAACAATAGCTTGGGAAACCACATTCATAGAACTCCATGGTTCAAGGTCTCGGTTTTGGCCAGGCAGAAAACCGAGTCGGGCGAGATCTCGGTGAGTTGGTGCTCTTTTTTTTTTGAACTCAAAGCCAGGTTTCGATGGGTTTTTGACCTAGTTCAGTCATGAAACTTGGTATACAGCCTATTTTGGGCCATTTAAACACGATGACACTCGGATTTTGAAATATCAAAGTCCAAATAGGAGTTTGACTTTGGACCCTAGGTTGGTAGGCTACGACATACTAATAGGCCCTATTCTACACATAATTTAGTAGTTGAAAGCATACAATTAATATAAAATACCGAGATCTTGCCGAGATACCAAGATAATACCAAGATCTTGAGTCGATGTTGTTTCCTTAACTCGTCCTCTGTCTCGTCTCCGACCATCAAAAAACTGAGATATCTCGGAGATCTCAGCGAGACCTCGTTCCATGTAGAACTCCCGTTGTCTATGATAACCTTACAATTTTTTATCCCCACCTTTAGTGCAAGTGTGGAAGATATTGGTTCTTCGCCAATCACCCTCAGTCTTTGGTTGAGTGAACATACACCTCACAGCTTGTCATCTCTTCAAACTCTTGGGCCTCATTCATCACTTGACCCTTCTTCAGGAACATGCACACATTCTTCTTCAGCATGTTCTTTCTCTTCTTCACACTCATCGGTTCTAGTGCAGAGATTATGGGTTGGGCATTGATAGGCATATTGCCCAGCACTACTATAACGATAGCACACAGGTTTGTTATTGCCCTTAGAACTCTCTATTGCATGTCCTTTCCCTTTGAATCTTTAGGTGTGAAATGGGAAAGATTGCTTCCTTTAGACGCATGCATTAGGGGAAAAATGGACAGACTTAGGTACCCACTCACTATCAGTAAATTTCTTTGAAGAAAACTCTACAAATTGGGAACCATTTTTCCTAGTGCATGGTTGCCTAATGTACTGTTCTAATTCCAATGCAACTGGAATGCCTGCTCAATTGAATAGACAGGGTGTGAGTTATATCCAGTCTTGCAATATCATCATGCTGCTTGTTATTTTCCCCTACTCCAGTGTCCCGAAACACATGCTCCACGGACTGCCTGACAGCCTCAAGAGCTCTCAAACGCATATGTTGGGCCTCAAACAGGGTATGGTACACATCCAACCTGCCATTTACTCTAGCCAATTGTTCAGCTAGAATATCTAAATTCATTGGTCCTATTTAGGAGTGTGGTTGGAACTGGGTTCTACTACGGGTTGACATACGAAAAATGGGAAAGCTAAGAGGACACAAATTGCTGGAACTATACTCTGATATCAAATTTAGTCTAGGACAGGTTTGGGAAACAGAAAATTATCCTAATTGAAAGGTAGGAAGGTTGGGAAGGGTATCCAACTCATATATCTCAGCATACATGAAAAAATTCTTAACAAGTACAGCCATAAATAAAGAAACAAACAAATCATTTGTGCAGAATTTCATACTTAGTATGCAAAAGAAAATTAATAAAAGAAACCTTTGTTGTCCCATGGATTAGAATGCTGAATAAGTGTTGAATCACTACCTAACTCCGAAGATTGTGTCCTCAAGGCCTCCTTGTTGGTAGAACAATATCCAAGGTATTTGGGCGTTGAAGTTGGAACAGAAGTTAGAAAATTTGGGATTGATTCAAGAATTGGTAACAAATTTAGCAATAATCATGTCTAGACAAGAAGGGAAAATTGAGTTTCTTGGAGATTTGACTAAGGAGGGTCAAGAGAATTTGGGATACCATATTTTTCATCACAATCAGTCCTATTCCAGCCAAACAGGTATGATTTATTGGGGTTTATGGGCTGCTGTAATTGAAAGATCAAATGGAGGTTGTGGGAAATAATGATGGAACAAACAACAATGGATTTGGGGGATCAAACAGGGATGGTTTGTTTTAGATATAGAGTTTGAAAGAGATGAGGCGTAGATAGAAGAAGATCTCGGATTCACTCCAAGAATTGCATAGGGTCACTCACGCTGCAGAAAAAGAGAGTTATCTCACAAATTCCAAATACCTTCATTCATTGTCTTCCCATAATGAAGTACAAAGGGCCTCATAACATTACTCAACAAAAAACAGTTATTTCCTAAAATAACTACCCATGTAATTACATATTAAACCTCCAAATAGTAGTTTCCTAAAATAACTACCCAAAATCCCATATAAATACGACATAGCAAAACATCAATAAAATAAGATTATAGTCTGGGCCAAATAAAAGTACAACAAAATAATAAAAAGAAAATACACTTAATACTGGTCATCTAGCCATACTGAATTGACACGTGGCTGCATGTGTCTGTGTCTCCTCTGATAAGTCCTAAATCCTTGAGTGATGTCCTCATCAGGTTCCCTTAAAATTTCTAAGCTCTCTTCAATTTTCGGTTGTAGTACTTGCATGTATCGATATGTTTTTTAAAACTCAGACCAGACTGCCTCCTCAATTCATGCGAATCTTGAAATTGGATGTACACCATATCCTGATATTATAATCAGCAATTTGAACTGAGGTGAATCAATCATTAGATAAACTGCCCAAGTGGGGTAGATGAAATCTTTCAACTCGATCGTTAATCCTTTGAGTTCCGAAATGTAACTTTTTTTCTTGACCAACTCAACTTGCAGTCCAATGTGGGTTGGTCATGGTTGGAAGTTCTATGGCACTGGTATACATTTTATCTTCAGAACTTGCACCATTTTAACTGAGTCAACTCACGCAGTCCAATAGGTTTTTGTCAGACTACTGACCAGGTTGGCCCCTGCTATGGGGTTTTTGAATTGTTTAGCTTTTATGCTTCAAAACTGACAACCCCCTCCCCCCGGGTGTGGTTTTACTTTCTTTCCCAAAGGCAAGCTGAACTCTTGGAAAGGAGACGTCTGAAGAAGCTTAGGCAGAAGGAGCAGAAATCAAGAGAGCAGACTGATGGGGACAAGGAAGATTCTAGGGATGGTTCGCCGGATAACTTGGATGAAATAGTTTCTTCCACAGGAAATACCAACCAGGAGGCAGCGTCTGACCTCCATTCTCAGGAAGGACAGATAGATCTTGTTACGCCTTACCTTGAGCCAGTTCGACATCTGAAGACTGATGTGGAAGCAGACACAGGAAGTCTGACCGGATTTAACGATCCTGACATTGAGATGGCTTATGGTGACATAAGCACAGCCAATTGTCAGAATGTTGACCAGAAAATGCAGCAGGAAGGTAGCCGACGGCAACCAATTGTTGCTAGAAGGCAGCTTCTGAAACCACAAAGGAGCACACCAAATGGTATGCATTCAGGCCAAAATGCATTGAAATCAGGAGGGGTGCAGAAGCATGGGGTTTACAGGGACCAGAGAAATGTTTCTATAGCCACTGGCCATAAAGTATGGACTCGGAAAACCAAGTCCGAAGTCGAAGGAGAGGTTTTGAATTCAAGAGTACAAAGAGATTTGGTAGATCAATCAGATCAAAACGAGAACTGTGAGTTGTTGATAGGTTCCATCTCTGTCACACTTGGAGATTGTGTTAGCCAGCGTCAGGGTGAAACTGTGACTGCTGCTGTTGAACAGTGTACAGCAGAACAACCACCAAAGCGTAGCCACATCCTAGAGAAGCCGATCAAGGCTGATTCATCTCAGGGGAGCACCAACCGTCTGATGGTCAAGCTTTGGAGGCCAGTGGGAAGGCATGAAGCTGGGGTTTCCACAAATATACAAGTTGTTAAGAGAGAAGATGAAGCAGACGTGATTTCCTGCCAATTCACTGACCGAAATCCCTCCAGTGAGAGTTGTCTGGCCCATGGTGCCATTTATGATAGTGGCTCTGGGAGTAAGAAAGATTCTCCTATTCTGCTGAAAGATAATGCAGATTCTAGAGGGCTGATGTTTTCCAGTCGTGCTGCAGAAGCTTTTCTTGCTCAGAGTAAGATTATGTTCTTTTCTTTGCCTACTTGTTTCTCTTAAACTGCCCTGCAGATCTTGTGTCTAATTTGATTAAAACTTCATGCAGGATGGAAGGAGGCGATTGCTGCAGATCATGTGAAGCTTGTATTATGCATGGAAAATGAACCTGCCGGATGCTTGGAAAACCATGATGATGTGTTACTGCCGGCACAGTTTGTATCAGATGGTTGCGAACGCAGCATCCTTGGGAATGCTGAAAACCGGCTAGTGGGAGTGGGTCTTGAGCCCTCAACCACGGGACCTGCTAAAACCAAGTTCAGAGGGAAGCCAGAAAAGGGTTATAGACTAAAGTATATACCAAAGCAGAGAAATTGTACTTGAGTCAGTATTTTTCATTTGGGAGCAGGTTTTATGGACGGGACGCGTCCATGGGGTATCTATGGATGGCCCACCTATTTGTACCACATAGCAGGTTTGATGGGGACTGAAATTTTGTAGAGGTAGACCCAAAGGTCCCCCTGCTCACATGTCATGTACTAGCTCAATTGGAATTGGCCAAGTGGCAAAAATTAAATTTTCTGAAATCCAAGACTATCAAGAGGATGCATGACAAAGCTTAGTCTGCTAGGAAGGTACATGACATTAATTGGAGGGTATATGTTTGAATTTAGCTTTGAATTTTGGCAAGAGACCAGTCCAGATCATGCTCTAGATATTGAATGGTTATTCACTTGGCACAATTAAGTGGGTCATCCATAGATACTCTATGTATGGGAGTCCATAAAACCTTTTGTCTAATCTGTTTACCAATGTGCATTTTTATCACAGTAAAATCTTTTTCAGACCTTCTAGATTTATTCAAAGGTCTTCTGGTTTAGGAAAGAGTGGGCAAAAGAAAAAGGTCCAGAGGGTATATTTTTTTGAGATCATTTATTTTTGGGTGTGGTAACAGATTTTTTTTAGTCATTTTCTTGTTGTGGCAAAATTTTATAGCTGTAATAATTTTGCTTCATAGAGTTTTGATGAGGTTACAGTTTTGCTTCTCTGTAGTTCCTTTGCTAATGTTTCCTTTTGGTTTCTACAGGTATGTATATTCATTTTTTATGATAACCTGTATATCCATACTAGGTTGTAGTTGAGGATATCAAGACAGTACATCTTAATTGAGACTAGGATCAGGATTCTTTTTTTAACTGGTTTGTTGGTACAGAATCTGGATCTGAAGAGAATATGCCACTACACATTTGAATCATAATTGGAAAACCATGTTCATTTACTCCACTTTTTCTCCTCAAAACTTGATGATTCAGATGTGTCGAACCTAGCTGGGATGAGTCATGTAGTTTTCTAATACATTGGGTAATGGATGTGGATATCTGAGTACAAGCCTTCTTAAAGGTCCTCCCAAATGGAGGCTGTATAATAGGCGTTGGGCTCTTCTGTAGCGCACATCCAAGGCTCTGTCTATTCGGGCACGAAACTTAACACCCTGCAGGGCCGTCGGATGGTGTGTTACACACTGTGTCATGCTACAAAGGACTCAAATCCGCATAATAGATGCACAACCAAAAATTGGGAACCCCCACTCCCTTCCATGCAAATGATCCACGTTCCACCCATGTTGGCAATTGGCAAAGAGCCTACCCTTGTTGGCAATTGGCATACGGTCTATTGTAGACGAGGATCTAAATTGTGTGTCTACAAGACTACAACGCTTGCGAAGCAAAAGCAATCCACTTTTCCATTTATTGGTAAAATATTACTGTTACAAGGGTTTACTACTTTTCCAAACTTGCAAAGGCATCTATAATGCCACTTGATAGATGATGCGCCCATTTCAACCATTTGATAGAAAGGATATAGTCTAGAGTCTAGATTAATCACGTGTCAAATTTCAGAGTTTAATTTAATTAAGAGAAAGAGAACGGTATCTAGGTGTGTGCGGTTCGTTAACCTTGCGTCCAGACACAGAGGCATACGAAATGATTGTTGCGCCCAGGTAGTGTTTTTATTCCCTTTAATTAAATATATATTGTATTGGCATGCAACTTTGTATGTCTATGCATGTGTACCAATATTTGAGATATTACAATACATCCTCCCAACTTTGAACAAGAATAGATATTTTAGACAGGAAAAATCGAAAAACCATGAAAATAGACAATTGAGGTCTGGTTTTGTGAGTTCTGAATATGTCTCCAACTATTGTGACATCAATGAGGTCTGTTTTTGGGAGTTCTGAAAATGTCTCCAACTATTGTGACATCAATAAGGAGTGTCAAAAGTTGGCCTGCACCGATAGACTTGACCTGAACCAACCAATTGAACCCGAGATCGGCTTGATCGATTAATAATTGACCGTTCATGATGCAAGGTAGTGGCTTAACAATCGCCTGACCGGGACTGACCTTTGTAGTCTGATTAGCTAGTTTAAGCCCATTTAGCCTGATTACAACCTATTTATAGTCCGTTTAAGGATAATTTATAGCCCAATTAGTCAATTCCGATGACCTTGAGCTCAATTATGAATCAATAACCAATCGTCTGAATAGCAAAGCATCCGTGCACTGGCCTAGGAATGATTATCTAAATGGGCAAAAACAATGCAGCGTCTTAAATTGGTGGGGACTGTTTAGATTCGATCGAAACCAACCAGACCCAATAAATAGATTCTTTTTATTTATTTATTTATTTTTGGGTGAAAAGGCTGGACCAATTGACACCCCTACCAATGGCTATCTTTTTTTATTGGATTATTTTTAAATGCCCCCCCCCCCAACCCCCTGAAAATAGTGTCTCCAACTATCTTTTTATTAATTTCACGTGAACTCCTATTTTCTAAATTAAATTCACGTGAACTCCTATTTTCTAAATTAAATACCACTATTGTCTCTGCCGTTAGACAAAGACGTTATAACATAACGGATCCCAGTTTTTGAACTTTGATGGACCATTCTGCCCCCTGAATAAGGTAAAATGACCAAAATGACCTTACCTAAAAAAAAAAAAAAAAAACAAACTTGCAACTCAACTTCCCCAAATCGTTTAGGGTTTGGGGAAGATGAGTTCTTGAATTAGAATTTTTCAATGTTCATCGCCTGGTTCAGTTGCAAAATTTTTCATCTTTGTACATCTTATTTTCTGGTATGATTAAATGCTTGCATCTAGTAGGAACCTGAGTTGCAAATTTAATCTCCAAGTCCAAGATCCAGAGCTTTCGTCATTATTGAGAACCAATTTGCGAACCAGATCTGCAACTCCTTTGTCCCCTTGAATCAATTTCAGTAATCTATTGTTAAATTAATACTTATTTGCTGAAGTTTCCTTGGCCTGGATTCAATAGAGTTGGGGGTTACTAACTGTTGCTGTTTAATCTTGACCGAGTTGAAAAATTCTGCAACTGAACCAGGCTCCAAGACCTCCCTCTCTTTTCCCTTTCTCTTCTTTTGATCAAGAAGACATTCAATTTTCCAAACTGATACCTCGGCAGATTCCTGAGTTTTCCATGAGAAAATCAAGAGGGGTAGAATTGAATTCCTCCTCTTCCTCTTCTTCCAATGTGAGTCTCCATGACTTACTTTCTTCTTCGAACTCTGCTGTAACACCCGAACCCAAACCCTCTTGGTTACCGGTTGTTTTACCTGCATCTGAGGCCGGCATCGTGGTCGCCGGTGGACATCCGTCGTTCGCCGTGTCCTTCTGAGACCGCCGCCTCCTGATTCGGCCACCGCAAGGGGCGGCAGTAGCGTTTAAAAAAACCCTAACAATCTCTGTTTTGCGATTTGAGGAAGAAGGAGAGGGAATATTCCCTCTCCGATTCGTTATTCTTATAAAATTAAAAAAAAAAAAAGGTTTTTTATATGATCAATTTTTTAAAATCAAATGGGCATAATGGTCCATCAATATTAAAAAATTGGGATCTGTTATGATATAACATCTCTGACTAACGGTAGGGACTATAGTGATATTTAGTTTGGAAAGCTGGGGTGTATGTGAAATTAATGAAAATTTAGGAAGGCAACTATAAATCTGACCATTTTTAGGGGGACATTTGAAAATAACCCTTTTTTATTTTATGTTGAGGGAAGGGATCTTAGCATGACCCACATATATGATATATTGATATCTCCACGCTAAAACCAAGAAACATAGGAGAGACTAACAAGAGAGTGCCTCATAATTCATATACATGTCTAAATGGTCGGGATGTTAAAAGAGAAAAATATCAAAGAGCCAAGAGGTTTAGGAGAGAAACCAACATAAAAAAAACTAATTTCACAATTCATGCATCGATCTACATGGCCAGGAAGGAGAGAGAAAATATCAAAAAACCAAGAGGGTTGAGAGAGAGAGAGAGAGTTTGGATGGAAGTGTTGTCTTAATTCAATAACGAGTTATTTGAATCAAGCTCATTTGCGGCCTAAGGTTGAGTGGCACCGCTCAACTCATAAGCCATCATGTGGATTTCATGTTGATCTAATGGTTGGTAGAAGAGCTGATTGACCACTTGACATTTCTAAATTTTGAAATGATTAGATTTTTCAATCAACCATTGAATTGACATGAAATCCACGTAATGGCATGTGAAACAAGATGATCGCTCAACCTCGGGCCTCATCTCAATCCTGTTCTATTCAAAACGTCCATGCAACTCGCAAAACTGGATCAAATGTTCTCTTTGAATGACACGTGTTCTTATTGTTAATACCAAACCCTTGAAAAAACGACACGTTGACTACCTTATCCCTTGACATTTTGTTTCGATCGCTGATTTCCCGTTCTTCACAGGAACTCCTCCATTTCCCCCATTTTTCTCTTCGTTTGTTCTTACAACTCGTAACTTCTCGCTCACCGGACTTCACCCCTATCGTGTCTCGTCTTGGACCAGACCTTCTCAGAAGAAAAAGCTTAATCACTGTTTATTGTAGATTCTTACTTCCTCCCCAATTCCCAAAATCATCTTCTTCTTCTTCTTCGACTAGAATCCATAGAAATCACCCTTGAATTCAGAAAAAATAAAACAAAACTCCTTCTCAGGGTTAGTGCTTCTCAAAATGTCTGGGGGAATTGGTCCAACAGCTAGCGACATTCGTCTTGCCAAAGAAGAAGAAGTGGAGCAGAAATCGCAAAAACAGAGCACCCGCAGAGGTTTCTTATCATTCCGACAACTCAATGCTCTCGCCGTCATCATCGTCTTCTCAGCGAGTGGAATGGTAAGCATAGAAGACTTGGCTTTCGCATTCTTCACCCTTATCTATGTCTTCTTCCTCTCCAAGTTTGCCTTCCCTCTTCTGGGTCCTTACCCTGACCCCCCAGTTTTTGGCCAGACCAATAAGATTCTGAGTCTCTACGTCTCCCTAGCAGCCGTGATTGGGCTTTTACTCCCTATTGCTTACATCTTCGAAGGAATCTTAGAAGGCGACAAGGAGGGTATCAAAGCAGCCGCTCCTCACGTCTTCCTTCTATCCAGCCAAGTTTTCGTGGAAGGTTTAACATTTAGCCTCGGCTTCTCGCTTCCGATCAGGGCTTTTGTGCCGGTATTTTACAATTCGATGAGGATGTTCACGCTTCTTGATTGGTTGAAAGCTGAGATCGGAAAGGCGGGTGAGGGTTCTGGTGGATCAATCAGGAGAGTTTATTTTGGGAGAGCGCTTGCAGTGGCAAATCTAGGGTTATGGTCCTTCAATCTCTTTGGCTTCTTATTGCCCGTTTACCTCCCCAGATGTTTAAAGAAATACTACGGTTATAAGGAGAAGGTTTGAGGAAGTTCTTGATCTCGACTGTGGTGTTCGAATCTCTACAGGCTTTTACTGCTCTACTTATTATGGTCTTCGATTTTGTTTTCTAGTTGGGCGATTAGATCGATAAGATTAGTAGTTCTTGTTTATCTTTTTCTCTTGTTCTTGTTTTGAGCATTGCTGCGTTAAGGTCATATAAATTCTTATTTTGGATGAGTGGATCATCAACCACTGTAATTTAGAAATTTGGGGGTTTTCTGAGAACATGAATTTTTAGTATGAACCTTAAGGGTAATGGAAGCAACTCCTCATAGCATCTTTACTTGTCGATCTCATGCAAGTCTATATCTTAGTTGCTTTCAAACTCTGGAATATAACCTTGTTGCCTGCTTCTCTTCCCTATTTGTGGCATTGCTATGTTCGTCATAAATGGGAAATAGATCGCTGCTTGGGCCTCTAGAGCCCTGCATGCACACAAACATCGCCCTGAGTGGGATTTCTGCCTTTCCATGGGAGTAATGTGGTACTTTTGCTCGCTTGTGTGTCTAGGTGTGAATTTTTATCCTCTCAATTACACTGCCCGTACGTGAGGTAAAGTAAATCTAATAGAAGGAGGTGGACCCCACCTCGGGCAATGTGTTCGGGTAGGGGATAGGGTAGTCATTTCTACCTCCTTTGTTAGATGTACTTGACGTCAAGTACAGGCAATGTAATTGAGAGGAAACATCTTCTTATCGCATGTTTATTTGTCGATCTCATGCAAGTCCGTGTTGGATTTTTATCCCCTCAATTTCCTCAATTCTATCTAGTAGGGTTTTGATCGTTTTCCATATTTTAGTTGCTTTAAAAACTCTGCAATATCACCATTTCTTATGAAGCTCTGGAATATGGAAGAGGATTTCCTCTAGCCGTGGCTGGAACTAGAGGGTCCAATCTTGCCAAAACACCATTCCCCTTCCTGTTTTTTGGGGGGTTTTCGAGCGCTGGAAAAAAACCTCCAGCTCCCGTTACGGCTGGAGAAGAGCCAGGTCCTTGGAATATCATCTTGTTGTTTATTTCCATTCTCTATTGTGGGATCCACAGGAGGAGTGGATTCCATGTGAGTGGTCCTACAAGGCCTTGGACGGTTCTTGTATAAGGACATGATAAGGTTTCGACATTTGATATTTGATGAGGATGGTGTTGGATGTTGACATACTGTTTAAAGAGGATTATTATGTGTCGGTGGCTTTTAGAGCTGTTGTTAAGGCCCATAGGTTAACCTTAACTAAGAATGAAGCCTCATCATATGGTTGTGAAAACCATAATTGGGATGGTATCTACAGATGCATAAGCTAGATATTGAAAACTATACGATCAAATAATGTGTAAATTTTTTCAGGGTAAAATATGAAAAATGTGTGATCCCCATGCAAAGCCTTCTCTCATGAAAATATAGATAGTTAAGAAAGTAGTAAAAAATCAGTTTTTACGATTTTACCGGAAAATTTTCTTGTTCTCATTATTTTACACTGAAACAAATAACGATCTTTTTTCTTTCTCTCCCTCTTCCGCCTCAATCCATATTTGCTTTACGCTACGAATGTGGAAACCCAAATTAAGTATAGCCTGATATTGAATATTGGGAAGTAGTTTTCTGTCAGGTAGTGTGTCATATATCAACACTCCCATGAGTCTCTCTCTCTCTCTTCCCCCTATATGAAAATGGCAAAATGAAGAAAAAATGGATGTAGAAATAGAAAGACTTTCGAAACAAAGGGTACTAAACAGGAACAAGAGAGATCCATCGAAAAAGACCCTTACCCTTCTCTTTGCTTGGAAAAAAAAGGAGGATCTAAAAAAATAGATGAAACAAAGAAGAGATCTAGATGAATAGAAACAAAATAAAAAAAAACCTAAGGATGAATTCCACTTTCACTTTAAAGAGACATCTTATAAAAATAGCCCAAACCCTCATGCCCTGGGCGACACATATGCTACAATGGACGGAACAAAGGGTCGTTATCCCACAAGGGTGAGCTAACTCCAAAAAGCCGTCCTCAGTTCAGATTGTAGACTATAACTCACTTACATAAAGCTGGAATCTCTGGTAAATGTCAGCCATCCATATGGCAATGAATTCGTTCCAGGGCCTTTTACACACCGCTCGTCACATCTCCCATGCCATATCAATGGTGGCACAGAGGAACAATTGTTGGTGATGGAGAATATTTGACAAAAATTTGCATCCTACACGCAATACGTGTTTGATCAAATACATATAATGGGGCTTAGAGTAACCTCAAAACCTATAGTACTAGTTCTTCAAATGATTGTAGCACTAGAACTGGCTATTCTGCATGGGCAACATAGATCAACGCAGCGGAGACGTTCTTCCCGAATTAGAGTTTCAAAAACCCCAGCTCTCAAATTAGAGAGAGAGTGCCATGATTATGGGTATTCTAAAACCCCAAAAGACGCTCACAAAACCAAAGAGAGAATATGACATGATTTTGGGGATTCTAAAACCCTAAAACCGTTGGTTAATAGTGATGAATTGTGTCTCTCTCATCCTTAATTATGTATTTGTAGAATGTCATCTAACAATTTCTCATGTTGAGTGGGTGTGATCTTATAGAGTGTTTACCATTGTGATTGCACAAGAAGAATCTAACTCATCTAAAATTAATGTATGGTATTATTTATCCAAAAAATAACATTAATTAACAATAAGTTCAACAACAGTTAAAAATAACATGTAAACCCCTGAGTGATAGAATACATTACACTTAAGTCTCTCATAAAACTTTCAAGTAAGAGGACAAAACAACTAT